>NW_026652282.1:121418949-121471713 GCF_009828535.3 Hylobates moloch
ACAAACCTGCATATCCTGCACATGTGCCCCGGGAACTTAAAATAAAAGTTGAAGAAAAAAAAAGCAACAAAGTGTTTCACTATTTTTTCTATTATAATGCTTTTTGCAATAAATTCAACATGTCCAATTTTAAAATTATGAACCCTGATTTATTTTTGTTTGCATTTGCATGGTTTAACTCTCTCCATCATTTAACGTTAGTGTTTCTGAGTCATTTTTAAGTACAAGGGTTTTGCTATGTAATGAGATCTGAAAACATATCCTTTAAAAAGTGACTTTAGCTGATTTTATTTATTTAAATGGTAGGCACTTATGGGCTTAGTTTGTCAAGTTATTTCATGTTATGTTTTCTGTTTTAAATGTCTTTAATATATTTTCTTTACTTTTTTGTGTATTTCTTCTGAAGCTTGGGAAGGGTTATATTTTTAATCTGCTAGTTTTGCTTTAATTATAAACAACACATTTAATCCTCTCTTCGTTTAGATAGTATTCTTTGCTTATAATGAACAATGGTGGAATTAGTATATTTCCACTTTCTCCACCTTTCCCTTCTACTTCTCTACTACCCAAATTTTAGTTAATTATTTTATTTCTCCAATGTTTATCTTTATCGTTAAAAGTATCTGAGTTTTTATATTATTTTATCTAGTTAGAATGATGATTTGATCTCAGTTATGAAAGATGAACTTACTACCATAAAAAAGCTAGCCATTTTCCTCCAGTTCTTCTCTTCTTTAATTACTTAATTTCTATATTATCAGAATTTACAGAATTTATATTTTTAAAATTTGTACTCATAATCTCTACATTTATTTTAATTGTAGCCCTACATTTCAATGGGTTCAATCCTTACTGCTAGACTTTTTGACTGAGTTTCCACTTATGTCCTCGTTATTTCTGGAGGCCTGTTATGAACTCAGCATGACCAGTGTATTAGTTTCCTATTGCTGCAGTGGCAAATTACTACAAACTCAGTGGCCTGAACAACAAAAATTTATTATTCTACAGTTCTCTAGGGCAAAAGTCAGATGAATCTCTCACCAAGCAGAAATCAAGGAGTCAGTAGAGCTCTGCTCCTTTCTAAAGGCTCTAAGTGAGAATTGGTTTTTTTGTTTTGTTTTGTTTTGAGATGAAGTTTTGCTCTTGTTGCCCAGGCTGGAGTGCAACAGCAAGATTTTGGCTCACCGCAACCTCTGCCTCCCGGGTTTGAGCAATTCTCCTGCCTCAGACTCCCAAGTAGCTGGGATTACAGGCGTGCACCACCACATCTAGCTAATTTTGTATTTTTAGTAGAGATGGGTTTCTCCATGTTGGTCAGGATGGTCTCGAACTCCCAACCTCAGGTGATCCGCCTGCTTCGACCTCCCAAAGTGCCGGGATTACAAGCATGAACCACTGCACCCGGTCGAGAATTGTTTTATTGTACATTCAGGTTGTTGCAATTGTAGGACTAGCATTCCTGTTTCCTTGTAGGCTGTCAGATGAACGTGATATCTAGCTTGTAGATGCTGCCTCCATGCCTTGGCTTCTGGCCCCTTTTCTCCATCTTTCACACCCAGCAATGGTGGGTAGGAGTCCCTCTCACACTTTGAATTTTCTTGCATCTCTCTGACTCAGTCTTCTGTCTCCCTCTTCCAGTTTTAATAAGGACCCATGTGATCACACTAGGATCATGTGAACAATCCAGGATATTTTCTCTATTTTTAAAGTAAACTTAATACCATCTAAAAGTTTCTTTTTGCATATAAAGTAACATATTCACAGGTTGCAGGGATCGAACATCTTTGGAAGGCAATTTCTCTGCCTACCACAACTACCAAGCTGCTTTAAGAGCCTCTTTTTGTATCACAGAAGAGAAGCCAGTGAACAGTTTCCCAGAATCCTCTCCCCGAAATGATTCTGGATTACAGTTTTCCAGGAAGAGGCACTTGCATGAATGAGATTTAGAAGGTGGAAGAGAACAGTCTATTATACTCTGGGGTAGTTGCAGACAGGTGCACAGGCAGCTGTGAGAGTCACATGGGCTTCTTAGTAAGCACTTAAGAGGTATCTGCTTTGTTGTGGCAGAATGAGATAGCTATTGGGGGCTTCCTCGAGATTCTTGAAAATCACAACAGCTTCTTAGCACATAAATCATGTAATTTATGATATGAAGTAAGCATCTTTCTTTGCTTTAGTGAATTGTCATATTCCTTTCTAAGTATGGATGGATTGCTTCCAGTGTTTTATCCTTTGTATTTAAATTTGTAAAATTTCCCTAAAAGTTTCTTTAATGTGAAAGTTTTTGCCAGTGTTACTTCCTTTGGGACATCTTCATCCTTCCCATTACAACCACTTTCCAATTTCACGTTCAGTGTTTTGTTTGATGATTTATTTCTTCCCTGCATTTTCATTCTTTGTCCAATTCCATCTTTCTATTGTCCATTTATCTAAAATGTCACATAGCTTTATCACTGAAAGGAAAGGAGGCAACACAACATGCTTTGCTATGTATGCATTAAATACTAGAAGTGCAGTGACCAATTACTGACAGTCTTTGTAGAAAGTGATGTGATCGGCCATTTATGATGCATGTCTGTTATCTATATAATGAAATGTGGACTGAAGAGTTAGCAGCAAAATACGTACTTTATGGAATAACCAGTGGGTATACAGTGGTAACTGACATTTGAACTACGTTTTGTGGGAGTGGTGTTAGTTAACTAAACCATTATGTACTTGTTTTTTAGGGCTGCTATAACAAAGAAGCACAGACTGGGTGGCTTAAACAACAGAAATTTATCTTTTTTAACAGCTCTGGAGGTTAGCAGTAAAAATTCGAGGTGTTCGCAGGGTTGCTTCCTTCTGGGGGTTGTGAGGGAAGGATCTATTCTAGGCCCCTCTCCTTAGCTTGTAGATGGCAGTCTTTTCCCTGTATTTTCACGTTGCTTTCCCTTTGGGTGTGTGCACCCAAATTTCCTCTTTTTACAGGGACACCAGTCAGAATATATCGTACCCTAATGAATTCATTTTAACCAAATTATCTCTGCAAAGACTCTATCCCCAAATAAGGTCACATTCTGAGGTACTGGGGAACTGGACTTCAAAATAGCAATTTCAAGACAGGTAACTGAAATGTTGGTATAAAGACATACAACGTTTTTGGCAGTTTGGAAAATCGAATAGAATATATTTCCTATGTGTCATTTTTGAAGATGCTGCTGAAGTTCACATTTAGCTATATCTCTCCTAGGGCCCATTCAGGTAAATGGAAGCTACTCTCTCAGTACAAAAGCATTGTGTGTCTTTACACTTGAATGACAGTTTTGTTATGTTTAGAATTTTTGTATCAGTTTTTCTTTTGTTGAGGTCTTTGAAGTTAATATTCCAGTCTTTTTTTTTAATTTAGGTATATTTATATAAATTAGAAGCATAAACAGTATGTGTTCAGTTTGACTAGTTTTAGCAATTGTATAGAGCCATATAACCACCACCATAGTTAAATATAGAGCATTTTCATCACCCCCGAAATTTCTCTGTGTCTCTTTACAGTCAGTCTCCCTTGTACATCCAGTCCCAGCCAATCTCCCTTCTTGTTTCTATAACCAGGAAGCACTTTCCCCTGTTCTTGGATTGTATATAAATTGAACCATACAGGTATGCTACTCTTATGTGTCTGTATTTCATTCAAAATAATGCTTTTGAGATTAATCTTTGTCTTGTGTGTATTAGTAGTTTTCTGAGTGGTATTGATTATAGGAACGTGCTACAATGCATTTTAAACATTCTTCTGTTGATGGACATTTGAGTTGTTTCCAGTGGTTTATGTACATTCTAGTAGAAAATTTTTGTGAACATGTTTTTATTCTAGAAACAGATAGTGGGCCATGGTGTAGGTGTATCTTTAACAGTTTAAGAAACTACCTGTAATACCAGCACTTTGGGAGGCCAAGGCGGGCGGATCATTTGAAATCATGAGTTTGAGACCAGCCTGACAAAATGGTGAAACCCCATCTCTACTAAAAACACACAAAAATTAGCCGAGTGTGGTGGCACATGCCTATAGTCCCAGCTACTCGGGAGGCTGAGGCAGGAGATTTGCTTGAACCCGGGAGACAGAGGTTGCTCTGAGCCGAGATCACACCACTGCACTCCAGCCTGGGAGACAGAGTAAGACTCTCTCAAAAAAAGAAAGAAAAAAAAAAAAAAGAAACTACCAAACAGTTCTACAAAGTGGATGCACCATTTTATATTCCTACCAGCAGTGTGTGAGAATTCCGGTGATTTTGCATTTTCAATATCATTAAGGGAATTATGCATTTAAAAAATTTTAGCCATTCAAATTTTAGTATAAAATGGTATCTTATTGTATTTACTTTACAATAATGATGTTAAGAACCTTTTCATATATCTATTTGCCATTCTCGTATCTTCTTTTGTGAATTAGTTTATTCAAGACTTTTGCCCATTAGAAAAACCTGGGTTGTTTGCCTTTTGTTTATAATTAATAAACCATTTTTAGAGAAGTTTTAAGTTTACAGAAAAATTGGGCAGAAGGTAGATTTTTCCCATTTACCCCAATACCCTCCCACACACAGTTTCTCCTATTAATAACATCTTACATTAGTGTAATACATTTGTTACAATTGATGAACCAATGTAAATACATTATTACTAACTAAAGTCTATAGTTTACATTAGGGTTCACTTTCTCTGTTGTACATTCTGTGGCTACTGAAAAATATGTAATAACATATATCCACCATTATAGTATCGTAAAAAATAGTTTCGACTGGGCGTGGTGGCTTACACCTGTAATCTCAGCACTTTGGGAGGCGGAGGCGGGTGAATCACCTGAGGTCAGGAGTTCGAGACCAGCCTGACCAAATGATTAACCCTCATCTCTACTAAAAATACAAAAATTAGATGGGCGTGGTGGCATGTGCCTGTAATCCCAGCTACTTGGGAGGCTCAGACAGGAGAATCGCTTGAACCTGGGATGCGGAGGTTGCAGCGAGCCAAGGTCGTATCATTGCACTCCAGCCTGGGCAACAAGAGTGAAACTCCGTCTCAAAATAAATAAATAAATAAAATAACAATAGCTTAATTGACCTAAAAATCGTCTGTCCACCACCTATTCATTTCACTCTCTCCCCAAACCTGGAAACCACTGATCTTTTTACTGTTTCCATTGTCTTTACCAGAATGTCACATAGTTGGAATCATACAGTATGTACTCTTCTCATATTAGCTTCTTTCACTTAGCACTATGTATGTCTTTTCACTCAGCTATATGCGCACGTCTGTTAATATGGTTTGGATGTTTGCACCCTCAAAATCTCATCTTGAAATGTGATTCCCAGTGTTGGAGGTGGGGCCTGGTGAGAGGTATTGGATAATAGGGGTGGATCCTTCATTAATCCTTCAGCACCATCCACTTGGTGATAAGTGAATTCTCACTCAGTTAGTTCACATGAGATCTGGTTGTTAAAAAAGTATGAGACTTCCCACTTCTCTCTATCTTACTGCTGCTTTCACCACATGGCACACTGGCTCCCCTTTGCCTTCTTCTATGATTGTAAGCTTCCTGAAACCCTCACCAGAAGCAGATGCTGTCATGCTTCTTTACAGCCTGCAGAACCATGAGCCAATTAAACCTTTTTTCTTTATAGATTACTCAGTCTCAGGCATTTCTATACAGCAATGCGAGAATGGACTAATACCAAAAATTGGTACCAAAGAATGGGCTATCGTTATAACAATACCTAAAAATGTGGAAACAGCTTTGGAGCTGGTTAATGGGCAGAGGTTGGAAGAGTTTGGAGGACTTAGAAGAAGACAGGAAGATGAAGTTAAGTTTGGAACTTCTTAGAGACTAAATGATTGTATCCAAAAATGCTGATAAGAATACGAACAGTGAAGTCCAGACTAATGAGGTCTCCGATGGAAATGAGGAAGTTATTGGAAACTGGAATAAAGGTCACCCATATTATACTCTAGCAAAGTGCTTTGCTGATTGTATTTACGTCCTAGGGATCTCTGGAAGTCTGAACTTAAGAGTAATGACTTACGGTATCTGGCAGAAGAAATTTCTAAGCAGCAAAACATCTAAGATTTGGCCTGGATGCTTTTAACATTCTGTGATCAGGTATGAGAGAAAATAAATAAATTTGGAACTTATATTTAAAAGGGAAGCAGGGTATAAAAATTTGGAAATGGGCAGCCTGGCCAATTTTGGTAAAGGAAAGAGCATTTACAAAAGAGAAATTCAAGAGCCCTGGGAGGAAAGAATGGTTTCACGGGCCAGGCCCAGGGCCCTGCTGCCCCAAAGAAGCCTTGAGACACTGCTTCCTGCATACAGGCAACCCCAGTTCCAGCCTCAGATCAAAAGTTCCAAGGTACAGCTTGGGATGCTTTGGAAGGCACAAATCATAAGGCATGGTGGCCTCCACACGACATTAAGCCTTCAGGTGCACAGAATGCAAAAATGAAGGAGGCTTGGCAGCTTCGACCAATATTTCAGAGGATGTATCGGAAAGTCGGGGTACCCAGACAGAAACCTGCCACAGGGGCATAGCCCCACAGAGAAATTCTACTAGGTTAGTACTGAGGGGAAATGTGGGGTTGAAGTCCCGACACAGAGTCTCCAATGAAGCATTGTCCAGTTGAGCTGTGGGAAGGGGGCCACCACCCTCTGGACTCTAGAATGATAGAGCCATGGGCAGCTGGCATACTGAATCTGGAAAAGCCACAGGTGTCCAACTCCAACTTGTGAGAGCAGCCACAGAGGCTTCACCCAGCAAAATGACAAGGGCAGAGCTGCCCAAGGTCTCGGGAGCCCATTCCTTGCACTGGTATGCCCTGGATGTGGGACATGGAATCAGGGATTATTTTGAAGCTTTAAGGTTTAATGACTGCCCTCCTGGTTTCAGACTTGTGTGGGGCCTGTAGCCCATGTATTTTGGCTAAGTTCTCCTGTTCGAAATGAAAATGTATACCCAATGCCTGTACCACCATTATATCTTGGGAATAAGTAACATGCTTTTTATCTCATAGGCTCACAGGTGGAAGGAACTCTTCTCCACATGAGACTATGGACTTGGGACTTGGAACTTATAAGTTAATAATACTGGAACAAGTTAAGACTTAGGGAGACTATCGCAAAGGCATGACTGTATTTTGCAATGTGAGACAAACACAAAATTTGGGAGACCAAGGGCAGAATGATATGATTTGGATGTTTTTAGAATTAGTCCATTCTCACACTGCTATAAAGAAATACCAGAGGCTGGGCGCAGTGGCTCACACCTGTAATCCCAGCACTTTGGGAGGCCAAGATGGGTGGATCATGAGGTCAGGAGTTCAAGACCAGCCTGGCCAACATGGTAAAACCCCACCTCTACTAAAAATACAAAAATTAGCTGGGCGTGGTGGCATGCATCTGTAGTCCCAGCTACTCAGGAGGCTGAGGCAGGAGAATTGCTTGATCCCGGGAGGCAGAGGCTGCAGTGAGCTGAGATCGCACCACTGTACTCCAGCCTGGGAGACAAAGCGAGACTCTGTCTCAAAAAAAAAAAAAAAAAAAAAAAGATAAAGAAAAAAAAGAAATACCAGAGACTGGAAAATTCATAAAGAAAAGAGGTTTAATTGGCTCGTGCTTCCACAGGCTGTACAGGTAGAAAGATGAGGGACACATTAGGAAACTTTCAATCATGGTGGAAGGTGACAGGGAAGCAGGTTCACCTTATATGGCCAGAGCAGGAAGAACAGAGCAAAGGGAGAGATGGTGTATATTTTAAACAACCAAATCACATGAGAACTCACTATCATGAGAACAGCAAGGGAGAAATCCACCCCCATGATTCAATAACCTCCCACCAGGTCCCTCCTCCAACCCTGGAGATTACAATTCAACCTGAGATTTGGGCAGTGACACAAATTCAAACTATATCATTCTGCCCCTGACCCCTCCCAAATGTCATGTCCTTCTGGCACTGCAAAATACAATCATCCATCTCAATAGTCCCCCACATCTTAACTCATTTCGGCATTAACTCAAAAAGTCCACAGTTCAGTCTCATCTAAGACAAGGCAAATCTCTTCTGCCTATAAGCCCATAAAATCAAAACCAAGTTAGTTACTTCCAAGATACAACAGGGGTATAGGCATTTGGTAAATACTCCTTTTCCAAAAGGGAGAAATAGGCCAAAAGACAGGGGCTACAACCCCCACATAAGCCTGAAACCCAGCAGGGCAGTCATTAAACATTAAAGTTCCAAAATAATATTTTTTGACTCCATGTCCCAAATTCAGGTCACACTGATATAAGGGGTGGGCTCCCAAGCCTTCAGCAGCTCCACCCCTGTGGCTCTGCAGGGCTCATCCCTGACAGCTGCTTTCCTGGGCTGGCACTGAGTGCCTGTGGCTTTTCCAGGTGCACAGTGCAAACTATTTTTGGAGATACCATTCTGGGGTCTGGAGGACAGTGGCCCTCTTCTCACAGCTCCACTAGACAGTGCCCTGGTGGGAACATTTGTGGGTGCTCCAATCCCACATTTCCCCTCCACATGCCCTAGTAAAGGTTCCCCATGAGGGATCCACCCCTGCAGCAGGCTTCTGCCTAGACAGCCAGGCATTTCCATACATCCTCTGAAATCTAAGCAGAGGCTCCCAAACTCAACTCTTGCTCTCTGCATACCTGCAGCCTTAACACCACATGGAAGCCACCAAGGCTTGTGGCTTGCACCCTCTGGAGCAGTGGCCTGAGATGTATCTCGGGCCCTTTTATCCACAGCTGGAGCTGGAGTGGTTGGGACACAGGGAGAAGGGTTCCAACACTGTGCAGGGCAGCAGGGCCCTAGGCCTGATCCACAAAACCATTTTTCTCCCCTAGGCCTCAGGGCATGTGATGGGAGGGGCTGCCTCAAAGGTCTCTGAAATGCCTTTGAGGCATTTTCCCATTGTCTTGGCTATTAACATTGAGCTCTTCTTTACTTATGCAAACCTCCTCGGGAAATGGGTTTTTCTTGACTACCACATGGTTAGGCTGCAAATTTTCCAAACTTTCATGCTCTGCTTCTCTTTTAAATGTAAGTTCCAACTTCATAACATCTGTGTGCTCATGCATACAAGAATATGCTTTTGGAAGCAGCCAGACTACATCTTGAATGCTTTGCAACTTAGACATTTCTTCTTCCAGATATCCCTAAATCATCTCTCTCAAATTTAAAGTTCCACAGATCCCTACAGCAGGGGCACAATGCTACCAGTCTCTTTGCTAAAGCATAGCAACAGTGAGCTTTACTCCGTTCCCAATAAGTTCCTCATCTCTACCTGAGGCCTCTTCAGACTGGACTTCACTGTTCATATCACTATTAGCATTTTGGTCACAACCATTCAACAAGTCTCCAGAAGTTCCAAACTTTCCGTCATCTTCCTGTCTTCTTCTGAACCCTCTAATCTATTCCAACCTCTGCTCATTACCTAGTTCCAAACCTACTTCCACATTTTCAGTAGCTTTATACCAATGCCCCAATTCCTGGTACCATTTTTCTGTTTTAGTCCATTCTTGCACTGCTATAAAGAAATACCTAAGACAGGGTAATTTATAATTAAAAGGGATATAATTGGCTCACAGTTTTGCATAGCTGTGGAGGCCACAGGAAACTTTTTTTTTTTTTTTTTTGAGACGGAGTCTTGCTTTGTCACCCAGGCTGGAGTGCAGTGGCGCAACCTCAGCTCACTGCAAGCTCCGCCCCCGGGTTCACGCCATTCTCCTGCCTCAGCCTCCCGAGTAGCTGGGACTACAGGTGCCCGCCACCATGCCCGGCTAATTATTTGTAATTTTAGTAGAGATGGGGTTTCACCATGTTAGCCAGGATGGTCTCGATCTCCTGACCTCATGATCCACCTGCCTCAGCCTCCCAAAGCGCTGGGATTACAGGCGTGAGCCACCGTGCCCAGCCAGCCACAGGAAACATTCAATCATGGCACAAGGGGAAGGGGAAGCAGGCACATCTTCACATGGCCTGAGCAGGAGAGAGAGAAGGGGGAGATGCTACACACTTTTAAGCAACCAGATCTCCTGAGAATTCACTCACTATCATGAGAACAACAAGGGGAAAATCCATTCCCATGATTCAATCACCTCCAACCAGGCCACTACTCCAACACTAGGGATTACAATTCGACATGAGATTTCAGTGGGAATACAAATCCAAACCACGTCACTTTGTCTCCTTCAAATCTCATGTTGTTAGGTGATTCCCAGTGTTGGAGCTGGGACCTAGTAAGAGGTGACTCAATCATGAGGCAGATCCTTCATAAAGGGTTTAACATCATCCACTTGATTATAAAGGAATAGTCACTCTTAATTCACCTGAGACCTGATTGTTAAAGTTGCTGGGACCACCTCTCTTTCTCTTGCTCTTGCTCTTGCCATGGAACATGCTGGCTCCCCTTCGCCTTCCACCATGATTGTAAGCTTCCTGAGGCTGCACCAGAAGCAGATGCTGGCACCACACTTCCTGTATAGCCAGCAGAACCATGAGCTAATTAATCCTCTTTTCTTTATAAATTACCCAGTCTCAAGTATTGTTTTATAGCAATGCAAGAATGGATTAATACATATACCTTGTTTTTTCAAGGTCTGACAGCTAACTTCTTTTATTTCTGAATAATATTCCATTTGATGTACTACAGTTTATTCATTGTTGAAGGATGTCTTGGTTGCTTTCAAGTCTTGGCAACTATAAATAAAGCTGCTAAAACCATTCATGTGTAGATTTTTATGTGGATATGTTTTCAAGTCACTTCATTAAATACTAAGGAATGCAATTGCTAAATACTAAGAGTATGCTAAGCCTGTGTATGAAAGTGTCCAATTATTTTCTAAAGATGTTTTTCTTTAATTGCTGATTTTAGGAGTAATTTATATATTCTTAATAAACATTATATATTCTTAATAAACATTTATGTTTATATATTCTAAAATTTTTATATGTTCTAGGTAGTATTCCTTTGAGAGTATATATGTTTATATATTCAGTGGTTTGTACATTCATTTTCTTAGCAGTGACTTTTTTTTTTTTTTTTTGAGACAGAGTTTTGCTCTTGTGTTATAGGGCAAGAAAACGGGAGTCATGTCCAACTCAGTATACCACTGGAGACTATATGAGCAAACAGCAAACTGCTCTCATGAAAGCAGGATGTTGGAAAACTAACAATTACATCTGCCGCCAGAAGGGGTGCTGAGGGCAGTCAAGCCTCAAGCACAGTGTTCCTTGTGATTATCTACAGGAACATCTGAAGCCTGTTGTACAAAAAAAGCAATTATGTGTACCTGTGATAAATCAAGCAGCTGACCAACCATTACCTCTTCCTCCCTGCTCTTTCTACCTAATAAATATGAAGGGCTGTAGAAGCTCAGGGCTGCCTTTGCTCACTAGAAGCAAGGAGCCCCCTGACCCCTTCTTTTAAAACAGATCCTCTTGTCTTTGTCTCTATTTCTGCATTCGTCCCCCTTCGTTCACTCCTGTAGAAACCGTCAGCAACAAGTGGCGCCTTAAACACAGACAGTGAGCAAAGAAGGTCTGCTGGAGGAGAGAAAGTGAAACTGACAAGACAGACGAGAAGCCCCGGGAGGAGTGCGGTGGCAGCAGATATAAGGTCAGTGCCCTAAAGAGGTACTGGGAACAGGATGTTTTCTTAATCAGGGTAACATGGGGCAGAATTTGTCAATTGAGGAGCAACATTATGTGCAGTTGCTTAAAGTTTTACTTAAACAATCTGGTGCGCAGGTTAGTTCTCAAACACTAAGATGCTGCAGGAGGTTATCATGCATAACCCATGGTTTCCACAGATAGGCCCTCTTGATGTGGAAAATTGGGACAGAGCAGGAGAAGGATTAAAACAAGCTCATTAAAAAGGTCTTAAAGTTGATCCTTGTGTTTTTTCTGCTTGGAGTCTAGTTCATACTGTCCTTCTGCCATTATCTCCTTCTTATTCTGCTAGACAGCAGGAGTCATGTTCTGAGTCTAAAAATTTAAAAGAATCTTGTCCCACCCACAGTACCAATTAAAAATAATAAACAGGGGAGGGAGGATGAAAATTGGCCTGTGTCGCCCCCTCCAGTAGCAGAAACATCTGTACCACCTCCTTCAGTAGCAGAAATAGAGACCCCAATACAAAGAATTTTATGCTCTGCTGCTATAGTTGGACAGCCCTTAGGACCTTGCACTTTTCCCATTTCTGTAAGGCCCGATCCAAATAATCCACAGCAGTTTATTCCTGAACACACCACACTAGAGTTTAAGTTGCTGAAAGAATTGAAAGCTAGTATAGTGAATAATGGAGTCCAAAGCCCATTCATTCACTTTAGGATTGTTAGAATCTATATTTGGTGCCATGCATCTTCCACCATTTGATGTAAAGCACTTGGCTCGCACTTGTCTGTCTGCTAGTGTGTACCTGACATGGAATTTAAATTGGCAAGAACTGTGTGCAGACCAGGCTAGACAGAATCTTGCTGCTGGACACAGAGACATTACAGAGGATATGCTATTAGGTAATCGCCCTGATTCAGACCTGCAACATCAAATGGCACTCCCAGATGCTGCTTATAAGCAGTGTGCCTTGGCTGCTAAATGCACTGGGCCACAATTCCAGAGGAAGGGGTCCCAGTAAAATCATTTTTACGTATCATGCAAGAATTGCAGGAGCCCTATGCACATTTTCTTGCAAGACTACAAGGGGCAGTGAAGCATCAGATTCCTCATACCACTGCTGCAGAAATGCTAACCTTAACTCTAGCTTTTGAGAATGCAACGCGGATTGTAAACGTGCACTGGCACCTGTGAGATGTACAAAAAACTTGGGAAATTTTCTTAAAGCTTGTCAAGATGTGGGAACTGAGCTTCATCGCTCTACAATGATGGCTCAAGCAATGGCTAATTTAGTAATAGACAAATCTAAAAAGGGCCAAGGGGTGAATCTTAAAATGAGAAAATGTTGTAATTGTTGAAAAATCAGACATTTCGAAAAAGAGGCCGGGCACGGTGGCTCACACCTGTAATCCCAGCACTTTGGGAGGCCAAGGTGGGCGGATCACGAGGTCAGGAGTTCGAGACCAGCCTGGCCAACATAGTGAAACCCCATCTCTACTAAAAATACAAAAATTAGCCGGGTGTGGTGGCACACACCTGTAGTCCCAGCCACTTGGGAGGCTGAGACAGAAGAATCGCTTGAACCCAGGAGATGGAGGCTGCAGTGAGCTGAGATTGCCCCAACGCACACCAGCCCGGGCAACAGTGTGAGACTTTGTCTCAAAAAAAAGAAAAAAAAAAAAACAAAAAGAATGCCGTCAGACCTCTGGGCAGAAGGGATCTTATAATGCAGTTCCCCACCCCCAACAGAAAAGAAATAACGCCAGGACTTTGCCTTCATTGCAATAAAGGAAATCACTGGGCTAGTCAATGCCATTCAAAATTTCATCGGAATGGCACCCCCATGTCAGGAAACGAGAAGGGGACCTGAACCCAGGCCCCACAAACAATGAGGGCATTCCCAATCCAGGCCATAGCCCCATCTCAGGGATGGGTTCCCGAAGGCACATTGATTCCCTCTCCCCAGGAACACCCAGAAGCTCAGGATTAGATCTCCCAGTCAGAGACGGGTTATGTTAGTTGGAGGAGACAAACCCACCAAGATTCCCACTGGTATTTGGTGACCTTTGCCAACAGGATATATGGGATTAATTTTGGCAAAAAGCTGTCTTAACTTACAGGGCATTACTATAGTCCCAAGAGTTATTGATTCTGATTATGAAGGAGAAATTCAAGTAGTGGCAATGTCACAAGATCTTTGGGTTTTTGAACTGGGAGAATATACTGCTCAGCTATTGCTTATTCCTTGCAAGTTACACCCTTCTCCACATAAGAAGAAACAAGGGAATCAAGGATTTGGGAGTAAAACTAGGAGGGAAATTTACCTATCCCAACTCATAGCTTCTAATCGACCTACCTGTACAGTGCAAATTACAGGAAAGACATTTTATGGGCTTATGGATACAGGAGCTGATGTGTCAGTAATATCTAAAGACAATTGGCCCCCATCCTGGCCCTTGCAATTAACTTCTACATCCTTAGTCAGAGTGGGAACAGCTCAAAGTGTTCAACAGAGTGCTGAGATTTTACCCTGTCTCAGACTAGATGGACAGTCATGTACTTTTCAACCTTATGTTGCAACTGTAGCTGTTAACCTATGGGATTGAGACTTACAGCATGGGATATGAGACTTACAAAGGAAACTATTGACAATCCAGGATTTAAAATGTTACAGAAAATGGGATATCAGAGCGAAAAAGGCTTAGGAAAGTCCCTACAGGGAAAGCCTGATCCTATATTAATAAATGGGCAAACATACAGAATCATGTAATATTATTCTGCTGGTCACTAGTGCTTTGTTGTTGTTGTTGTTGTTGTTGTTGTTTTTATTTATTTATTTATTTTTGCTCTGTCACCAGGCTGGATTGCAGTGGCACGATCTTGGCTCACTGCAACCTCTGCCTCCTGGGTTCAAGCGATTCTCCTGTCTCAGCCTCCTGAGTAGCTGGGATTACAGGCGCATGCCACCACACTCAGCTAATTTTTGTATTTTTAGTAGAGACAGGGTTTCATCATATTGGTCAGGCTGGTCTCAAACTCCTGACCTCAGGTGATCCACCCACCTCAGGCTCCCAAAGTGCTGGGATTACAGGTGTGAGCCACCGCACCTGGCATTTACCAGTGTCTTTTAATGAGCAAAATAATTTTCTTTTTATGAAATCCAATTTGTAATTATTTTCTTTTATATAAAAAAAGATAGAAACTTTGTAGTTGTGACTTTTATGTTAAGTCTATGATTAATGTTTGTACATGGAATAAGGTAAGGTTTGAGGTGGACTTTCTTTTCCAAATGGCTGAATGGTTGTTCTAAAAGTAAGAAATCAATATCAATAGCAATTTGCACTCCTAACCTTGATATGTTTATTTCTGAAAACCAATCACTACTGAAGTTAATGAGTATTCCTTGGAGAAATGGCTGATTCCAGGGCTGGGGCGAGAAAAGTACAAGATGAGCCAGGAATATCATATTGTACAGGAAAGAAAGAAGTGCTCAAAGAATGAGATAATCATGACAATAAGACACGTAATCTAGTTTAAAGGGGTTTCAACTGGGCAAATCTGGAAAATGTAAGCTTTGACATGAATAATGATAGTAATGGATTATAATCCAATGCATTAAATAGGAATCCAGAGGTCCATACTAATATATATTTTATATGTATATGTATATATATGTATATATGTTTTGTATGTATATGTATATATATGTATATATGTTTTACATATATATATAGATAGATATGTAAAAGAGAATGGAAAACATTCCTATAGAGTAGAATGTAATTACTATTAAATACTTCCTAAAACTTTCAAAATAATTATTTTACCTTTGGGGAGAAATCTGGCAGAAACCACCTTAAACAAGTGAGAAAAGTTACCACCAACAGTGATGGAAAAAATTGAAATCATGTGCTTTCTGATATGAGGCACTCAGAAAAACACTACACTTTTTTTTTTTTTTTTTTTTTGAGACAGAGTCTCGCTCGCTCTGTCGCCCAGGCTGGAGTGCAGTGGCGCCATCTTGGCTCACTGCAACCTCTGCCTCCCGGGTTCACGCCATTCTCCTGCCTCAGCCTCCCGAGTAGTTGGGACTATAGGCACCCACCACCACACCTGGCTTATTTTTTGTATTTTTAGTAGAGACAGGGTTTCACCGGAAAAACACTACACTTCTAAAGAAAATGCATAATATTTATCTAATAAAGAATAAATACCAGGAATTGAGGGCATTTTTAGTTACCAGCCTGCACTTTTCAAAACTCTCAAGGACATGGCAAAGAAAAGACTGAAGAATAGATCTAGACTGTAGAGACTGAAGAGACATGATAACTGTATTAGTCCATTTTCATACTACTATGAAAAAATACCTGAGATTGGGTAATTTATAGAGAAAAAGAGGTATAATGAACTCACAGTTCCACATGGCTAGGGAGGCCTCACAATCATGGCAGAAGGTGAAGGAGGAGCAAAAGGCATGTCTTACGTGGTAGCAGGCAAGACTGCATGTGCAGGGGGACTGCTCTTTATAAAATAATCAGATCTCATGAGACTTATTCACTATCATAAGAAAAGCACAGGAAAAAACGTGCCTCCATGATGCAATTACCTCCCACTGGGTCCCTCCCATGACAAGGGGATTATGGGAACTACGATTCAAGATGAGAGTTGAGGGGGTACACAGCCAAACAATTTCATTCCATCCCTGACCCCTCCAAAATCTCATGTCCTCATATTTCAAAACCAATCATGGCAGAAGACATTTCTAAGCAGCAAAGCACTCAAGAGGAAGCAGAGTATAAAAGTTTGGAAAATTTTTCCAAATTTTTATTTGGAACAGTCCCCCAAAGTCTTAACTCATTTCAGCATTAACTCAAAAGCCCAAGTCTAAAGTCTCATCTGAGACAAGGCAAGTCCCTTCCACCTATGAGCCTATAAAATCAAAAGCAAGTTAGTTACCTCCTAGATACAATGGGGATACAGCTATCCAGTAAATACAACCATTACGAATGAGAGAAATTGGCCAAAGGAGCTACAGATTCCATGCAAGCCCAAAATCCAGTGGGGCCATCAATCAAAATGATCTCCTTTGACTCGATCTCAATCTCCTTTGATCTTGTCTCACATCCAGGTCACACTGATGCAAGAGGTGGGCTCCCTTGGGGAGCTCTGCTTCTGTGGCTTTGCAGGGTACAGCCCCCCCCGGTGGCTGCTGTCATGGCTGGCATTGAGTGTCTATGGCTTTTCCAGGAACACAGTGCAAGATATATGTGGGTCTACCATTCCGGGGTCTGAAGGATGGTGGCTCTCTTCTCACATCTTCACTAGGGAATGCCCCAGGGGGACTCTAAGTGGGAGCTCCAACCCCACATTTCCCTTCTGTATTGCCCTAGCAGAGGTCCTCCATGAGGGCCCTGCCCCTGGAGCAAACTTTTGCCTGAACATCCAGGCATTTCCATACATCATCTGAAATCCTGGCAGAGGTTCCCAAACCTCAATTCTTGGCTTCTGTGCACCTGCAGGCTCAACATCATGTGGAAGCTGCCAAGGCTTGGGGCTTGCACTCTCTGAAGCCACAGCCCAAGGTGTACCTTGGCCCCTTTACCCTCGGCTGGAGTTGCTGGAGCACAGGGCACCAAGTCCTTAGGCTGCACACACCAGGGGAGCCCTAGATTTAGCCCAGGAAACCATTTTTCACTCCTAGGCCTCTGGGCCTGTGATGGGAGGGGCTGTGTCTCTGGCATGTCCTGGAGATATTTTCCCCATTGTCCTGGCTATTAGCATTTGGCTCCTCCTTACTTATGCAAATTTCTGCAGCTGGCTTTAATTTCTCCCCAGAAAAAGGGTTTTTCTTTTCTATTGCATTGTTGGGCTGCAAATTTTCCAAACTTTTATACTCTGCTTCCTCTTGAGTGCTTTGCTGCTTAGAAATTTCTCCTGCCAGATACCCTAAATCATCTCTCTCAAGTTCAAAGTTCTACTGATCTCTAGAGCAGGGGCAAAATGCCACCAGTCCCTTTGTATTGCAAGAGTGACCTTTGCTCCAGTTACCAAAAAGTTCCTCATGTCCATCTGAGACCACCTCAGCCTGGACTTTATTGTCCATAGCACTAGCAGCATTTTAGTCAAAGCCATTCAACAAGTCTCTAGGAAGTTCCAAACTCCCACATCTTCCTGTCTTCTGAGCCCTTCAAGTGTCTAGGAAGTTCCAAACTTTCCTATATTTTCCTATCTTCTTCTGAGCCCTCTAAACTGTTCCAACTTCTGCCTGTTATCCACTTCCAAAGTTGCTTCCACATTATTGCGTATCTTAATAGCAGTACCCCAGTCTATCCATGCCAAATTACTGTATTCGTCCATTTTCATACTGCTATGAAGAAATATCTGAGACTAGGAAATTTGTAAAGGAAAATAGGTTTAATGGACTCACAGTTCCACATGGCTGGGGAGGCCTCACAATCATGCCGGAAGGCGGAGGAGGAGCAAAGGCACATCTTACATGGCAGCAGGCCAGAGTGCATCTGCAGGGGAATTGCCCTTTATAAAACCATCAGATCTCATCAGACTTATTCACTATCATGAGAACAGGATTGGAAAAACCCACCCGACGTTTCAATCACCTCCCACCAGGTCCCTCCCATAAAACGTGGGGATTATGCAAGCTACAACTCAAGATAAAATTTGGGTGGGGACACAGCCAAACCATATCAATAACTAAATATAATACATGTTCCAGGCTTGGAACTTGGATCTAAAAATTTCATTTTGGGCACAATTGAAGGAAATCTTAATGGGGTAAGTGGAAGCATTATATTAATTTTAAGCTCCTTGATTTTGATAGACTGTGGTCTTGTAGGATAGTGTACTTGTTTTTCGAAAATGCTGACTGAAATAACAAGTAGTAATGAGCCTTTCTGTTTGCAACTCTCAAATGGTTCAGAAAAAGGATAATGTAAGCACATACACATATATACACACAAATACTGACATAGAGAACAAGAGTAAGCCAAACGTGGTAAAAAGATAGCAATTGGCGGCTGGGCACGGTGGCTCATGCCTGTAATCCCAGCTCTTTGGGAGGTTGAGGCATGCAGATCACGAGGTCAGGAGATCGAAACCATCCTGGCTAACACGGTGAAACCCTGTCTACAAAAACTTAGCCGGGCGTGGTGGCAGGCACCTGTAGTCCCAGCTACTCGGAAGGCTGAGGCAGGAGAATAGCGTGAACCCAGGAGGAAGAGCTTGCAGTGAGCCAAGATCACGCCACTACACTCCAGCCTGGGTGACAGAGTGAGACTCCATCCCAAAAAAAAAAAAAAAAAGCAGATACCAATTGGCTCACCTGGGGGTTAGAATATCTAGGAATTCATAAAATTCTTACAAGATATTTTATAAATTTGAAATGATTTCAAGACAACTTTAGAAAGAATGGATAAGAATTAATGTGTCAAAAACAATTTACACTTTAAAACTTACTGTCATACTATTTTTTTTTCATTTGAAACACATCAAACATCAATTCTGTGAGAAAACATTTTTTAGTCACTTTTTATAAATGAAGAAAAATAAGGAAATTGAGATTTAGAGAATCTGGAATTTTGTCCATGATATAAAATGTCATATGTAGAACCTCCACCAGGTTTTATCACCTCCAAGTCCAGTGTTCTTTTTATAGTTTCATGCTGTCTCTGAAGAAGATGTCTTAATGTTTGCCTTGTACAAGTTGTTCATCTCTGGACCTTTGCTTTTTCATTTAATCTATTTTCATTGGTGGGCCATTCGGCAGGTCCTTTTCTCATTTAGAAACACTGAAACTCTTATAGTAAATGACTGAAACTGTCCCCTGCAACAATAAACTTCTGTGACTCCATTCCCATTTTTCCCAAACAGTGATGTACTGGCAGGAACCAGATGAAATTTGAGAAAGAGGCTGGGAATTATCCTTATACAGCTCACATCTCCACTTAGTGAGAATTTTTCTTCAAATAATCCATTTCCTGAATTGAGATAAATTATCACTGAGTATTGTTTGTTTGTTTGTTTTTGCAATTAGAGTTAAGTTATCATCAGTTTAAAATAATGGATTAAAAGATGTTAATTGCAAGCCACATGGTAGTCTCAAATCAAAAAACCTACATCAGATACACACAAAAAAATTAAAAGTAAGAAATTAAAACATACTGCCAGAAAAAAAAAATTACTTTCACAAAAGGGAAGAGAGGAAAAAAAACAAGGAAGAAAGAGAAGACCACAAAGCAACTAGATAAACAAATTTTAAAATAGCAGGAGTAAGTCCTTACTTATCAATAATAACATTGCATGTAAATGAAATAAACTCTACAAACCAAAGAAACAGAGTGACAGAATGGATTTTTAAAAAGTCAAAATTGGTCGGGCACAGTGGCTCACATCTGTAATCCCAGCACTTTGGGAGGCTGAGATGGGTG
The DNA here is from genome assembly GCF_009828535.3 of Hylobates moloch. Taxonomy (NCBI): domain Eukaryota; kingdom Metazoa; phylum Chordata; class Mammalia; order Primates; family Hylobatidae; genus Hylobates; species Hylobates moloch. Next base: position 121,439,036 of record NW_026652282.1, read on the forward strand.
GATCACCTGAGGCCAGGAGTTCGAGACCAGCCTGACCAACAAGGAGAAACCCTGTCTCTACTAAAAATACACAGCGGGAATACTAAAGCAGACGAGCTTCTGGGAGACTTAAAACTCGGCCAGGCGTGGTGGCTCACACCTAGCACTTTGGGAGGCCGAGGCGGGCAGATCACAAGGTCAGGAGTTCAAGAGCAGCCTGGTCAATATGGTGAAACCCCCATCTCTACTAAAAAAAAATAACAATAATAATAATAATACAAAAATTAGCTCTAATGCCTACAAAAAAGACATTTCACATAGACATACATAAATGCACAACAAAGAAGTGGCTACACAAATACATGGAAATTAAACAATATTTTCCTAAATGAGAAGTGAAACAATAAGGAAATTTAAAAGAAAATTAAAATATTTCATGATACAAATGAAAATGAAAACACAACATATCAAAACCTATGGGGTACAGCAAAAGCAGTACTAAGAAGGAAGTATGAACTGTAAGTGCCTACATCAAAAAAGAAGAAAAACTTCAAAATATACAACTTAAGAATGCATCTTGAAGAACTAGAAAAGCAAGAGGAAATCAAACCAAAGGCTGGTAGAAGAAAAGAAATAATGAAAATCACAGCAGAAATAAACAAAATTTAAAACCAAAAATAGAAAAGTCAACAAAATGAAAAGTTGATTTTTCGAAAACATAAAGAAAATTGACAAACTTTTAGTCACACCAAGAAAAAATGAGAGAAGACCCAAATAAATAAATCAGAGATAAAAAAAGGAGACATTGCAACTGATACTCACAGGATCATTAGAGACTACATTGAACAACTATATGCCAATAAATTGGAAAACCTGGGAGAAAGGGATAAATTCTTAGACACATGCAACCTACTTAGATTGAACCATGAAGAAATTCAAAACCTGAATAGACCAATAACAAATAATGAAGTTGAAACCATGAGTAAAAGTCTCGCAGCAAAGAAAATCCTGTGACCCGATGGCTTCACTGCTGAATTTTACCAAATGTTTAAAGAAAAACTCCTATCAATCTCACTAAAACTACTCCAAATGACAGAGGAGAAGGGAATACTTGTAAACTCATTCTATGAGGCAACTATAACCCTGATACCAAAACCAGACAAAGACAGATCAAAAAAAGACTACTACAGGCCCCAAATCCTGATGAACATTGATGCAAATATTCTCAACAAAATACTAGTAATCCAAATTCAACAACACAATAAACAAATCATTCATCATTACCATATGGGATTTATCCCTTGGATGCAAAGATGGTTCAACATACACAAATCAATTATTATGATACATCATATTGAGAGGTGACAGCGTGCTGGGCTCCCACTTTGGCGGCACTTGAGGAGCCCTTCAGCCCACCACTGCACTGTGGGAGCCCCTTTCTGGGCTGGCCAAGGCCGGAGCCAGCTCCCTAGCTTGTGGGGAGGTGTGGAGGGAGAGGCGCGGGCAGGAACAGGGGCTGTGCGTGGTGCTTGAGGGCCAAGGCCACTTCCGGGTGGGTGGGGGCTCCGCGGACCCCGCACTCGGAGCGGCCCCGGGCCAGCGGCTGCGGAGGGTGTGCTGGGTCCCCCAGCAGTGCCGGCCCACCGGCGCTGTGCTCAACTTCTCGCCAGGCCTTAGCTGCCTTCCCGCATGGCAGGGCTCGGGACCTGCAGCCCGCCATGCCTGAGCCTCCCCCCTCCTCCGTGGGCTCCTGTGTGGCCCGAGCCTCCCCGAGGAGCACCGCCCCCTGCTCCACGGCACCCAGTCCCATCGACCACCCAAGGGCTGAGGAGTGTGGGCGCACAGCATGGGACTGGCAGGCAGCTCCACCTGCAGCCCCAGTGCAAGATCCACTGGGTGAAGCCAGCTGGGCTCCTGAGTCTGGTGGGGACTTGGAGAACCTTTATGTCTAGCTCAGGGATTGTAAATATACCAATTGGCACTCTGTATCTAGCTCAAGGTTTGTAAACACACCAGTCACCACTCTGTGTCTAGCTCAGGGTTTGTGAATGCACCCATCGACACTCTGTATCTAGCTACTCTGGTGGGGACTTGGAGAACCTTTGTGTCTAGCTCAGGGATTGTAAACACACCAATTAGCGCCCTGTCAAAACAGACCACTCGGCTCTACCAATCAGCAGGATGTGGGTGGGGCCAGATAAGAGAATAAAAGCAGGCTGCCCGAGCCAGCAGTGGCAACCCGCTCAGGTCCCCTTCCACACTATGGAAGCTTTGTTCTTTCGCTCTTTGCAATAAATCCTGCTGCTGCTCACTCTTTGGGTCCACACTGCCTTTATGAGCTGTAACACCGCGAAGGTCTGCAGCTTCACTCCTGCCTGAGCCGGCGAGACTAAGAGCCCACCAGAAGGAAGAAACTCCGAACACATCCGAACATCAGAAGGAACAAACTCCAGACGCGCCACCTTAAGAGGTGTTAACACTCACCGTGATGGTCCGCGGCTTCGTTCTTGAAGTCAGTGAGACCAAGAACCCACCAATTCTGGACACAATATCAACTGTATGAAAGACAAAAATTACAACCATTTCACTGATGTGGAAATAGCATGTGACAAAATTCAACATTCCTGTAGGATAAAAACCCTAAAAAAAACTGGGTATAGAAGGAACAAAAGTTATATGCAACATACTCACAACTAGTGTCATACTGAACAGGGAAATATTGAAAGCCTTTTGTCTAAGATCTGGAATACAACAAGGATGCCCACTTTCATCATTGTTATTCAATATAGCACTGGAAATCCTGGCTAGAGAAATTAGACAAGAGAAAGAAATAAAGGGCATCCAAACTGGAAAGGAAGAATTCATATTATACTTGCTTGCAAAGGATGATTGTATATTTGGAAAAAACTAAAGACTCCATAAAAAACTATTAGAATTGAACAAACTCAATAAAGTTGCAGGGTACAAAATCAATGTACAAAAATCAGTAACATTTCTATATGCCAACAGCAAATAATCTGAAAAAGAAATCAAGAAAGTAATCGCATTTACAATAGCCAAATATAAAACAAAATACCTGGGAATTAACCAAAGCGAATGATCTCTGCAATGAAAACTATAAAACATTAATACAAGAAAATGAAGACACAAAAAAATGGAAAGATATTTTATGATCAGAGATTGGAAAAATCAATACTGTTGAAATGTCCATACTCCTCAAGGCAATCTATAGATTCAATGCAATCTCTATCAAAATACCAATGACATTCTTTACAGAAATAGGAAAAATAATCCTAAAATTTATATGGAATCATAAAAGACCCAGAACATCCAAAGCCACTGTGAGCAAAAGAAGAAAACTGCAGGAATCACATGAACATGACTTCAAATTATACTACAGAGTTATAGCAACCAAACCAACATGGTATTAGTGTAAAAGCAGATACAAAGACCAATGAAACAGAATAAAGAACACAGAAACAAATGTACTTATTTACACCCAACTGATTTTCAACACAGGTGCCAAGTACATATCCTGGAAAAAGGACACTCTGTTCAATATATAGGGCCAGGAAAATTATATATCCATCCATATGCAGAAGAACAAAACTAGACCCCTATCTCTTGCCATATACAAAAATCAAATCAAAATGGATTAAAGACTTAAATCTAAGATCTCAAACCATAAAGTTACTAAAAGAAAACATTCAGGAAACCCGGGCGCGGTGGCTCATGCCTGTAATCCCAGCACTTTGGGAGGCCGAGGTGGGTGGATCGCCTGAGGTCAGGAGTTCAAGACCAGCCTGGCCAATATGGTGAAACCCCCGTCTCTACTAAAAATACAAAAATTAGCCAGACATGGTAACATGTGCCTGTAATCCCAGCTACTCTGGAGGCTGAGGCAGGAGAATCACTTGAATCTGGGAGGTGGAGGTTGCAGTGAGCCGAGATCATGCCATTGCACTCCAGCCTGGGTAACAGAGTAAGACTCCACCTCAAAAAAAAAGAAGAAACATTAGGGAAAATCTCCAGGACATTGGTCTGGGCAAAAATTTCTTGAGCAATACCCCACAAACACAAGCAACCAAGGTAATCATGGACAAATGGAATCACATCAAGTTAAAAAGGTTCTGTACAACAAAGAAATGAATCAACAAAGTGGACAGACAACCAACAGAAAGGGAAAGACTATTTGCAAACAATCCATCTGACAAGGGATTAATAACCAGAATAGGTAAGGAGCTTAAACAACTCTATAGGAAAAAATCTAATAGTCCTTCGAAAAATTGGGCATAAGATCTGAATAGACATTTCTCAGAAGAATACATACAAATGGCAAACAAGCATACGAAAAGGTGCTCAACCTCACTGATCAGAGAAATGCAATTATGAACTACAATGAGATATCATTTCACACCAGTTTAAATGGCTTATATCTGAAAGTCAGGAAATAACAAATGCTGGCAAGGATGTGGAGAAAAGGGAACCCTTCTACACTGCTGGTGGGAATGTAAATTAGTCAACCACTAAGGAGAACAGTTTGGTGGTTCCTCAAGAAAATAAAAGTTGAGACACCATATGATCCAGTAATCCCACTGCTGGGAATATACCCAAAAGAAAGGAAATCAGTGTATTGATTTCCTCATACTGATGGGTATCTGCAGTCTCATGTTTGTTGCATCACTGTTCATAATAGCCAAGATTTGGAAGCAATGTAAGTGTCCATCAACAGATGAATGGATACAGAAAATGTGGTACATAGACACAATGCAGTACTATTCAGCCACAGAAAATAATGAGATCCTGTCATTTGCAAACACATACAGGGAACTGGAGGACATTATGTTCGGTGAAACAAGCCAGTCCTAGAAAGACAAACTTTGCATGTTTTGATTCGTTTGTGGGAAATAAAAATTAATACAATTGAACACATGGAGATAGAGAGTAGAATGATAGTTACCAGAGGCTGGGAAGGGTAGTGGGGGCCTGGGGGGGAAGTGGGGTGGTTAATGAGTCCAAAAATATAGTTAGAAAATAGAAAGAATAAACAAGGCTGGGCGCAGTGGCTCACGCCTGTAATCCCAGCACTTTGGGTGGCTGAAGCAGGCGGATCATTTGAGGTCAGGAGTTCAAGACCAGCCTGGCCAACATGGTGAAACTCCATCTCTACTAAAAATACAAAAATTAGCTGGGAGTGGTCGTGGGGGTGCCTGTAAGCCCAGCTACTCGGGAGGCTGAAGTGGGAGAATTGCTTGAACCTGGGAGGCAGAGGTTGCAGTGAGCCGAGATCCTGCACTGCACTCCAGCCTGAGCAACAGACTGAGACTCTGTTTCAAAAAAAAAAGAATAAATAAGACATAGTATTTGGTAGCACACACGGTGACAATAGTCAATAATAATTTATTGTACATTTAAAAACAACTAAAAGAGTAAAATTAGAATGCTTGTAACACAAAGAAATGATAAAATTCTTGAGGCGACAGGTATCCCATTTGCCCTGATGTGTTTACTACGTATTGTATGCCTGTATCAAAATATGTCATGTACCCCACAAAAATACATCTACTATGTACCCACAAAAATTAAAAATTAAAAACAAAAATAATCACTGAGTGTTTAGGAGATGCTAACGGACATGAAGGAGGCTAGCAGGAAAGCCCAGAGAACCTCAGAGGAGAGGATGCTGGCTCAGGTGAAGGCAGGCCAGAGAAACTTCTAAGACCGAGAGAAACCCTGTTTTCTCTTTTTCATATGTCCCTGGAACTGCTGTCCTCTCCAAGGAAGACCACCATGGTCTACAGTGATGAAAAGTTTCTGGAGATATAATTGCCTCTTTACTCTGAGAGGAGATTGTGTATCCATATCCCAGGTGTAGTATGGATTTTTTCCAGATTGATAGGACAAAATAGAAAATGTAAATGACGAGTTAATGGGTGCAGCACACCAACATGGCACATGTATACATATGTAAAAAACCTGCACATTGTGCACATGTACCCTAGAACTTAAATAAATATATACATAAAAGAGAAAAAAAACGAATCTATGCTTTCAACAAAGCAAGAGGCTTATGTAAGAGAAAACCACCACAAAATACAAGATTTTCAAGGTGATCATCACTGCTACTGTTAACTAGAAATTACCCAGTAAATGTACTGTGAACTGCCAAAAAAAAAAAAGAAAAGAAAATGTAACATGTAGGTCTTAGAACTATAATAATAAATGCCTTTTTTTCCCTAAAAAACTTGTAAGAGCAGAATGCTTTGAATTGACAAAAAGCAAGATGCTGATATAACCTTATTTTATTCTTCCAGCTAGTTATTCAAAGGTATACTTTATACTTTTAAACTTCATGGGTAAACTCATGGATACTAGGTTAACATAAGAGAAGTGAACTACCTACCTATTAAACTTAACATGCAGTTAATAAGAGTCACTGCAACGCTACTAAATCTCAATTGCCCAGTGAACAATAATACGTAATCTGTGCACGAAAGTTTTTTGTAGTTTGCCAGATACTTTTATATTTTATGATTTGATATTCACTGCAGCCTTATGATACAGATATTAGTAGGATGCACTTTATTGATAAGGAAACAGAAGCTCTGAAAAAAGAATAAATGACTTACTCAAGCCACATAGGTTGCAAGCAACAGTATGAAGACAGAACTCCTCTTTTCAAAAATTATTTTTTTTCCATAATGTTTCCCTGAAATGTGCTTCACTGCTTTTACATAGGCATATAGATTCCCTGGAGTAAACATGGCTGCTTTTGATTCTATCTTTGTCATACCAGGACACTGCCAGTTTTCCCTACATGCAGCATCCTTGATGTTACAGGGCAGCAATATGCTTACGTCTGCTTGACTACAGACACTCACATAAGGACAGAGAGGCACTCAGGCACTCATGCACAAGCACACGCTTCAGAGTTCCTCACAGGAGAGGATTACTTGTCATGTGTCCCAATTGTACCTGCAGGATTTTAATTTATGGAGATGACTGAGTGATGACATAGATAGGCCAATGTAATTGAAAGATTTTTGTTACTTACATTTCCCAATGTAAGTAGGAGGAGGCTCACCACATCATGCAGGGACACGTGGGTAAACACTAGGAGGCAGAAAGGAGTGAGTGGAAGCCATAGTCTTCACTGGCGTATCTGTGGGAAAGGCAAGGCAGGGCAGGACAAACAGTTTAGAATCGGCTAGTTCGAATAATTCCAGCTGGTTTAGGGGGATGGGGCCGATCCCTAGTTGTCTGATACCTGGCTTCAGGTTAATTTAGAGCAGGGAGAATACTGGCTTGGTACATGAGAACTAGATAAAGGAAGTAGTTTAAGAGTATGGGCTCTGGATGGCAAGGAGGATGCAAAGAACTCTGGCCATTAGTTTGGCCTTGTGATTAATGGATGCCAAATAGACAAATATAAATCTAAGAAAACGGAATAGGGCAGTAGATTCAGAAGTTGTATTTTCTTAATATGGGGCTCCTGCTTTTATCTGCAGCATACCCTAAGTTTCTCCATGTTTAAGTCCTCTACTGCCAGGTAACAAACTATCCCAAAACTTTGTGGCTTACAGCAACTGGCATTCTATTTATTCATGGTTCTGTGGATCATAAATTCAGTTAGGGCTCAGCTGGATGGTTTTTTTTGTTTGTTTGTTTGTTTGTTTGTTTTGCTTTATATATGGTCAGTTGGAGTTATTCACTCAGCTGCATTCAGGTGGTGGCTCTGCTAGGCTGCAAAGTCCAAGAAAGGAGCTTCAGTCTCATGTTTGTTTACTGTCTTGCTGCTCATGATCTCTCTTTCTCTATGTGGCTAGATTCAGCTTCTTCACAGTATAATGACCCCATGGTAGTTAGACTTCTTACATATGGTGGGTGGCTCTTAATAGGAAGTGTACCAAGTGGCAAAGGCAGAATCTTCAGTTATTGAAGGCCTTGTCTCATAAATTTTAAGGCACTGAATCACATTGTGCTTCTCAAATCAAGTCACAGGGCCATCCCAGATTAATGATGCAGGGAAAATTGTTTCTACCTCTCTGCTGAATGGCAAATAATTTGTGGTTACCTTCAATTCACCACATCCATTCTGCCTCATGAAAAACTGAGTCTAGATCAAAGTAACTAGCCAATCTAAAAGAGAGGCTATTAAACAGTTAAAACAAAACAGGCAAACACAGATGATAACAGATCACTTTCTGGAGATCCGTAAGAACAAATTCAACATGATGCCAGATATTTTCTAAAATGTACAAAAATGGCAGAAACAAAACACGTGTATAAACTCTTCTATAATCACTGTGACCAATTATATTAAAATAACTAGGCAAGAGAAAAACTAACAACTAGTGCAGCACACTGCAGGCAATTAATTCCATATTATGTCAATACAAAAACCTATACATGAAGAATACAAAATACTTAATATAAAACATTAATTCATAAAAATCTTTCAGTTATAGAAATCTGATTTTCCAGTTCTATATCTGGAACTATGAGTTTATTTGCACCACGCTTTTTCTATATCATCTAAGAAACTAAAGAGTTGAGTCTCCTTAGAGAGAGCAAGAGAAGGCAAAATTTGAATTTTCAACAATCTTATTAAGTGATATTTTGTGAGGAGGAGAGGTCTTAAGAATGTTCCTTTTTTAAGACATCAATATTATTTAATGTATTTCAACCATAAGAATACATTAATTTCGTACATTAATAAACATGTAAAAATGTTTCCAGCACTTTAGCCAGCTGGAGAGGGCAAAGACAGGAGGGAGGAAGTTGTGCCTCTTCATTCCTCTCTCTGGGCCAGAGGTCTCTATTGCCCTCAAATGCGGTTTCTGTAAAAAGCAGTCCCAGGTGCACCTGGCTAAGAAGGGGGATGGGGGAAGTCTATGTGGGAAGAGATCTGGCTCTTGGCAGCATTCATCCAGTCCTCTCACAAATATTCTTTCTGAAGCTGTTTCTGTTCCTGGCTGCATATTTGAGTGCTGAGTTAGTTTACCCAGTTGATGTGTGCACACTCATCTGGTGGCTCAAGAATCATGGGAAATTTTCATGTTCATTTCAAGAGAATTTTACAGTCTGGATGCTTGATGTGTACCAGGGCAGGGTTTGGAGCCTGAAAGATGGTGGTAGTGAGTGCCTTGGGCTTGTGCTCTTGCCAAATGGTGGAGTCTAAGCCACCCTTAGGGCGTTCCAAGCCAGAGCTGTCTGGATAAATTTTACTAGCCCAAGACAAGTACTCCCTATGAGTACTTGTCACAGGGAGTACTTGTGTCTGCCCCCAGCATATTCACGTAAGTGTAAAGGAACATTTAAGGGCCACTCGAGAGGGGGAAAGAAAATGAGGAAGGCGACATGCAGCTGTGAGCAGGGTGAATGGAGAAGGAAGCGCTGATATGCATTGGCACTGGTGGGAAAGCCTCACAGGCACCTGGAAGCTGGTTAAAATGAGCATTAAGATTCTACATGTTCTATCAACTGATACTACATACCTCTTCCTGACTGCTTCCCTTGTGAGTCAGTGCTAAGCTGCTTGTCTCCGTTCCCTTTCTCCAACCAGGGAAGCACCTCCCAAAGTCACTGCTCAGTTCTGGGCACAGTTTTGGGCAGGCCATTTCCTGTCTTCCAGGGTCTCAGAGCACACTCAGAGGGAATATTAGTGGTTGCCTCATCTGGTTTCCTCCCTGAATCCCTCTGCTGTGGGGTTGTAGGAAGAAAATTAGGGCAGCATCTGCCTAATCATCTCTGGTTCACCACTAGACCTGCCTGGGCCCACTGAAGTCACAAGGGTCCAGCACATATTAATTGTTCAGAGCAAGGGCATGGGCTTTAGAGTTAGAGAGGTTGGCATGATGGTATAGCACCATCAACCTATTGCTTTATTAGGTTTAGGTATTTACCTCCTGGGTCTCTGGCTCTAAAATGCCCATTCCCATGTCTGGTCCTTGCGTATGAGTCATTGTGACAGCCCTGCCAATCACCTGGCCCAGTGTCTGTTACAGAAAGTGTGCTCTAGGCCGGGCACGGTGGTTCACGCCTGTAATCCCAGCATTTCGGAAGGCCGAGGCGGGCGGATCACCTGAGGTCGGGAGTTTGAGACCAGCCTGACCAACATGGAAAAACCCCGTCTCTACTAAAAATATAAAATTAGCTGGACGTGGTGGTGCATGCCTGTAATCCCAGCTACTCGGGAGGCTGAAGCAGGAGAATCGCTTGAACCCGGGAGGTGGAGGTTGCAGTGAGTCGAGATCGTGCCATTGCACTCCAGCCTGGACAACAAGAGCAAAACTCTGTTTAAAAAAAGAAAAAGAAAGAAAGAAAGTGTGCTCCTAGGAGTGGAACCCTGAGTACTCTTCCTGTATTAGGGCCTGGATATGAAAGGTGAAGCTGGACACTACCTCTGTTCCAGCCAGGCCCATCCTGTACTCTGAATTGTAAATGGGCATGATGGCCAGAGACCTACTTTCCACATTTCCCATCCCTCCTGTCAATCCTTACACTGAACATTTATGGAGCAGCTAGTAAACACTGCCAGGTGCTGAAGATAAAATTAAGAGTGAGAATGGATCCCTGCCTGCCAACTTCTCAGGTGGCGGAGCTCATAGCACAGGAGAGGCCAAAAGCTCACATTCCTCCTATCTTTTTTTTTCACTGCCCGTCCTTTCACCAGTGTGATCTTCCCCGTGTCCCTGCTTGGGTCTTGGCCCTGTTTCTCTGCTCTTTCCCTGCCTCCTACTTCCATGGATGATCATTCTATTCTATCCTAAAGGACTGAATAGAATTGCTTTAAAAATCTATTCAGCCAGTTTTAGTACATCAGTCACTGTTTCACAATCGAGACTGATTCATGGGCAGAGATAAAATACACTGAACAATTTTTTTTTTTCTGTTTCTTTTTTTTTTTCTTTTTGAGACGGTGTTTTGCTCTTGTTGCCCAGGCTGGAGTGCAATGGCATGATCTTAGCTCACGCAACCTCTGCCTCCCAGGTTCAAGTGATTCTCCCGCCTCAGCCTCCCAAGTAGCTGGGATTACAAGCGCCCACCACCACACCTGGCTAATTTTGTATTTTTTGGAAAGACAGGGTTTCTCCATGTTAGGCAGCCTGGTCTCGAACTCCTGACCTCAGGTGATCTGCCCCCCCCCGCCACCCGCCTCCCAAAGTGCTGGGATTACAGGCATGAGCCACCACGCCCAACCTTACACTTAACAATTTGAAGAGTATTTTTTGACACTTTGTGCTGCCACAACTTCTAATTTTCATCTCAGCATCTGCACTCTGAGATTATTTTACTCGCCAAACATTAATGAAGCCTCTACTCTGGGCCAGAACTTTTCTAGGCATTAGGGATAGACCAGATAGCAAAAGCAGTGTTTCTTTGACTTATATATTCTAAAATGGAAGCAGATGACGAGCAAAGTACTACATATACGTACGACGTGGTGGCCGGTAGCACAATAAATGTTATGTAGACAAATGAAGCAGAGTAAAGGGTTACAGATTGGTGGCAGAGAACAGGGTGCTCTGATAGGTCCGGTGGTCAGAAAAGTTCTCTCCGAAAGCAGTAGGAGTCAGGCAGACAACTGGGATGACAACTTTGCAAGGGAGAAGGAATACAAGGTGCAAATGCTATGAAGCCAGAACTGCTAGATGGGTGTGAGAATCAGCAAGCAGGACAGTGATTAGAGCACAGCAGAAAATGTGAAGAGGCACAGGATTGAAGGAGGGGCCTTGTAGGCCTTGGCTGCAACTTTGCTCTTTATTCTCAGGTGAAACTGTTGGAGGATTTTGAGCAGGAGAGTGAAGGGATCTTTTTTTTTTTTCTTTTGAGACGGAGTCTCGCTCTGTAGCCCAGGCTGGAGTGCAGTGGCGCTATCTCGGCTCACTGCAACCTCTGCCTACCCGGGTTCAAGCGATTCCCCTGCCTCAGCCTCCTGAGTAGCTGGGACTACAGGCACGTGCCACCATGCCCCGCTAATTTTTTGTATTTTTAGTAGAGACAGGGTTTCACCCTGTTAGCCAGGATGGTCTCGATCTCCTGACCTCGTGATCCGCCTGCCTCGGCCTCCCAAAGTGCTGGGATTACAGGCGTGAGCCACCGCGCCCGGCTCTAATTTTTGTTTTAAAGGATTCCCGTGGCTACTCTATGGAGAATATACTATAGGAAAAAAAGAGTGAAAGCTAAGTGATTAGTTGCAGCAGTCTGGGTGAGAAAGAAAGGCTAGGGATCAGGGTGGCAGTGGTAGAAATGACAAGACGTGATTGAATTGGCAATATATTTGAAAGCAGAGCCAACAATTCATGTTGGCTCTAGAATCAGGGATCCATTCAAAGTAGAAAAACAAAATTATTTAAAAACACAAACATCTTAACAGTTCATTTTTAAGTACAGAATAATACCCAGTGGCCAACGGCACTAATAGCAAGATAAGAAATAGAGAATCAAAGATATGTGGGATGCCTGCAATTGATTATTGGATGCTGATTTTGCAGAACTTTTTTATATCTTCCTACTTAGGTTTTTTGTTTGTGTGTGTGAGTGTACCATATTATTTCCCTACTAAAGAAGTCACTGTTTAAATACTGCCTTTTTCATGAAAGGCAGGACCCCCTGAGGGTCTTCATGATCCTAAAAGGAAGTGTGACTCCCACAGGGCAGCCAGCAGTGTCAATACTTCTCTGAGTGAGATGTAAATAAGAAAGAAAATGTGTTAATAAGACATGACGCCAAGAGAATCTAGTGGCCACAGACCCACGAAGGAACAGAGTTGTGCAAGTCGCCTAGGTAGAAGGGTGGCTAATCCTTTCAGTTTGAACAAATTTACCTTCTCTGAGACTGGACTCAGCGCTCGCCAGGTCCTCTGCTAACGCAGGCCCCACAACCGGGAGGTAGAGGAGCCTATCCCAGCCTTTAACTGCCCGCTGAGAGACCTACCACAAGCCGGCGGTTCAGCGACACAGCGCATCCTTTTCCCGGCCACGCCCTCTTTGTCTACACCCTTCCCATCCCGGCCACGCCCCCACGCCGCCGCGGCCCGCAGCCTGGCCACGCCCCTCCCCCGTCGCGCCGGCGCACCGCCCGTCCGAATGGCCTCGTGGGCGGAGCTTGCGTAGCCTCCCGGACCCCGGCGCGCACCGTCCCCCGCCCCCCGCCCCTGGCCACCGAGCGCCTCCGTGGACACGCACTTCCTGCGAGGCCTCCGAGCGCACCTTGGCGGAGCCGAACCGAGCCGAGTCCTGTCCTTCCAGGCCGTTCGCAATGGTGGATGAGTTGGTGCTGCTGCTGCACGCGCTCCTGATGCGGCACCGCGCCCTGAGCATCGAGAACAGCCAGCTTATGGAACAGCTGCGGCTGCTGGTGTGCGAGAGGGCCAGCCTGCTGCGCCAGGTACGTCCGCCGAGCTGCCCGGTGCCCTTCCCCGAAACGTTTAATGGCGAGAGCTCCCGGCTCCCCGAGTTTATCGTGCAGACGGCGTCTTACATGCTCGTGAACGAGAACCGATTCTGCAACGACGCCATGAAGGTGGCATTCCTAATCAGCCTCCTCACCGGGGAAGCCGAGGAGTGGGTGGTGCCCTACATCGAGATGGATAGCCCCATCCTAGGGGATTACCGGGCCTTCCTCGATGAGATGAAACAGTGCTTTGGCTGGGATGACGACGAAGACGACGACGACGAAGAGGATGATTATTAGGGCCTCGGGGGGAGGGCCCTGCACGCCGCCACCCCCTCCCTGCAGCCCTCACCCCGCCAGGAGCCACTGCTCTCCCCCTTGCCTTCCGGTCCCCTTACCTACCCGCGCCCGTCTTCTCTCTCTCTTCATTTCTCCGTAGTGCTTGTCTTTGTTCCAGGAATAGCGCTCCAGTTACCTGCTGTTGGGGTCGGGGCTGGAGCCTTACTCACTCGGAAGTGCTTGGAAATGTCATCTACCCTGGCCATCCCCGGGATCCCTCCCCTGCTAATCTGAACTGTGTCCTGAACCCCAGCTATTGGCCAGGCCCCTGTTACAAACTGCGCAGACCACCCATAGCCCTGCTGCTGCCACCTGCCCTGCTGCCAGGCTTACATCTGCCCAGAGAACTATGCTGCCACTTCACATCCACGCACCACATCCCACCTACAGACTACCACCTTTCGAGATCAGGACCAACCTGGAAAATGCCAGAGTTGGCTATGCCTCTTCAGACATTGATTTGGACAGCTCACCAACCCCTGAAGGGGCCATTCAGCCTGGTTAGTTTTCTGCCTACTCCGAGTGTCCTCCCCTGCCCCACCAGATTGCTGCAGGGGCGCGGTGTGCCTAGCAGCCAAATTGTTGACATTTCTTTTTTCCTATGCACTGGTTTTACACAGCTGTCATTTTCCTTTCAAAATTGCAGCAGTCCCACAGATGTGTTCATTTGGACAAATAGTACTAAAAACAAAACAAACGAGCACTCAGCCCAGCTCCTCAATACTACCTGGAAAAAGCATTGGCATTATTTTCAATAAATATCAAGCACTAAAAAAAGAAATGATTGTCTTTTAATGGTTAAGTGCTATCACTGGCCTCTACCACTGTCACTCTGACTACCGTTATTCCCATGGAAGTCAGGGAATACAACCAATCCTACTGTTCCCCGCTGTCATCTCCAGGCTGCTGGGCACAGCTACCTCAGGGCTTTGTCAGGATTCTGATGCTCCCTTCACCAACGCATTTCTTAAAGCCCTGGCAAAGGGTGTGTTCTCTGGGTCCTCCAGGGTGGCATGGTTAAGGGTTGGCTGAGCAGACGGCAAAGAGAACGGTATTAATAATTACACCATAAAAACAGGCATAAACCTGGACGTATATATGTAATGCTCCTAATTCTCTGAGCTTTTGGATCCCTTAACACTGTGCCAGGGAAGTTCTGCCCCTTAATCCTTATTGCCTATGTGCAGCTGTTGAGTTCAGACCCCAGATAGCCAACATAGTACATTGTCACTTTCAAACTCCAAATAGCCAACGTGTCACTTTCAGGCGCTCCAGCTAACATTAAGTCCCGGATCCTGGGCAAGTGCACCCATAAAGATATAGCCTGCCTGATCTTAACAAACATTTCATCCTCCTTGGACAGACATCCTTAGAATTCCCACTCAGATGTGTCCCAGATTCCTCCCTATGGAAATTAGCAAGATGCTTGGTTATCTCTTAAATCAGACCTTGTACTGCTATCTGGGGGCTATGCTGAGGTCTCTGGGCCTGGAGGGTTCAGAGCAGTGAAGGGGGTGGCTGCTGAGAAGAAGCTGCATACCTGTGTGAGGCCATTGCCCCAGGTTAAGTCATTGAAATGTTTAATGCAGAGCAGCTTGGTTGGGGATTCGAGAGGACTACCTCTTAGAAAGGTTTAGGAGGATGTGAGGGGTTCAGAGTTCTCATTTATAACTGTCCAGATGTCCTCATTGTACCATGTCTGGAGCCAACTTGACTTTATAACCTTTAATTAATTTAGATAACACATTTCCTTACTGTTTAAGGCCTTTCGAGGCAAGATATTGTATTTGTACTGGTAAACCTCAGTGTTGATTAAGTGAGATATGGGTCTTCATATTAATTACCTCATAGGTGTGGATTAAATGAGATCATACCCATGAGGCATTTAGAACTTTCCCTGCTACATGGTGAGCACTCAGCAAACCATGGGCTGTTACTCCTGGGCCAGGGAACAGAAGTCTCAGAAAGCAAGTCTCTGGCTCTGAGCCTGGCTTTAGTAGGAAAATGTCAGCTTGAAGAGGAGCAGAGCAGGTTCAGGGAGAATGGAAATGAGAGCATGATAAGACCCCATTTACTTTTTGGAGTCTTATATGAAGAAGCTGTTTATGTGGTGAACAGGCAAAGTTCAGGGTAGGAGTTATATCTCACACCTAGGATAGCTGTTTCTGGAGGGTGGGGACAGGGTTGTGTATGACTTCATAAAAGAGGCCAAGGCTTGGGTGGAAATGAGATCTGGGGCTCTTCAGGGAGCTGCTGCCTCCAAATCTGAATCAAGGAGACACCTGGTTATTTAGAATTCGTTGTTCGCTTCTCCCAGTCTCCTTGGAAAATGTACAAAAACCCTTGGAAGAGAGAGATTATATTTGAGACACAATATGTGTGAGGCCAGATAATTACACTTTCCTCCTGACTAGAAAGGCCTTGAATTGGGGATGAATGTGGAAAAGTGAGCAAGATCTAAAAGGTAAAGGATCCAGTGAAACCAAAAATCATTTATTCCAAACTGATTATGGCTCAGTTATGCTGAGTTGAGTTATAGAAACATCTTTGAATAAAATGTGATCTCTGCCTTCATAGCGAGTCCAGTCTGCTGTTTTTACTGTGCCCTGGGTCAGAACTTTGATGATTAGTTACAGGAAAGGGCCAGGAAGAGAATCTGGGCTGTGATTAGATCTGGGAATGACCTTTCTGGGGTGGAAGTTGAGGACATATGAGTAGGTGTTCTGTGGAGGAAGGGAGGTTCAGTCAGGATGCCAAGCCAAGGCAGCATCTGAATGGCATCTGGGAGAACTAGGCCAGGGAGCTTCTGTGATCTGAAGTGTACATTTCCAGAGTATGTGTGCATGTGCACATGAGCTTGCTGTGACCCTGTATGTGTGTGCTCTGTGTGTGTGAGTGTATGTGTGTTAGGTGATGTCCTTCATGCATCATGGACAAACAGGTTATGCTGGGAGATGCAGAAAAGGAAAGTGTGAGATTCCGCTTACTTTGGGGGCAGATTCTGCAATAAAAGCACAGATATTGGCAAGGGCTCCACCACCCAGGGAGGAATTCATGATAATGGCATAAAGCATGGCAAAAAAGAAGGAAGAAGTAGAAGTATGTCTAAGGATAAAAGTGCCACTTCGATCAAAACTATTAAAAATAGGTAGGAATGCTGAATAAATATGAACTTCAGACTCCTGAATTCTCATTTTGGGCATAATAGACTTGGAATGGCTACTGAAATTATACTATCAATGAAATGAAATTAGTCATATTAAAGCTTGTAATCATTTAATCATATTAAAGATACCAGTATATCTTTGGACTCTTCTATTCATTTGAATAGACAACCACTGCCATCTATTAAGTCTGTGTTGCTGTATCCTGCAGAGTGGTATATAAAGCTAGAGGTACATTATGCACATGTATATTTGATTATTTCCTGCTATTAAAGCATGGCTAAAACCTCAGTAATTTGGAAGTAGGCAGATTAGAGGGAGAAGTCTTGTTGAAATTAGTGGGATATTTGCATTAAAAAAGTGCTTAAATTTTTTCTTGTTTTTTTGTTTGTTTTGTTGTATTTTTTGTTGTGTTTTTGTTGTTGTTGTTCTTGTTTTGAAACGGAGTCTCGCTCTGTCGCCCAGGCTAGAGTGCAGTAGCACAATCTCTGCTCACTGCAACCTCTGTCTCCTGGGTTCAAGCGATTCTCCTGCCTCAGCCTCCCGAGTAGCTGGGATGACAAATGCCCGCCACAGTGCCTGGCTAATTTTTGTACTTTTAGTAGAAATGGGGTTTCGCCATGTTGGCCAGGCTGACCTCGAACTCCTGACCTCGTGATTCACCCGCCTCAGCCTCCCAAAGTTCTGGGATTACAGGTGTGAGCCTCCGCACCCGGCCTCTTGGTTCTTAAAGTGAGTAAAGCAAAGCTAAGAAAGCTGTATTAATTAAAGGTCCGAGAATGTTTTCCGTGATGGTAAGGGTGGGATAATTGTATGAAGAATATTTATTATTTGCTTTGAAATATGGATTTTGCTAAGTCAGGGTTTAGTGTCTGGCAGCAGTTTGCATTACTGAATAGCTCAAGTATATTCCCTACAGTCTTAGCCCACGTAGTTCTAAAGGTAGGTACAATGGTGTCCTTTGACGGTGCTGGTAACCCCCATCTCCCTTCATGAACATCTGATCATCTACCTTGCATTTTTTTCTCTTGCCTAAAATGCCTGTTAGAATGTGTTCCTTTGTCTTCAAATGTTCTGTTGTACACAGAATGTTCTATTTTTTTTATTTTGTTTTGTTTTGTTTTGTTTTTGAGAGGGAGTCTCACTGTGTCACCCGGGCTGGAGTGCAGTGGCACAATTTCGGCTCACTGCAACCTCTGCCTCCCGGATTCAAGCAATTCTCCTGCCTCAGCCTCCCAAGTAGCTGGGATTACAGGCACCGCCACTACACCCAGCTAATTTTTTTATTTTTGGTAGGGACGGGGTTTCACCATGTTGGCCAGGCTGGTCTCGAACTCCTGACCTCATGATTCACCCACCTCGGCCTCCCAAAGTGCTGGGATTACAGGTGTGAGCCACCGCGCCCGGCCTGGTGTTTTTTTTTTTTTTTTTTTTTAACCCTGGGATAGATTAAAGGAATTGCTTGCTTGAAGAAATTATGAACACCATAGCAAGTTTGTTCATAGAGCAAAAACCGTCCCATGGATGAGTTGGGAGGAGGAGTGGTGTATTAATCCCATCTCCAAAGAAATACTTGAGACTGGGTAATTTACACAGAAAAGAGGTTTAATGGCCTCATGGTTTCCCAGGCTGTACAGGAAGCGTGATGACTTCTAGGGAGGCCTCAGGAAACCTCCAGTCATGGAGGAAGGCTAAGGAGAAGCAGCATGTCTTACATGGTGGAGCAGGAAGAAGACAGAATGAGGGAGTAGGTGCTACACACTTATTAAATAACCAACTCTCCTGAGAATTCACTCATTATGCAGTACCAAGGGGGATGATATGAAGCCATTCATGAGAAACTGCCCCCATGATCCATTCATCTCCTACCAGGCCTCACCTCCAGCACTGGAGTTACAATTCAACATGAGATTTGGGTCGGGACACAGAACCAAACCATATAAAATGGAGAGGTGCTGAAAAGGGTGTTTCAGAATAGGTAGATATAGCAACATTGGTGTACCTCCCTTTTTCCCCTCAGAGGCTGGTATCTGACAGTAATACATTATATTTCTTATTATTCCAGCCACAAAATTTACACACCTCCACTCCCCTCTCTAAATGACCAAGGAGTTCATCAGCAAAATTGCAATAATGTAATTCTTACGTTTTAGCCAAAGTTCCTATACAGTCGGTGTAATTGAACGGACCAGTCAGTTCAGAATCAGTCAGTGAAAGATATAAAACTGTTGCCAGGACTATTTTTATATGCCCCACTTTAAAGCTTCAGATTTAAAACAAATAACATCAGTAAAAAGAAAGTAAAGGGATTTATATTTCAGTGGTAACTAAAGTGATTGTGATGTTTCAGATTTATGTGTTCTCTAGACACAAATAATTACACTGTCATGTAGGATTTTTAGAAACTACTTATTTAAATGTACACAATAAAAATTTTAACATATACAAAATTAGAGAGAATACTATGATGAACCCCCACAGACTCATCTCCTTGATTAAAAAATAATCGACACTGGCCGGGCGCGGTGGCTCACGCTTGTAATCCCAGCACTTTGGGAGGCCGAGGCGGGCGGATCACGAGGTCAGGAGATCGAGACCACGGTGAAACCCCGTCAATACTAAAAATACAAAAAAAATTAGCCGGGCGTGGTGGCGGGCGCCTGTAGTCCCAGCTACTCGGAGAGGCTGAGGCAGGAGAATGGCGTGAACCCGGGAGGAGGAGCTTGCAGTGAGCCGAGATTGCGCCACTGCACTCCAGCCTGGGCGACAGAGCGAGACTCCGTCTCAAAAAAAAAAAAAAAAAAAATCGACACTTTTGCTTTATCCCTTAAATTTCTTGCAATTTTTATGGCATACTGTGAAACAAATCGCAGATATCACTTCAATTCACCCTTCGATACTTCAGTATGTTTCTCTAACAGATAAGGCCTTAAAAAACATAATCCACCATATCATTAACAGACCTACTAAAATTAACAGTCTCCTTAATATTTAATATTCAATTCAGAGTCAAATATCCCCAGTGTCTTAAAAATGTCTTTTTCATTGTTTGCTTGAATTACTTTCCTTAAAATGTCAGCACATTTGGTCTATCTATCTCTTAACCTTCTTTTAATTAATAACAGCTCCTCCCACTCTTTTTTTTTCTCTGCAGTGTATTCTTTGAGGAAACCTGGTTCTTTGTCCATAAAATTTCCCATATTCTGGATTTGCTTTATTCTTTTCATATCCTTGCCCAATTTTCTCTTGGGTTGTTGGTGTTACTCTCTCAATTTTTTAGAAGCTCTTTATTTATTAGGGATCTGTGATATATGTTGCAAATATGTATGCCCAGTTTGTCGTTTGCCTATTTACTTTATGATAGTTCAGGCTGTTGAGAAAATATTTAGTGTATTTTCCTTTTTTTCCACTCTCCTCCCATCTCTGTGCTCCCCAATTTAATTGCTTATATCATTTCTGTTAGTGTTTATGCCTTTAAATAGTCCAGACACTGCTATTATTTTTCAGACCTGAATTATAAATTTTGATTTAGCCATGAAAGATGAGGAATTCAATACACTAATACTCTTTCTCTATCAACTTTATAAGCGACATCATTGTGTTATCGTAACTTTACATATTTTTCCTGTGACCATAATCTTCCTATTTGTTTTAATATAGCACATAAACGGGTTAAATAATTACCATTCTGTCCATATTTTCAATTTACCTCTTTATGTTAGTAATGTTTTTTGCTGTTCTTTTTAGTTGTTTCTTAGGAATAAAAAAACCACTGGGGATTATATACCCTGAGTTTTTAAGGGTGAATGACAGTTTCATTATGTGTAGAGTTTGTAGGTCCCCCTTTCTTATTTCTCCACTATTTGTTAGCATTGAATGCTATTTTGTAAAAGTCTGAGACCACTCTAGTATTTTCCACTCATATTGTTGAGAGTTCTACTTAGTTCTCAGAGAATTTTTCTTTGTATTTGAATAGACTATATCCCAATGTTATTCACTCTTTGTCATTTTTTCTGAAACCCAGTGTCATTGTCTGTTATGTAGAATCAAAGCTTATTTCATTTATGCAAGGCTTTCCTTATTTTTTGAGTATATATAATATATGCTAACATATACTTATGTTTACTCTCCTTTACCTGTCCTCCGTATTTTAAAATTTCCCAGACTTTTACATGTTTTCTTCATTTCCATTTCATTCTGCTTACTTTTCTCCACTTGTTCTCTACGTCCTTTACAATGTTTTCAGCATTAATTGTCAATCTTTGCATTGCTTTCAATTTGGCTTTCATTTCTGTGATAATTTTATTTGTTTTTCTTCCACTTCTTTGACAAGTGCTTCCAGGTCATGTTTAGCTTCTATTGACTTCTACATATTCCTGAATCTCGTAACTCTGATTTGTTGTCTTGTTGTTTAGCTGTGATTCCTTCATATTAAAAAATTGGTTCAAGACCAGCCTGGCCAACATGGCGAAACCCCGTCTCTATTAAAAATACAAAAAAATTAGCCGGGTGTGGTGGCACATGCCTGTAATCCCAGCTACTTGGGAGGCTGAGGCAGGAGAATTGCTTGAACCCAGAAGGCGGAGGTTTCAGTGAGCCGAGGTCATGCCACTACTCTCCAGCTTGGGCAGCAGAGCAAGACTCCGTCTCAAAAAAAAAAAAAATTGATGGTAATATGATATGATGGTCATATGATAGGTCACATCTGTTTCTTGGCAATATTTTTCCAGGGAATGCTATTTGCTGTTTTTTTCTGTCCTTCTCCCTCTATGGCATTGTTCCTGGAAACCTTTTGGGATCTTAGGAATGCCACTCTTCTGCCGTAAGGATAATTATAAAGCAGCCTCTTTTAGTCCTGTCTCAACAGAATTTTTCTGGCAGAAATAACTCAATGCTGGTGGCTTCTACATGACATACTTCTTGTTTGCCAGGGATGAGCTAGGTCTGAGAACACTCTCCCTCTTTTTTTAACAAATCACGGTCATTTCAATAGTACTCTCCTGTTTTCATTATACCTGGATGTACCTAGAAGATTTCTGATATTATTTTCGGAGGCAACAGTCTGTACTTACTGTTGTAGCCCCTGCTGCTCAGTAGTTTTGATGCCTGAATAACCTTAGATAGTCTATGTTCCAGGAAAGTGTCAAGCTAACTTATGATTGGGACTGAATAAGACTCAGCTTTGGGGATAGGAGAAACTGAAAGCTAAATAACAAAATATTAATGGCTTAGAGTACTTTTTCACTTCTGTTCATGTGTTTGTGTGTGTGTATGTGTGTGTATGTGTGTGTGTGTGTTTCAAAAACAAGATAATAATTTTACTATTAATTTTCGGAATAACTTTTTATTGCCCTGTGTAACAAGAGGACAAGTGGAAGGATTGTAGTCATCTGTGGAGAAGGCGAGCCACATGTGTAGGAGACTTGATCAATATGTATATAGGATACATAAATTTGTGATTCATTGGAATAAAAAGTGGAGGGGGCTGAAATTAGCATCAGAAAATGGACCTTAGAAGAGATAGACAAGCATATATGGAAAGATTGGTTTGTTGTGAGCTGAGAATGGATTGTTCCTTGCACAAAGTCTGAGTTCAATTAGAATGGGTTTGGTGATCAGAAGGACTTTGATCCCTGTCCTGGCATTGCCATAGGCTCACTCTGGAAACCAGAGACAACTGAGTTGATTTATCTGATTCTAAACTTCTGCACCTATATCATGGGAATAATTATATCTCAGGAATAATGTAAGAAAAAAATCTAACTAATATCTTGTTTGGTAGTAAGTGTTAGCCCTATTCTTCTTTTCCTTAGTAGATATTACTTAGCAAAATAAGAATGTAAGATTGACTTTTATAATAGACTTGAGTGTCCTGATAGAAAGACACTAATATTGGGGGACTCGGAATGTCATAGGAGAAAAGGTGGTCAACACATTAAAATATACAGAGGGACATTCACAAGAATAGATATTAAATATTAATTAACATATGAAGAGCATTTGACATTTATAACTTATTTTCATATTCATTTTCTTACTTGATACAAGTTGGTGAGAAGATATTGTATTCATATTTTACACACTGCAATATTTAGACTCAGCAATGCTCAGGGGCTTGTTCGTGATAGAAAATGACAGAAACTGTGCCAGGAATTCCTACCACAAGTCCAGTGCTCAGTTTACGATTTCATGTTGCCTTTGAAAATGCCTTTTGCAAATTACTTATCTCCTTTGGGCCTTCATTTCCTCATTTGTAATGTGAAATATTTTCATTAGCAGACCATTGCAGGTCTTTCTTGCCTTTAACATTAGGGCCTTTAGAATGAGTACCTGGCACTGTCCTTCCAACTCTGTGATTCTCTGATTCCATCCTCATTTTTCACCATCACTGGTGTACTGGCAAGAACCAGTATGAGATTTGAGGAAAAATACTTGGATTACTCTTTTTTTTAAAAAATTATTTAGATATAATTCCCATACCGTACAATTTACCTTTTTATGTGTATAATCCAGTATTTTTAGTATATTCACAAAGTTGTGCTACCATCACCACTATCCGATTCCAGAACTTGTCATCATACAAAAAAGAAACTGTACCCATTAGTTACTCCTCATTGTTCCATCTCCCTCCCTGCCCCTATTAACTCTCTAGTCCTTGGAAACTACTAATCTAATTTCTGTTTCTATGGGTTTGCCTATTCTGGACATTTTATACAAACAGAATCATACAATACATGCTCTTTTGTTACTTACTTCTTTCATCTCAGCATATTTTCAAGCTTCACTGATGTTGCAGCATATATCAGAACTTCAGTCCTTTTCATGGCTGAATTATTTTCCATTGTATGGATAAACTTTTCATTACCTGTTCATCATTTGATGGACATTTGGTTTGTTTCCAATTTTTGGCTATTATGAATACTGCTGCCATGACAATCCTTGTATAAATTTTTGTCTCAACACCTGTTTTCAATTATCATGAGTATATCTATAGGAATGGAATTGCTCAGTCATATGTAATTTTTTATTTAATTTTTTGAGGAACTGCCAGATTGTTTTCCAAAGTAGCTGTGCCATTTGCATTCTTACCAGCAGTGTATGGGTTTTCCACTGTTGCCACTTTCTCAGCAACACCTTTTATTGTCTGTTTTTTATTATAGTCATCCTAGTTGGTGCGAAGTGTTATATCATGATTTTTACTCACATTTCACTAATGTTTAATGATGGTGAGCATTTTGTCATGTGCTTATGGGACATTTGTATATCTTTTGTTGGAGAAATGCCTATTTTTAAAAACTGGACTGTCTTTTCATTGTTGAGTTATAGGAGTTCCTTATATATTTTGGATACTAGACAATTATCAGATACATGATTTACAAATATTTTCTCCCATTAATCGATTGGCTTTACACATTCTTCATAGTATCCTTTGATGCACAAAAATGTTTAATTTTGATGTAATCCAATTTATCTTTTTTTTCATTGATTGTGCTTTTCATGTCATATTTAAGAAATCATTGCCTAATCCAGGGTCACAACAATTAACACCTATGTTTTCATAGATTTCATGCTTTACATTTATGTTTTCATGGTTCATAGAGCTTTACAGTTTTAGCTCTTACATGTAGGTCTTTGGTCCATTTTGAACTAATTTTCATACACAGTATGAGGTAGTAGTTCAACTTCATTCTTTTGTATATGAATATCTAGTTGTCCTGACACCGTTTGTTGAGAAGACTATTATTTTCTCCTCGAAGTCTCTTGGGGCCCTTATTGAAATGCAGCTGACAAATGTATAGGTTTATTTTTGGAATCTCAATTTTATTCTTTTAATCTGTATGTTTATCTTTATGACAGTATCAAACTGTCTTGTTCATAGTAGCTTTGTAGTAACTTTTGAAATTGGGGATTGTGAGTCTTCCAACTTTGTTCTTTTTTCAAGATCTTTTTGGTTGTTTGGGGTCCCTTGCATTTTCATGTGAGTCTTATGATCAGATTCTCAGTTTCTTCAAAAGCTACATCTGGAATTTAATTCGGATTGCATAGAACCTGTAGATCAATTTGGGGAGTGTTGCGATTTTAACAATATTAAATCTTATAGTTGATGAACATGGATGTCTTTCCATTTAATTTAAGAATTGTATAATTCATTTCATTGGTGTATGTTGATTTTATTATATGTTTTCCATTTATTTTTGCTAAATGTTTTCTAAGTATTTTATTCTTTTTATATTATTCTAAGTGGAATTTTTAAAGTTTCGTTTTCAGATTATCCATTGTGCATAGAAATACAATTGATTTTTGTTTATTGATCTTAATCTTGCAGCCCTATTGAACTTATTAGATCTAGTAGTTTGTTTTGTGGATTGCTTAGGATTTTCTATATACAAGATTATGTCCTATACATGTAGAGATAGTTTTACTTCTTCCTTTTCAATCTGAACTACTTTTATTTCTTTTTCTTACCTAATTTTTCTAGCTAGACCTTTAAATCCAATGTTGAATAGAAGTGGCATGAGCAGTCTTGTTCATGATCTTAGAGGGAAAGGATTCAGTCCTTCCATCATTAAGTATGAGGTTAGCTGTGCAGTTTTCATAGATGCTCTTTATTGGTTGGGGAAATTCCCTCTACTCCTAGTTTATGGGGTACTTTTTTTTTTTTTATCATGAAAGGTTGTTGGATTTTGTCCATTGCTGTTTCTGCATCTATCAAGATAATAGTATGGTTTCTGTTTTATATTCTACTAATACGGTGTTATTACATTGACTGGTTTTCAAATGTTGAATCAATCTTAACTTCCTAGAATAAATCATGCTTGTTCATGTTGTATAATACATTTTATATGTTGCTAAATTTCTTTTGCTAGTATTTCGTTGAGGATTTTTGTCTCTATTCATAAGGAGTAATTATATGTATTTTTTTATGATGTCTTTGTCTGGTTTTGGTATGAGGGCAATACTGCCCTCCTAGAATGAGTTGGGAACTTTTCCACACACATTAATTTGCACCTGCTTTGGTCACTTAACTGTAAATTCAGAAGTAACTGTGTCAGTTCATAGATGTTTTCTACATTTCTGTGCAGCTGCATAGTTAATTCCATGGATTTGTCATAGTTATTAAAAATTTTCCTATGTATGGGAAATTATTTTGTTATTACGAATAAGTTTCACCATCAATAAATTTGGACATACTTTGTTTTATATTTGTGGAAGTATACATTTACAATAAGTTTTTAGAAGCATGTTTCCTTGATCAAAGGCTAAACACATACGTAATTTGTCAGATATTGCTAAAATACCTCCCATAGTGGTTTTACCATTTTATACATCCACTAAAAATGGATAAGGCTGCCTGTTTTCTTATGCAATTTCCAAGATAAGGGCTATTTTGATTTTCTGAATATCTGATAGATTTTTTGAAATATCTCAGTGTAATATTACTTTGCATTTCTCTTATTATAAGTGAAGTATTTTTCATATGTTCAGGGCCATTTGTGTTTCTTTTTCCATGAATTATCTGTTAATGTCTTTTGATCATTTATCTTGTTTTTTGTATTTTTTATTATTATTTAAAAGCTCTTGTTTACCAGGAAAATTAGTCTTTTGTTTATGATACAACTTGCATAGATTTTCTCCCAGTTTGCCATTTGTGTTTCATCTTGTTTATGACATGTATATTTTGCAATGCAAAAGTTTTTTTTGTTTTCATGCAGATAGATTTATCAGTGCTCTCTTTTATTGCTTCTAGATTTTGAGTTATAGTTAGAAGACTTCCTCCACATCTAGGTTATAAAGGAATGCCCCCAATGTTTTCTTTTAGTACTTCTATGGTCTCAGTTTTTTAACATTTACATCTCTCTTCTATTTGAAGCTTATTCTGGGGTATGGTGTGAAGTAAATATTCAGTTGATTTTTTTCCAAAGGACTATAGAGGTGTCCCAAGCCATTTGTTAAGCACTCATCATATCTTCAATGTGATATGATTATCATATATACTAAATTACTGTAAGTCCTGGTATTTATTTGTGTACTTTCTATTCAGTTAAATGATCTGTAGACCTTATTTATGTCATTACTTCACAATCTATAGAAGCTTTAGAGTATGTTTTAATATCTGGTAGCATTAGTCTTCCTTTTATTGTTATTCTTTCTCGGAGTTCTTACATGTTTTGTTTTCTATATGAATGTTATAATTCACATGTTTAACATTAGAAAAAATAACTTATATTTGTTGAAATAGCCCTAAATTTGTATATTAATTTGGGGAGTATTGACATTATTATGAAGTTAACGTATGCTATCCAAGAACAATAAATGCCATTTTAATTGTTCAAATTTACTTTTGAGCCTCTCAGGAATGTTTTAATGTTTTCTTATATAGGTTTTAGCTACTATATTCCTAAGTAGCTTTTGACCAATTTATGTGTGTGTGTGTCTGTATAATATTATTTTTGTGTGAAAATTTTAAATCATGCCAAAAACTTAATTTTTAAATGTTATTTAATTTAATTTTGATATTTATTGTCTTTAGTTTTCCAAATATTATATTATATGCAAAAACTTCTAATTCTCATGCCTCCAATTGTTTTCTCTTGGTATGAAGTTATAATGGACATAGATGGAATATTTCCATTGTTTGTCTCCTTATTGACAATGTTCATAAAGAATCCCAAACAACATATCTATAGACACATACATTTATATTTGTTTATTTTGTGTGTGTTATATAATGTTACATTATAGCATTAAATTTTGTACAGCCTGTTTTCAGCATCTGTGTAAAAAAGCTCGTGATTTTTTTTTACATTTATTTAAGTGGCAAATAATAGATTTTCTAATATAATATCATCCCTGTAATTCCATAATAAATCTCATTTTGCAGTAATGGCTTTCTTTCTTTTTATTTTTAATGTTCAGTTGGAATCTGCTTCATATTATGATTTGAAAATTTTCTTCGATATTTATGAGATTGGTCTGCAGTTTTTTGTCTGTATAATTTTATTAGGTTTGTGATCAATATTATCCTTCCTTCATTAACATAATGAAAGTTTTTCTTTTATTAGGCTCTGGAACAATTTAGGTGGCAGTGAGATTAAGCCATATCCAATTTCAATTTAAAATCTCTATGAAGGCCAGGCACGGTGGCTCACGCCTGTAATCCCAGCACTTTGGGAGGCCGAGGTGGGTGGATCACCTGAGGTTAGGAGTTCAAGACCAGCCTGACCAACAAGGTAAAACCCCATCTGTACTAAAAATACAAAAATTAGCTGGGCATGGTGGCAGACGCCTGTAGTCCTAGCTACTCGGGAGGCTGAGACAGGAGAATTGCTTGAACCTGGGAGGCAGAGGTTGCAGTGAGCTGAGATTGCACCACTGCACTCCAGCCTGGGCAATGGAGCGACAGAAAAAAAAAAAAAAACTCTATGAAATACATAGTCATTACAAAATTAGTACATCAAAATTCTCTAGTGAAAAATAGTATGTGCTATTTCAGACTAATAAATAGTTTCATAAATGTTTTACTAAAAGTTTAGTAATAGTTAATCATGCTTAATATTTGATAATAGTTAATAAGTTAACAAAATATTCAATAAATAATTTGGTATTATATAATTTGACCTTCTCTTCAATCTCATAAACCCATTATTGTACCCATTTTATGGACAAGAAAACCAGAGATCAGAAGAATAAAGTGGCTTCCCAAGCCACACACTTAATGAGCAGCAATATAGTAATTTAACTGGCTTTCATTAATTTCAGAACTGCCAGAATTTTTCCTTCCATAAGGACTTCCACATTCTCTTTCTTCTGCCTGGGAAAATTTTCCCCACCTCTTTTTACCTAGCTGACTCCAACATTCTTCTAATCTTATCTTAAATATAATTTTCCCATGGTGGCCTTATCTGGCCAATGCCCCACCCCCTCACCCCCTACCTCTGCTCCCAAAGGATACCTGTTATAAACTGTCAACAGGCTATACTTATTCGTTGGAGCTTGTGTTAAATAATCATTTAATCAGCTTTTTTTTGGGGGGGGGGGGATGTCCTATTAGAATCCAAGCTCTGTAAGGTCAGAGTCCTTGCTTTCCTCATTATCCATTATATGCCTAATACCTAGAATAATGCTGAGCATCTAGTTGGCACTAGTAAATATTTGTTGTATAGATGAATAAATGAATGATTTTAAACAAACATTGTGGAAGCGGTTGCTACATGAGATACTCGGAGTCTGAAGGATATCAGAAAATTCAGGCATCATTACCTTAATGGATAGGAAGGAGACTGGCATAAACATGCCCTAAGAAGGAAAGTAGGCATTTCTGTGAAAGAAAGGCAATGCAGAGCTCTTTTCGTAGGGTTTCAAGTACTTTATGAGGTATTGTCATTTCCTTCCCACCGCCCCCCTCCCCAGATGGAGTCTTGCCCTGTTACCCAGGCTGGAGTGCAGTGGCGCAATCTCAGCTCACTGCAACCTCCGCCTCCCGGGTTCAAGCAATTCTGCCTCAGCCTCTCAAGTAGCTGGGATTACAGGCACCCGCCACCACACCTGGCTAATTTTCGTATTTTTTGGTAAAGACAGGGTTTCACCATCTTGGCCAGGCTGGTCTCAAACTCCTGACCTCATGATCCACCCACCTCAACCTCCCAAAGTGCTGAGATTACAGACATGAGCCACTGCGCCCAGCCCTATCTTTTCCTTTTTTAATTTATCAAAGAAAAGTAGTGAATAAGGACAGCTGGGAATGGAAATTTTTCTTAAGTTTACTAAGTAATGTACACAGCTTCTGCTCTCCATATCACTTTATTGTCAGTGATAACATTAAATTCTTAGGCTGTGCTGGAGATTTTAGTATGTTTGAAAAAAAAAATCATTATCGTTGAAAACAGTGGACCCATGCTTCCTCCCCAAAAAAATTAGGAAATATCACTGATTTAAGTTTGAGGTTAAAAGGTACTTTTAGAGAAAGATAATGGGTTTTAAAAAAATGTCAACACAGGGACATGTCTATATGAGCACAGTAGTTTGACTATTTTGAAGTTATTTTTCTTCTTTTGTACCTTTTTATTTCCATACCCTTTTCTTTTTTGTCTGCATTTCACCCTTCCCTTGACTGATCAGCCAACAATGGAACAATTAAAGTAGTTTCTGTAAATTCACTCAGACTATATTTTCAGGTCTAAAATTTCTAAAGGTGCAATAAAAGGAGTTCTGAATGCAACATTCCACTCTGTGGCGAGCTTGTTGTAACTGCCTCTGGGACGGTAGCTACCGTCATACATATGAATGAGACAAAGGAACTTGAGAGAATATTTTGAGTGTTTTTGTCTTTTAAGTATTTCATATTCAATACTTTTTGGTTATTTCCAAAACTCCTGCTCTCAGAACTGCACATGGCAAATATAAACATAGTTGATGGTAATTTCTAAATTTTCAATTGAAAATTGAAATCCAGCATTTGCATGACATTCTACTCTATGCATGCTGGTGGTCTTGTTCAAATGTTTACTTTCTCAGTGAAGCCTTCCCATGTCTCAGCCTCCTTGCCCTGAAGACACATGTACATACATGAGACTCTATCTTTCCCTTTCCTTATATTATTTTAGCATTTAAATTGGATTATTTCAGAAGACTTGAGGGAAATGTTTTCATCACTTGCATGGCAGCGGACATATTTTTAGGAGCTAGAGAGATGAGGAAAGAGAGTGTATATTTTATGAGCCTTGCTTTGCCCTTTCTCTAATAACATCAATAGCAGAGCCCTGTCCCTGAGAGATACAGTTGCATGGACATGTGTTCCTGAAGCTAACATAATGGTGAACAATCTCCTGCCCTTCATGGTAGTTATCTCAGTGAATAATATCTCAACATCGTCTTATGTAGAGATATTACTAAGTGAAACTTGAAAAATGCCTATAGAGGCCGGGCACAGTGGCTCACGCCTGTAATCCCAGCACTAACTGCTTATGTTTGATTTCTTTCTATTTATTTATTTACAGGCGGGGTCTTACTCTGCCACCCAGGCTGGAGTGCAGTGGTGTGATCATAGCTCACTGCAGCCTCAAACTCCTGGATTCAAGCTATCCTCCCACCTCAGCCTTCCAAAGTGCTGGGAATACAGATGTGAGCCACCACACTCTGTCAGTGTCTTACATTGCTTCCAGTTTTTCACTGTTAAAAATTATGCTACTATAAAAATAACTGGTTTTTATTCTCATAAATTATTTATTTAGGGCAAATTCTCTATGGTTTTCTGCCATAGAGGAATATGATTTAATAATCTTTTTCCTTGTGAGAGCTTATGCTCTGAAAAACGAAAGGGGATAGCTCCTACTTTTTTTTTTAAATTATACTTTAAGTTCTGGGATACATGTGCAGAACGTGCAGGTTTGTTACATGGGTATACACATGCCATGGTGGTTTGCTGCACCCATCGACCCATCATCTACATTAGGTATTTCTCCTAATGCTATCCCTCCCCTAACCTTCCACCCCCTGACAGGCCCCGGTGTGTGATGTTACCCTCCCTGTGTCCATGTGTTCTCATTGTGTTCCCACTTATGTGTGAGAACATGCGGTGTTTGGTTTTCTGTTCCTGTGTTAGTTTGTTGAGAATGATGGTTTCCAGCTTCGTCCACGTCCCTGCGAAAGACGTGAACTCATCTTTTTTTATGTCAGCCTCGCTCCTATAAGGACACTTGTCATAGGATTTAGGGTTCATCTGGATAATCCAAGATGATCTCCCCATCTCAACATCCTTAACTTAATTAGATCTGCAGATACCTATTTTCCAAATAAAGCAACATTCATAGGTTCTGGAGATTATGATGTAGACATGCATTTTGGCATCGCTACCATTCAGCCCACTACAGTACGTAATGAATTTGTATTAGTCACAGTTCTCTAGAGGGACAGGACTAATAGTATAGATGTATATATGACAGGGAGTGTATTAAGGAGTATCGACGCACATGATCATAAGGTGAAGTTCCACAATAGGTTGTCTGCAAGCTGAGGAGCAAGGAAGCCAGTCCAAGTCCCAAAATCTCAAAAGTAGGGAAGCCAACAGTGCAGCCTTCAGTCTGTGGTCAAAGGCCCCAGAGCCCCTGGCAAACCACTGGTGTAGGTCCAAGAGTCAAAAAGCTGAAGAACTTGGAGTCCAGTGTTCGAGGACAGGAAGCATCCAGCACAGGAGAAAGATGGAGGCCAGAAGACTTAGCCAGTCTAGTCTTTCCACATTCCTCTGCCTGCTTCTTTTCCTATCTGTGCTGGCAACTGATTAGATGGGCCCGCCCAGATTGAGGGTGGGTCTGCCTCTCCCAGTTCACTGACTCAAATGTTAATGTCCTCTGGTAACACCTTGACAGACATACCTAGGAACAATACTTTGCATCCTTCAATCCAGTCAAGTTGACACTTAATATTAACCATCACATTTCTATGGTCAGACTGAGTTGGACTAGGATCTTTGCCCTCTTCTCCCAATTATGGCTTCCTGGAGGAGATGGAAGTGTTGGAGTTCTCTCAAAGGCCTGAGGAGATGGTTAGGTCTGATGAAAAGTTGAACAGACAAAGGGTACACAGAGCAATGTAGCAGGCTTATTCCTGTGGGCTCAAACCAGCCAATGTGAAATCCTTAATAGAAAGTTTAAACATTCTATGGGATAAATTAGTTTTAGAGTGAATATTCACAGTGTAGACCCTGTCTTCAAGGAACTTGCATTCTAAGTGGTGTTATAAATTAAGTTTCGGTGCTGCAAAAGAAATAGCACTCGAATATAAAATTTTCTTTTTTTCTTC
>NW_026652282.1:121476624-121521826 GCF_009828535.3 Hylobates moloch
AAAAAAAAAAAAAAAGAAGGGTGCACCCTTACAGATGGAGCAATGGTGAGAGCACACCTGGACAAGAGATGGGAAGGGGTTCTTATTCCTGACGCACGTGGCCCCTGCTGCCGTGTCATTCCCCTATTGGCTAAGGTTAGACTGCACAGGCTAAACTAATTCCAATTGGCTAATTTAAAGAGAGTGACGGGGTAAGTGGTTTGGCCAGAAAAATGGTTATGACAGAGCAGGAAATCAGAATGAGTCAGGGTGTAGCAGGTAATCAGAATGAGTCAGGGTGGAGCAGGTGATCAGAAAAGGCTGCTTTATGAGGAAGTTAAGTTTAAAAGTAGAAGGCAAATAATTGAACATACTGACATTGATTCTTTGAAGAGAAATTTAGAACTCATATCTAACAGTGGCATGACAGTTAATTGAATAAAACATGAGTGTATCCTAAACAGTCAATCAGAGCCTGTTTTTCTTATCTCATTGTAAAAATAAATGTTAAGAGAAGAAACCCCCATATTAAGGGGAAAAACACAAAGTTTGCAGAGCAGAGTAACACCCAAACAAACCTGCTCTCAGACAAAACTACTACCCTTCCTTTCTGAACAATGATGATTAGAGTCATACCATCACTATTTTGACTTAGGGCCATTAGGATTAATCCTCAAATATCCCAGGTCTCCTCATCTTTATATTTGCCTTGTATATCTTTGTTTTAATCCTGTCTCTCAACTCTTGTAAACCTTATACTTTGTCCTCTGGAAATCAGAGTTGATATTCGAGAAAATCCTACTTATCTCCAACAACTTGTCTTAATGTTTCCTTCGTCTCCTTATTTTAACTTAAATCTGGTTCTACCCTAATCTATGGCTCCCACTAAAGGTTATTTTTTTTTTTTTAGATGGAGTTTCGCTCTTGTTGCCCAGGCTGGAGTGCAATGGCACAATTTTGGGTCACTACAACCTCTGCCTTCCGGGTTCAAGCAATTCTCCTGCCTCAGCTTCCCGAGTAGCTGGGATTACAGGCATGTGCCACCATGCCTGGCTATTTTTTTTTTTTTTTTTTTTGTATTTTTAGTAGAGACAGAGTTTCACCATGTTGGCCAGGCTGACCTCGAACTCCTGACCTCAGGTGATCCACCCGCCTCAGCATCCCAAAGTGCTGGGATTACAGGTGTGAGCCACCGCACCTGGCCTAAAGGCTTTTTAAATGGTGATTTTTCTTTCTCTGACACACTGCAACTACTATTGATCCTGGAGTTAACATAGTGTTCTGCTTGTTCTTCCTTGCTAGTGGAGGACTATTCTCCTATCCTCCTCCTTCCAGCTTGGAAACTTAGGTCCTTAGATTATACTTCCCATTACCCCTTGTGATGGTAAAATTTATGTGTAACCTTGACTGGGCCAGGGGTTGCCCAGATAATTGATCAAACACTGTTCTGTGTGTTTCTGTGAGGGTGTTTTTGTATGAGATTAACAGTTGAATCAGTAGATTGAGTAAAGCAGATTGTCTTCTCTAATGTGGGTGAACTTCATCCAATCAGCTGAAGACCTGACTAGAAGAAAAAGGCTGACCTTCTCCTGAATAAGAGGGAATTCCTCCTGCCTGACTGCCTTCAAACCGGGACATTGGCTTTTTCCTGCCTTCAAACTTCTACTGAGACATCAGCTCTTTCTGTATCTCAAGCATGCTGGCCTTTGGATGGGAACTACACCATTGACTCTAAGTGGTTCTCAGGCCTTCAGACTCAAACTGGAACTAAACCATCAACTCTCCTGGGTCTTCAGCTTGCTGCCTACAGATTTTGGATCCTGTTAGCTTCCAGAATCATTTGAGTCAATTTTGTATAATCTCTTTCTCTATATATATTGCTCTCTCTCTCTCTACACACACACACACACACACACACACACACACACACACACACACCCTATTTGCTCTGTTTCTCCAGAGAACCCTAATAAACCTCCTTGTTACAGTAATCTACTGACTTTCAGTTTATTCCCTCTCAATTATTGAGGAAGTTTTACTTTGTGGCATAATATTGCTCTTACCAATATCATTTATGTTTCAATTCTTGTTGATATCAATATCCAGGTGTATGATCCTTTCAACACCCTGGCCTCTCATTTCCTTTACCCCGTCTTCAGTGTTATTTTCCTCATCAACTTTACCACTTGTTCCTATGGCCATAACTTATCTTGTCATTATCAATAACTGCAATCCCTCCATAACATCAATTTCAAACATCCCACTTGACCACTAACTCACTCCCTTTGGTACTCTAATAATTATTTTACCCAATGGAGACCTCCAATCTGATAACTCTTCTAACTTTTCTCTTTCACCTCTCTTCCCCTTCACAACCCAAATATATCCTCACTTTCCTCCACACTGGGCTTAGAGTCCATGGTCCATCATTAAAATTACTCTCTCACAT
This sequence comes from Hylobates moloch, assembly GCF_009828535.3. Classification (NCBI taxonomy): domain Eukaryota; kingdom Metazoa; phylum Chordata; class Mammalia; order Primates; family Hylobatidae; genus Hylobates; species Hylobates moloch. Next base: position 121,479,053 of record NW_026652282.1, read on the forward strand.
TATCTTCAACTCCCTTGGCTCTCTCTCTTGGTAATTATACCCATTTGACAAAAGCCTAAGTCTAATTAAGTTGAACATGATCAAAGAAAATCATACAGTCCTTCTAACTGGTCTCAATTTAAACTCAGTATCACTAGCCTCAAGTGAGTCCTTAATGCTGCCTGTCAATTGTGCTATATTTGCCAATTCCATTAACATTCTCAGTGACTATTCCATGCCTTCTCCCTTTTCAAAATTCAAATATCCTCTAACTCCACCTTGCTTCCTGTTTACGTGAGAAAATAAAAACAATCAAAAGAGATTTTCCTCCATCCACTATCCCCATATCTTTTCACCAACCAGTTTCTATGCCCATATATTCAGCATTTTTCCTGTTAATAACGGTGAACTACACATACTTCTAGCTAAAGCAGTTGAACTTAAACTCATCCCTACTCACAAGCACCAAGATAGCCCTCCTATAATTTTCTTCTTCCTATCCCATATTATTAAATTTTCCCTTTCTAGTGGGTCTTTCTCATAAACATAACCTGCTGATATTTCTCCCATCTCAAAAAAAAACAAACCAAATCAAATAGCTGTCTTGATTTCACTTTCTTCTCTGGCTGCTGTCCCATTTCTCTCTCCTCTTTACAGCAAAAGTCCTTGAAAATATAGTCTACATTTGTTGATTTTGAGTTTTCTCCAACTTTTTTATTAAAAGCTTTAAATTTTACCACTTTTCCCACCACCTTTTATAAAGGTTACCGTTATGGGCTGAATTGTGTCCCCCCAATTTCCTATGTTGAAGTCCTAATCCCTTGTACCTCAGAATGTGACTGTATTTGGAGATAGGCTTTTTAAAGGAGTGTTACGTTAAAATGAGGCTATTAAGGTGGGCTCTAATCCAATATGATTGGTGTCCTTATAAGGTAAGAAGTTGGGCACACAGAGACACAAGGGTGCAGAGTCACAGGGGAAAGGACATGTGTGGACTCAGTAAGAAAACAGCTTGTCTGCCAGCCAAGGAGAGAGGCCCCAGAAGGACCCAAACCTATCAACATCTTGACCTCACGCTTTCAGCATCCAGAAGTGTGAGCAAATAAATTTATTTTGTTTAAGCCACCCAGTCTGCGGTATAGTGTTATGGCAGCCCTAGAAAACTAATATACTTACCGGTGACCTCCATGTTGCTAACCCTAAGGCCCATTCTCAGTCTTCATGTAACTTGACATATCAGCAGTATTTAATATAGTTAATTACTTCCTCTCCCTTGATACAATATCTTCATTTTGCTTTAAGGGCACTATAATTTCTTCGTTTTCTTCATACCTCACTGGTTTTTCCTCCTCAGCGTCCTTTGATGACTTCCTCCTTCACTTCCCCAATTCTAAACTTTGGACTACTCCAGGGATCAGCCTTTGGACCTTCAATACATTATTCATCATTTCCATTAATGCCACTCTGCTCTGAGACACAATTCTTTGCCTGGATAATAACAATATTTTCCTAAATTGGTTCCCCGCCTCCACACTTGCCTGTTTACAGTCTGTTAGCCACGTAGCAGCCACAGTAATCTTTTTAAAGGATTGTGTTAACTTTCTACTCAAAGCTCTCCAGTGATTCCTCTCTCAGGATAAAAGCTTTCTCACAAGGTCCTTGTGATCTTGCTCCTACCTACCTCTTTAACTTATGCCACAACTCTCCTTTCCCTTCATTCTACTCAGCTCCATTGGCCTCTTCGCTTTTCCTTGACCATACTACACATGCTTCCAACAGAAGATGTTTACGTTTGCTTCATTTTGCCTGGAATAAACTTTGCCCAGACATTTGCATGTCTCTCTCCCTAACCTCTTTCAGGATCGTGCTCGAATGTCACCTGCTCAGTTAGGTCTTCCCTGGCTATCCTGCTTAAAATCTGAATGCCCCTAGCAGCACTCATGACTCTAGTTCCCTGCTTTCCCCTACAGCATTTAACATCATCTAGGATAAATCGCGCTTTACTTACTGTACCTACTTACCACACACACTGAATAGAAGCTTCGTGAAGACATGAATTTTTGTCTGTTTTGTTCACTATTGTGTGCCTAGCTCCTAAGACAGGGCCTGACAGAAATTTGGGGCTAATGATAGTATTTGTTGAATGAATCACCAAATTATAGTATGAGCTCAAAATTTCATGGTTTTTCTTTCAATAGCACTTGATGAAAGAGTAAGTTATTGAGAAATTTAAAAAAAGTCTCAAAAACATTTGGGATTCAAAGGAAGAGGATGTTGGAAACCATAGATAGAAGTCAAGTCCTGTAATTGCTTATTTCTGACTGTGATCATATTTCTGAATGTGTCTTAGTTTTTATATTAAAAGCACACCGGTTTGAATAGTTTCCACTTTGGTGAAAATTTTGGAATGTCTTGAGTTTTTTTCCAGCTAAAAAGGATGCTGAATATTGTTATGTGTGAAAACTGTACTGTGAAATGTGTGAGGAAAGAGGGGGCTGCTGGAGGTTGAGACATTAAAATATTGCCCACTGAAACAGGATCTTTTGCCAGCTGCTTATTACTAACATGATTTTTCTGTATCCTTAAAAGCATTTGTTTTGAAGTACACATGCCATTATAATTGCCCAGTGTCCAAATAAAGCCTTCCAAAGCATAATTGTTACTAAGGAAAGTCCATGAAACCTGTTAAAAATATAAATATGAAAGCTTCTTTCTTTTTGTCTAGGCGTTATGTTACCAGTAAAACCAAAGTCTTAGAAACAATTTCTTTGTCTTTCTAGATTGCTTACTTCATCCCTTTGTCTTATGTGCTTTGTGAGATTTAGGATATTTCCTTCCTGTTGTATCAGTGAGGTTTCTTTCCTTTTTCAATTTTTTGTGAGGACTTGTCAAATGATTCTTTGGCTTAGTACCTGGCATAGTGGTTGGCATATTGTAGAACCACAATAAATTTTGAATGACTATAAAAGTATTCAATTTTTAAAATTCAGTCCCCTTTGCCTGAGTTTCTCAAAGGGCAATTTGTGAAACACCTGCATCGGTATCACCAGGATGCTTTTTTTTTTTTTTAAATGCTGATTCTTATAGTCTGTTCACAATTTACTAAACAGCATGGAATCACTGAAATTTGAGAAAAGTTATTTTAAGCTGCTACTGTTTGTCACACTGTGATATGTGCTACAATAGACAACTGAGCTACTCTATATCTTGCGAAGGAGTGCACCATCCAGTGAGGAACAGTGAACAGACAACAATTAAGCACATACATAAATACAGCATATGGTTAATGCCATGAAGTGAATCGATATGGTGCTTTAATAAACAATAATAGGATAACTTGCTTTCAAATTGGCAGTCAGGAAAGGTCTCTGGATAGTGACATTTAAGTTGTGACGTGAAGGTATTTAAAGCCATATGACACGCCTGCATTTACAGGTTGAGAAGAAGGGGAGGAAGATGAGTAAAAGAGACTGTTTAGCAGCCACCAGGGAGAAAGGAGGAAAATTAGACAGATGTGGTATTCAGAAGTCAGAGGAATGTGTTTCAAGAGAGGGAGAGTCAGCAAGTGTTTCAAATACTTCTGATAGATCTAACAAGTTAAGAAAAAAAAATATGAATTGGATTTTACAATAGGGAATTCTCTGTGATCTTAACAAAAGCAGTTTCATTATAGGTGGTGAGTATCAAAAGCAGATTTGGGGGATACGGAAATATAAGCAGAAGGTGAGGAGTTGGACTCAGCAGATATACATGTATTTTTAAAAGATTCCTTTTACTCAGTAATATGCCAACCCCGTAAATAGAAATCTACATATGGATTTAATGACTGCATAGTAAATTATAGTATGGTAATTAATTTAACCAATTCCCTGGTGATTTAGTGATATACATGTAGATCGATTTCTACGTTTTTCTGTGTCATCTATTGTTAATTGTCTAATAAGGCTGGGCGCGGTGGCTCAAGCCTGTAATCCTAGCACTTTGGGAGGCCGAGGTGGGCAGATCACGAGGTCAGGAGTTCGAGACCATCCTGGCCAACATAGTGAAACCCTGTCTCTACTAAAAATACAAAAAAGTTAGCAGGGCGTGGTGGCAGGCGCCTGTAGTCCCAGCTACTCGGGAGGCTGAGGCAGGAGAAGGGGTGAACCTGGGAGGCGGAGCTTGTAGTGAGCCGAGATGGTGCCACTGCACTCTAGCCTGGGGGACAGAGCCAGACTCTGTCTCCAAAAAAAAAAAAATTGTCTAATAAACAGACATTTCTCCTTGTCCATCTTTCTTGAGGCAGAGTGCATCTACACTGTTCAAATTCATAACTGATGTTGCAAAGCCAATATATTTGTCCTCCCTAGCCTCTTTTGACATGTGGCCAGTTGGATCAGTTATAGTTAGAGATATGTAAGGAAATGTTTTCTGCGTGGCTTCTAGGAAAGATTTCCCTCCTTAATTAGTAGATAGAAGCTCACGAGAAGCTATTTCTCACTCCTCTGGCTGCTGACTATTGCTGTGCCTTTGGATGCAGTTCTGTAAGGATGTGATGTCTAAAACTATGTCAGTCCCCTTGTGTCCATGAGACAATAACCTGAAGACTAAAGTCAACTCTGAGTGTTTTTTTTGTTTTTTGTTTTTTTTGTTTTTTTTTTTGAGATGAAGTCTAGCTCTGTCGCCCAGGCTGGAGTGCAGCGGTGTGATCTCGGTTCACTGCAACCTCCTGTGTTCAAGCGATTCTTCTGCCTCAGCCTCCCAAGTAGCTGGGATTACAGGCACCCACCACCACGCCCGGCTGATTTTTGTGTTTTTAGTAGAGACAGGGTTTCACTGTGTTAGCCAGGTTGGTCTTGAACTCCTGACCTCGTGATCTGCCTGCCTCAGCCTCCCAAAGTGCTGGGATTACAAGCGTGAGCCACTGTGCCTGGCCAACTCTGAGTTTTATAGAGCAAAACAGAAAGCCCCTGACTCCTCTTTGATCCATTTTAGCAACCTTTGGCTCTCCTGCCTCCACATATTATACAACTATTTTATGAGAAAATAAAACTTAATTTTGAAGCTTATTGGGTATTTCTCTTACTACTGTGAGAAATGGGAAAGTTCTGCTTCAAAGGTTATAAAAGTCACAATTTCTTACTATAAGATTGTCATCCACTGTTAGTGTATATATATATATATATATATTCGAAATCAGCTATCCTAGCTTGCTGCGGCATGCCTGGACAGAACTAGACAAGCCCCAGCCCGTAGTGCATGCCATTCCTTATTTGGAGATGCTTCTTTAACTATCCCTGGGCAACTCCTTTTCTTTCTTTGTTCTGTTCCCCTTACCCAATTAAAAAGGTTTTAAATGAATAGCCAATCAGGTAAAGTATACAATGTGAGGTCCTATTCCAGCCAATGGAAACTGAACACAGCAGTAGGGTAGACACGTCAGTTATAAATAACTCTTGTCTCCTTTGTTTGGTGTGCTCTCATGGCTGGACAGCTATTGAGTAGCACCCTTTCTGCAGAAAGTAAAGCTCACCTTGCTGAGAGATCATTTGTTCCCCTCGTTAATTCTTTTTTTGCGACACCAAAAACTCCATTCACAACACTACTAAAGCATCCATATTTGCTTTAAAAAACAATATTAATTATCCTTCTGCATATGTATTTGCACATTCACCTTTATTTCTATTACTTAAAGTCCTAAAAGTTGAATTATAGGTTCATGGATATGAGCATTTTAAATTCTGATACAAATTTCCCAAGTGACCATTACTCAGTTACATTCCCACCAACAGTATATGAGGATATCTGTTTCCTCAGACTTTTATCAATACTGGTTATCATAAATCTTTAAACTATTTTCAAATGTGTTAGAAAGATTAATTATTATGGAAACATGCTTAACTTAGTGGATAAAGAGTTGGCTCTGAAGTCAGACTGCCTGGGCTCAAATCCTGACTTTTCCTATTTACTGGGCTTGCGGCCCTAAGCAATTCCTTAACCTCTCTTTGTCTTTGTCTCCTTAATTTGCTATCTTCCATTCATTCTCACTCACCACCTATAACCAAGTCTGCCTGTGTGTATAATGTTGTATAAGTTGTGGAAAGAGGTAGCTGATTATTCTATCGGGGCATTGAAGCTAATATTAGTGTGACTGTAAACTTCAATGTACAAACCAGGAGAGTAAAATGAGCTCAGACAAATGTGTGAGGGAGCAGCTCCATACTGGCACCCTGACAACCTCGCATGACTCCTCATAGGCTATATAGGCAAGGCTCAAGGCTCATGTAAAATGTGGATATCAATGGTACCTATTTCATAGGTTAGTGTGAAGGTTAAATTGGCAATTAGTGCTTAGCAGACAGGAAAACGTTCAGTACAGGTTAATTATTGTCTATTATTTTTATTAGAATTTCTTGGATACTAGTTTTTTTGTAGATCTGTATGTTTATTTTCCACTATTATTTATTTTGAGGGGAATTTTCTTTTTATGTTCTTCGCCCAGTGATGTCATGTTGTGTTTATCTTGTTATTGGTTTCAAAACCTCAAACTTAGTCTCCTTATATACAAAACAAAGAGGTTATATCAGCTGGTTTTTAAAGGTCTTTCTAGCTTGTACTTCATATTTCCAAGTGTCTTGAAGGCAGAACCATGTTGGTGAGAGGGACCTGGGCACCTAAGAGTTCTTTTGGGGGATACATGTGATAATTTAATACTTTTATACAATTTGTGAAGATCAAATCATTATACTTAGGATATCCATTGCCTTAAATATTTGTCTTTTCTTCACACTGGAACCAGTACAATTCTAGCTAATTTTTAAATATACAGTAGATTATTGTAAACTGTAGTCGCCCTACTGATCTAACACTACGTCTTATTTCTTCTATCGAACCATATATTTGTACCCATTTCTTATAAAGCTGTTTGACATTGTAGTTTATGAGACATCTGCACTTATAAATCTGCTTTTTTGTTAAGCAATATTATAATATTCTACGTATTTATCCTCAAGTGCTTAGAAGAAAATGTTTTAACATCTTGAATTAGTTTAGTCACTTCTTCAAGGCCAGCGGTTTTTGTCTTGAGATTCAGTTGTTTTTCTTTGCAAAAGAGTGATATCAAATTACACATTTAAACCTGATAAAAGTAACTTTTCCTCCTAGAATGTCCTGGGTAATAGATTTGCTGCCAAATTGTCTCCCTGTAATTAGTAATGGCATTAGCAGAAGTAACCTACATGAGTGAGATAAACAACATGAGATCAAGACTAGCAATAATCCTTCTGCTTTGAGTTTAGGTTATGACACATCTTTGAGACAGCAACAGAAATTACATAAGTTTATTGTTTATTTTTCCTACAGATTCTCTATGGGTCACATCTTGCATGTATCAAACCTTCCTCAAATTTTAATTAAGACCTCTATCACCTATAGTCATTAACTAAGCTCACTTACAGAGTTGTAGGAGAAGCATGGATTTTGATACTTAGGGATTCCTGGAGAAGATGTGATCTCTGTTCTCATGGGAAAATTAGGACATGCTGTCCACTTCGAGACACATTTCTAGACCTCAAAGTGGTACCATGGTGCTAGGGTTGAAGTAAGTTAACCTTTCTGAGTCTCAGTTCTCTCAGCTGAGAGAACTGCTACGAAGTAGGCATTATTATCATTTTGACATAATATTTTCTGTATGATGTTGTTTTTGTTTCATACATTTCAAGACCATGCCTTATCAGATAAATAAGTATTTACCTGAGCTGTATTTTCTAGTTCTTTCATCATTTTACCTTATATGCTTATCTCTTTAATCTTCTTAGAATGTATTTTTGTATTTGGTGTGAGGCAGGAAACCTAATCATTCTATTTCTAAACACTTTGCCGATGGTTTCAACACCATTTATTTAGTAATTCATCATTCTGCCACCTATTTGTTGTGAAAATTTTATCATGTATTCCTGCGTGCAAATAGAACCATAGCTGTTTCTTGATTTCTCCATTCTGTTTCAATTATTTGTCTACTTAATTCTTTATCAATATCACATTGTTTATTGTAGCTTTATAATGTATATTAATATATGTCTTTTATTGTTTGCTTATACAATCTTTTCCAGTTATTGTTCTATGTAAAGCTAAGCATCATTTTTAAGTTCTAAAAAACACATTAACAAATATTAGAGGTGGGCTTGCACTCCATTTATTCTCACTCCCCACCTATAAACAAGTTGGCCTATGTATGCAGTGTTTTGTGTATTGTGGAAAGGAGGTAGATGATTATCCTTTTTAGATATTGGTGCTAAAACAGGGTGACCATATAATTTCATGTCTAAACCAGGACACTTTTAAGAGTGAAAAGGGGTAGGAGTTCCATGCTGGTACTCTGGCAACCTTGCACGTCTCCACATAAACTATATAGGCAAGGCTCAAATGCAGGTTTGTGTGTCTTGATGAAATACCCTGTGATCCTCCCAAGAACATGACAAGATTGGCAGCCTTAGGAAGAGCTGTCTTCAGCATTTGTTATTTGCCTCCTTATCTTGCAGGAGGCTACCACAAGGCAGATTCTCATCCTTCTCATCTGCCTCCCTGATACCAATGAGGCATGGGACATTCTACTTCACTACCTCCTCCTTAGGGTACAGCTGTGAACTACAAAATGGCTTAGCTGATCTAGAGAAGACACCTCAGTGACAAAGTAACCACTGCCCATGTTGTCTTTCATCTGGCCCCTTTGATTTTTTTGTTGTCCTGAAAGTCAAGTGATGCATGAAGCTGACACCATGCTGATCTTGCTTTTGCTCTCTGTATAAGTAATAAACTGTATGAATCTATCTAGGCCAATTGTGTCTTTACCAAAAGAATCCGTCAGCCTGCTTGATAAAATGTTAAAGCAGTTGAGATTCAGGAACAATAAGGGTAAACGGCAACTAAACAAACAAACCAATGTTGTTCTCAACATTATTCCTATGATCCAAAAGGAGCTCAGTGGTGGTTTGTCCATAAAAATTTTATGCAGTCAGCAATAGAAATGGGTTCTTCCTCAGTAATATTTTCTGGTAAGCTTTTGAGCTTGCCATTATTGTGGCGGGGGCCCATGGGGAAGGCAATTAATTAGACAGTCTATTTAGATGTCAGTCTTTTTATTTTTTTTTGAAAGTTTTGCTCTTGTTGCCCAGGCTGGAGTGCAATGGTACAATCTCAGCTCACCACAACCTCCGCCTCCCGGGTTCAAGCAATTCTCCTGCCTCAGCCTCCCGAGTAGCTGGGATTACAGGCATGCACCACCACACCCGGCTAATTTTGTATTTTTAGTAGAGACGGGGTTTCTCCATGTTGGTCAGGCTGGTCTCAAACTCCTGACCTCAGGTGATCTGCCCGACTCGGCCTCCCAAAGTGCAGGGATTACAGGCATGAGCCACCGTGCCCAGCGATATCAGTCATAATAACATACTGAATCTAGACTATTTTGGAAAGTACAGTTAAATAAAGAGAATTGTTGTAAACATTCTTGTTGTATATCTTTCCAGTCCTCTTGTTATGTGTATTTCTTACGTAGTTATAATGATGTATTATATATAATTTTGTGGGTTTTTTTAACTTAACATTCATTGTATATGCTTTATAAACATTTTAACAACTGCATATGTTTTCATTAAATGGATTTAAACACTTTCTTGTTACATGAAGTTCTTTCTTTTCTTTTATATGTCTTTTTAAAAACAGTAGCCAATTATTTTGTAATAAATGTACTCAGCCCTTAGGATAGATTCTCAGCAGAGAAAACTCTTTTTTTCAGCCTCTTGATGTACACTGTCAAATTGCTTTTTAAAGGGTTTGCAGAATTACATTCCCACCAGCACCTGTAGTATCCACTGTCTACCTCTGAAAGTTCAAAGCAAGCTCCAGAATCTCATAATTGTTTAAATTAACTTTATGGCAAGTTGAGGATCATCATGTCTATAAGGACCAAGCAAATCAATAGAAATACTAAATTTATCAGCTGACAGAGCACAGAGATACATGTATGTATGCTCACTTTTATGTGTGTATGTATCTGTGGGGAAAAGAAAGAGAGCAGATTGTTACTGTGTCTGTGTAGAAAGAAGTAGACATAGGAGACTCCATTTTGTTCTGTACTAAGAAAAATTCTTCTGCCTTGAGATGCTGTTAATCTATAACCTTACCCCCAACCCCGTGCTCTCTGAAACACGTGCTATGTCAACTCAGGGTTAAATGGATTAAGGGCTGTGCAAGGTGTGCTTTGTTACGCAGATGCTTGAAGGCAGCATGCTCGTTAAGAGTCATCACCACTCCCTAATCTCAAGTACCCAGGGACACAAACACTGCGTAAGGCCGCAGGGACCTCTGCCTAGGAAAGCCAGGTATTGTCCAAGGTTTCTCCCCATGTGATAGTCTGAAATATGGCCTCGTGGGAAGGGAAAGACCTGACCGTCCCCTAGCCTGACACCCGTAAAGGGTATGTGCTGAGGAGGATTAGTATAAGAGCAAGGAATGCCTCTTTGCAGTTGAGACAAGAGGAAGGCATCCGTCTCCTGCCCGTCCCTGGGCAATGGAATCTCTCGGTGTAAAACCGGATTGTATGTTCCATCTACTGAGATAGGGGAAAACCACCTTAGGGCTGGAGGTGGGACATGCGGGCAGCAATACTGCTTTGTAAGGCATTGAGATGTTTATGTATATGCTTATCTAAAGCACAGCACTTGATTCTTTACCTTGTCTATGATGCAGAGACCTTTGTTCATGTGTTTATCTGCTGACCTTCTCTCCACTATTATCCTATGACCCTGACACATCCCCCTCTCCGAGAGACACCCAAGAATGATCAATAAATACTAAGGGAACTCAGAGGCCAGTGGGATCCTCCATATGCTGAACGCTGGTCCCCTGGGCCCCCTTATTTCTTTCTCTATACTTAGTGTCTTTTTCTTTTCCAAATCTCTCGTTCCACCTAACGAGAAACACCCACAGGTGTGGAGGGGCAGCCCACCCCTTCATGTATCTCCTATCTATCTATCTATCTATCTATCTATCTATCTATCTATCTATCTCCCTGCCTATCATCTATCTCTATCATTTATCATCACCAGCTGTCTATACATCTGTCTATATCTAGTATGATAAACAAGATTTCGTACTGATGTCTTCAACTCTATTACTATGTAGATCATTCTAGCCTTCTCCCCTTGCTTGTCATAATCTCCCACTTCAAGAATGAGACACTTTGCTCTCCCAACCATCCATCTGTTTACCTAATTGTTCAATTACAGTATACATGCTTGGTGGTTTTAGAATTGTTAACCTACAGCCCCATGGGAAACAACTTTACCAACTAAAGTACAGCACTTTGATGTACAGTTCCTTTTGCTTTTAGTCTTACAGTATGCACTCATTTCCAAAGTTACTTATGTCCTCACTTTTTCCTTCCACCTCCTTAAGTGAGATTGTTTCATACGTTTGTTATACAGTTAAGATGATTTCATCAGTCTTAATTTCATTCTTGGATCCCCCAACTTTATAAATTATTTTAAAAATTTGCATACATTAAGTTATACTCTCTGTGCTGTAAAGTTATATGGTTTTTGACAAATGCATAGCGTCACGTATTCATGAATACAATATCATACACAATAGTTTCACCTCCCTAAAAAATCTCCTGTGCTTTAGCCATTAAACCTTTTCTCCCCGCCACTGAGCCACTGGCAACCATTGATCTTTTTACTGTCCCTGTAGTTTTTCCTTTCCCAATATGTCATATAATTTAAATCATATAGTATGTAGCCTTTCTGACTAGTTTCTTTCCTTTTTTTCCTAATCTTTTAATTAATTTATTTTTTTCTTCAACGTTTATTTTAAGTTCAGGGGTACATGTGCAGGATGTGTAGGTTTGTTACATCGGTAAACGTGTGCCATGGTGGTTTGCTGCACAGATCAATCCATCACCTAGGTATTAAGTTTTCCAGATTCCTCTGTGTCTCTTCATGGCTTGGTAGCTCATTTCTTTTCATTTCATTTTATTTTATTTTTAACATAAACTCAAGATTTTATTGTCTTCATAATAAAACAAAAGATGACACTTAGAACTGGATCACTTGGCTCTTTCTCTTATCTCCTCCCAGTTCAAAATGCTTGCATCTTTTAATAGCCAGTGTTCTCTTAGATCTGCAGTTAGGCTCAACACGCTCAAGCCTTAGCACAATCTTCTTTGTAGTTTTAGCCTTTTTCCGGAAAATCGGCTTGGTCTGCCCACCATAGCCACTCTGCTTCCTGTCATAACACCGCTTTCCCTGGGCACCATAGCCACTCTGCTTCCTCTCATAATATCGCTTTCCCTGGGCATGTAGAGAATACTTACCCTTCTTTTTTTTTTTTTTTTTCTTTTTTTTTTTTGAGGCGGAGTCTCGCTCTGTTGCCCAGGCTAGAGTGCAGTGGCGCGATCTCGGCTCACTGCAAGCCCCGTCTCCTGGGTTCACGCCATTCTCCTGCTTCAGCCTCCCGAGTAGCTGGGACTATAGGTGCCCACCACCACGCCCGGCTAATTTTTTTGTATTTTAGTAGAGACAGGGTTTCACCGTATTAGCCAGGATGGTCTCGATCTCCTGACCTCGTGATCCACCCGCCTGGGCCTCCCAAAGTGCTGGGATTACAGGCGTGAGCCACCGCGCCGGGTGCACTTCTTGCACTGTATCACTTTGTGAGGTTGGCACTTGCCACACTTCTTACAGAAAGTCCGGCGGGTTTTAGGAACATTCACCATGTTTGCGTGAGTGGTATGGGCACAGAAAGGAAACAGCTCATTTCTTTTTATTACCAAATAATATTTTATTGTAATAAATGTTACAATATTTATACAATATTATATCGTTTATCCATTTCTCTATTAAAGGTCATCTTGGTTACTTCCAGTTTTGTGTGAGTATGAATAAACCTTCACATATATGCTTCTGTGGGAACACAGATTTTCAAGTTAATTGAGTAAATACTTAGGAGCACAACTGATGAATCTTGTTTAGCTTTGTAAGAGGTTACCAAACTATCTTTCAAAGTGACTCTACCATTTTGCATCCACACTGGCAATAAATGCAAGTTCCTGTTGTGCCTCATCCTCACCAGCAATTGCTACTGTGTTTTAGATTTTATGCATTCTAGTAGCTAGTAGCTGTGTAGTGGTATCACATTATAATTTGCATTTCCCAAGTGAAAAATTATATTGAGCTTCTTCTCATATGGTCCTTTTCTATCTGTAAATCTTCTTTGGTTGGTTGGCTGTTGTGATATTTAGACCATTGTTTGGAGGAGGTTGATTTCTTTGTGATTGTTGAGTTTTCAAAGTTCTTTATCTCCTTGGATACAAGTTTTTTTTATCAGATATGTATTTTGTAAATATTTTATTCCACTCTGTGGCATGTCTTTCACCCTCTTAACAGTATCTTTTGTGAACAAAAGTTTTTAATTTTAATAAAATCTAACATCAATATTTTTCATGGATCACGCTTTTGATATTGCATATAGAAACTCTTCACCTTAGGCCAGGCGAGGTGGCTCATGCCTGTAATTCCAGCACTTTGGGAAGCCAAGGTGGGAGGATCACTTGAGATCAAGAGTTTGAGAACAGCCTGGCCAACGTGGTGAAACCCCATTTCTACTAAAAATACAAAAAATTATCTGGACATGGTGGTATGCGCCTGTAATCCCAGCTACTTGGGAGGCTGAGGCAGGAGAATGGCTTGAACCCAGGAGGCAGAGGTTGCAGTGAGCCAAGAATGTGCCATTACTCTCCAGCCTGGGTGACAGAGTGAATGAGACTTTGGCTCAAAATAAAATAAAAATAAATGTAAAAATATAGAAACTCTTCACCTTACCTAAGGTCACATGGATTTTCTCCTAAACTTCCTTACAAAAAAAGTTTCCTTGCCACCTCATTCTCACCCCTCAGCATATATTTTGATGTTCTTGATCCTTCATTATCTTATTCTTTGAGAAACATTATTCATATAGAATTTTAAAAGTTGGGCCTTGAAACTTGACAACTAGACAGCTTCTCTTCAAGTTGTGGCCCCAGCACTTCACAGCAGTAGGATCTTTTGCAAGTCCCTTCACTTCTGTGAGCTTCAATTTCCTTTTCTTCAAAATGTGTCCATGGTATCTACCAAGTCGAGCTGTGAAAATTAAATAAGCTAATGCATGTAAAACACTTAGCATAGTTCCTGGTATATACGGTAGCTATTAGTTGTGTGTTTGTGAATTTCGTATACAGAAGTATAATTCTATGACCTTTAATTTCTTCTTAAAGCCAGGGTGAAGAACTTTTCTTTTATAAATAATAGTATCTAAACCTACTGAATAAAATTTGATGTTAAACTGTATGTTTAAGAGATTTTTTATTTTCATTTGATAGGTTTTACTTATAATAATCAATTAAGAATATATGTATGTGTGTGTATATATATATACACATAGGGAGAGAGGTATATAGAAAGAGAAAGAGAGATTGGTAGTAAACTGTAGACAGTACCTGCTACATAATAACCCTAGGCTTCTTTCTCTTTATATACCCAGAGAAATGAACAAAATGGCCAATATGTAATAACACCCTCATTACATGATTTCCTCTAGGTTGAAGTGACTCTAATGGAACTCTAAGTTCATATAGGAATTACTGACTCCATGTCTTTATAAGCTATAGGAACTAGACTTGAGCAAGCCGTATTTTTCAGTGTTTCAGCTTCTCTTGCTTAGAGAGCATACAAAATCACTTGTTATTAATTCTAAATATAGTTTCTATTAGTTAAATGTTTCCATGAATCAGACACTGCATTAAGCATTTTACCTTCATTATCTCATTTAATCCTTTCAAAATCTTCTTTTGGCAGGTGCTATCCTTGTTCATATTTTGCTGGGGAGGAAATACGGGTTCTAAGAATAAAGTAACTTTTACAAAGGTCACACAACTGATAGATATCAGAGTATGAGTTGGAACCTAGGGATGTTTGATTCCAAAGTCAATTCTCATAAATGCTATGCTCAACTGCTTCTCATGGTTCAACAGAAATGAGCATAACAAGTTATTGAGAGATAACTTAGAGTGATAGAGTGATATCTAGGAAAATCAAATAAGGCTTAAACGATGATATTCTTTCCAGGTAATTATCAATAAGAATAACTTAGGTCTCTGTTATAGAATATGTCTTTGGACTGCACTATCCAACGATTTTCCCAGTAGTGCATGTAATGTGACAACCACTTATGTCTCATGATGATCCTCATTAGACAAATGATCCAGGACTGAAAGCAAAATGACTATATTTTATATCTTGAAATGTGTGCAGCAGAGAATCCAGTTAGTGTGTGAAATTTGTATTTTTAAATACTAAAACTAATAATTGTATAGTTGATGTAATTTTAAGAAAATCAGTCATTTTGTTTTGCGAAATAAGTTGGATGTCAATGTTAAAATTTAAGTGTTCATGCAGCCATTAAACCTCTGCATATGAGTTTTCTTTTCTAACTGGATATTATCTATTTCTTAGCAAAATATTTATTGTCAGCATCTTCAACAACTTTTCTTCACAATTATTGGTTTGTGATTTGAATTTAGCTTCATATAACATTTGACAGAACTTAATTTATTGTACCTCTGTTATGAAATTCATCATAGTACAACAGTTCTCAAACCTATCTATGTTGTGCTTATTTCAGATTACATTAGCACTCCTCAGGATCTAGACACATAAATTCTTCACTTCTTCTTTTTGTTTTATTTTTGAGATAGAGTTTCACTCTTATTGCCCAGACTGGAGTGCAATGACATGACCTCTGTTCACCACAACATCTGCCTCTCAGGTTCAAGCGATTCTCCTACCTCAGCCTGCCGAGTAGCTGGGATTGCAGGCATGCACCACCACGCCCGGCTAATTTTTGTATTTTTAGTGGAGCAGGGTTTTTCCATGACAGTCAGTCTGGTCTCGAACTCCCGACCTCAAGTGATTGGCCCACCTCGGCCTCCCAAAGTGCTGGGATTACAGATGTCAGCCACTGCACCCGACCCAAATTCTTCACTTCTATGTGGTATTTAGTACTAAGCACTTCCTGAATACTTCCTTTGAGTTCAACAAATACGCCTTGAGATGAATGAAGCTATAAAATGGCCTTGAGAATATTTCAGGTCATAATCTCAAGACATTTCATTGTTATCAGAAAGTTTTAATATTCTACCTAATGTTTGCCTTTAAATAATATACCCAAGATAGAGAAATATATCGGAAACAGTGATGTCTAATGTAAGATTCCAAGTTGGAGTCCTGAACAGTTATAGATCTCTTATTTGGGTTTCACATCAAAATTTGCCATCATCAAGGTTAATATACTTTCTATACCAATAGAATAATTTTATCAAAAATGCCTCAAGAGTGTGAATAATCTCAATATTTTTCTTACCACCAAAATCCTTTTGTAATAAATTGTTCTTAGCTTTTCATTGGATGGGATATATAGCTTATGTTTTTTGATATCATAAGCATCTTTAGGAAATAAAAGACATTTGAAAGCCATGTTTAAAGCAACCTCTGCTGCTGCATGTTAAATTAGCATTTGTTCTTTCTCACTGATTAATGAGGAGTATTGATGTGGCTTGTTTATGACATGTTCCCCAGTGTTAGAAGACTTTATCTTACTTATCCTTCAGATTTGGTTTCTTCTACAGTTTTCTAAAGCTGTTAATTTTCTACAGGTGCTTTTATGCTAGGGACAGAGATGCTCAGATAAGATTTGGCAATGCATAGAAAAAGCTTTTACCTGTCTGCTCTACTGGTGGGAAAGTGAAGGGTTAATGATGCAGTGAAAGAAAATAACTGAATTTTTGTTATGGGTTGCTTAAGAAAAACATATTTGTATAGCAATTACATTTAATGTAAAATAATATTTACAATGTAACCATTTTTTGTAGGCTGAATGGTAAGATATATGTGAATATGAAGAAAGCTATGAAGTGCCATCATAAATATCATCATTCTGCTATTTCTTATTCAAGTTGCTTTCAAAGGAATTACCACCCCTCCCTCCACTTCACCTGCTGCCCCAAATTAAGACAATATAGACTATAATTTTTGAATTCCATTTATTGGGTTTTTATAATTTCTCTTCTAACTTTTCCTTCACGAGTCTGTCACTCAGAAATGTCCTCCTTGGGGGTAATCACGAATAATTCTAGGTTCTCTCCCTGTTAAATAGCCCTTGAAAACAACTCACATATTATCTGTTCCATCCTCGCCAATTTCTCCTCACTCCTGCCCTCCAGTCTCCTCTTCCTCAAGCGAAATTTTCCCATCTCCTGCCAAACTTTTCCTTGTAAAAATGTTTTCTTCCAGCCGGGCGTGGTGGCTCACGCCTGTAATCCCAGCACTTTGGGATGCCGAGGTGGGTGGATCACCTGAGGTCAGGAGAGTTCGAGACCAGCCTGGCCAACATGGTGAAACCCCGTCTCTATTAAAAATACAAAAATTAGCTGAGTGTGGTGGTGGGCGCCTGTAATCCCAGCTACTTGGGAGGCTGAGACAAAAGAATTGCTTGAACCCAGGAGGCGGAGGTTGCAGTGAGCCGAGATGGCTGCCACTGCACTCCAACCTGGGCAACAAAGAGCAAAACTCCGTTTCAAAAAAAGAAAAAAAGTTTTCTTCCTTTTACGTACAACATTCTGTTGTGATAACTCTGTCTCCTCTAGTAACAGTGGCTGGTGCCAGGTCAAGAAATCCCCTATCCTACACCAGTAAAACTGGTTTGTTTGATCCAGTTTCAAACCTTCACTTGGTTTCTGATTGTGTGTTTTTGTTTAATTGCTCTGGAATTGAGAGGACACAATAGTGAGCTCATTCTGTCACCTTAGTTGTTTGTCTGGGGTGTCTCAGGAAAGTGAATATTGGAAGATATAATAATACAAATAAAAGCTACTGCATATTGAGTGCTTACTATGTCTTAATCACTTTATACATCTTCTTCCATTTTATCATCATAACAACACATTGAGCCTATTATCAGTATTATTCCCTGACAGTGCGTTACAGTGTCTGTTGAATAAAGGAATGAATCAACATTCAAGAGATTAAAAAACTTTCCCAAGGTCCCACAGATCTTAAATAGCATTCTGTTGGACCCTAAGTCTGTACTGTTTAAGTGTTATATGCATAGTCTCTTTTAAGGAAGATTTTGAGGAATGACAGTCTCCCAAGCACTTATACACTTGGCACCATGACATTTTATATTTATTGTTACTTCGATCTTTATATGGCTTCTCATTTATTAATTATTCAAATATTTTATATATATATATATTCATTGAGCACCTACTGTGTGTTATTTGTATTTTAGGCACTAGGCACGCTCTAGTGAACAAGATAAACTGTTTTTAACTTTTACTGTTAATTTTTCAGGACATTCTGCCATATAAACTGTGCCCCTTAAGTTCCAAGGAATATATGGAAAATCCATATATATTCAATACCATTTATGTCTCTCAATTTTCTGTGCATAATGGACATTCAAATGTTTGTTGAACAATATGATGATGTCATAGAAAAAAAAACTCTAGGTTGGGAGCTAAGGTCTGGCTCTTGCATTTACCCAAGTCACTCAGCTATATGAACCTCAATTTCCGCTTCTTGAAATAGGAAAAACAAACCCTCCCTCACTAACTCATGGAATCTTGCTATGAAGATCAACGAGCTGATGAAGAATAAGGGATTTTTAAGGTTTCAGATTCTGCAAATTTCTAATATTCCTGTTATCGTCATTTTTAACAGACTGGATAAGCACTAGAAAGTTATTTTCAACTCGGAAGGGAAGGCAGTTGCAGAAAATAGAAAATAAGGCTAAGAAATTAAAGTTAGCATGTTGGCTTTGGACTTCCTATTATTCTAGTTACAGTCTTTTGAGCTCCCTTTAATTTTTAAAAATATTTTCAATACGCTGTACTAATAGCAACGGGCACTAAAAGTTTAAAATACTAGAATGATACAAAAATTAGCTGGGTGCTGTGGCACGTGCCTGTAATCCCAGCTACTCGGGAGGCTGAGGCAGAAGAATTGCTTGAGCCTGGGAAGCGGAGGTTGCAGTGAGCTGAGATTGCACCATTGCACTCCAGCCTGGGTGACAGAGTGAGACTCCATCTCAAAGAAAAATAAAATAAAACAAAATATAATACTAGAATGCACCTGAAAAAAAAATTGTAGTGTTGAGACTTTTCAGTTATAGGGGTTAGAACACCACAGTTTAAGACTTTATCTCTTGTCTTTATGCTCACTCAAAATGGAAATAGCTGAGGAATATTAGATAAGAAAGAAGTAACTGGGAGAATATAGCTAAGTGGCTCAGTATTTTAGCTAGTGTTTAGTGCACAAATGGAGAGACAAAAATAAACGATCCTGGCTGGGCACAGTGGCTCACGCCTGTAATCCTAGCACTTTGGGAGGCGGAGGTGGGTGGATCACCTGAGTGAGGTCAGGAGTTCGAGACCAGCCTGGCCAACATGGCAAAACCCCGTCTCTGCTAAAAATACAAAAATTAGCTGGGTATGGTGGTGCATGCTTGCAATCCCTGCTCCTTGGGAGGCTGAGACAGGAGAATCCCTTGAACCCAGGAGGCAGAGGTTGCAGTGAGCTGAGATCGTGCCACTGCACTCCAGCCTGGGCCACATAGCAAGACTCCGTCTCAAAAAAAATAAAATAGATAAATAAATAAAAGCGCCTAGGTCTTTGTGAGTTTTCTTCTTGGAGAAGTTTCAAACCACTTATATTTGTTGCATATGCTGATTATTGTTCATGACAATTCCCTCAGATAATGGAAAGGTATAGTGATAGCAGCAAAGACAGGAGAAGGTAGAGTTTTAAGAATATTTTCCGGCCAGGCATGGTGGCTCACGCTTGTAATCCCAGCACTTTGGGAGTCTGAGGTGGGCAGATCATGAGGTCAGGAGTTCAAGACCAACCTGGCCAACACAGTGAGACCTCGTATCTACTAAAAATATAAAATTAGCTGAGCATGGTGGTGGGTGCCTGTAATCCCAGCTACTCGGGAGGCTGAGGCAGGAGAATCGCTTGAACCTGGGAGGTAGAGGTTGCAGTGAGCTGAGATTGTGCCACTGCACTGTAGCCTGGGTGACAGAGCTAGACTCCGTCTCAAAAAAAAAAAAGAATATTTTTCTCAGTGTCATTATTTTAGAAACAAAGTTCCAGTCTGGTAACTTCTCTTAATGTTGCTGTTAATATTTACCAATCTGCACAGTCTTCCTCTTCTACTTCCAAAGCTTTGAAGTAGGAACATTTTGTAGTGGACATTTCCTAACTGTTTTAACAGAAATGCAATGGCCATCATGGTGCATTGACAAAGTAGGGAAAATAATGCACAGAGATTGTGAGGGAAAGAGGATCAGAGAGAGCACATCAGTAATGATAATTTATTACACCAAAGTTTGACAACAAAGTTACAACATGGAAGAGTGGAAATTACAGGTGGCTGGTGTCGACAGGAGTTTAGACGCTTGCTTTAGTACATCATCTTGTTGGTACTGTGTTATATAGTGTTTGCACTACCATCTCTTAAGTTTCCTTGTTTGCTCCTTCTGTTTGTCATATGAGGTGATTAAGGCAGTGAATTGTTTTGTTTATACCCATCCAATTTATTTCTCTATTCTTTTGCTGTAAGAATCCTTTTTGGCGGGGATATATCTTCTCCCCAGTCATAAGGGAATGCAAGGTATTGTGATAGAATGTTTAACAAGAACCACATGGTTTTTCAATGGAACAGCATAAATGAACACATGGATAGCGATATTTAGAGAAGAATATAAGTGATCTTGAAGACATTATTTGCATCCCTGGATGTAGTTGTGCCTGAGGTCTCTTCCACTTTTCTTTTTTAAGGTGACATATTTCCCTTTTGCTGCGGTTAGTTTAAATTGGGTTTCTGTTCCTTGCAACTAAATGATTCATGAATAAACAACCCTCAGTTGTACAGAAGAGGACACAGAATCAGAGATTGTGTGCTCCTTAAAACCATATACCTAATGCACGGTTAAGGCCCGGATCCAGGCTTCTTGACCCAAAGCCTATGTTTTCTTCTTACCCAACTGTTCTTTAGTTCTAGCTCTACCATCAAATAACTGTAGAACTTTGAACAAATTGAATGCAATGCTAAGCCTCCGTTTTCTTCGTTTGTAAAATGAGGTCGCTGGATTAATGATCTCGTGTCATCATCAGCTCTAGTTTTCTCTCATTTTCTTTCTTTCTTTTTTTTTTTTTTTGAGACAGAGTCTTGCTCTGTTGCCCAGGCTGCAGTGCAGTGGCATGATCTCGGCTCACTGCAACCTCCACCTCCCAGGTTCAGGCAATTATCTGCCTCAGCCTCCTGAGTAGCTGGGATTACAGGCGCCCGCCACTATGCCTGGCTAATTTTTGTGTTTTTAGTAGAGATGGGGTTTCACCATCTTGGCCAGGCTGGTCTTGAACTCTTGACCTCATGATCCACCTGCCTCGACCTCCCAAAGTGCTGGGATTACAGGCGTGAGCCACTGTGCCTGGCCTTCTCTCATTTTCAGTTCAAGTATTTATTTTATTTTAGGTATTTATTTTTTGATTCAGAGTCTTGCTCTGTCCCCCAGGCTGGAGTGCAATGGCATGATCTTTGGCTCACTGCAACCTCCGCCTCCCAGGTTCAAGCAAGTCTCCTGCCTCAGACTCCACAGTAGCTGGGATTACAGGCTCCTGCCACCATGACCAGCTAATTTTTGTATTTTTAGTAGAGACAGGGTTTCACCATATTGGCCAGGCTTGTCTCTTGGCCAGGCTGGTCTTGAACTCCTGACCTTCTGATCATCCTGCTTTGGCCTCCCAAAGTGCTGGAATTACAGGCGTGAGCCACCATGTTCAGTCTGCTTTAAATATTTATTTTTAATTAAACAAGTAAAACAGAAAGTTCTTGTTTTAAAAATTCCAAGCATTACATATTAAACTAAAGTACTTTTGACTGCTGAGGAAACCCTCTTGCCTCCCCAGCAGTGTTGTGTGTATCCTCTAGGAGTTTTTCTATGCATTTACATAAATACAGATATTTCTATAGAAATATTTAGTTTGCACTGTCTTGTATTTTTAACCAAAATTGTCACATAATGCACACATTGTTGTGCAGCTTACTTTTATCACTTAACTATAAGTCTTGCAGATCTTCCAAGTCAGTGCAAATATTAAGTTGGTGCAAAAGTGAGCCAGTCTGTGGTATTAGTCCACTACATTTTGTTTACTTATTGATAGCTATCTGGATAGTTTGAGGTTGTTCATTATAACAAACAAGGCTAATATGGGAAGCCCTGTCCATAATTGCTTTGTGTGAGTCTCCCAAGACAGAAACCAAGGAATATCAATTTATGTTTCCACATTCAATTCATGACGGTTTCTCTTTCTTCATATCTTCTTCAGCCTTTTTTTTTTTTTTTTTTTTTTTTGTCTGGAGACGGGACTCTTGCTCTGTCACCCAGGCTGGAGTGCAATGGCACAGTCTTGGCTCACTGCAACCTCCACCTCCGGGTTCAAGTGATTCTCCTGCCTCAGCCTCCCGAGTAGCTGGGATTACAGGCATCCAACACCACGCTAGGCTAATTTTTGTATTTTTAGTAGAGACGGGATTTCAATATGTTGACCAGGCTGGTCTTGAACTCCTGATCTCAGGTGATCCACCCATCTCGGCCTCCCAAAGTGCTGGGAGTACAGGAGTGAGCCACCACGCACAGCTTCTTCTTCAGCCTTTAATATCATCTAACTTTGAAAACATTAGCAATTAAATTATTATTTTATTTTATTTATTTATTTATTTTTGAGATGGAGTCTCGCTCTTGTTGCCCAGGCTGGAGTGCAATGGCGCCATCTTGACTCACCGCAACCTCCGCCTCCCAGGTTCAAGTGATTCTCCTGCCTCAGACCCCCGAGTAGCTGGGATTACAGGCATACACCACCACACCCGGCTAATTTTGTATTTTTAGTAGTGACGGGGTTTCTCCATGTTGGTCAGGCTGGTCTTGAACTCCTGACCTCAGGTGATCTGCCCACCTCAGCCCCCCAAAGTGCTGGATTACAGGCGTGAGCCACTGCACCCAGCCAAAATACAATGTGCATTTCTCTGATCCTTGGAGGAGGTTGGGCAGCTTTGCCTACATTTGTGACCTTTTTCTTCCCCCTGTGGATTGCCATATTCTGCAGTCTTAAGTATTTGGCTCTGTGGTTAATGTGGTTAGCCATTGTCACAGTGTTACACTGTAAACTGCTAATAGTTGTGTGATAATAGCAAGCTTCTTCCCCCAGACAAATTTTAGGGTCAATGTTACTAGACTGGCTTGACCACCAAAGTGTGCTTGGAGAACGGTTATAGAATTATAGGAACTCATGTCTGGAAAGAACAGAATTTTAGCTGTCATTTAGTCCTACCCAACCATCTGATGTGTAAACCCTGTCTTCAAAATCTTAGCCAAACATTCAACTAATGCTTCAACTGTCAGCCTCCTGAGACAGCCCACTCCATCTGTGGATAATTCTGTTGATCATAACAGTCTTACTTGTATTAAACCAGATCTTGTTTCCTTGTAGTTTCTACCCTCTGTCTTGAGCCTCAGAGAACAAATCTGCCTCCTCGTCCACATAACAGCCTTTCTGATATGTAGTGACAGTTTCTATAATAATCAAAGTCATCTTTTCTTCGTGTTAAACATGCTGGTTCCCATAAGTTATCCTTATATGATGAGATTCTGAGGGGCTTTTCGGTCACTTTGTGATCACATTCTGTTGATTACTTACTAGTTTATCCCTTTTTAAAAAATGCATCACTGAGTTCAGTGTCTTAGAGTAAGCTGAATAATAATAATAATAATAATAATAATAATAATAATAATAATGGAAGCTAGCCTTTATTGAGGATCAAGTAGTGTTCCAAGCACTTTACTTGTATTAATTAATTTAATCCTTACAACATGACTAGGAGTGAGGCATTTGAATCCCCATTTGGACAATAAGGAAATTGAGTCACATGGAAATTGAGTAATTTACCTGTGACTGCACTGAGTGGAGTGGAACTAGAATTTCTCCTATTACGGTTATCATATTTCAGTGTATATGTGCCTAAGATTATATGATTTTTAACTCTAATTGATTTATATTAACTGTCAACTCAAACCCCCAAGTCTTATTTGAATGTATTACTGGTAAGCCACCACTTCCCATCTTGTACATTTGAGTTCTGAAGCCAAGTCCAGGACCTGGAAAACTGCACTTGACCTCACTGAATCTATTACAGTTTGTAGCCCACAGTGCTTTTCAAGACATCTTGCTCATCCCATTTCTCTCCCCTGATATAGTTAGCTGGCTCTCTTCTGTTAGTGCTTGACTTCACACTTCACACTGTCATCTACAAACTATATACTACATGTTTTCAGCTTAGCTATAAGTGGATGAGTTGCTTAATTTATTTTACTTTCCTTTTGTGTTTGCATGCAGAAAGTAGCTTCCCAGAATAAAGAGCAGTGAGTATTTTCCCACAGTTGTATGGTGGTTATCTACTCAATTGTCCCTTCCTGCTCGAAGGATCAAAAGCATTTACCAATTTGTTATACGCTTCATGTAACAGTTGTTTGTGTTTCTTTCAATTTTTTTTCATCAGAGATATGCTTGAAAATGATACTGTGCACAGGACTTGTCAACTTAGTTTCTGCCTTTCTAGTTAAGAAAAATGTATGTTTTAGTTTATTAACTATAAAATAAAATGCTCCTTCTTCTCTTCCTAGGCTTAAATGGAATAATTAGTTAAAAAAATCAAGAAACTGTCTTATACACATTTCCACTATATTTTTCTACTTTGAATCCAAAAGTAAACTGAGTGGTATAGTGAAAAGATCAAGGGATGGGGCTTGGTGAGTTCATGGGCAGGAGACCTGGTTTCCACTGTTAGTTCTCTCATTATCTGGCAGTATGAATTGCCAGAACTTTTTTCTCTTCTCTAGGCTGTAAAATCTGTAAAATCAGGCGACTGGAAATAAAATGAAGTAAGACACTTCATTACTTAAAAATTACCTTGAATTCAATATACATGTTATATAACTTGTTCTCTTCCAGAATATTAAAATGGCTTTGTGTGGGTGCTTTGTAAACCTCTCCCCAAGCTTTATTTAAAAAATATTTCTGGATATTTGTCTAGAAGAAACATTGCCTATTAAAACTTAGAGGACAAAACATTCTGAGCATTACTTAGTGCTGGGTCATATAAAAATAGCAATAACATTTGGCTCATTTTAGATTTTTTTTTTTTTTTTTTGAGGTGGAGTCTCACCCTATCACCCAGGCTGGAGTGCAATGGCACGATCTCGGCTCACTGCAACCTCCACCTCCCGGGTTCAAGCAATTCTCTTGCCTCAGCCTCTTGAGAAGCTGGGATTACAGGCACACGCCACCACACCCAGCTAATTTTTTGTATCTTTAGTAGAGACAGGGTTTCACCATGTTGGCCAGACTGATCTCAAACTCCTGACCTCGTGATCCACCTGCCTCAGTCTCCCTAAGTGTTGGGATTAAAAGCCTGAGCCACCACACCCGGCCTTTAGATTTTTTTTATAGCCTAAGTTCTTATATGGATGGCTCTAGGCAAATCAGAGAGGTACTTTCACATTTTTGGCATTTAAACGGGAGTCAGAGGCCCCCAACCCTGTGCTTCTACCCCATAATCTATCCTCTGAAGGATGAGCCCCCAGGAATGCTGGGAGCCTCTCAAAATTCATTCACACACCTGCACAATCAGCCACCAATTTATTAAAAAACAAGTTTTCTGTGAAAATGCTCATTTGCTTTCTGTGTCTGAAAGAAAAAAACATCACATGAAAAACATCTGGGAAATATCTTCAAACTTATTTGCAAATATATTTGTGGAGATTTTTAAAAGACAGGCTGAATTGTTTCCTTTTGTTAAAGGCAACGTAGATTTAAAAATAATTTTGTAGTAGCTTACGGGTATAAATGAAGATATTGGTGAAGATAACATTTATTTATATGCATTTTAAAATGCCATTTTCCTGCTTGTTTTCGCTTTGTGCTTTATTGTTTATTTATATTTTCAACATGTTATACTGAGGGGAAAATTTAATGTTTTTTTTTTATTTGCACTAAGTCTATGGGTACATTTATCATTTAAAATATAATAACTTCAAAATAAAAAAATTAGAGAACTTTAAAATATATATATGGATTTTTGTTTTTGGTTTTTTTTTTTTAATTTTCCTCAATAATTTGTTTGTGAAGGAATATAACTGGCCGGGTGCAGTAGCTCATGCCTGTAATCCCAGCACTTTTAGAGGCCAAAGCAGGCAGATTGCTTGAGCTCAGGGGTTCAAGGCCAGCCTGGGCAACATGGTGACAGCCCATCTCTATCAAAAATACAAAAATTTGCTGAGCATTTTGGTGCTCACATGTGTGTAGTTCCAGCTACTCAGGAGGCTGAGGTGGGAGGATCACTTGAGCCTGGAAGGTGGAGGTGGCAGTGAGCCCAGATCATGCCACTGCACTCCAGCCTGGGTGACAGTGAGACCCTATCTTAAAAAAAAAAAAAGAATACAATCAGTGCCAGCAATATACATCATGGCAGAAGTGAAATAATTTGTATTTATTTGTCCCCATGATTTCTGGAAAAAAAACTTTTTAAGGAGATAATGAAATGATAAAACTTAACAATACTTAACATGTTAATCTAAGTATCTTTTTTTTTTTTTGAGGAGTCTCACAGGGTTGCCTGGGCTGGAGTGCAGTGGCACGATGTCAGATCACTGCAACCTCCGCCTCCTGGGTTGAAGCGATTCTTCTGCCTCAGCCTCACGAGTAGCTGGGATTACAGGTGCCCGCCACCACATCCAGCTAATTTTTTTGTATTTTTTAGTAGAGATGGGGTTTCACTATGTTGGCCATGTGGGTCTCAAACTCCTGACCTCGTGATCTGCCCACCTCAGCCTCCCAAAGTGCTGGGATTACAGGTGTGAGCCACCGCGCCCAGCCTAACATAAGTATCTTAATTCTATTTTCCTCAGAACATTAATTACTTTATTAAGAACTGGAGAAAAAGAAACTACTGCTAAAATTGAACATAAACTTAGTAGAAATGTATACATATAGATTATATATATACACACGGTATATATACACATTACGTAGGAATAGATTAATATGAAGTTAAATAAACAGATTTTACCTGTTCAACTACCCAGTAGATTGGGAACTCAGAAGAAAACTGATGGGGAAAGGGTAGAACCTAGGCCTATCAAAGAGTAAATTAAGGCACTAATACCAATAATTACATACAGTAATTATGATATACGTGGAACATATCTAATTACATCACTTTCCCACTCACCATCTCTTCTTAAGACAAATATTCACATTCTCTTCTAGTCATAAGATACTGGATTAATCTGTAATCTTCAAAGTCTTCTTTGGTGTTTCCTTATCTATGACTTCCAAGCTTCCAAGTTTCTCCTTTTCTCTAGTTGGCTGCAATAGCTCTGTGCTCAGATTCACTCGGCACTCCTTGCCTGAAGATCTTTTTGCCTTAAGAGCTAATATTTTATTTATTTTCACTTTTAGTATAAGTTAGTCCACAATCAGTCACACAATCACTCAACAAGTGTTTCATGAGAGATTCCCGTTTGTGAAGTGCTCTTCTAGGCACTGGGTGATTTAGCAGTGAATAAAACTAACCAAATGTTTCTGCCTTCACATAGCTTCCAAATCAGAAGCAAACAAATATATAATTTCAATTTGTTCTGTGAATAAAAGAGAAGAGAATAGAGAGTTGGCATAAGGAATGGGTGTGAACAGTGCTTCTACACAGAGATGACATTTGAATGACATAAGGAATTCGTTAAGTAAATATCTGGAGGAAGAGTGTTCTGGGCAGAGGAGATAGCCAAGTTCAACAGCCTTGTTGTATGAAGCAGCTTGAAAAGTTCAAGGAAAAGCCATAGAAGACCAGTGTTCTGCTCTTTTGCCAGGTGAGGACACAGCATTCTTCCCCTCCGGAAGATGCAGTTACAGGGTGCCATCTTAGAAATAGAGAGCAGCACTCACCAGACACCTAACCTGCTTGTGCGTTGATATTGAACTTCCTGGCCTCCTGAACTGTAAATTACTCAGTCTAAGGTACTCCATAGCAGCACAAACTAAGACAGGAATTGGGATTGACAAGTGAGTGTGCTGCTCTAACCAATACCTAAAACTGTGAATGTGGCTTTGGAACTGGGTAGAGGTTGGAAGAGTTTTAAGGTGCAGGCTAGAAAAAGCTTGGATTGCCATGGACACAATGTTAAGGGCAATTCTGGTGAGAGCTTAGAAGAGGAGAGCTGTAGAGAAAGGCTCAGTCTTAGAGATTACCTAAATGGTCATGAACAGAATGTTCATAAAAATATGGACAGTAAAGGCCATCCTGATGAGGTCTCAGATGGAAATGAAGAATATCTTACTGGAAACTAGAGAAGAAGCCATCGTTGTTACAAAGTGGCAAAGTACTTGGCTGAATTGTATCCACGTTCTGCTTTGTGGAAGGCGGGATTTAAGAGTGATGAACTAGAATATTTGGTGAAAGAAATATCTAAGTAAATTGTTCAGGGTGCTCTATGGAGTGGCCCAGCTGCTTATAGTAAATTGCAATAAAAGAGAAACACATTAAAGATAGAATTTATAATCAAAAGGGAAGAAGAATGTGAAGATTTGGAAAATTGTCAACCTCGCCTAGTAAAGAATAAAAAACCTGTGTTTAGGAGAGAAAACCAAGGGTGTGGCCAAGTGACCATTTGATGAGGAGATTAGTATAGATAGGAAGAAGCCTGATTCCTTTTATCAAAACAATGGAGGAATGACCCTGAAGGCAATTCAGAGATCTTCCAGGCTGCCACTCTCATCACAGCCACAGAGAGCTAGGTGCTTGAGGGCAGAATGGTTTCAAGGGAGGGTCCCAGGAAGCCTGAAGATCCTCAGGGTTTGCTGCCTAAGGCCACCTCAAGTCTCTGCTTCCCCTATTCCAATGCAGTGCTCCACAGCAGTCTCAGCTGTGGCTCAAGTGGGCCTAGTTGCAGCAAGGGCAGCTTCCCTGGAAGGTACAGGCTATAAACCTTGACAGCATTCACGTGGTGCTAACTTTGCACACGCAGAGCGAATGAACTGTGGAGGCACGGGTACCTCCTAAATTTCAATGAATGCCTCAGAGAAACTTGGGGTCCAATCAGAGAACTACTGCAGGATCAGGGCCACTGCAGAATGCCTGCATTAGTCTGTTTTCATATTGCTATAAAGAACTGCCTGAGATTGGGTAATTTATAAAGGAAATAGGTTTAATTGACTCACAGTTCAGCATGGATGGGGAGGTCTCGGGAAACTTAGAATCACGGAGGAAGGCAAAGAGGAAGCAAGGCACTTTCTCACAAGGCAGCAGGAAGACGAAGTGCTGAGTGAAGGGGTAAGAGCCCTGTATTAGTCCATTCTCACACTGCTAACAAAGATCTACCTGAGACTGGGTAATTTATAAAGGAAAGAGTTTTAATTGACTCACAGTTCTACAGGGCTGGGGAGGCATCAGGAAACTTACAATCATGATGGAAGGGGAAGCAAACACGACCTTTTTCACATGGCTGCAGGAAGGAGAAGTCCTAAGCAAAGGGGGAAAAGCCCCTTATAAAACCAAGAGATCTCCTGGGAACTCACTCACTATCACAAGAACAATATGGAGGTAACCGCTCCCATGATTAACTTACTGCCCACTGGGTCCCTCCTATGACACATGAAGATAATGGGAACTACAATTAAATATGAGATTTGGGTGGGGACACAACCAAACCACATCAAGCACCTTATAAAACCATCAGATCTCGTGATAACTCACTCATTATCAAATGCCCCCGTGATTCAATTACTTCCACCTGGTCCCACCCTTGACCAGGGTGTGGGGATCATGGGGATTACAATTCAAGATGAGATTTAGGTGGGGACACGAAGCCTGACCACATCAGCGCCCCCACTAGGGCAATGCCCAGTTGAGCCATGGGGTCAGGGCTACCACAGCGGATCTTCACTGAGGAAATGCCCAGTGGAGCTGAGGGGTCATGGATACTGCAGAGAGCCCCCACTAGGGCTGTGTTTACTGGGGTTATTGGGGGAAGGCCACCTCCAAGATCCCAGACCTGCACAGCCACGAACCTGCAATGCCAGCCTCGGAGAGCTCCAGGTACATGAAATCAAACCCTAAGAGCTGTGGCATGGGTTGTACCCAACAAATCCAAAGGGGCAAAGTTTTTTGGAGCCTTGGGGACTCAACCTTCACTCATGAGTGTCTGGAAAGTAGGACATGGAGTCAAATAATATTATTCTCAGGCCTTAAGATTTAATGTTGTTTGTCCTGTTTTGTCTTGAACGCAAAAGCAACCTATTACCCCTTTCCTCTTGCCTAGTTTTATCTTTTGGAATGGGAATGCCTATCCCATGACTGTCTCGCTATGGTATTTTGGAGGCATATAACTGGTTTGATTTCACAGGCTCACAGTTGGAGGCAAATTTGACTCCAGATGAATCATACCTTGAGTATCACCCATATCTGATTTAGATAATATTTGCATGTTCTAGATGAGACTTTGGATATAAACTTTAAAGGTTATGCTGGAATGAGTTAACACTTTTGGGATGGAATTAATGTATTTTGTATGTGAGGAGAACATGAATTTTGGGCCATCAGTGGTGGAATGCTATGGTTTGAATGTGTCCCTTCCAAAATTCACATGTTGAAACTTCATCCCCATGGTGGTGGTATTAAAAGGTGAGGCCTTTTGGGAAGTGATTAAGTCATGAGGGCAGATCATTATAAAAGAGCAGGAAGGAACTAACTTAAGCCCTTTTTGCTTTTCTTCCACATGCGAATACAACATTTCTCCCCTTTGAAGATGCAGCAACAAGGTAATATCTTAGACAAAGTGTGCAACCCTCACTACACACCAAGCCTGCTGGTATCTTGATCTTGGACTTCCCAGCCTCTGGAGTTATAAAAGGTTAATTTATTTTCTTTACAAACTACTCAGTCTAAATTATTTTGTATAGCAGCACAAATAGACTAAGATAATTATTGACGTTTTTCTTTTATATTTTGGACTTTTTATGTTGTATTTAAGAAATCTATAACAAATCCAGATTCATGAAGATGTTGTCCCACATTTTCTTCTAGAAATTTTATAGTTTTAGATGTTACATCTAAGTTCCATCTTGAGTAAATTTTTATATATGGTGTAAGGCATGGATTGAAGTTTATTATAATTATTATTTTACATATGAATATCTAATTTTTCTAGCACAATTTGTTGAAATGACTATCCTTTTCCACCAAATTTTACATAGGCCTTTGTCAAAAATCAACAGACCATTTTTGTGTGGATCAATTTCTGGACTCAGTATTCTATTCCATTGATATATGTGTCTGTCTTGATAACCATTTTTTAAAAACAAGTCTATAAATCAGCTCATGTTAGTAATGTTAGTTCTTCAATTCTGTTTTTACTTTTAAATTTTTAATGGATATTCCGGTTCCTTTGTATTTCCATATACATTTTATAATTGGCTTGTCTTTTTTCTTAAGCCTGCTAGATTTCTGATTGAGATTACATTGATTCTATTAATAATTTGGGGGAAGATTTGAAATTATAACAATATTCAGCCATCAAACCCTCAATAAGCCCCTTTTGAACCCAAAAGGGACCTATTACCCCTTTCCACTATTCATATGCTATATGAATATATGGTATTTCCCCTATCATATTATATATGATAATATGCTTCAATTTATTTAGGTTTTCTTTAATTTCTCTTTACAATACTTTGTTGTTTCTGCTCTACAGTTCTTGCATATTTTTGTCAAATTTATTATTAAATATTTTATATTTTTGCTTGTTAGTGGCATTGTTTTAAAATTTTAATTTCTAATTTTTACTGCTAGCATATAGAGATATCATTTTTTATACTGATCTTAGATTCCATAACCTTGATAAATTCACTTATTCTAGAAGTTTTTTGTAGATTGTAACATTTTTTAAAATTTAGATGATATTGTTGTCTATTAATAAGCAGTGTTACTTTTTTCATTCTGGAAAGATTTTATGTCTTTTCTTCCATTATTACATTGGCTAGAACCTCTAATACAACGTTGAAGACAAGTAGTCAGCACTAATATCTTTGTTTTTTCCCTATCTTGGGAAAGCATTCAACCTTTTATCATTAAGTATAGTGTTGAAGGTTTATTATAGATGCCTTTTATCAGATGGGAGAATTACCTTTCTAAAGCTAATTTGCTAAGAGAGAGGTTTTATCAAGAATGGATGTTGGATTTTGTTGAGTGCTTTTTCTGTGTCTGTTAAGATGATCATGTTTTCTTTTATAGTCTGTTAATTGTTAATGATTCTGATTATTTTTCTAAAGTTAATTCAACATTACATAAAACTCCATTCTGTAAACTATTCGTTTTAGTAAAAATTGGTTAGAAATTTTTGAATTTGTTCATGGGGGACATTAGTTTGTGATTTTCTTGTAATTTCTTTGTCTAGCTTTGGCATCAAGGTAATGTTGGGCTTGTATAATGAATTAGAAAGCATTCTCTACTTTTACTTTTCTAGAAGATTTTGTGCAGATTTGACATTATTTCTTCTTCTGATATTCGTTAGAATTCTTATGCAAAGTCATGTGGCCAGAAATTTTCTTTGTGTGAAAGTTTTATATAAAAATTTCATTTCTGTTTTTAGATATAGTATTCGGGTTATCTATTTATTTTTGTGTTAGCATTGGTAGCTTGTCTTTTCAAGGTATTTGTCATTCATTTCAGTTGTTGCGTTTATTTGCATAAAGGTTTTTATGACATTCAATTGTTATCCACTTAATAGATGTAGAACTTTAGTGATGGCACCTCTATCATTCCTAATGTGTATATTTTTTCCAGATTGATCTGGCTAGAGGTTTATCAGTTATATTAATCATTTCAATGAACTACCTTTTCATTACATTGATTTTCCTTAGTATATTTTTGTTTTCTATTTCATTCATTTTTGCTTCAATTTTATCGTTTTCTTTATTCTGTTTATTTTGGATTTAATTTGCTCTTTTGTCTTATTTTCTAAATATAGAAGCTAAGGCCATTGTTATGAGACCAATCTTTTTTGTCTCACTCTGTTGCCCAGGCTGGAGTGCAGTGGCACGATCTCCGCTCACTGCAACCTCTGCCTCCTAGGTTCAAGCGATTCTCTTGCCCCAGCCTCCCAAGTAGCTGGGCTTACAGGTGTGCACCACCATGCCCGGCTAATTTTTGTATTTTTAGTAGAGATGGGGTTTCACCATGTTGGCCAGGCTGGTCTCGAAATGCTGACCTCAAGTGATCCACCCGCCTCAGCCTCCCAAAGTGATGGTATTACAGGTGTGAGCCACTATGCCTGGCCGAGACCAATCTTTTGTGATGTAGAAATTTTAGTGCTATGAATTTACCTCCAAATATTTTTAAATCTGAGTCCCACGAATTTTGGTAGTTTGTCTTTTCATTCTCATTTAGTTCAAAATATTTTCTAATTGTATCTTATTCTTTCCTTGATCCATATCCTCTCCAGAACTATGCTATTTAGTATTAAATTACTTGGGAATTTCCTAGACATTTTTTTCTGATATTAATTCCTAGTTCAATTCCATTGTGGTCAGAGAATGTACTTTGTATGGCTTCAATCATTTTACATTTATTCAGACTTGTTTAATGATCCTCTATCTGGTTTATCTTGGTAAATGTTCTGTGTGCACTTGAAAACACTGTGTGGAATTCGACTGTTACTGTGTCACGTGTTCTACCAAAGTCAGTTAAGTCAAGTTGTTTGATACTATTTTTCAAGTCTGTATATTTTACTGATTTTTTGTCTGCATCTTTTATTATTTATTAAAAGAAGAATGTTGGCATATTTGACTATAACTGTGAATTTGCCCATTTCTCCTTTAAGTTTTACTATTTTTTTCAATGTTGATTTTGAAGCACTGTTATTTTGGATGCCTAAATATTAAATATTTAAATTCTTATATTTCCTTGGTTAATTCTCCCTTTATCAGTTTACAATGTCCCTCATTTTGCGTGTGATATTCTTGCCTCCGAAACCTACCGGATCATATTATATAGGTATTCTAGCTTTGTTTTCAAATAATGTTTCCTCTTTGCATTTAATGTGGAAATTACTCTTCTAATGTTTTCAATGTTACTGGTAGCTTTAATTTGCTAAGGTGGCCATAATAAAATACCACAAACTAGGTGGCTTGTACATCATGTATTTGCTCACAGCTCAAGTTTTTAATATCAAGGTGTTGACAGGGTCAGTTTCTTCTGAGGCCTCTCAGAATCTATCATGTCTCTTGCCTAGCTAGATTCAGTGATTTTCTGGCAAACACTGGCATTCCTTGGCTCTCAGAAGCATCATTCCAATCTCTGCCTTTGTTTTTATGTGACATTCTCCCTGGGTATGCGCCTCTATGTCCAAATTTCCCCTTTTTATTAAAAGGCCAGTAGTATAGGGTTAAGTCTTGCCCTAATTACTTCATCTTAGCTCATTACGTCTACAAAAACCTTGTATTAAAATAATGTGACATTCTACGGCACTGGGGGTTGAAACTTCAACATACTAATTTGGGGAAACAAAATTCAACCTGTAGTGTTGGTATTTTCTTCTCAGTGTCTAATGTGCTATATATCCCATCCAGTTTATTTTTCATTTCAGACCTGTAATTTACATCCGTAGAAGTTGGATTTTGGTATGTTTTATATCTTTAATATGTTTACTTAACTTGTTCAACCTTTCCTCTTATTTATTGAACATATATAATATAGTTAGAATGCCTGTAGCTTTTTTTTTTTTTTTTTTTTGAGATGGAGTCTCGCTTTGTTGCCCAGGCTGGAGTGCAGTGGCACGAACTTGGCTCACTGCAACCCCCTCCCGGGTTCAAGCCATTCTCCTGCCTCAGCCTCCCGAGTAGCTGGGACTACAGGTGCCTGCCACCACAGCTGGCTAATGTTTTGTGTTTTTAGTAGAGACGGGGTTTCACTGTGTTAGCCAGGATGGTCTCGATCTCCTCACCTCGTGATCTGCCCACCTCGGCCTCCCGAAGTGCTGGGATTACAGGCATGAGCCACTGCACCCAGCCATCTGCAGCTGTTTTAATGTTCTTGTCTACTCATTCTATAGGTGCCATTTTCTGGTCTCTTTCTATTGAATGGCTTTTCTGCTCTTATTTTCTTTCCTTCACGCATGATTGGTAACTTTTTATTTGATGTCAGACAATGTGGATTTTACCTTTTTGATGGTGTTTTTCTTCTCCTAATATAATTTTCACACTTAAATCTGAGATGCTTTAAATTTACTTGGAAAAAAAAAACATTGATTCTTTCAAGGCTTGTTTGTAAACTTCATTAGACAGAACCAGACTAGCTATTAATCTAGGACTATTTTTCTTCCACTACTGTGGCGATACCCTCTGAGGAACCTACCTAATGTCATGTCAAATACAAGGCTTTTCACTCTGACTTATGGGAACAAGAAATGTTTAAGCTCTAAGAATTGTTTTTTTCTGCTGTTTATAGATAGTTGTTTCTCCAGCTTCAGTTAGTTTCCTCACATTCATGCACTGATTCATGCTCAACTAAAGCTGAGAAGGACCTTCAACAAATCTCTGCAGTTGTCTTATTTGTTGTGCAGCTTTCTTTTCTCTTGTATTCTTCCCTGAAAATTGTAGCTGTATTTCCCTTTTTGGTCTCCTAGCTCTGTCTTCTCAACTTAGGGAGGCCACTGGATTCCATTTAGGTTCTCCCTTTCTTTTTATTTTATTTATTTACTTATTTATTTATTTTGAGACGGAGTCTTGCTCTGTTGCCCAGGCTGGAGTGCAGTGGCGAGATCTCAGCCCACTGCAACCTCCGTCTCCCGGGTTCAAGCAATTCTCCTGCCTCAGCCTCCTGAGTAGCTGGGACTACAGGTGTGTGCCACCACACCTGGCTAATTTTTGTATTTTTAGGGGAGACAGGGTTTCACCGTGTTAGCCAGGATTATCTTGATCTCCTGACCTTGTGATCCCCCCACCTCGGCCTCCCAAAGTGCTATGGGATTGCAGGTGTGAGCCACCGCGGCTGGCCTGAGTTCTCCCTTTCTGTGATGTAGCCTGAAGTCTCCTTTCAGACAGTAAGCCGGGACAATCATAAGGCTTCACTTTGTTTTCCCTCTGTAAGGAATAATTTTCTCACACTACCTAATTTCTAACACTTAAAAAACATTGAGATATATATATATATATATATATATATTCCAGTGTTTTTAGTTGTTTCTGCCAGGAAGATAACTCCCTTACAAGTTACCCCATCTCAGCTAGACAGTTCCTAAGAGAATACATTATTGGCCGAGCTCACGCCTGTAATCCCAGCATTTTGGGAGGCCAAGGCGGGTGGATCACCTGAGGTCAGGAGTTCAAGACCAGCCTGACCAACATGGAGAAACCCCGTCTCTACTAAAAATACAAAATTAGCCGGGCGTGGTGGCGCATGCCTGTAATCCCAGCTACTCAGGAGGCTGAGGGAGGAGAATCACTTGAACCTGGGAGGCGGAGGTTGTGGTGAGCCGAGATCACACCATTGCACTCCAGCCTGGGCAACAAGAGCGAAACTCCGTCTCAAGGAAAAAAAAAAAAAGAGGATATATTATTATATAACTTTTTATTATGAAAATAATATTTTCTTATAAAAATTTCAAGCAGTGCAGATGTATATACAGAAAAACTTGCATTTCTACCATTCTCTCCACCCTCTATTCTCCCAAAATTCAACTGAATTACTGGTCCTCAAAGGAAACAGCTTGCAACTGGTATGCTCACTTACAGATAATTTTATATTCATTTAAATATATATACACAAAGATACATTATATAGTCATATACATATATGCAAATATTAAAAATACATAATTATATGTTTTTTAAACAAGGTCTTGCTCTGTCGCCCATGCTGGAGTGCAGTGGCATGCTCTCAGCTCT
The DNA here is from genome assembly GCF_009828535.3 of Hylobates moloch. Lineage (NCBI taxonomy): Eukaryota > Metazoa > Chordata > Mammalia > Primates > Hylobatidae > Hylobates > Hylobates moloch. Next base: position 121,516,153 of record NW_026652282.1, read on the forward strand.
CTGCAGCCTCAACCTCCCAGGCTCAAGCAATTCTCCCACCTCAGCCTCCTGAGTAGCTGGGACTACAAGCATGCGTCACCACACCTGGCTTCTTTTTTTTTTTTTTTTTTGTAGAGAAGAGGTCTCACTATGTTGCCCAGGCTGCTCTTGAATTCCTGGACTCAGGCAATTCTCCTGCCTCAGCCTCCCAAAGTGTTGGGATTGCAGGCATGAGCTGCTGCATTTGGCCTACATAAATATTTTGACATAAATGAAATATTAAGCACTTTTGTAGATTAATTTTCTTGTCTAATTCTGTGTCTTTGTTTTTCCTCTATATTTGCCATACATATTTATGTCAATATTTTAATTGCCTGCATATAACTTCATAGTATGGATACATCATTTTTAAATTTAGGTATTTCTCTATTGATGTACAAATGTTTTTCACCAAATTTTCTGTTTAACAAGTGTTACAGTGAACATTTTTGAATTGTATATTTTTGTGCACATGTGTAGCATTTCTAAAAGAAAAATTCTTAAAAATTTAATGAGCATTTTAAAGTTTGCTAGAAATTGCCCTCATCCTTTTTTTTGTTAATCCAAACAAAGTACTTTGTTAATCCAATGGAAGAAAATTGCTTCTTTGTTTTAATTTATATTTACTTTATGAATAGAAAAGTTGAATATCTTTAGTTATCTATTTGTAGTTATTAACCTGTGAATTGTTGCCATATTTTTCTATTGGGTTGTTTGATTTTTTATTTATAGAAAAAAATTTGTGTAGTCATTTGTTTGTCATAGATATCACAAGTATTTTCTCCTAATCTCTTCTTTATATTTTAACTTTGTACAAGAAATAATTTACCATATAGAAATAGTGCCGGAAAACATGTCTTTTGAGAAAGAACATACCTTGTTCTATTTTTTTCCGCTTTTGAAAATTCCTTCTCATCTACCAGCTGCAGGACAAATCACTGAGCTAAAATATTTAACTGGTTTTGAGAAAGAGAAAAACAGCTTCTGACATTCACAAGCTATGCCCAGTTGTTGCTAGGAGCTGGCTTGGCACTCACAGCTAGGCCTTGGTATTACTATATCAGGAACATCAGCATTAAATGAGGCCACTGTGTGACCATGATGGATGAAGGCGAAAACAAGACCATTCTGCAATCATGTCTGAACACAGACAGAACATGAACATTGTGCAAGTCACAAAAATGACCAGTTATCTCACTATTCTGACTAATATAAGTTACTGTTTTTTTCTTTTACCAATTACAACTCTACCCTTGCTTTAGACTGCCCTCACAATAGATAAGATGTGTTAAGATACCTAATCATTACATTACCCCTACTTCCCGAGAGTATTCAATCCAGAGAAAAATTCTGCTTCCTCAAAATCTCCCCCAAATCACCTAATACAAATCCAAACACTATGACAAGTCTTTTTATTATCTTCTTACTGAGATGCCCCCATAATTGATAAAAATAGTTCTCTGTGGTGTATATTCTTACTGTAATGAGTAATAAACCCGATTTGTTCAACTATAGTGTGTTCCTGATAGGTCTTTAGCTAGAGGGCTTTCAAATAATAATATGAAAACATTGTGGTACATAGTCCAACTACCTTTAATTTTTATTTTATTTCATTTTAAACATTTATTTTAATTGATGAGTAAAAATTGTATATATTTATTGTGTACATCATATTGTTTTGAAACATGTATATATTGTAGGATGGCTAAATCTAGCTAATTAACATATAGATTACTTCACATATTATCTTTTTTGTGGTAAGAACATTTAAAATCTATTTTCTTAGCAACGTGCAAGAATATAATGTTTTTATTAACCACAGTCACCATGCTGTCTGTAAAATAGATCTCTTAAACTAATCCTTCCTATCTAGCTGAAATTTTGTATCCTTTCATCAACATCTTCCCGACCCTTATATTTTATTAAAATTAGTCATTTCCAGTCCTATGAAATCCATTACTCTTTTAAAGCCCCATTCCCTGTAGGTCACACACTAGTTTACGTTTTGGGAGACACTATGTATATTAGGATAAACTGTATCAGGGAGTCAGTATAGGATCCTTGAAAGAGCATTGTATTTGAATGAGAACTGGATTTACAACATTCTAGAAGGAGGATTTTGGGGAAACGTGTTAATCACTCTGAGTTTTTGCTTCCTTATTTGTAAATGGGGATAATAACTCTTACCTTAACACTATTGTAAGGATTCAATGATGGAGCTTTTTGTAAACTAAGACATGTTTTGTAAATAGGAAAGACTTTCAAAATAGTAATGGTAGAGCTTGGAAGGAACTGATTGAATTCACATCTCCTTTCATCACCCCTTATTTATTCATGGGAAACAGAAAGCACCCAGAGGGAGAATTTGTTTACTTTAGAGGGAGATTGGACTCCAGGTTTTTTTACTCCTAGTCTAGCATCCTCTATACTGCATGGAACCTCTTTTCTATTTTATTTCTTTTTGCTTCTTTGTAATAAAAAAAAATTCTAGTAAATGATTTTTTGGTACATCATACTATCTTCCAGGATTAACTCCTCAGAATCCTCCAAATAATTGGCAAAGTTAATGACTCCTGGGTATTTATGAGATTATGGTTAAGCGAAGTTAAGCCACAAAAGTGTATTAAAAAATAATTTCCAGACTTTTCATATCCAAATTATTCTTGTGGATTTACCTCCCACCCTTGTTTATAGTATGTTGACTATCTTCTTTCTAAGCAAGATTCAGGGTCTTATTTCATCATGATTTCACCTGTTGTGATTGGGTTCTGTGTTCTTATGTTTGTTCTGCCCTGCAGTATAGGTTTAAAAAATAAAAAAATAATAATAATCTTGGAGCCTGAGGAAAGTATTCTCTTCACTGATGGCAGATTGCTCTCTGTTTGCCTGTCAGCTCTTTGTTCTGGTTACTTACTCTTTCTAACATGCTTGGCTGCACAAATCACAAAATAGAGGGATAAAAAGATCTTTTGGAATCTGTATTTGCTATGTTGCAAGCTCAGTTACCATATGGAACACAAAAGCCCAGAGCCTTAAGTATGAAACAGCATTTTGTTGTTTTGCTTTCTTCCTTACCATTTTAGCAATGTGTCTTTTATCACTATGGAAGTGAAGTCTTTATTGAAGAAATTAATTGTGCATGTGTGTGTGTGCACATGCCCCCGTGTATTGTGTATGAAGTGAGTGATGGGGCAGGGGCACCAAAACTGTTATCAGAAGCAACATTTTATGCCATAGGCAAAGATGGTACTTTAGGCATTATAAATAATCAGGTATTTCTTTTCTTTTTTTTTTTTTTTTTTTTTGAGACAGAGTTTCGCTCTTGTTGCCCAGGCTGGAGTGCAATGGCACAATCTTGGCTCACCGCAACCTCCGCCTCCTGGGTTCAAGTGATTCTCCTGCCTCAGCCTCCTGAGTAGCTGGGATTACAGACATGCGCCACCATGCCTGGGTAATTTTTTATTTTTAGTAGAGATGGAGTTTTTCCATGTTGGTCAGGCTGGTCTTGAACTCCCAACCTCAAGTGATCCACCCACGTCGACCTCCCAAAGTGCTGGGATGACAGGCGTGAGCCACCACGCCGGCCTTATAATCAGGTATTTCTTGTGAGCCTTCTGAATATTGCTCAGGAATCGATTACTCAAGCATATCCATTACTCTTCTTCTATCTTCTCAGAATAAATGTTTATTATAGCATTACTTAAAAGGTTTTGGATAATGAGAATTGGCTGCAAGGTAGATGAAAGATGAGACAAATGGTCAAGTGAGCCTTTTCTTCATTCATGTCCTCATTCACTTTTCACACAGTTTTTTTTATGTATGTATATTTTTTATTATACTTGAAGTTCTAGGGTACATGTGCACAACGTGCAGGTTTGTTACATATGTATACATGTGCCATATTGGTGTGCTGCCCCATTAACTCGTCATTTACATTAGGTATATCTCCTAATGCTATCCCTCCCTCCTCCCCACACCCCACAACAGGCCCCGGTGTGTGATGTTCTCCTTCCTGTGTCCAAGTGTTCTCATTGTTCAATTCCCACCTATGAGTGAGAACATGCGGTGTTTGGTTTTTTGTCCTTGCGATAGTTTGCTGAGAACGATGGTTTCCATTTAGTGTCAGAGACTCTGTTCTGGGCATGAGAATGCAGAGTGAACAAGACATAGGACTACCCTTATTATGAAGTAAGTATAGGGAGACACATGACAGGGAGACAAAGTGCTGCCTGTTGATAGTGACAATTCTGTAATTCCTCTGAGCTTTGTAGATGAGGCATCTTCTATGCAGTCCACTACATAGACTGAGCTTCATTAGTTGTACACCTTTTTGGATTCCATTGTTAAGGCCTCAAGAACTGCAAACCAAATTGGATATTAATGTAGATATATTCTTAGGAAGACTCATCTGCTTTTCAGGTTAACATATGACTTTTTTTTTTTCTTTAGTAGAGACGGGGTTTCACCATATTGGTCAGGCTGGTCTTGAACTCCTGACCTTGTGATCTGCCTGCCTCGGCCTCCCAAAGTGCTGGAATTACAGGCGTGAGCCACTGTGCCCAGCCAACATATGACATTCTTGAATCAAATATTAATGGTCATAAATGTATCTGGCCGCTGATGAGGACATTGGTATAGGTAACAGAATTTTGAGGAAATTTTGTAACTAATACAATATTTATTTAACCATGAATCTGTTGCCAAAATACCAGAAAATGTAAAATCTTGTGATAGGAAAAAAATTGCAAAAGCAGAAGAGACTTTGGAGGTAAGTTTTACTGATAAGGAAATTGAATCTTAAGAGTTTAAATGATGTTCCCAGGATCACCAGCTGGTAAATACTAGAGTTCTAAACATCAACTCATTTAATTATTTCAACAGCCTTTTATTTTAAGTACTACTATTATTTATATGTTACAAATTGGTGACTGAGGTCCAGAAAAGGTAAGTAACTTGGCCAGGGCCATGTGGCTAATAAGTGTCAGAGCCAGGATTCGGGCCAAGAAGTTTGACTCGAGAGTCTATGCTTTTAACTTTACACCATTCTGTCTCTTCAGGAATAGCTGTACTCAGTTTCCACAGTTCGCTTCCCTCAACCCCTCCCACTTTTCTTTTCATTATATTGTGGTGCCAAGCACACACATACACACCTGCTAAAGAACATATATACCCCCCTATAAAACATTTTAAATGTAATAATGTATATGTGTATGCGTTCTTTGCTTCTCAGTGTGTCTGCGGAATGATGATTGATAAATGACTCAAATCAGAAAGCAAAAGAGACTGATTCTGTTTTATCATCAGCCAGAAAAAGGAAGCTTCCTTTAGGCATTCTAAGCATAAGGCAAGATGAATGGGGTGCTAATTAGCTCTAGCTCTATCAGCCTGCTGTCCTTTGTTTGGGGCCAAGAATGAAAGAGATTAGATTGTGCCTAACAATATGGTCCACTGGCCTGATTACAAGGCTCCAAGAGGGCTTTTGCAACATGAGCATATGGACGTTTTGCAATATTTACAGGGGGAAATGTATGCTGTTTGGCATACAGGCTGCAAATGGCTTCCTGTTGTAAGCTTCTTCAGTTTATTTCCATAGGTATTGTTGGTCATACTCCACTTGGATATATATATATATATATATGTATATATATATATATAT
>NW_026652282.1:121521836-121536427 GCF_009828535.3 Hylobates moloch
AATGATGGCCATTCTAACTGGTGTGAGATGGTATCTCATTGTGGTTTTGATTTGCATTTCTCTGATGGCCAGTGATGATGAGTATTTTTTCATGTCTGTTGGCTGCATAAATGTCTTCTTTTGAGAAGTGTCTGTTCATATCCTTTGCCCACTTGTTGATGGGGTTGTTTTTTTCTTGTAAAGTTGTTTGAGTTCATTGTTGATTCTGGATATTAGCCCTTTGTCAGATGAGTAGATTGCAAAAATTTTCTCCCATTCTGTAGGTTGCCTGTTCACTCTGATGGTAGTTTCTTTTGCTGTGCAGAAGCTCTTTAGTTTAATTAGATCCCATTTGTCAATTTTGGCTTTTGTTGTCATTGCTTTTGGTGTTTTAGACATGAAGTCCTTGCCCATGCCTATGTCCTGAATGGTATTGCCTAGGTTTTCTTCTAGGGTTTTTATGGTTTTAGGTCTAACATGTAAGTCTTTAATCCATCTTGAATTAATTTTTGTATAAGATGTAAGGAAGGGATCTAGTTTCAGCTTTCTACATATTGCTAGCCAGTTTTCCCAGCACCATTTATTAAATAGGGAATCCTTTCCCCATTTCTTGTTTTTGTCAGGTTTGTTAAAGATCGGATAGTTGTAGATATACGGCGTTATTTCTGAGGGCTCAGTTCTGTTCCTTTGATCTATATCTCTGTTTTGGTACCGGTACCATGCTGTTTTGGTTACTGTAGCCTTGTAGTATAGTTTGAAGTCAGGCAGCATGATGCCTCCAGCTTTGTTCTTTTGGCTTAGGATTGACTTGGCAATGCGGGCTCTTTTTTGGTTCCATATGAACTTCAAAGTAGTTTTTTCCAATTCTGTGAAGAAAGTCATTGGTAGCTTGATGGGGATGGCATAGAATCTATAAATTACCTTGGGCAGTATGGCCATTTTCACGACATTGATTCTTCCAACCCATGAGCATGGAATGTTCTTCCATTTGTTTGTATCCTCTTTTATTTCATTGAGCAGTGGTATGTGGTTCTCCTTGAAGAGGTCCTTCACATCCCTTGTAAGTTGGATTCCTAGGTATTTTATTCTCTTTGAAGCAATTGTGAATGGGAGTTCACTCATGATTTGGCTGTCTGTTTGTCTGTTATTGGTGTTATAAGAATGCTTGTGATTTTTGCACGTTGATTTTGTATCCTGAGACTTTGCTGAAGTTGCCTATCAGCTTAAGGAGATTTTGGGCTGAGATGATAGGGTTTTCTAGATATACGATCATGTCATCTGCAAACAGGGACAATTTGACTTCCTCTTTTCCTAACTGAATACCCTTTATTTCCTTCTCCTGCCTGATTGCCCTGGCCAGAACTTACAACATTATGTGGAATAAGAGTGGTGAGAGAGGGCATCCCTGTCTTGTGCCAGTTTTCAAAGGGAATGCTTCCAGTTTTTGCCCATTCAGTATGATATTGGCTGTGGGTTTGTCATAGATAGCTCTTATTATTTTGAGATACGCCCCATCAATACCTAATTTATTGAGAATTTTTAGCATGAAGGGTTGTTGAATTTTGTCAAAGGCCGTTTCTGCATCTTTTGAGATAATCATGTGGTTTTTGTTGTTGGTTCTGTGTATATGCTGAATTATGTTTATTGATTTGCGTATGTTGAACCAGCCTTGCATCCCAGGGATGAAGTCCACTTGATCATGGTGGATAAGCTTTTTGATATGCTGCTGGATTCGGTTTGCCTGTATTTTATTGAGGATTTTTGCATCAATGTTCATCAGGGATATTGGTCTAAAATTCTCTTTGTTGTTGTTGTTGTCTCTGCCAGGCTTTGGTATCAGGATGATGCTGGCCTCATAAAATGAGTTAGGGAGGATTCCCTCTTTTTCTGTTGATTGGAATAGTTTCAGAAGGAATGGTACCAGCTCCTCCTTGTACCTCTTTTAGAATTTGGCTGTGAATGTGTCTGGTCCTGGACTTTTTTTGGTTGGTAAGCTATTAATTATTTCCTCAATTTCAGAGCCTGTTATTGGTCTATTCAGTGATTCAACTTCTTCCTGGTTTAGTCTTGGGAGGGTGTATGTGTCGAGGAATTTATCCACTTCTTCTAGATTTTCTAGTTTGTTTGCGTAGAGGTGTTTATAGTATTCTCTGATGGTAGTTTGTATTTCTGTGGGATTGGTGGTGATATCTCCTTTATCGTTTTTTATTGCGTCTATTTGATTTTTCTCTCTTTTCTTCTTTATTAGTCTTTCTAGTGGTCTATCAATTTTATTGATCATTTCAGAAAACCAGCTCATGGATTCGTTGATTTTTTGAAGGGTTTTTTGTGTCTCTATTTCCTTCAGTTCTGCTCTGATCTTAGTTATTTCTTGCCTTCTGCTAGCTTTTGAATGTGTTTGCTGTTGCTTCTCTAGTTCTTTTAATTGTGATGTTAGGGTGTCCATTTTAGATCTTTCCTGCTTTCTCTTGTGGGCATTTAGTGCTATAAATTTTCCTCTACACACTGCTTTCAGTGTGTCCCAGAGATTCTGGTATGTTGTGTCTTTGTTCTTGTTGGTTTCAAAGAACATGTTTTTTTCTGCCTTCATTTCGTTGTGTACCCAGTAGTCATTCAGGAGCAGGTTGTTCAGTTTCCATGTAGTTGAGCAGTTTTGAGTGAGTTTCTTAATCCTGAGTTCTAGTTTGATTGCGCTGTGGTCTGAGAGACAGTTTGTTATAATTTCTGTTCTTTTACATTTGCTGAGGAGAGCTTTACTTCCAATTATGTGGTCAATTTTGGAATAGGTGTGGTGTGGTGCTGAGAAGAATGTATATTCTGTTGATTTGGGGTGGAGAGTTCTGTAGATGTCTATTAGGTCTGCTTGGTGCAGAGCTGAGTTCAGTTCCTGGGTATCCTTGTTAACTTTGTGTCTGGTTGATCTAATGTTGACAGTGGGGTGTTAAAATCTCCCATTATTATTGTGTGGGAGTCTAAGTCTCTTTGTAGTTCTCTAAGGACTTGCTTTATGAATCTGGGTGCTCCTGTGTTTGGTGCATATATATTTAGGATAGTTAGCTCTTCTTGTTGAATTGATCCCTTTACCATTATGTAATGGCCTTCTTTGTCTCTTTTGATCTTTGTTGGCTTAAAGTCTGTTATATCAGATTCTAGGATTGCAACCCCTGCCTTTTCTTGTTTTCCATTTGCTTGGTAGATCTTCCTCCATCCCTTTATTGTGAGCCTGTGTGTGTCTCTGCATGTGAGATGGGTTTCCTGAATACAGCACACTGATGGGTCTTGACTCTTTATCCAATTTGCCAGTCTGTGTCTTTTAATTGGAGCATTTAGCCCATTTACATTTAAGGTTAACATTGTTATGTGTGAATTTGATCGTGTCATTATGATGTTAGCTGGTTATTTTGTTCATTAGTTGATGCAGTTTTTTCCTAGCCTCGATGGTCTTTACAATTTGGCATGTTTTTGTAGTGGCTGGTACCGGTTGTTCCTTTCCATGTCTTTTGAAAAACATTTGAATATGGGAGAGAGTAGGTCTCTTCTTCCTCAAATATCTTAGTTTTATTTTATTATTGTTATTTTGTTGTTGTTGTTTGGAGGAGGAGCACTATGAAAACTTCAACTCACAGTTGTATTTCTGCTTTTCACCAAAGGACAATTTAATTGCTTTTACATTCAAATTCTTTTCCTAGTGTCATTTAATGACTTTGGGGAGGCAGAGAGAGAGAGCCTCTGAGGACTCTCTGAGTCTCTGTAAAGAACTACAAGTTATTATTAAACCACTATTTCCACTGTGGTAATTCTTTTTTTCTAGTAATAATTATTTCAGTAACTAGGGTGAGAGTTGTAAAAAGGTGCTATTATTACTTCAAACTTTAGATTAACTTAGCCCTATAAATGACATAAAATGTATTTGAAAACATCTCTAATTTTTGTCCATTGTGCAAATAAATAAATACAAAAAAATTTCGTTGAGTCAATGTTTCTTGACTTGAGACACAGCTAAAGTACAAAAGATCTGTAAAGCAGAGTATGAGATCTATTTCCAGAGAGGGCTTTGTGTGATACTCACTATTGGGGGGGTAGCATGTAGAAGCCATCAGAGTTATATTAGGTTGAAGATTTGTAAGAAGCTTGAGAGATTGCCTGATTTTCTTGGCTTTGGTACAGTGTATAATCCAGCAAGGATTAGTGTTTATTTGCCTTTTTCTGAAGCTTTCCAAGAAACTGATATGCCACATAACCTTCAGTTACCATTCTGGCAATTTATTACAACAACAAGCAAAAAGTTTCTTCCTGTAAATGAACACCTTTCTTGCTTTGATGTAAGTACCGTTCCTTGTATTGTGTATTTGCTACAAAGAGAATAACCAATCTCTATTCTCTTTTTAGAAATTTTTCATGCCTTTCAAAACCATGAATAAGATGACTCCAATCCTCATAATCTTCAGACTAAACAAAATCTAATTTATTTTATGCTCAGTCTCTTATTTTTCTTTATTTAGTTTTTGTTAAGGACCCAAACAGGAGCAGCCCTAGAATCTACTTTCTCTGTTCCTAGTCCTCAGAACTACTGAAGACTGATACAAACTGAATCTTTCACCAAAAAGTCATTATGTCATATCCACAATTGCTCATGGTAATTGCCTAGTAAAATAAAAAAAACAAAACAAAAGAAAAACCAAAAAACGGGTATACAAAGAATCCTAAAGAGGGAAGATGTGTTTGTGTGTGTGTGTGTGTGTGTGTGTGTGTGTGTGTGTGTGTGTGTTTCATTAAGGGTTAGAATTAAGTAGACATGCAAAGTTTGTGGCATTAACTCTAAAGTGAACAACTGAAAAATGGATGATAAATTAAGGGCAACTAATTTAGAGATAACATTGATAATAAAAAAATTGGGTTTTCAAATTCCTAGAGAAAGGCAAATGACTATCAGTAAGAATTCCTACCAGCCAGAAGGTTCAATAGCATAAGGCAGATGTGAAAGAGTGGAGAAAAGGGAACGAGGTTCATATTTTGTTAGATGTTGGCTAAGTCTCTTAACCTATATTATCCTATGATAAACACCTCTTAGAGTGGCACCCCAACTTACAGTTCTCCTTTATCTGAGAATGTCCTCAATATGCATAGGTGAATAGGCAACAAGTGGTCGTGTTTATAGTATGGGATCTTGGTCTCTTGGCCATGTTTGTTGATCCAGGGGTGGGCACAGGATGCTAACCAGGTAAATGAGATTCTTTGTCTCATGAATTTAAAATCTAGAACAGAAAGGCACAGCGCATTGTATGTGGTACAGTGTCAAGTCCCTATTTCATTCTGCCTTGCTCATCTAATGTGAGCTGTTTACATGTCTCTCATTAGATATTAATTTCCTTGAAGGCAGGATCTTTGTCATATATCTCTCTATAGGATAACAGAGAAAGTTTTTGACATTGATGTAAGTGTTCATTATCTTAATTATGGTGATGATCTCATATGTGTATACATATGTCAAAAATCATCAACTTTTGTACTTTAAGCATATACATAAGTTAAATCTCAATAAACTTGTACAAAATTCTATGGAATCCCAGTAAAAGTAGTAACAAATTATCCCAACGGATGTGAATATGAGTGAGATTTGTTTCAGATGAGGAAATTTTATGGTTTTGCAGTTAGCTTTGTGCTAACACATTATCGGGCTGTTTTTTAAGAAAGAAATAGCATTGATTGTATCAATAGTGGAACACCTAACTCAAGGATGGTTAGTCTCATTGAATAACAAGCTAGACCAATCAAATTCTTTCCAGCTAGAAACTGAATAAATAATAAGAAAATCTTCTTGTTGGTAGCTGTCTTAGTCTGCCTGGGTTGTTATTCCAAAAAATACCATCAGCTGTGTATCTTATAAATAACAGAAATTTATTTCTCACAGTTTTGGAGGCGGGGAAGTCGAAGACCAACATGCTGGCAGATTTGGTGTCTGGTAAGGGCTCATTTCTCATTGAATGCACCTTCTCACTGCATCTTCAGATGGTGGAAGGGGCAAACATGCTTTCTCAGTCCTCGTTTGTAAGGTCACTAATTCAATTCAGGAGGACTCTACTGTCACGACTCAATCACCTCCCAAAGGCCCCACCTCTTTTTTTTTTTTTTTTTTTTTTTTTTTTTTTTGAGATGGAGTCTTGCTGTTTCACCCAGGCTGGAGTGCAGTGGCACGATCTTGGCTCACTGCAACCTCCGCCTCCGGGTTCAAGCGATTCTCCTGCCTCAGCCCCCCAAGTAGCTGGGACTACAGGCATGTGCCACCATGCCCAGCTAATTTTTGTATTTTTAGTAGAGACGGGGTTTCACCATGTTGGCCAGGATGGTCTCGATCTCCTAACCTTGTGAGCTGCCCACCTCGGCCTCCCAAGGCCCCACCTCTTAACGCCATCACCTTAGGATGCAGGTTTCAACATATGAATTCTGGAGGGACACAAACATTCAGATTCTAGCAGTAGCAGAAGGAAATATTGGGAAGTGAAGAGAGAGAAGCCAAGATACTGTGAGAGAAAGTGCAGCATCACTAGTAACACCTTGGTAGCCCAGAGAAACAGCACCAGAGTAGAGTTACTATGGCAAAGTGCAACAACTCCATGATTTAGGGTAACTTGAGTGAAACTGTCACTTTCTAATTAAAATTATTCCAACTTGGCTTATACTATTAAGATATATACATGGGTCCTGATGGATTCTGATTAGATTTCTCCATCTTGCCTTTCCCACTTCTTGCCAAATCTGAACATTTATTTAGCAACAGCAAACATACTGGAGGCTTGCAGAATCAAAGGAATCTGTCCTAAGAGATGCTGCGCATCACTAGTTTCAAACAAGTTGTTTTAGATGATTTTTCAAATAGATGTTTTAAACTTACCTATTTCGATATGGAATGGTTTTGTTCCTATTTGGTGTGACGGAGGGAGGTTAAAGAGGATGTGTCAGATATTCTCTGTTTGCCCATCTAGATACATCCTCTACCTTTCTCTAGCTTGTTTTAATCTCTGGAAGACCGACTTATTGAGCAGCTTATCCAGGCCCTTATCCTCTGGCTCTTATTTGGGTTTCGTTATGGGGACCTCTGGCAAAATACTGGAGAGTCAGCAGTGGCTATTGTTGGGCAGTGGCTGTATTTCTCTACCTAAAGCCACTAAGCCTGTGCGAAGGCCTGTCTTATTCAGCTCTCACTTCATTCCAGTAACGGTTACCTCCCATTTTCCCTTTAGACCTAGGGGTGATAATGGTTTTCAAGGCTTCCACCATGGATAATTCTATCCTTATTGGTTACCTTGCCTTTATATAGTTCCTTTCCTAACTTCTCTTAATAAATACTCTTTTCAAATGTGCCATATATTTCTAGTGGGATCCTGACACAAGGGCTTAATCAATTTTAACTTCACTGTGTCACTGTTGGATACCTATAAACTTCTCTTTTTCCTTAAAATTTCTTTTTCTTTTCTTTTTGTTTTTTTTTGAGTCGGAGTCTTGCTCTGTCGCCCAGGCTGGAGTGCAGTAGCACTCCAAACATCTCATGTACCCCATAAATATATACACCTATTATGTATCCACAAAAATTTTAAAAATAAAAAAATTTCAAAGCCACAGTGACAGTGTTTTAATGAAACACTGGTTCTATTAAGCCATTAATATTACTAAAATATTTCTCTAATTTGGAGAGAAAAAAACATGTTTTTAAGGTTGTATTGCAGCAGCATCTATGAGAAACAGACTTTGTGGCAGCAGACTATGTATGAACCTATGAATAAATGCGTCCTAAATTCCCTCTCCCCTCTTCCACACTAGTTCAATAGACCCGTGTGCTGTACCTGGCATCTTTGTTGTCATGACTGGTATAGTCAATTGTGAGTGTTGATGTAGTGAGTGACTAAAACAGTGAATTATCTTGATGTGTTGTGGTTCTATTTTAATCTCCTGAGGAATGAATCTTTCATGGCTGGAAACAGTTGAAAATTTCATAGTGTTAAACCACAACTCTACAACAGGGCCTCTATCCCTACTTAGCAACCCTGTTACCATCCATCCCTAGAGAACCCTGCCTGGCTTCCAGCTTCTTCTGACCTCTTCTTCCCACACCTGGGGCCACCAGCTCCTCTACCTACAAACTCGGCCTTTTAAACCAAATCTGACCTCAAGTAAGGGAAGGTAAACATTTCAGCCAGGTACCTCATTGTGAGTACACCCGTAACTTTTTGCCACAGCTGTCTCTCTTAAATGGATCTTTGTTTTCTTTGTGCCTAGAGCTATGTATTAATAATGTATGAAGTACTCCAACCCTCTCAGAGGTCCGTGTCTTGTTCTATCCAAGACCTGGAAGCAGAGTCCGAACTCTGATCCTCAATCTAGAGTTTGTGATTCTGTTATCTGCAGCAATAGTATCCTATTGGCTGTCCCTGACTCTGGAATTTCCCCCACTCTAATCACTACCACCAAGTCCATCTGACGACCACTTGAATCTGAAAAAAATTATGTGTTCTAAAAGTGCACATGCATGAGCTCCATACCCTCTTCTCTGGAGGTAAGAGCCAAGAATCTGCATCTTACAAGCTTCCCATGTTATTCTGAGAAACACTTAAGTTCAAAAACCATTGTTCTGGACAGCAGCTGGGCTCTTCCTAAAATTCAAATCTGGCCACCTCACTTGCCTGCTTTAAAACTTCCAGTTGCTCATTACGTTTTGGTTTAATAAGTCCAAACTACTTAAAGCAACTTGCATGGTCTTCCAGTACCTGGCTCCTATCTGCTTGTCCACCTTCATCTTTTACTGTTCCCTGTTGATCCAGTAATACCCAATTGCTGGTAGTTTTCTATACCTACTATACTGTCACAAGATTCCGTGTTTTTGTCTATTCCCTGTTTCCCTGGTGAATGCCCATTCTTCAAAACTCTGCCCAAATGTCCTGTACAAACCCTGTAAAGCCTTTACATACACAAATACACTCACACACACACACACACACACACACACACAAAACCACACAGTCCCCAGAGTTAATTGCTCTCTATGCTTGTTGTGTACCTCATTTTGTTACTGCATTTACCTCAGAAACACTGTATTTCTCTTATTTATTTATACATCTCCTCTACCCACCTCCATTCACTACTCCACCCTCTCATAGGCTGCAAGTTTTTCGAAGGCAGGGACCCTTAATAGTAATGACTTAATATCATTAACCTTGATAATTCCGGTTAATAATCTCCATACTCAGAGTGTCTCACATATAATAGGTGCTCTACAAATATTGACCAGAACTCAGTTGCACTCTTAAACCACCCAGATTCCAACCAAACTCTTCTGTGCACTGATCCATGGCAATCCTTCCCTGTCCTACCTCCTGACTTCTATGCATGCTGCTTCATCTCCATAAAGTTCACTTACTCCACATGGCAAAATTAGATACATCTTTGAAGTCTTTCTCGCAGTGCACAACTTGTCTCTCTGTACCCCATCCCGAGTGTTGTGATTAACATGCTGTGGGTTTAACTTCATAGTTAATAGAGGGCCAATAGTTACTCAACATCACGTATTCTGGTCTTTACCTGAAACAGTGACTGCCACATAGTACGTGCTCAACATTTAGTTAATGTATTAATAACTGGCCATAGACATGATGTTCTTTTGCAAAGGCCATGAAATCTTATTTGATCAGCAACCTAAAAATGGTTTCTTTTATTCAGCAAAGGCTGCAAACAACATGTGACATGGATTTCAATATATATGGCTTCCCACTGTCAGTTCTTGATCACATGGTTGAATGAAATCCATCATTTATTTTAGTATTTGATAATTCTGAAAAAAATAATTAGCTTCAAGTCTTCATGATTCACAGGTCACCATTTAGGAAGCATAAATACAGTTTCAGATTTGAAAATTGATGCCTTTAGATGTTTTCTTGTGAATATTAAACTTTAACTTGTTTCACACTGAAAAGTGTTTTGGAATAAAAGGAAAAGGGTGGGAAAGAAGTCAATTAACGTTCCCTTGATCTCCTTCAACATCCTGATTGTAACCCAACAATATAGGTATTTCTGTCCCAGTAGATGTGAAGACAATGCAGCTATGATATCTATTTCCACTTTAGAAATTTTTGCAATGAGAACAAAAGGATATTAAGGATATTTCTCACTACCACTCAATAGTGGAAGAGTGAAGATTGAAATCCAAGTCTGACAGCCACCAAGACTATACATTTTCTACTAAACCAACTGCATCATTTGCCTTGGAGCTGATAATTTTTTACTAGTAATAAGAACAATAATAAAAATCTATCGTGAGACAAAACTTTTGAATGAAAGAGATTGATGTCTGAGCTTGTATGTGTGTAAATTCAAGGTGGTGCTTTTATGGTCAGATCTGGAGGATGACAGAGCTAACTAGGCAAAGGAGGATTGAGAGTGCATTACAGACAGTGGGAAAAGCAGGCGAAAGTCCTTGCAGGCAGGACAGAACGTGGAATTTTAGTGGAACTAAAAGGGGAAACAAAAGACAGACAAAGGTAGGAACTGGACAAATATTTGCATTCTTTGTCTTTGTCCTCTACCTCTGCATTGCTAAGCTACTCCAAGTTAGCACTCGGTCCAGCCACTTAAGGTGAAGAATATGTCTACACTCAGTTGCAGAGAAAACTGAGATAGCTGGTAAGATGAGCAAGAAAGTGGGTACATGCCACAGTTTATTTACCCTGGAAACTAACCCAACATGACAGAATTCCAGGCCCTTCATCTGTGAATCATCAAAACCATTCTGTGATTCCAGGGAGCATCAAGGCTCTATCCCAGTATTTTCTAATAAAAGCTGCCCAGCTTCCTTCTTATCATGTCTATGTTTCTTTTTTTCTTTTGAGACAGAATCTTGCTCTGTCGCCCAGGCTGGAGTTCAGTGGTGTGATCTTGGCTCACCGTAACCTCTGCCTCTGGGTTCAAGCAATTCTCCTGCCTCAGCCTCCTGAGTAGCTGAGACTACAGGCACATGCCACCACACCTGGCTGATTTTTGTGTTTTTAGTAGAGGTGGGATTTCACCATGTTGACCAGGATGGTCTTGATCTCCTGACCTCACGATCCACCCACCTCGGTCGTCTATTTTTCAATCTACTCTGAGTATCCATCACCTGAATTAAACCTAGAAGGGTCAACCCACTCAGTTCCTAGGTTAATAAACTCTTCTCTGTACATTCTCTATTTGGTCATGAATGGTGAAACACAATCTCACAGGGCCACATTTAATATCAAATAGGCATAAATCACTGAATAATTATTGTTTTCTGAGCCTCTGTGCCTTCAACAATAGGAGAGTCAACACAGTGCTGACCTGTGAGGATTACAGTATAAACTGAAGTTGATCAAATCCTTGGGAAAATCATCAAGAAAGAATACATTTAGATATGTCAAAGTTGTACTCAAGGCCCGACAACAGAATGAGCTTTGTAGCCTTTCAGGCCCATCAATTTTCAATTCTTATTCTTAAATAAATACTGTAAAATGATAATGTTAAATTTAACAATGATACGTGTAATCATTTTTCTTACAATTCAAAAGGAAAATTAATTTAAATATTGCTCCACTTGAAGTGCACAACTAGCAAAGTTTTGGAATGGTCCCAAGTGACAGTTTCAGTCTTAGCTCTTCAAATAAAAGCAGACATATTTTTAGACAGTAGAACTGACTGAGATGTAAGTGGTTTGCAGTTAAAGTAATTGCATATCTGGTAGTGGTAAGTGAATTACAGGAGTGACAAATGCTGGTACTTAAATAATTTGAGGCAAACAACGTCTCCCTTCTACACTGAGTAGATTCAAATGAGAAGAAGTCAGTAAAACATCTGCCTCATTTATTCTGCTCTTGTCTACATGGCTGAGCCCTGGTTCCTGGTTTGAGCTGAAGCATGCAATATAGGCAACAATACCCTCCAGAAACCATCAGTAAAACAGAAGTACGTCAAGACTGATTTCTAGGAGCAGCCAGCTTTGTTTTCTTAAAAGTAAAAAATATATATAATGAAAGTAGTGCTAAACATACAATATTTAACCTTGACAAAAAGAGTTTTTTCCTCATTTCAATGAAAAAGGATTCCGGTGTTCAAGGAATATAAAGAATGCTGCTGTAAAATTCTCCTGTCTGCCCAGAATCCTTTTTATTTCCAACTTTCCATGTCAGCATCCTTTCTAGCCTTCAAGGTCATCTCAAATTTCACCTTTTTCTTCAACTCCTGTCACAGTGAATTTTCCCTCCCCTTGCTTTCTATAACCCTGGGTTATTGTCTAGTGATTATCATTCTGCATTCTATTAGCTACTCAAGGATTCATCTGTCTTCCCTAGTAAATTAGAAGGTCCTGAAAGACAGGGACCAGGATCCTTACCCCACCTCCAATATCTGAAATAGTTTCTGACACATAGCAGTATTTAATAGAGGCTTACTGAATTAGATACTAGAATTTAAAATCTTCTTTAAGCCAATCATTCTGACATTTTTGCGGTAATAGTTTGAAGACGTATTGTGTCAACATGTGTATTGAAGAAACTATTTTTTAACAATTCAACTGACCCTATTAGTCAGAAACCAATCAGCCATGGTGCGACCATGCAGCAGTATAAATCTAGGGGTCTACGTTCCTCAGTCTCTGTCAATCATATTCTTCCAGAAGGTCCCCAGCTGTTATGTTTGACAGCTTCATAGTTGAATAGGTTTGGGGATTGTTTTCTTGCCCATCTGGTAAACAGAACTTCTGTGTTAAAAGAAGGCAATCCATAACTTCCAAAGACTTTTCTAGGGGGAGGAGGGGAGTAAACAACAAAAATTGCAAAAGAAAAATTCTGATATTTTTGTGTTTTTTAAGTTTATAAATATCTATTTCTTATTTTTCTGTTTTTAAGTTTATAAATATCTATTTCTTTTTTCTTTTTTTTTTTTTGAGACAGAGTCTCGCTCTGTCACCAGGCTGGAATGCAATGGCGCGATCTCGCCTTATTGCAACCTCCGCCTCCTGGGTTCAAGTGATTCTCCTGCCTCAGCCTCCCGAGTAGCTGGGACTACAGGTGCGTGCCACCATGGCCAGCTAATTTTTGTATTTTTAGTAGCTATGGGTTTCACCATGTTGGCCAGGATGGGAAAATAATAGCCTAAATAGCATTAACCTGCCCTTGAGAATAAATTATGAACATAAATTTGTTTGATGTGTATTTTTAGATGATTACAGTCATTGCACCAGTTCCATTAAAATATGTAACCTGATTATTGATTAAATGCTTGTTTATGTGCATTTGGCTAAGTAAATAGGTTATGTAGCTTCATCAGCAACATTGCAGCTGGATCTCTGAAATATGAAATTGGATCAGTGTAATATAACTTTTTGCTAATAAAATATGCAGAAAAGGTAAAAAACTTTATGCCCTCAGTATTAAACTTGGAGGCTCAATCAGCATAAAATGTGATTATGTAAGTACAGGGCAGGATCAGTGTAGGGTACCATGCAAGTCACACATTGTGCAGCATGAACCTCAAATGACACCCCTTGTTACTCAATTTATCTTACACACTAAAAAACTGAATCAAAAAGTAGAAATAGATAGCTGTCCATATGACACTTATGGGTCTTTCAGAACAGGAAGTTCTTTAAATCTTGTTTCTCTCTTCCTGAGATTTTGCTTGGAAAAATACCTACACTTAGTGAAACTGGAAGAGTTGTATCTAAATATGTGTACAATTTAGCTCAAATTAGGCATCACTCAAAAAAATTGCCTTACACCCTTTTTAAACTTTCTTTTGGATCAAGGGAGGTAGAAGCTTTTTACCTCTCCATCTACATAAATAATTGTTTGAAGGTCAGACAATCAGGAGGCTTTAGTTAAACAAAATATTATTAAATACAGCCATGTGTCACTTATCAACAGGTATACATTCTGAGAAATGCTTCATTAGGCAGTTTTGTCATTGTGTGAACATCATAGAGTGTATTTACACAAACCTACACGGTGTAACCTACTACATAACTAGACTCTATGGTACAGCCTATTGCTCCAGGGTACAAACCTAAAAACAATGTACATACCTTAATTTTAAAAATCCTGTATTGATAAAAATGCTAACAATCATCTTAGTCTTCAGCGAGTCATAATTTTTTCCTGGTAAAGGGTCTTGCCTTGATGTGGATGGCTACTGACTGATAAGAGTGATAGTTGCTGAAGGTTGGAACGGATGTGGCAATTTCTTAAAACAAGACAGCAACGAAGTTTGCCTCATCGATTGACTGTTCCTTTCACTAAAGATTTTCCTTTAGCATGTGATGCTGATTGATAGCATGTTACCCACTGTTGAACTACTGTCAAATTTGGAGTCAAAAATCTCAAACCTTGTCACTGCTTTATCGATTAAGTTTATGAAATATTCTAAGTCCTCGATGGTCATTTCAACAATGTTTACCCAGCACCTTCACCAAAAGCAGATTTCATCATTTCATCTCAAGAAACCACTTTCTTTGCTCATCCACAAAAAGCAGCTCTTCATCCATTAAAGTTTTATTGTAACAATTCAGTCACATCTTCAGACTCTGCTTCTAATTCTAGTTTTTTTTTCCACCACAT
>NW_026652282.1:121536437-121556926 GCF_009828535.3 Hylobates moloch
AATTCAGAGATTTAATCCTTAGGATTTTAAATTAGCTGTCCTAAATTATTGTTAATTACTTATATGTTTAAAATTAGAGTTTTAATTTTATATATGTAAACTCATTTATATGAATTACATTCCTAGATAAATTCAATTTATCTTAGTTTTAGAAACCAAAATTAGAAATTATCTATTACACTAGCATTAGAAACAGAAATTGAATCAGTTCTTCCCCTCGCCCACGGGCTTTATAATTCCCATCAAACTCAGTGGGAATTTTCCAGTGTATTGTTGAAAAAAGTGGGATAATTAAGAACTACCATATGAAATATTACACATTAATTTTGTGTCATTCATTTTTATTTAATTTGTGAAGTGACATCAATTTTTCTGATTACCAAAGTAATACATATTAATTGCTGTCAGTGTAGCAAATACGTAAGACTAAAAAGAAGTGAAATAATTATAATCTCAGTTCTGGAGAACTGTGAACAAGCTGATATACATTTTCTAATTATTTTTTCTATGTATGTGTCCAAAGGATAGCTTTAATTTAATGGTGTCTCATTCTGTAGTGCTATTTAGTGATTGCTTTTTGGATATATCATAATAAACTTTTGCTATAATAATTCAAGATTTGTCTAACATTACTCTTAATGGACTTATCATTTTTGGTGTAATTATGCTTTAGGTGCTGGACAAAGATCAGACCAGATGTGAGGAATGCTGAAAATGAAACGTATGGATACTTATGACTTCTACTCATAAGTTTTATCAAGCTAAAAAAGGTAAGAGAAGAGATACGCATAGGACATATCTGAGGTAGGGTAGCTCCTGAATGTCCCTTTTCTGTCCATTGGCAGGAATTTGTTAGATCCATGGTGTCCTGAGCAAAAGAGTTTCTAGGCTTTTATTTTGACCTCTGCTTAAAGGGTCACATAAGTGCCCCAAAGCGTCATATACTATCCCAAAAGTGAATACTTTTGCGACTCAAGAAGTACCATTCATTACGAAGGCTTAGCTTTACAATTCCGGGTCCTAAAATAGTTGTTCTTTCACGTTTATTCACGAGCATAGCATTTTCATTCATCTGGGTCTGTGCATCAGGTTATACAATGGCCCTTTGTCTGTGCCTATATTGGAACTAGCAATTTTTTATTCATGTCCAAGAAAGGGCATTCCTGGCTGTTACCAACTACGTGTGAGTGCACCAATAATTTATCTAATCACTGCTCTGTTGTGTGACAGTAGGTTATTACCAATCTATTTCTAATATAAACAAAGTTGCAATGAACATTATGTTAAAATATATTTATGTGCAAGTCTGATTAGTTCCCTAAGGTAAATGCCTGAAAGAGAAGTTGCTGGTTTAAAGGATTTGTGTAATTTTAAGGTATTTGATACATACTGTGAAACAGCCTAATACAGTTAATGAGAATATTCCTTGTGTGCTTGAAAATGAGACCGGGCACGGTGGCTGAAGCCTGTAATCCCGGAACTTTGAGAAGCTGAGGTGGGTGGATGACCTGAGGTCAGGAGTTCAAGACCATCCAGCCTGATCAACATGGTGAAAACCCCATCTCTACTGAAAATACAAAAATTAGCTGGCCGTGGTGGCGCGTGCCTGTAATTCCAGCTATTTGGGAGGCTGAGGCAGGAGAATCGCTTCAACCTGGGAGGCGGAGGTTTCAGTGAGCCGAAATCGCACCATTGCATTTCAGCCTGGGCAACAGGAGCGAAACTCCGTCTTAAAAAAAAAAAAAAAAAAAATGAAGTATATATTTTGTTTGCTGAATATAAATTTTGTATGTAAAGAAATCTGCAGTTGATTACACTAGTTTAAATTTCATCTGCTTGAACTACCAGTGTTTGAGAGGAGTGCATTAAAATCTCCAAGTACATTTATCAACTTAATTATTTGGCTGCATAGTTCTGCCACATGCTTTATTTCAAAGCTATATTATTGAGTGCATACATGCTCATAGTCATTGTATATTTTCCTCGATCTCTTGACCATTTACTGGTATATAATGACCTTTTCTTGAAATTAAAAGTTTTTACCTCTGCTTTTTTTTCTGGCTCACATTTGCTCAATTTACATTTTCCTGTATTTTTATTTTTGAATCGCTATATCTTTTTGCTCTAAATGCATTTGCTCTAGATAATATCTTGGCATATATGTGTTTCTTAAAATAATCCAATCATTGAATCTCTTTTTATGATTCTAAAACAGATGTTGTAAGCTTCCTCTGTACAAGGCCAGATAGTAAAATATTTTCAGCATTGTGGGCCATATGGTATCTTTTCCAACTTCTCAACTCTGCCATTATAGGATAAAAACATTTATAGACAATATGGAAACAGGTGGGGTCCCTATGAAACTTTATATTCTGTTGGGCCCTCAGGTCACAGTTTGCGGAAACTGCTTCTAGAGTTTAATCTATTTATATTTATTGTAGTTACTGTCATATTGGGACTTATATCTGTCATCATAGTCTATGTTTTCTATTTATCCTTCTATTTTTGTTTATTTTTTCCTTCTTTCCCATCTTTCACCTGGTTTGGAATTTAGATTTTGCTCCTATTGTTATCCTTCCTTCAACTTTTCTGCGATAATATTTTTAGTTCCAGATTATGATTAGATTTCTTTTGTAGTATATCTTTTCTCTTTCATGTATACTACACATTCATAGTCACAATTGCATAATGCATTTAGATTTACTTATATATATTTCAGTATTTATTGTCACCTCTGTTTCTTTCCTTTCATCATTGTTTCCTCTCTTAAGGCTTTGGCAGAGTTTATTAGACGTTTGACTGGGGTCCATTAGTCTTTTCTTGAAAATATTACTCAAAGAGATCTATGAGCACTATGTATATCTTGCCTGGATTTGGGGGTCACACTTTCTTTTTTTCACAGTAGTTTGCCCCTTAGCCTACAACTTCTAGTTTTTGGTATTAGAGATGATAAGTCCAGTATTAATTTAATGTTTTAAAAAGTTACTTCCCTCTCCAGATGCTATACTCATTTTCTATTTTTCTTAAGACCAGGATATACCTAGCTGTATATTCCTTAATGAGTCCCTTCTGGAAGCCCCCATGTTATTTTCAATAGGTACACTCAAATCTGTTCAATTATTTCCTCAATGATTACTTCTTCATCTGTTGTTTTTTCTCTTTCTGGAACCTCTATTAATTTCAGGGTCTATGCTCAAAGTTCCTCAGCTTTTCTAGCCAGATTTACATATCTTATTTTAGTTTTATTTTATTTTTAATTGACATATAATTGTACATATTTGTGAAGTACAACGTAATGTTTCAATACATGTATACATTGTTTAGAAATCAAATCGGGGCCGAGCCCAGTGGCTTACTCCTGTAATCCCAGCATTTTGGGAGGCCAAGGCGGGCAGATCAGGAGGTCAAGAGATAGAGACCATCTGGCCAACATGGAGACATGAAACCCCGTCTCTACTAAAAATACAAAAATTAGCTGGGCGTGATGGCATGCGCCTGCAGTCCCAGTTATTCGGGAGGCTGAGGCAGGAGAATCACCTGAACCCAGGATGCAGAGGTTGCAGTCAGCCAAGATTGCAGCACTGCACTCCAGCCTGGCGACAGAGCGAGACTCCGTCTCAAAAAAAAAAAAAAAAAAAAGAAAAGGAAAAAAGGAAATAAAAGAAGTAAAATCAGGGTAATTAGCATATCCTTTATCTTAACCATTTTTTTTGTGATAGAATATTCAAAATCCTCTTTTCTAGCTATTTTGAAATATACAACACATTATTGCCAACTATATTCACCATTGTGCACTATAAAATACCAGAACTTTTTTCTCCTGGCTAACTGTGACATACTCATTGACCAACCTCACCCTATCTCTCCTCCCCAGTACCCTCCTCAGCAACTGGTAACTGCTGTCTACTTTTATGAGATCAGCGTTTTTAAGATTCCACATATAAGTGAGGTTATGCAGTATTTGTCCTTCTGTGTCTGGCTTATTTCACTTAAAATAATGTCCTCTAGGTTCATCCGTGTTGTTGCAAAAGATAGGTTTTTATTATTTCTTATGGTTGAATAGTATTCCATTGTGTACATGCACCACATTTTCTTTATGCATTCATTCACTGATGAACACTTAGGTTGATTCTATATCTTGGCTACTGTAAATGGTACTGCAATAAACAGGAGAATGCAGATATCTCTTGGACATAATGATTCTATCTCCTTTGGATATATACCCAGTGCTGGGATTGCTGGATCATACAGTAGTTCCATTTTTAACATTTTGGGGAACCTTTATCCTATTGGCCATAATGGCTGTACTAATTTACATGCTCATCAGCAGCATATAAAAGTTCACCTTTCACCACATAGACACCAACATTTGTGGGGTTTTTTGGTCTTTTTCATAATAGCCATTCTAAAAGGTGTGAGATGATCTTATTGTGATTGTGATTTGCATTTCCCTAATAAATAGTGATGTTCAGCATTTTTTCATATACCTGTTGGTCATTTGTATGTTTGCTTTTGAGAAATGTCTATTCAGATATTTTGCCCATTTTTAAATCAAATTATTTATTTTTTTGTTATTGAATTCTTTGAATTCCTTATAAATTCCAGATATACATTATATCCCTTATCAGAACATTGTTTGCAAGTATTTCTCTCATTCTGTAGGTTGTAGCTTTGCTCTGTTGATTGTTTCTTTTCCTGTGCAGAAGCTTTTTAGTTTGACTTAATCCCATTAGTCTATTTTTGCTGTTGTTGCCTGTGTGCTTTTGAGTTCTTATCAAAAAAATCCTTGCCTAGACCAATGTCCTGAAGCATTTTCACTGTTCTCTTATAGTAGTTTTATAGTTTAAGGTCTTGCATTTAAGGCTTTAATCCATTTTGAGTTGATTTTTGTATATGATGAGATGTAGGGACCTAGTCTTATTTTTTTGCATGTGGATATGAAGTTTTCCCATCATTTATCTTTTGAGATTTTTCTTCCACTTGATCTTCCAAGGATGTAATTTGTGTTTGGGAAGTATTATCCTGTCTCATTTCATCATTTAAATGTTTTAATTCACAACTGATATTTTTATTGTTTCACAATCTTTTAGTGCCGTAATTGAATTTCTTTTTTTTTTTGAGACGGAGTCTTCCTCTGTTGCCCAGGCTGGAGTGCAGTGGTGTGATCTCGGCTCGCTGCAACCTCTGCCTCCCGGGTTCAAGCAATTCTCCTGCCTCAGCCTCCCAAGTAGGCGGGATTACAGGCACACGCCACCATGCCGGGCTAATTTTTGCATTTCGTTAGTAGAGACGAGGTTTCACCATGTTGGCCAGGCTAGTCTCGAACTCCTGACCTTGTGATCTGCCTACCTTGGCCTCCCAACATGTTGGGATTACAGGCATGAGCCACTGTGCCCGGCTGAATTTCTTTAAGTGTTTTTTTAATTAACGTATTTTTATTGTCATCCATCTCTGCCAGCAGCTTCATTTCACTAGTAACTTGTTCTCTTGCTTTTTCATTCTTTACTTGACAATGGGTCGTCTTAAAGGAATTCTTACTTTCCTTTGCTTAGTCATGGATATATT
Organism: Hylobates moloch; assembly: GCF_009828535.3. Taxonomy (NCBI): domain Eukaryota; kingdom Metazoa; phylum Chordata; class Mammalia; order Primates; family Hylobatidae; genus Hylobates; species Hylobates moloch. The sequence goes on from NW_026652282.1 coordinate 121,542,003, forward strand.
TATTATCAGAGCTCAGATCAAGCTATACGGTACCTTAAGCACTGGTAATCGTGATTGTGTCATGTGGCATGGTAGTCTTTATCCCTGTGCAGGTCACTAGTCCTCTGTGGCGATACTCGTATAATGTATTTCTGCCCTCTGGTCTCAGTTGCAAAAATTTCCACTCTATCCCATTAGGCATATAGAAGGCTCAAAGCATCTTATAAACTTTGTAGCACAGTGGGAGCTAGGGACACCACTTCCCATCCTGCAGGAGGAATCACAGATATTCTCTGGCTAAACTCTTTCTAGCAGCTTCTCACCCCTGACTGGCAGATCATGAAGCTCTAGTCTGAGCAGATAGCTACACAGTCATCCTCTAATTTTGTGAGGACCCCAGCATACATGGGGCTTAGTTTTTATGGTCTTGGAGTTTCATAGATATTTCTGCCTCAGCGGCAATCTCGTAAATAGAGTAGACTTGTAGTTGGATTAGAATTGGGAGGTGAGGGTTGCACAGATATATGTTAAAGGTGGCATCTTCCCACAGCCTTTTTCCTGATTCCATCAACAATTCCTCTCATAACCCCTCCAATTTGTAAATGCCTCCAGGTCATAGTAGTAAGTATTTGTAGAATTTATGATTGACAGGTTTCTGCCCCCAAACAACTGCAGACACTCATATTTGGAAACTTGAAGATAACACTGTTTGAACGTAAACTTCTGGGGCCAGGCGTGGTGGCTCATGCCTGTAATCCCAGCACTTTGGGCAGCTGAGGCGGGCGGATCACCTGAGGTCAGGAGTTCGAGACCAGCCTGACCAACATGGCAAAATTCCGTCTCTACTAAAAATACAAAAATTAGCCAGGTGTGGTGGCACATGCCTGTAATCCCAGCTACTCAGTAGGCTGAGGCAGGAGAATCTCTCGAACCTGGGAGACGGATGTTGCAGTGAGCTGAAATTGTGCCACTGCACTCTAGCCTGGGTGACAGAGTGAGACTCCATCTCAAGAAAAAGAAAAAAAAATTATGGGAGCTACAATTCAAGATGAGATTTGGGTGGAGACACAGCCAAACCATAAAAATACCTCATTTTCCCCAAAGCATTTATTCTTTAGTGTGATAGAAAAATGGACCCCTAAGAGGATGGTGTTTAACAATTTTGCAGAAAGTACCTTCTGGTAGCTACTATAATGTTAGGCCACTTTTTCCTGGGATCCAAAATTTACTGTAGCATTTCATTGACTTATAGCTAGTGTGACCATAGATTTTGGATTTTCTACAAAGTTTTAATTTGGAGGATTCTCTAATATTGTCCAGCCATATTTTGTAGCACTAGGTTCAGAAATATGACCTGTATGTTGCCTTTGAATTTTGTGGCAGAGGTTCTTAAAAGGTTATAGAGGATGAACATCTATTAACTAGGTGATGAATAGGTAATGGATTTTGAACCTCTAGCCTGTTTAGCAGTTCCTTCCATGTAAAATGATCTTCCTTTTATGAAAATCTAGTCTTGACAGTGATATAGAAAAAAACCCCTACTTTAAATGGACAGATAATTCCCTAATGTATTACCAGAGAAGTGGCTGCATTCCTGTTGTTATCTGTTCTGACTTACCACTGAGAAAATAATGTTTAATCTCAATTATAAAGACTTGGAATAAGTGAAGACCACAAATCACTAAAAACTTCCTGGGTTTAATATAACATTTTACTTTAATGTTCTTTTTGCTTCTTTTCATTTAACCTTTCCAATGACCTAGCATGCTCAGGCATGACATAGAATAACTAAAGGAAGAAGTACACTTAACTGAAGTTCATAAGAATCTATCTGAAAAGGAATTTTCCATCTGTTGTAATTTATTGTGTTAAATATAATATGTTTTATAAATATAACATGTTTTGGTTGCATTTTAATTACTTGTTCAGAAATACATCAGGGACTAATTTAATATATGATACGAAGCTGTGTTGTCTACTATAGTAGCAACTGGCCACAAATGATTACACATTTGTCATGTGGCCAGTTCAAATAGGAATGTGCTGCAAATGTAAAAGGCATGCTGGATTTTAAAGACTTAGTACAGATAAGATAATGTATAATATGACGTTAATACATTTTATATCAAATACATAGGAAATGAGAATATGTTAGATATATTGGGTTAAATCAAACATGAATTAAAATAATTTTAACTATTTTATGTTTTTATTATGGCTATTAGGAAACTCTAAATGAAATAACGAGCTTATGTTATATTTCTATTAATCAGCACTTGGATAGAGAAAATAGATTTTTAAATGACTTAAACGACCAGTTGATAAGAAGCTTTTTGCTGTTATTATCTCTGTTAGAGAGGATTTCAAGAAAGACTTGGGCTACTCCAGAAAAGCTATTCAGCTGCTGGTCCTCCATCAGAAAAATGCCAGTGTCAGTGTGCTGTAGACAGGCCCCAGGTCACATTTTACTATTTGTGACTTACTATGTTTGACTCATATTTAGTGCTCCATAAATGTTTGTTGAATTAATAATGACTTACTGTTGTAATTCATTGGCTTGAGAATCAGAAATAATGAGTTTTATTTCCAACTCTGCCCCAATTAGCTCTGTGATCTTGCGCAAAACACCTCCTCTTTCCTTATCTCATTGTTTTTTTTTTCTGGGGACAGAATCTTGCTCTCTCGCCCAGGCTGGAGTGCAATGGTATGGTCTCGGCTCACTGCAACCTCCGCCTCCCAGGTTCAAGCAATTCTCCCTGCCTCAGCCTCCCTAGTAGCTGAGATTACAGGTGGCCACCACCACACCTGGCTAATTTTTGTATTTTTAGTAGAGATGGGGTTTTGCCACGTTGGCCAGGCTGATCTCGAACTCCTGACCTCAGGTGATCTGCCTGCCTTGACCTCCCAAAGTGCTGGGATTATAGGCATGGGCCACCGCACTGCGCTCGGCCTCCTTATCTCATTTTTTTTTCCATCATAAAATGAGAAGGTTTAATGTGATGACTGAATAATTTTCAACTCAGGCATACTGTGGTACTGTTATGTGACTCTGTATTGCTAGTCTATTAGGCAGTTAGAATTTCCATTTCTAAAGTGGCAAATAAGCTTCTGCTTTAGTCAGTATTTTATTTTGCATGTGTCTACCCTCTTGATACTGATTATTCTTTTTCTTGAATATGCTAACATAGGTTTCTGGAACCTGCAAAGAACCACTCTTCTGTCATCCTTATCTAATAAATAAAATATTCTCATCTCTCAGTTTTCTCTCTCCCCTGTCTACAAAATTAAACTCTTTGATTATCACCCTTCTTGGAATTTTACTTTGATTTTGCATTAGAATATACCCAACTTCTCACATGAAGAGTTTCAGTTCAGATGAGAAGATTAGGGATTTGAGGCATAGTGATGGCTTACTGTGATGCCTTACCTTATTTTAACCTGATTGTCTCTCTTAGCTGAGAGAGCTGGACAGACTCCATTTTTGTTTCTTCACTTGCAGTCCCCCTTATCCCCCTTCATCAAGGACATAACTAGTGCAAGCTGACTCCAAGCACATCCAGGAATGCACTTACTGATAAGATATAGAGGCAAACTGAACCAGCAGCTCCTGGGGATGCGCTCGGTGGATGGTACCCAAAGCCGCTGCATTATCTCTTTGTGATAGTTTAAGCCCCTGCACCTGGAACTGTTTATTTTTCTGTAACTGTTTGTGTAACCATTAATCTTTTTAACTTTTTGCCTGTTCTGCTTCTGTAAAAATTGCTTCAGCTAAACTCCCCCTCCACTATTTAGACCAAGGTATAAAAAGAAATCTTGCTCCTTCTTCAGGGCCAAGAGAATTTTGAGCTCTAGCCGTCTCTCAGTTGCCGGCAATAAAGGACTCGTGAATTACTCTCGTAGTGTGGCATTTCTCTATAACTCGCTCGGTTACAATATTACCAGATGACATGGAGAACCTGTCATAACTTGGGGCCTTAGTTTATTACTCCATAGAATCCATATAATAATACTCTACGTGTTTCTGTTGACCTATGTGAGAGAAAGTTCTAATCTGGCACCCATGCTTTCAAATGGGAGATAAAATAGGAACTAGGCTGGGTAGAAGGTACCAAGAAAGAAAGGAGTCTTTTAAGGAGATCATTTAACACACTTTATTTTTCCTCTTTATTCATGTTTCAAGCCCCGTTATGTTTATTCGCCTATGCATGTTCCCCAAAGCCATGTTCTCTCATCTATTTCCTGTAATGATGGAGAGGACTGGAAACACTGTTGAGTACTTTGAGCTCCTCAAGGAGTACAAATTGCTTGTTTCTGTACATTAAATAATTCTTTGACTTTTTCACACTTAGTTCCTTTCACTAAGAAGCTGATAGGCCGGGCTCGGTGGCTCAAGCCTGTAATCCCAGAACTTTGGGAGGCCAAGGTGGGTGGATCATGAGGTCAGGAGTTTGAGACCAGCCTGGCCAACATGGTGAAACCTCGTCTCTACTAAAAATACAAAAATTAGCTGGGCGTGGTGATGGGCGCCTGTAATCCCAGCTACTTGGGAGGCTGAGGCAGGAGAATCACTTGAATCCGGCAGAGGTTGTGGTGAGCCAAGATCACACCATTATACTCCAGCCTGGGCAAGAAGAGCAAAACTCGAAAGAAGCTAATAGTTCAGGAGTAGATGCCACATACAGATATAAATAACAACTCCAAAACAAAGAACATATAAGAAGTACCAGTAGAATTCAGAGAAGATAGGCTAGAGGCATGAAGGAAAGCTTCAGGAAATACTTGAACATGGGAAGAAAGAGAAGCGAGTAATGCATTAAAGGCAGAAGGAAGAATGTAAGAAAGGGAATAAGGCAAAAGTAGGAGCCAAGTTAGTGGAACAGCAGATACTCACATTTGAATTGATAATCAGTCAGGATTAGTAAAATGAACTTTGTAAAATTACTTTAGAGTTTCAAGGGAACTCTAACGGGAAATACTGCAGATGTGAAAGATCTGCAATGTGATGGCAAGAGCTGTCAACAGGGAGAGGTGTGGAGCAAGATTGCACAATAGAAGGCTCCACCATTTGTCCCCTGCACAAGAACATCAGGTTAACAACTACTACACAGATAAAAACACCTTTATAAGAACCAAAAATTAGATGGGCACTCATAGTACCTGGCTTAGCTTCATATGGTTGAAAGAGTTAATGAAGAGCTAGAAAACAATGTCCAGAATCGCCTACGCCACTCCTCTTCCACCCTGGGTAGCAGCTGCGTGGTACAGAGAGACTTCCTGGGAGCTGAGAAGGAGAACACAGCAACTGTGAGGCATTGAACTAAGTGCCATACTGTTAAATCAGAAGGGAAAACTAGTCCAAACTCAGATGACACAGAAGGAGCATTTAAACTAGCTCTAGCCAGAGGGGAATCGCCAATCCCAGCTATCTGAACTTGAGTGCTCGGAAGCCTCACCACTGAAAGCCAGCTTGCTCTTGGTCCCTAAGTAAACATGAAAGGCAGTCTAATCCATAAGGTCTGCAACTCATAGCCAAGTCCTAGTCTTGAATTAGGCCTAGAGACTGTGGACTAGAGAGGCACGCAGCATACTAAGACATCAGCTGTGGCAGGCAAGGGGCTGTTGGCATCGCCACTCCCCTAACCCCAGGCTGCACAGCTCACAACTTCGAAAGAGACCCCTTCCTTCCACTTGAAGAGAAGATAAGGAAGAGTGAGTAGGACTTTGGCTTGCATCTGGGATACCAGCTCAGCCACAGCAAGATAGGGCAATGGTCAGAGTTAAGAGGCCCCTATTCCAGGCCCTAGCCCCAGATGACATTTCTAAGCACACTTTGGACCAGAAGGGAACAAAATACCTTGAAGGAAAGGACCCAGTCCTGACAGCATTCATTATTTGCTAATTGAAGAGCCCTTGGGCCCTGAATAATGAACAGTGATACCCATGTACTATATTTAGGGCCTTGGTGAGCCTCTGAGACTTGCTGGCTTTAGGTAAGACTCAGCATATTGCTAGTTGTGGTGGCTATGGGACAAAACTCCTTCTGCTTGAGAAATGCAGAGGGAAAGGCAGAGGGGACCTTGTCTTGCACTTTAGGTACCAGCACCATTATAGGGGGTTAGAGAGCCAAGTGGGCTCCTAGGGTCCCTAATTCCAGGACTTGGATCTTTGAATCTTTATTTATTTATTTATTTATTTATTTTTGAGATGGAGTCTCACTCTGTCACCCAGGCTGGAGTGCAGTGATATGATCTCAGGTTACTGCGACCTCTGCCCCGGGCTCAAGCGATCCTCCAACTTCAGCCTCCCAAGTAGCTGGGACCACAGATGCGCACCAGCTCACCCAGCTAAGTTTTTGTATTTTTGGTAGAGACGGGTTTTCACCGTGTTGCCCAGGCTGGTCTTGAACTCCTGAGCTCAAGCAATCCACCTGCCTCAGCCTTCCAAAGTGCTGGGATTATAGGCATGAGCCACTGTGCCTGGCCTGGGACTTGACTCTTGAATGGCATTTCCAGACCTGTCCTAGGCCAGTGGAGAGCCCACTGCCCTGAAGAGTGAGTCCCAGGTCAGACAGCATTCACCACAGGCTGACTTCAGAGACATTGTTATTTAAGGGAACATCTCTGGTAGTCTCACAGGAGTCCTCATGGCCAGGGGTGGCAGTGACTAACAGGTGAGATTCTTCTGCCTTTAGAAAGGGAGTGGGAAGAGTGGGAAGAACCACGTCTGTGGTTTGACTGCTAGTTCAGTTTCGTACAACACCAGGTAAACTTCTAAAGTTTTTGACTCTAGTCTCCGACTCCTACACGGCACATCTTGTCCCACCAGGGGACTGGGGGACCATGATGCTTTGAAGGAAATGACACAGGACTGACTGGCTTTGCCAGCTACTGATTGTACAGCCCCAAGGCCTTGAGCAAACATAGGTAGTAGCTGGGCAGTAGTTACAGCAGGCCTTGGGCAAGACCCAGCACTATGCTGGGTTCAGGTCTGACCCTATGCAGTTATGGTGGTGACCACAGGGGTGCTTGTGTCACTCCACACCCAGTTTTAGGTGGCTCAGAACAGAGAGAGAGAGAGAGACTATGTTTGGGAGAAAGTAAGGGATGAGAACAAGAATCTCTGCCAGGTAATCCAGATAATTCTCCTGGATCTTGTCCAAGACCATCAAGGCAGTACCTCTAAGAATCTGGAAGAATCACAGTGTTACTTAGGGTTCCCCCTAAGGCAGAAACAGCTTAGATCACAAAACCCAAGTCCTTTCAGATATCTGAAAAACATTCCCAAGAAGGATGGCTACAAATAAGCACAGACAGTGAAAATTACAATAAATACCTAACTTATTAATGCCCAGGCACCAAAGAATACATGAACACCAGCCAAGAAAACATGACCTCACCAAATGAACTAAATAAGGCACCAGAAACCACTCCTGGAGAAACAGAGATAGGAACTTTCAGACAGAAAATCAAAATACCTGTGTTGAGGAAACTCAAAGAAATTCAAGATAACAGAGTAGGAAATCAGCAAAGAAACATCAGACTTAATCTGCATCACACAACAAATTGACCTAATAATATTTACAGAAAATTTCATCCAAGAGCTGCAGGATACACATTCTTTTTCTCAGTCCATGGATTGTTCTCAAGGATGGACCATATGTTAGGTCACAAAACAAGTCTTAAAACATTAAAAAAAATAATATCAAGTTCCACTGTGACCACAGTGGAATAAAACTAGAAATCAGTAACAAGGCTGGGCGCAGTGACTCACGTCTGTAATCCAGCACTTTGGGAGGCCGAGACAGGCAGATCACCTGAGGTCAGGAGTTCGAGATCAGCCTGGCCAACATGGTGAAACCCCATGTCTACTAAAAAATAAAAAAAAAAAAAAAAAAAAAAAAAAAAAAAAAAGTTGGGCCTGGCGGTGGGTGCCTGTAATCCCAGCTGCTCAGGAAGCTGAGGCAGGAAAATCGCTTGAACCCAGGAGGTGAGGGTTGCAGTGAGTTGAGATCACGCCGTTGCACTCCAGCCTGGGTGATAACAGTCTGGGTGATAACTTTGTCTCAAAGAAATAAATAAATGAAAATAGCAAGAGGAATTTTGTTAACTCTACAAATGAATGGAAATTAAACAATAGGCTCCTGAATGACCAGTGTGAACATGAAGTGATTAAGAAGGAAGTTGAAACAATTATTGAAATGAATGGTAATAATAGAAACAGAGCATACCAAAATCTATGGGATACAGCAAAAGTAGCACTAGAGAGAAGTTTATGGCCATAAGTGCCTATATCAAAAAAGAAGAGAAACTTCAAATGAACAATCCAATGCTACATCTTAAAGAATTAGAAAAGCAAGAGCAAAGGCCGGCTGCGGTGGCTCATGCCTCTAATCCCAGCACTTTGGGAGGCTTAGGCAGGCTGATCACGAGGTCAGGAATTCGAGACCAGCCTGGCCAACGTAGTGAAACCCCGTCTATACTAAAGATACAAAAAAATTAGCCGAGTGTGGTGGCGCATGCCTGTAATCCCAGCTACTCAGGAGGCTGAGGCAGGATAATCTCTTGAACCTGGGAGGCACTGAGCCAAGATCGTGCCATTGCACTCCAACCTGCGTGACAGGGCGAGACTCTGTCTCAAAAGGAAAAAAAAAAAAAAAAAAAAGGAAAAAAAGAAAAAAAAAAAGAAAAGCAAGAGCAAAGTAAACCCGAAATGTGTAGAGAAAATTAAATAATAAAGACCAGAGCAGAAATAAATGAAATTGAAATGAAAAATACAGTACAAAGGACCAGTGAAATAAAAATTTATTTTTATGAAAAGTTAAACAAAATAGACAAACATTTAACATTTAACAAAACTAAGAAAGAAGATGTAAATAAATAAAATCAGAAATGAAACAGGAGACATTAGGACCAATACCACAGAAATTGAAAGGATCATTAGTGGCTATTCTGAATAACTATATGCCAATGAATTGGAAAATTTATAAGAAATGGAAAAATTCCTAGACTTACAACCTACCAAGATTGAACCCAGAGGAAATCCAAAACCTGAACAGACCAATAACAAGTAATGAGATTAAAGCCATAATAAGTCTTCCAGTAAAGAAAAGACCAGGACCTGACGGCTTCACTGCTGAATTCTACCAAATATTTAAAGAAGAACTAATACCAATCATGCTCAATCTATTCTGAAAAAATAGAGGAGGAGGGAATACTTCCAAATGCATTCTACGAGGCTACTGTTACCCGCATACCAAAACCAGACAAAGACACATCTAAAAAAAGAAAAAAACTACACATCAATGTCTCTGATGAATATTGATGCAAAAATCCTCGAGAAAATACCAGCAAACTGAATTCAACAGTACATTAGAAAGTCATTCATCATGATGAAGTGGGATTTATCCCTGGGGTGCAAGGATGGTTCAGTATAACACAATCAATCAGTGTGATATATCATATCCATGGAATGAAGGATGAAAACCATATGACCATTTCAATTGATGCTGGAAAAGCATTTGATAAAATTTGACATTTATTAATGATAAAACTCTAAAAAACGGGTATGGGGGAACATATCTCAACATAATAAAAGCCATATATGACAGATCCACAGCTAGTATCATATAGAATTGAAAAAAAAAACTTGAAAGCCTTTCCTTTAAGATCTGGAGCATGACAAGGATGCTCACTGTCACCACTGTTATTCAACATAGTACTGTAAGTTCTCGCTAGAGCAATCAAGCAAGAGAAGGATATGAAGGGCATCCTAATTACAAAGGGAGAAGTAAAAATATCTTTGCTGATTATATAATCTCATATTTGGAAAAACCTGAAGACTCCACATGAAAATTATTAGAACTGATAAATTCAGTAAAGTTGTAGGATACAAAATCAACATACAAAAATTAGTAGGATTTCTATATATCAGCAGTGAACAATCCAAAAAAATTAAAAAGTAATCTCATTAACAATAGCCACACATAAAATTAAATACCTAGGAATTAACTGAAGAAGTGAAGTATCTCTATAATGAAAACTATAGTACATTGATGAAAGAAATTGAAGAGGACACCAAAGAATGGGAGAATATTTTGTTCATGGATTGGAAGAATAAATACTGTTAAAATGCCCATACTACCCAATGCAGTCTGCAAATTTAATGCAGTCTCCATCAAAATACCTATGACATTCTTCACAGAAATAGAAGAAAAAAAATCCGAAATTTATATGAAACCACAAAAGACCCAGAATAACCAAAGCTATCCTGAGCAAAAAGAAGAAAACTCGAGGAATCACATCACCTAACTTCAAATTATAATACAGAGGTATAGTAACCAAAACAGCACAGTACTGGCATCAACACAGACTCATAGGCCAATGGAACAGAATAGCGAACCCAGAAACAAATCTAAACACCTACAGTGAACTCATTTTCAACAAAGGTACCAAGAACATACACTGGGAAAAAGACAGCCTCTTCAGTAAATGGTGCTGGGAAAACAGGATATTCATACGCAGATGAAATAAACCAGACACCTATCTCTTGCCATATACAAAAATAAAATGAAAATGGATTAAAGACTTAAATCTAAGACCTCAAATTATAAAACTACTGCCAGAAAACATTGGGGAAAATCTCTGGGACATTGGTCTGGGCAAAGATATCCTGAGCAGAGCCCCAAAAGCACAGGCAACCAAAACAAGTATGGACAAATGGGATCACATTAAGTTAAAAAGACTCTGGACAGCAATGGATACAATAAAAAAGTAAAGAAACAACCCACAGACTGGGATAAATTATTTTCAAAGTACCCATCTGACAAGGGATTAATATCCAGAATATATAAGATGCTCAAATAACTCTATAGGGGGAAAAAAAACTAATAATTTGATCAAAGAATGGGCAAAAGATTTGAATAGACATTTCTCATAAGAAGACATACTATGGCAAATAGGCATTTGAAAAGCTGCTGAACATCATTGATCATCAGAGAAATGCAAATCAAATCTACAGTGAGATATCTCACCCCAGTTAAAATGACTTAAATTGGAAGGACAGGCAATAACAAATACTGGCGAGGATATGGAGAAAAGGGAACCCTTCCCCACTATTGGTGGGAAAATAAATTAGCACAATCACTATGGAGAACAGTTTGGAGGTTTCTCAAAAAACTAAAATGAGGTACCATACGATCCAGCAATCCCACTGCTGGGTATACACACCCAAAAAAAGGGAGATCAGTATATTGAAGAGATATCTGCACTACTATATTTGTTGCAACACTATTTACAATAGCTAAGATTTGGAAGCAACCCGTGTCCATCAACAGATGAACGGAGAAAGAAAATGTGGCAAATAGACACAGTGGAGTACTATTCAGCCATAAAAAAGAATGAGATCCAGTCATTTGGAACAACATGGATGGAACTGGAGATCATTATGTTCAGCAAAATAAGCTAGGCCCCGAAAGACAGACATTGCATGTTCTTACTTATTTGTGGGATCTAAAAGTCAAATAAATTAAAATCATGGGCATAGAGAGTAGAAAGGTGGTTAACAGAGGCTGGAAAGGGTAGTGGGGGATTATGGTGGAGGCTGGGATTGTTAATGGGTACAAAAAATAGAAAAAGTAAATAAAACCTACTATTTGATAGCATGATAGGATGACTATAGTCAATAATAATTTAATTGCACATTTTGAAATAAGTTAAGGAGTGTAATTAGATTATTTGTAACTCAAGGTCTAAATGTTTCAGACGATGGATACCCTATTCTCTGTGATGTGCCCTATTCTCCATGATGTGCTTATTTCACATTGCATGCCTGTATCAAAACATCTCATGTACTCTATAAATATACACAACTACTATGTACCCACCAAAATATAAAAAAACTGGAAAACATTTAAAAGAAAGAGTTGTGGGCATTATTTCATAAGCACTGGAGGAAATGAATGATTTTGAGCTAGGACATGACATGGTCAGACATGGGGATTGAAAATTGCACAGTTGCAGGATCATTAAAAAGAATGTTTTGAATACCAATTTAAAAAATAGAGAAATGCAGTTATATTAATTGCATTTCTATGGTGTTCCTTGGACCGAGTTCCTAAGTTTGGGATTTAGCCAAATATGGATGAGTTCAGGTCCTCCATTATGAATATCTTCTGATTAAAACAGTGTTATTTCATATTCTTTGATTTGTTATTTATTCTGAAGTGCAGATGTATTTCTGTTCCCTTATTTTCTTTGTAGTTTCCATGTAGATTCCTGTCTTCCCATTTTTGCACCCTCCATCTAGAGAAGATTCTTGCCCAGTCCCTCCCATCTAAATTATTTTTATTCAACCATTTCCTCATGAGTGACATAATCTGAGGCTTCCAATTTAAGGCAGTTATCCTGCATTCTCAGCATCTCTTATGTTCTCACCAAAATACAAGAGAGATTCAGAGAGGTGATGGAATCCTTAAGATAATTCAAAGTAAAGCTAACATCCAACCTTTTGCCAGAAGATCGGAAGAGTTTCTACTAACAGTACTGAAAAAAAAATTGCAATCGGCAGCAGATTTGAAACACTTTGGTGCTTGAGAAACCCACCAGCCTGAAGTGAAATAATTATCCTGCCCTCATTTCTAGTCTTAATTTCTCCCAAGGTCTTATTCAGCAGTCAGTAAACTGAGAAATTGATTCTATGTATTCTGAAATTGCATTCTGAAGATGCTATGGCAATAAAATCTCACTCTGGCTCACATCCTCCTTCCTCCAATGAACGGATAACATACATAAAATTATCTCTTTGTACATCTATTATAAGAGTATAATCCCTATAAAGTATCATTGTGCCCAGGTTTTTTTGTGGAATAAGTATCAATTATCTACTTCCACAATATTGCTGTGTAACAAATTACTCTAAAACCAGTGGCATATAACAATACACAATAATTTCTCATGTGTCTGTGAGGTTCAGTTGATGTACTCTGGGTTTACCTGAGGCTTGCTTACATACCTGATGACGGGCTCTGCTCCTCGTCTCTTATTCTTTTTTCTGAGACAAGTGTGTTAGCTTGGGCATGTTTTCAAGTTAACAGCAGAGGGCAACAGCAAGCAAGAGGATGCACACAATGAGTCATGCAAAACTAGGCTTGGAATTGACACATTGAAACTCTATTGCATTCTATTGGCCAAAGCAAGTCATAAGAGAGGAAAAGCAAAATCATGTAACGGTAGATTCAGGAAGGGGTAAAATAATATGGCCATCATTGTTATCTACCATAGGAAGGCATTGCATAAATTTATAGGAATTAGCAATCATTGCATAAAAAGATATAACGGTGGCTCACGCCTGTAATCCTAGCACTTTGGGATGCCGAGGCGGGTGGATCACCTGAGGTCAAGAGTTCAGAACCAACCTGGCCAACATGCTGAAACCCTGTCTCTACTAAAAATACAAAAATTAGCTGGGCGTAGTGGCATGTGCCTGTAATCCCAGCTACTCGGGAGGCTGAGGCAGGAGAATTGCTTGAACCTGGGAGGCAGAGGTTGCAGTGAGCCGAGATCGCGCCCCTGCACTCCAGCCTGGTGACAGAGCGAGTATTCGTCTCAAAAAGAAAAAAAAAAAGAAAAAGGAAAGAAAAAAAGCTACAAAGTTGGCAGAAGAAAAAGAAAGTGGGCTAAAAAAGAAATATGTCGTATATAGTTATTAGTTTTGATAGCTCTTTTATGCGTACTTTAAAAAATATACATTTTCCTAGTTTGCCTACAATTTATTGTGGAAATGATTAAAATAGTTTTCCATTTAGTGAATAGTACATTCTCTTTCTACTAGTTTATTTTTATTTATAACAGTAGATAAATACTAATGTCTTTTTATTGGCATTTGTATTCGTAAGAGTAATGCTAGGCTTTGCTGACTCCACAACAATCACAAAATAAAATCGCAGTGATTTAACATAACAAAGGTTTGTTTTCTGATGAATGAAACTTCTATTTGGGTGAGCAGAGACTGTTTTCCATCCAATACCGTATGCAGCAGGCTTCCTCCATCTTGTTCATTTCCTTGTCAACTCATGGTTTTGAAGGTCACTGTGACAGAAGAAAAGAATGGAAAAGCCACATGAGGGCATAACTGCCTTAACCTTAAAATGATGTGTATGTTTTCTGCACATGGTTCACTGCCCAGAGCTAGTCAATTTTGAAGCCATCTCAATCTGATTTTAAAACAGGCTATAAAATGTAGGGAAACACAAAGAATCTTTGTGAGCACTCCCTATGGCACATCTTTACATCTACATATACTTGTGTAATTACCTCTTTAAATACATGATTATAAGGTTTTAATATCTGGTAGGATATAGCTTCCTCTCATTAATCTTCTTCTAAAATTATCTTAGGCTGGAGATGGTGGCACAAACCTATAATCCCAGTACTTTGGGAGGCTGAGGCAGGAGGATCTCTTGAGCCAAGAAGTTCAGAAGAACCTAGGCAACATAGTGAGACCTTGTTTCTACAAAAAAAATAATAATAATAATAATAACCACACATAATTAGCTGGGCAGGGTGGCGTGCACCTGTAGCCTCAGCTGCTCAGACACTGAGGTGGAAGGATTTCATAAGCCCTGGAGGTGAGGCTGCAGTGAGCTGAGATTGAACCACTGCACTCCAGCGTGAGCAACAGAGGGAGACCTTGTTTAAAAAAAAATTATATTGGACATTATTTGATTTGAAAATGTATTCTAGGCTGGGCGTGGTGGCTCATGCCTGTAATCCCAGCACTTAGGGAGGCCGAGGTGGGTGGATCACCTGAGGTCAGGAGTTGATACCAGCCTGACCAACATGGAAGAACATCGTCTCTACTAAAAATACAAAATTAGCCAGCTATGGTGGCACGTGACTATAATCCCAGCTACTCAGAGGGTTGAGGTAGGAGAAACACGTGAACCTGGA
>NW_026652282.1:121556936-121571100 GCF_009828535.3 Hylobates moloch
ATCTAAAAAAAAAAAAAAAAAAATGAAATGTATTTTGAAGGTATTAACAACTACTGTTTTTTTCTTTTTGTGTGTGTGTTTGTGTCTTCCTCTAATTATTATTATTTTATTATATTTTAAGTTCTAGGATACATGTGCACAATGTGCAAGTGTGTTACATATGTATAGATGTGCCATGTTGGTGTGCTGCACCCATTAACTCGTCACTTACATTATGTATATCTCTTAATGCTATCCCTTCCCCCTCTCCCTACCCCATGACAGGCCCCAGTGTGTGATGTTCCCCATCCTGTGTCCCAGTGTTCTCATTGTTCAGTTCCTACCTATGAGTGAGAACATGCGGTGTTTGGTTTTCTGTCCTTGCGATAGTTTGCTGAGAATGATGGTTTCCAGCTTCATCTATGTCTCTACAAAGAACATGAACTCATCCTTTTTTATGGCTGCCTAGTATTCCATGGTGTATATGTGCCACATTTTCTTAATCCAGTCTATCATTGATGGACATTTGGGTTGGTTCCAAGTCTTTGCTATTGTGAATAGTGCCGCAATAAACATACCTGTCCATGTGTCTTTATAGCAACATGATTTATAATCCTTTGGGTATGTACCCAGTAATGGGATGGCTGGGTCAAATGGTATTTCTAGTTCTAGATCCTTCAGGAATCGCCACACTGACTTCCACAATGGTTGAACTAGTTTACAGTCCCACCAACGGTGTAAAAGTGTTCCTATTTCTCCACATCCTCTCCAGCACCTGTTGTTTCCTGACTTTTTAATGATCGCCATTCTAACTGGTGTGAGATGGTATCTCACTGTGGTTTTGATTTGCAATTCTCTGATGGCCAGTGATGATGAGCATTCTTTCATGTGTCTTTTGGCTGCATAAATGTCTTCTTTTGAGAAGTGTCTGTTCATATCCTTCACCCCCTTTTTGATGGGGTTGTTTGATTTTTTATTGTAAATTTGTTTAAGTTCTTGTAGATTCTGGATATTAGCCCTTTGTCAGATGGGGAGATTGTAAAAATTTTCTCCCATTCTGTAGGTTGCCTGTTCACTCTGATGGTAGTTTCTTCTGTTGTGCAGAAGCTCTTCAGTTTAATTAGATCCCATTTGTCAAGTTTGGCTTTTGTTGCCATTGCTTTTGGTGTTTTAGTCATGAAATCCTTGCCCATGCCCATGTCCTGAATGGTATTGTCTAGGTTTTCTTCTAGAGTTTTTATGGTTTTGGGTCTACCATTTAAGTCTTTAATCCATCTTGAATTAATTTTTGTATAAGGTGTAAGAAAGGGATCCAGTTTCAGCTTTCTACATATGGCTAGCCAGTTTTCCCAGCACCATTTGTTAAATAGGGAATCCTTTTCCCATTTCTTGTTATTGTCAGGTTTGTCAAAGATCAGATGGTTGTAGACGTGTGGTATTATTTCAGAGGGCTCTGTTCTGTTCCATTGGTCTGTATCTCTGTTTTGGTACCTGTGCCATGCTGTTTTGGTTACTGTAGCCTTGTAGTATAGTTTGAAGTCAGGTAACATGATGCCTCCAGCTTTGTTCTTTTGGCTTAGGATTGACTTGGCAATGCTGGCTCTTTTTTGGTTCCATATGAACTTTAAAGTAGTTTTTTCCAATTCTGTGAAGAAAGTCATTGGTAGCTTGATGGGGATGGCGTTGAATCTATAAATTACCTTGGGCAGTATGGCCATTTTCTCGATGTTGATTCTTCCTATCCATGAGCCTGTAATGTTTTTCCATTTGTTTGTGTCCTTTTTTATTTCTTTGAGCAGTGGTTTGTAGTTCTCCTTGAAGAGGTCCTTCACATCCCTTGTAAGTTGGATTTCTAGATATTTTATTCTCTTTGAAACAGTTGTGAATGGGAGTTCACTCATGATTTGGCTCTCTGTCTGTTATTGGTGTATAGGAGTGCTTGTGATTTTTGTACATTGATTTTGTATCCTGAGACTTTGCTGAAGTTGCTTATCAGCTTAAGGAGATTTGAGGCTGAGACGATGGGGTTTTCTAAATATACAGTCATGTCCTCTGCAAACAAGGACAATTTGACTTCCTCTTTTCCTAATTGAGTACCCTTTATTTCTTTCTCCTGCCTCATTGCCCTGGCCAGAACTTCCAATATTATGTTGAATAGGAGTGGTGAGAGAGGGCATCCCTGTCTTGTGCCAGTTTTCAAAGGGAATGCTTTCAGGTTTTGCCCATTCAGTATGATATTGGCTGTGGATTTGTCATAAATAGCTGTTGTTATTTTGAGATACGTCCCATTAATACCTAGTTTATTCAGAGTTTTTAGCATGTTGAATTTTGTCGAAGACCTTTTCTGCATGTGTTAAGATAATCATGTGGTTTTTGTCTTTGGATTACGTTTATTGATTTGCATATGTTGAACCAGCCTTGCATCCC
The DNA here is from genome assembly GCF_009828535.3 of Hylobates moloch. Lineage (NCBI taxonomy): Eukaryota > Metazoa > Chordata > Mammalia > Primates > Hylobatidae > Hylobates > Hylobates moloch. Next base: position 121,559,343 of record NW_026652282.1, read on the forward strand.
AGGGATGAAGCCCACTTGATCATGGTGGATAAGCTTTTTGATGTGCTGCTGGATTCGGTTTGCCAGTATTTTATTGAGGATTTTTGCATCTATGTTCATCAGGGATATTGGTCTAAAATTCTCTTTTTTTTTTTTGTTGAGTCTCTGCCAGGCTTTGGTATTAGGATGATGCTGGCCTCACAAAATGAGTTAGGGAGGATTCCCTCTTTTTCTGTTGATTGGAATAGTTTCAGAAGGATTGGTACCAGCTCCTCTTTGTACCTCTGGTAGAATTCAGCTGTGAGTTCGTCTGGTCCTGGAGTTTTTTAGCTGGAGCTATTAATTATTGCCTCAATTTCAGAGCCTGTTATTCATCTATTTAGGTATTCAACTTCTTCCTGGTTTAGTCGTAGGAGGGTGCGTGAGTCCAGTAATTTATCCATTTCTTCTGGATTTTCTAGTTTATTTGCATGGAGGTGTTTATAGTATTCTCTGAGGGTAGTTTGTATTTCCATGGGATCAGTGGTGATATCCCCTTTATCATTTTTCATTGTGTCTATTTGATTCTTCTCTGTTTTCTTCTTTATTAGTCTTGCTAGCGGTCTATCAATTTCGTTGATCTTTTCAAAAAACCAGGTCCTGCATTCATTGATTTATTGAAGGGTTTTTTGTGTCTCTATCTCCTTCAGTTCTGCTCTGATCTTAGTTATTTCTTGCCTTCTGCTAGCTTTTGAATGTGTTTGCTGTTGCTTCTCTAGTTCTTTTAATTGTGATGTTTGGGTGTCCATTTTAGATCTTTTCTGCTTTCTCTTGTGGGCATTTAGTGTTATAAAGTTTCCTCTACACACTGCTTTGAATGTGTCCCAGAGATTCTGGTATATTGTGTCTTTGTTCTCATTGATTTCAAAGAACATCTTTATTTCTGTCTTCATTTTGTTATGTACCCAGTGGTCATTCAGGAGCAGGTTGTTCAGTTTCCATGTAGTTGAGTGGTTTTGAGTGAGTTTCTTAATCCTGATTTCCAGTTTGATTGCACTGTGGTCTGAGAGACAGTTTGTTATAATTTCTGTTCTTTTACATTTGCTGAGGAGAGCTTTACTTCCAATTATGTGGTCAATTTTGGAATAGGTGTGGTGTGGTGCTGAGAAGAATGTATATTCTGTTGATTTGGGGTGGAGAGTTCTGTAGATGTCTATTAGGTCTGCTTGGTGCAGAGCTGAGTTCAATTCCTGGATATCCTTGTTAACTTTCTGTCTCATTTATCTGACTAATGTTGACAGTGGGGTATTAAAGTCTTCCATTATTATTGTGTGGGAGTCTAAGTCTCTTTTTAGGTCTCTAAGGGCTTGCTTTATGAATCTGGGTGTTCTTGTATTGGGTGCATGTATATTTAGGATAGTTAGCTGCTCTTGTTGAATTGATCCCTTTGCCATTATGTAATGCCTTCTTTGTCTCTTTTGATCTTTGTTGGTTCAAAGTCTGTTTTATCAGAGACTAGGATTGCAACCCCTCCTTTTTTTTTTTGTTTTTTTGCTTTTCATTTGCTTGGTAGATCTTCCTCCATCCCTTTATTTTGAGCCTACGTGTGTCTCTGCACATGAGATTTGTCTCCTGAATACAGCACACTGATGGGTCTTGACTCTTCATCCAGTTTGTCAGTCTGTGTCTTTGAATTGCAGCATTTAGCCCATTTACATTTAAGGTTAATATTGTTATGTGTGAATTTGATCCTGTCCTTATATTGTTAGCTGGTTATTTTGCTCGTTAGTTGCAGTTTCTTCCTAGCTTCGATGGTCTTTACAATTTGGCATGTTTTTGCAGTGGCTGGTACTGGTTGTTCCTTTCCATGTTTAGTGTTTCCTTCAGGAGCCCTTGCAAGGCAGGCCTGGTGGTGACAAAATCTCTTACCATTTGTTTGTCTGTAAAGGATTTTGTTTCTCCTTTACTTATGAAGCTTAGTTTGGCTGGATATGAAATTCTGGGTTGAAAATGTTTTCTTTAAGAATGTTGAATATTGGCCTCCACTCTCTTCTGGCTTGTAGGGTTTCTACCGAGAGATCAGCTGTTAGTCTGATGGGCTTCACTTTGTGGGTAAGCAGACCTTCCTCTCTGGCTGCCCTTAACATTTTTTCCTTCATTTCAACTTTGGTGAATCTGACAATTATGTGTCTTGGAGTTGTTCTTCTCGTGGAGTATCTTTGTGGCTTTCCCTGTGTTTCCTGAATTTGAATGTTGGCCTGCCTTGCTAGGTTGTGGAAGTTCTCCAGGATAATATCCTGAAGAGTGTTTTCCAACTTGGTTGCATTTTCCCCATCACTTTCAGGTACACCAATCAGATGTAGATTTGGTCTTTTCACATAGTCCCGTATTTCTTGGAGGCTTTGTTCGTTTCTTTTTACACTTCTTTCTGTAAAGTTCTCTTCTCGCTTCATTTCATGCATTTGATCTTCAATCACTGACACCATGTCTTCCACTTGATCGAATCAGCTACTGAAGCTGGTGCGTGCATCACGTAAGTCATTCTCCGTCCAGCTTTGTTCTGTTGCTGGCGAAGAGCTGCATTCCTTTGGAGGAGAAGAGTCGCTCTGAGTTTTAGAATTTTCAGCTTTTCTGCTCTGGTTTCTCCCCATCTTTGTGGTTTTATCTACCTTCGGTCTTTGATGATAGTGATGTACAGTTGGGGTTTTGGTGTGGATGTCCTTTCTTTTTGTTCGTTTTCCTTCTAACAGTCAGTACCCTCACCTGCAGGTGTGTTGGAGTTTCCTGGAGGTCCACTCCAGACCCTGTTTGCCTGGGTATCACCAGCCGAGGCTGCAGAACACCAAATATTGCAGAATGGCAAATGTTGCTGCCTGATCCTTCCTCTGGAAGCTTTGTCTTAGAGGGGCACCCAGCCGTATGAGGTGTCAGTTGGCCCCTACTGGGAGGTTCCTCCCAGTTAGGCTACTCGGGGGTCAGGGACCCACCTTAAGAGGCAGTCTGTCCATTCTGAGATCTCAAATTCCACGCTGGGAGCACCACTACTCTCTTCAAAGCTGTCAGACAGGGACGTTTAGGTCTGTAGAAATTTCCGCTGCCTTTTGTTCTGCTATGCCCTGCCCCCAGAGGTGGAGTCTACAGAGGCAGGTAGGCCCCTTGAGCTGCGGTGGGCTCCACCCAGTTTGAGCTTCCCAGCTGCTTTGTTTACCTACTCAAGCCTCAGTAATGGTGGACACCCTTCCCCTAGCCTCCCTGCTGCCCTGCAGTTCGATCTCAGACTACTGTGCTATCAGTGAGTGAGGCTCCGTGGGCGTGGGACCTCCAAGCCAGGCATGGGATATAATCTCCTGGTGTGCTGTTTGCTGTGACTGTTGGAAAAGCGTAGTATTAGGGTGGGCATGTCCCCATTTTCCAGGTACCATCTGTCATGGCATCCCTTGGATAGGAAAGGGAATTCCCTGACCCCTTACGCTTCCTGGGCGAGGCGATGCCCTGCCCTGCTTCGGCTCATGCTCCATGGGCCGCACCCACAGTCTGACAAGCCCCAGTGAGATGAACCCGGTATCTCGGCTGCAAATGAAGAAATCACCCATCTTCTGGGTCTCTCGTGCTGGGAACTGTAGACTGGAGCTGTTCCTTTTCTGCCATCTTGGAACCTCCACACCTAACATTTTCAACAAACTTTTTGCAATTGATTAATTTTCTTTTAAAATTTTAATGTATATTTATGATATCCTAAAATTTATAATTTTGTGTAGCCAGATATTTTACTATTTTTTCTGTAAGGTTTTTGACCTTGGTTGGTGTTGTATTTAAAAGAGTTTCCAAACTCAATATTGTATGAATATTTACCAGTATTTCCTTTTCCCACTTTTATAATTTTATTTTCAGAAATTATTTAACCTATTTTTATTTCTTTTGGTGCATGATGTGACATTCTTTTCTTTTCAAATGCTCTTCTATTTCACCCAGTGCCTTGAATAATTCATGTCCTGATGTCAATTGAGGATCCTATAGAGTTTACTTTTAAATATAGTTTCAGCTATTGATTTGGGATTGTCATTGTCATTGAGGAAGTATGTATCCTAGTCTTAATTTACTGTGTTCTTTCAGTTAAAACTCAATGCAGTGATGACAGCAGTAAATATCATTATATAATTTTCCAGTTATCATTGAATTATATATTGCTGCCTAAACAATTACTCCAATATTTAGGCTTAAAAGAAAAACCTGAATTACCTTACAGTTTCTGTAGGTCAACAATCTGCATGTGGCTTATGTGGTTCCTCTGACTCAGGGATTTTGACAGGATCCAATCAAGGTTGCAGTCATTTTATGGATGAGCTGGGGAAGGAAATAATTCTGTGCTTGTTGGGATGTGGGTTTTCCGATTGTTCAGCATACATCAAGGTAGCTGGTTTCATCAGTATGAGCAGGTGAGAGGGCAAAATAGAGTGTCAGTAAGAGTACCAGTAACATAATAGGCAAAGTCTTTTGTCATGTAATTTGCAACTGATACTCCATCACTCATGCCTTATTCTACTTATTAGAAGGAAATCCGTGGGTTCAGGTCACACAAAAAGAGACTTGTAATTCGTCAGAGTTCTCCAGAGAAACAGAACCGGTAGGATGGATGGGCAGACAGAGATTGAGAGAGATAGAGAAAGAGAAAGAGAGAGAGAGAGAGAGAGAGAGAGGGAGACAGAGAATGGGAACTTGCTCATGCAATTGTGAAGTCTAAGTTTCACCATCCGATGTCTGAAAGTTGGAGTACCAGGAAAGCCAGGGGTGTAATTTAGTCTGAGTCTAAAGGCCCAAGAACAAGGAGCTCCAATTTCTAAGGGTAGGAGAAGATGGATGTTTCAGCTCAAGCAGAAAGAATTCTCCATTCGTCTGCCTTTTTATTCTGTTTTATCTCTCAACATATTAAATGATGTCTACCCACATTGGTGAGTGAAGATCTTCTTTACTCTGTCTACTGATTGAAATACTAATCACTTCAGGAAACACCCTCACACACATACTCAGAAATAATGTTTTACTAGCTTTCTGGGCATCCCTTAACCGAGTCAAGTTGACCTTTAAATTAACTATCCTAGAAGGGGATTATGCAAGGGCACGAATACTAAGAGATAGGGACCACTGGAAGACATTTTAAAAACTACCTACCACAGTCACATGAATATGGTTGATTCTATTTTTAATTTTCAAATATAGGATGATTATTTTAATTTCCTCATCAAACATTACATGGCCCTAGTGTATTATTTTAAAACTGCATAATTCAATTTCTAAGTTTTTAAAACATTGTTATGGTAATATTTATAAGTGAGAGTATTTTTTCTTTAAATTTGAAAAGTAACAAATCTGTTAACTGTGTTAAGTAAAACGGCAAAACAAGGAGTTTTGGAATCATTTCCTCCGTAAAAGCAGTAAGAACACTGGCAAAAATAGTCAGAATAAATAAACCTTTTCAGAAGTCTGGGAATGATCCAATGTCAGACTTTGAGAAACATCTGATCATTTATCTTTGTGTAATAAGTGCTTCTTCCTTGCCCCTTGGCAGAGTAAAGTCAAATATCAACCAAGAGCACCAGGGCAATCGGAGGCAGAGCTTAGATTAAGGGAAATCTTCTGGCTCCTACCATGTGTCTTGCCCACCTCATCTCATTAACTTTCTGAGAAAACAGTAAGGCTAGGGAGACATGCTCTAAAGTCATGGAGTCAAAGCATTGTTATAGGGCCAAAAGTCATACATATTTTGTAAAATGTCTTACCTATGAACATCCAATTGAAGCTAACCATAAGAAAAAAAAATTACCTCTAAAAAGATGAAGGACTTTACAAAGAACTCTGTATAATTAAAACAGTAGAAAATCATAGGAAAAAATTAAAATGAAGTATTCACACAGACCTGGGTTTGAAACTTAGCTTTACCTTTTACTAGCTGTGTAACCTTAGGCAAGCTACCTGACTTCTCTAAGCCTCAATTTCCTCATGTGTGAATCAGGAATAATGAAAGTACTTAACCTCATAGAACCCTCTTTAGGATTAAATATAATAGTACCTAAAAAGCTATGGATAGCTTGGTAAATGCTTGAAAATGAAAGCCTATTTGTATTGCTGACTTGGTATGTTAAGATGCCTGAGCCAAGAATGGATTTTACTAATTTCTTCTCTACTTGTTGCTTCCCTTCATTTTAAAACATATTTTCACTCCCAATATATAACAAACAGTATATAATAAAGATTTAATAAATTAGAAAGGAAATTGGATTGCAAAAAGTTAACTGAAAAGGAAATCTAAGTGTTCTACTCAAATATTCTTCTTTTCATTTTTTTCCAAAGTCCTGATTTTTTTATTACTAGAATAAGTAAAAACCATAATGAGTAAAAACAGAAGTCATAAAGAGTAGCATTTCGAATACAGTAAACACTGTATTATGATAGTTGTTCATGATTCAAAACCAGTTTCACGTTAAATACCTTTGCCTTTGCTCTTCCTTTTCTAGGTAGAAAAAAATATGTTTCCCAATAATAACAGGTTTTAGTTACCCTTTGATATGGTTTTGCTGAGTTCCCACCCAAATCTCATCTTGAATTTTAGTAGTTCCCTTAATCCCCATGTGTTGTTGGAGACACCCGGTCGGAGGTAATTTAATCATAGTGCCAGTTACCCCCATGCTGCTGTTCTCCTGATAGTGAGTGAGTTCTTATGATATTTGATGGTTTTATAAGAGGCTTTCCCCACTTTTGTTGGGCACTTCTCCTTCCTGCCATCATGTGAAGAAGGGAATGTTCACTTCCCCTTCTGCCATGATTGTTAGTTTCCTGAGACCTCCCCAGCCATGTAAAACTGTGAGTCAATTAAACCTATTTTCTTTATAAATTACCCAGTCTCAGACAGTCCTTTATAGCAGCATGAGAATGGACTAATACACCCTTCCTGTAAGCCTACCTTCTCCCCTACTTAGGTAGCACAGACAAGAAATTACCAAGAGGGAAGAAAAGGCTATAACTCTGTTCTGGTTCTTTATATCCTGGTCTCATCCCAAAGTGCGAAGCTATTGATTAGTAAGAAACTCTGTGATTTTATTTCTTCAATCAAACATTTTAAGGATTTTTACTTCTGTTTTTGTTCATTTTTAAAATTTAACCACATACCACCTACTGCCTAAAAGTATCTATAGCCCATTGGTTACATCAGTACCCTGCCTTAAATAGCATATTAGAAAGTGAAATGTATGTAGCAAGTGGCTTTGACTCACCTGATTATAATCTTGTCATCAAAAAAGTTATTTAAAATTACACTTATACAATCACAGCTTGAATATAAACTTTAAAAATGCATTTGTGAGAGAAATAAGTAAGATATTTTGCAGATATGTAAAGTGGATCTACCTGGTTCTAAAAACTAGGATTCTGATAAGTGTTAAGAAATTCCACTCTGGAAAATTAAAGTACATTTCTCAGAAATAGCCAAAGTCATTGCTTTTTTTCTTTTCATTTCATAGTTACAGCAACAGAAGCCATAACCATTTTAATACATAGTGCCTAGCATATAGTAGCATCTCAATAACTTTGTTGAGCATATGGACATAAGAATTAATAAAATAATGCAACAGTATAGGGATAACAATATACCACATGCACAGACGTATATACATTGGAAGAAATGTTCATTAAAAGTGCATTGATTATGTACATATTGGTGAATATATCCTATAAAATATTAACCAGATATTAAATAAAGTAGAATTTTATCTATAGTATATCTTTGATATGTTTACAAAGGGGTGAGGTGGGGATTGAAAATAGCAAAGAAATATATATGGTATGATTAAATTTTTAAATTAATTTTTGTAATTGATAAATAATACCTTTACATATTTATGCAGTACATAATGATGCTTTGATATGTATAATGTATAGTGATCATATTAGGGTAATTAGCATATCCATCATCTCAAACATTTATCATTTATTTGTGTTAGGAACGTTCAATGACCTCTTTTGAGTTGTTTGAAACTATGTAATTATTGTTTACTAACTTCCACTTCTGTCCATATTCTCTCTCAATGTGAACAACCAGAAAATGAGAAAAAATGTTTGAAACAGATTTTTTCATTAATCAGGATAGTGGGCAGTATAGCACTGTATTCACTAAGAGAAACAAAGAGGTGAGCTCTACAATCACTCCAGCTTCCTATCAGGGAGCAATTTTAGAACAATGACACAGAAAGAATTCAAGTAAGAGACACTTTTGTTTCACTAAATTGAAAAGATAGAAATCAGAATTTAGGTATTTGAAATGAATGGAATTTTATAGCAGAATAATAGAGGAGGGAGCTATGCAAAAAAAAAGCTCCAGAAATCGTTCTGTGGGCCCTTTGAATCCTTCACTACTAATCAACACATTTGCAGGGTGAGTCCCATGAGGCAAGAGAAAGAACGACTGCCTGGGAATCATCAATTGAAAATTTTTCAGAGCTCACTGTCACTGCCCTACAAGAACACAGTTGTTGTTAAAGAAGTTGGGTTTATTACTCATTCATTGCAGTGAAGGAGAATAAACACCATCTCGTTTGTTTTCCTTCTTTTAGTGATCATAATCCTGAACTGCCCTTTGTCTAGATTAGAAAATAAATTGTTTCCAATATGTTTTCTAGTTGTTTATATTGGGAGGAAAAGTTCTGTAAGTACATGACAACTCAGGTATAGAGTATTAGAAAGAACTTCTTATAGGATTTGGGCTTTGGCTGGGTAATTTTGTAAAGAGTCTGAGGAAGTGGGAGTTTTGTCTAGATTAACTGCTGTCAGGAAACAGGAGCAATTCTATTACTGGGTATCTGAGTAGAAGTTGTATAAAAGGAGGGCAGACTAGAACAAATATAAAGCTGTAACTGGGAAAACAAGTAGCAATCACTCAAATTAGCAGGTAAGTGGGATATTTTGCAGTTTTTGGATCGCACAGTGATCTTACTTTTGTCTGTCCTTAGACAAAATTATGAAATGACCTTATTTTATCTTACTTTATCATGGTTTGAAATTGGTGTTCTGTGAAATTGTCCATCTTCAACAGGAGAATAATATGGCTTAGCTGTGAGTGGCAGCCCAGCTTCTAATAGCACTGAGGCCTAGCTATGAGTGTCTGACCAGTTGCTGGCTGTTAAAGACTGCTTTTCAAAATTTCCTACCACACAGGACTGAAACATCTTAAATACCCCACCAGTGAAATAGAGAAACGTCACTTAATGCTCTTAGCACTCAGTAGGCACCAGAAGGCTAAAGTATCCCAAAAGTAAAGGCTACTCTGGGTATAGCCTAGTGACGCTTAAAAGCAAACTTTAAAATTAGTATCTAAAAAGATTAAGCTGATCTTCAGTTTATTGCCTAGCAACAAAAACAACAAAACAAAACAAATAAACAAAAAACAACCAGCGAAACAGCAAATTGTGACCCATAACCTGGAGGAAATCAGAGATAATTAAATTGGCTGGCAAAGCTTTAAAATAGTTTTTTTTTTTTTTTTGAGATGGAGTTTCGCTCTTGTCACCCAGGCTGGAATACAGTGGCCCGATCTCGGCTCACTGCAACCTCCGCCTCCCAGGTTCAAGCTAGTCTGCTGCCTTAGTCTCCCGAGTAGCTGGGATTACAGGTGCCTGCTACCAGGCCAGCTATTTTTTTGTATTTTTAGTAGAGACGGGGTTTTGCCATGTTGGGCAGGCTGGTCTCGAACTCTTGACCTCTGGTGATCCACCTGCCTTGGCCTCCCAAAGTGCTGGGATTACAGGTGTGAGCCACCACGCCCAGCCTAAAATAGTTATTAAAATACTGTAATGAGGAGAGTAATGGAAGACAAAACATGGGATTTTTGAGCTGAAACATACGCCACCTGATAACTGAAAGCAAAGTGTGTGTAATTACTATCACAGTAGACACTGCAAAATAAAAGATATGGGAATTACTTAAACTGAAGCAAAGATAGAAAATTCAGACTGTGACAAAAGAATATGACTGATTTACAAATAATCTTACTGGGGAGGTTAGGAGAAAAGGTGGAAATGAGCTTAGGAGATTAAATGTAAAAGGAGCTCACATAAACACTGCATTGTGTTGCATAACATTGTTTCCCATGGGAACATGGGTTAACAATTCTTAAACCAGTATACATTTACACTGCAACTAACCAAGTGAGCAAATAAATGATGGATTGTGGGAGCCTAGTTTCTCACAGTTGGAATAAAAGGTTGTAGACAAATGAGGCAGAAAACTAGAATGATACATGTAGTAATGGATTAGAGCTGAAGACATCAATATAAAGTCACGTTTAAAGTAACATACATACAGAAATATCTATAGATATGCTGATATACACAGCCTTGCTTTGTCAATTGTGAGAGCCTAAAAACAATGGGAACCCATTCACAACCAACAAACCTAGGACCCAGGTCTAGGTTTCTAATACCATTATGTAATTAAAGAGAAAAACAAAATAGGAATGCCTGAAGAAATGGCTGATTCTAGAAATAGGGCAGGAAGTACATAAGATGAGTCTGAAGCTTCTTATGGTACCAGAAAGTAAAGAAAATTTTAAAAACAGAAAAATGGAGAGCATATCAAAAGGACACAGGAGCCAACTGAAAGAGCACACAATGGCCAAAGTTGAAATAATTTGAGGAAGAAAGTTAATGAGATAATATTAAATTTTACCCCAAAGCTTACAATAAATGTCTGGGATTTTATAGTTATATAAATTAATTATTGAAAAAAAAACCAAATAATGGAGAACAGAGAAATCCATATGGAAGAATTTCAAATATTTTATGTTGATACTCCGTAATCCAACAAGTGGTGTTTAATCCCCCTCTCTTTTTAGTATTGGCTTCAGTTATTGATTTGCTTTGAAAAAGCGATGTATGGAAAACAAGGAGTACCTTTACAGTGGAGAAACCTGTCATACGCTAGTTTGACGACGTGATTAAGGCTAATATCCTCAGCAATTTGTCATGTGACATCATGTAACCCTGATATAATATGAGAAGGAAAATAGTTTGCCTCTGTGAGATTCTGCCCCAAAACTCAAAATCTTAGTCTAATAATAAGAGTATCACCAGACATATCCCAGTTGAAGAATGCTCTATAAAACACCTCACTAGTACCTCTCATAGCTGTCAAGGTCATAAACAGTAAGGACAATTTGAAAAACTGTCACAGCCAAGAGGAGCCTAAGGAGACTTGAGGAGTAGATGTAATATGGTATCTTGCACAGGATCAGAAAGCAGGAACAGGTAAAATCTAAGGAATAGTGAGTAATACAAGGACTTTAGTTAATAATATTGTATGAATATTGGCTATTAGTATTGGGAAATGCACTATACTAGTGTAAGATGTTAACAATAAAAAAACGAGGTATGGGATTTTCTTATATGGGAAGTTACTGTACTATATTCATGTCTTTGCAGTAAATCTGAAATTATTCTAAAATGTTTATTAAATATTAACAGGTCAGGCACAGTGGCTCACGCCTGTAATCCCAGCACTTGGGGAGGCTGAGGCGGGCAGATCATGAGGTCAAGAGATCGAGACCATCCTGGCCAACATGGTGAAATCCCATCTCTACTAAAAATACAAAAATTAGCTGGGCGTGGTGGTGCATGCCTGTAGTCCCAGCTACTCGGGAGGTTGAGGCAGGAGAATTGCTTGAACCCAGGAGGCGGAGGTTGCAGTGAGCCGAGATCGCACCACTGCAGTCCAGGCTGGTGATAGAGCAAGACTCCATTAAAAAAAAAAAAAAAAA
>NW_026652282.1:121571314-121597547 GCF_009828535.3 Hylobates moloch
ATATATATATGAGGACATAATGGACATTTCGTAAATGTGGTTAAAAGCTAAATTCATAGAACCAAGGAGTTCCATAAAACACAGCAGAATAAACACAAAGAAAACCAAACCAAATGTATCATAGTAAAATTTATAAAATAGGAGATGGCAAATGAAGTTAAAAACAGAACAAAAAAAAAGATGCGTTACATGTAGAGGAATAAAAAGAATTATTACAGACTTCTTGTCAGAAATTATAAAGCCAGAAGACAGTTTAACGAAACTTGTAAAGCATTAAACAAATCGAGCTATCAATGTAGATTTCTGTATCAAAAAAAAAATTTTGGAGTTAAAATATAGGCATTTTCAGAAAGAAATCAAAAGCAGATAATTTTATATCAGCAGTCCTGAAACATCAGAAATGTTAAAGGAAGTTTTTCAGATTGAAGGAAAATGATAGGTACTATACAAGTTTTGGAGCTACACAAATTGAAGGGGCTTGAAATCATGATTATATTGTGTAAGTTTAGAAGAACTTTTTTCAAAGATCAGGAGAAAAATATAGAAGACACAAATTATAAATATAAGGATTGCAAAGGAGAATGTGACTGTATATCTTGTAGTCATTAAAATATTTAAACACATTCCAAACAAGATTATGACAATACATTTATAACATGGATTGAATGGACAACTGCTTTGATAGACACAACTTTGCAAACAACTACAATCCAGAATACGAACTCTGAGGATCCATATTCACATGAAAGTAATTGAGTTCAAAATGAATCCTGTTGCTACAAAGAAAACTCCAAGACAAGATAACTTTACTGGTGATCTTATCAAATTTTAAAATAGAAGTCATGCAAAAATCATATATGAATTATTTCAGAAACTAAAGGTCAGGGAACCAGGGGTGGTGACATATGCCTATAGTCCTAGCAACTCGGGGGCTGAGGCAGGAGGATTGCTTGAGCCCAGGAGTTCAAGAGCAACCGTGGAGATATACTGAGATGCTGTCTCTTACAACCAAAAAAGAAAAAAGAAAAAAAAGGTCTGGGGAAACATTTCTAATTTTATTTTATAAGGCTGGTGTATTAGTCATTTTCACACTGCTGGTAAAGACATACCCAAGAGTGGGCAATTTTCAAAAGAAAGAGGTTTAATGGCCTTACAGTTCCATGTGGCTAGGGAGGTCTCACAATTATGGCAGAAGGCAAGGAGGAGAGAGTCACATCTTACATGGATTATGGCAGGTAAGGAGAGCGCTTGTACAGGGCAACTCCCCCTTATGAAACCATCAGATCTCATGATAGTTATTCACTATCATGAGAACAGCATGAGAAAGACCTGTTCCTGTGATTCAATTACTTCCCACCAGGTCCCTCCAACATCACATAAGAATTAAACATGAGATTTGGGTGGGGACACAGCCAAACCATATCATTGTGTCCCTGGACCCTCTCAAATCTCATGTCATCACATTTCAAAACCAATAATGCCTTCCAAACAGTCCCCCAAAGTCTTAACTCATTTCACCATTAACTCAAAAGTCCACAGTCAAAAGTTCAAAGTCTCCTCTGAGACAAGGCAAGTCCTTTCTGCCTATAAGCCTGTAAAATCAAAAGGAAGTTCGTTACTTCCTAGATACAATGGGGGTACAGGCATTGAGTAGATACAGCCATTCCAAGTGGGAGACATTAGACAAAACTAAGGGGCTACAGATACCGTGCAAGTCTGAAATCCAGCGGGACAGTCAAATTTTAAAATTCCAGAATTACCTCCTTTGACTCCATGTCTCACATCCAGGTCACATGGATACAAGAGGTAGGTTGCCATGGTCTTAGGCAGCTTCATTCCTGTGGCTTTGCAGGGTCCAGCCTCCCTCCTGGCTGCTTTCATGGGCTGGTGTTGAGTGCCTGCTGTTTTTCCAGTTATATGGTGCAAGTGGTCGGAGGATCTACCATTTTGGGGGTCTGGAGGACAGTGGCCCTCTTTTCCCAGCTCCACTAGGTGGTGCTTCAGTAGAGACCCTGTGTGAGGGTTGTGACCCCACGTTTCCCTTCTGCACTGCCCTAGAAGAAGTTCTTCATGAGGGCCCTGTCCCTCCAGCAAACTTCTTCCTGGGCACCCAAGCATTTCCATACATCTTCTGAAATCTAGGCATAAGTTTCCAAACCTCAATTCTTGACTTCTGTGCACCTGCAGGCTCAACTCTGTGTGGAAACTGCCAAGGCTTGGGTCTTAGACCCACTGAAGCCACGGCCTGAGCTCTATGTTGGCCCTTTTCAGCCACAGCTGGAGCAGCTGGGGCACAGGGCACCAAATACCTAGGCTGCACACACCACATCAGGGGATCCTGGGCCCAGCCCATAAAACCATGTTTTCCTCCTAGGCCTCCAGGCCTATGATGAGAGTGGCTGCCATGAAGACCTCTGACATGCCCTGGAGACATTTTACTCATTGTCTTGGGGGTTAACTTTCGGCTCCTTGTTATTTATGCAAATTTCTGCAGCTGCCTTGAATTTCTCCTAAGCAAATGGGATTTTCTTTTCTTTTCTTTTCTTTTCTTTTTTTTTTTTTTTTTGAGATGGAGTCTTACTCTGTCACCCAGGCTGGAGTGCAATGGCGTGGTCTCGGCTCACTGCAGTCTGCACCTCCCAGTTTCAAGCAATTCTCCCACCTCAGCCTCCCGAGTGCCTTGGACTACAGGCATGTGCTACCACACCCAGCTAATTTTTTGTATTTTTAGTAGAGATGGGGTTTCACTATGTTCGCCAGGCTGGTCTCAAACGCCTCACCTTGTGATCCGACTGCCTTGGCCTCCCAAAGTGCTTGGATTACAGGTGTGAGCCACCATGCCTGGCTGGGATTTTATTTTCTATCCCATTGTGAGGCTGAAAATTTTCCAAAGTTTTATGCTCTGCTTCCCTTATAAAACTGAATGCCTTTAACAGCATCCAAGTCACCTCTTGAATGGTTTGCTGCTTAGAAATTTCTTCTGCCAGATACCCCAAATCATCTCCCTCAAGTTCTTTTGCGGGAAGTCAGGCACCCCGAATGGAGGGACTGGCTGGAGCTCCGGCAGAGGAACAGAAATTGTGAAGATTTCATGGACATTTATCAGTTCCTAAATAATACTTCTATAATTTCTTACACCTGTCTTAGTTTACTCTCTTAATCCTGTTATCTTCGTAAGTTGAGGATATACGTCACTTTAGGACCACTGTGATAATTGTGTTAACTGTACAAATTGATTGTAAAACGTGTGTTTGAACGATATGAAATCAGTGCACCTTAAAAAAGAACAGATTAACAGTGATTTTTAGGGAACAAGGGAAGACACTATAAGGTCTGACTGCCTGTGTGGTCGGGCAAAAAAAGCCATATTTTTCTTCTTGCAGAGAGCCTATAAATGGACGTGCAAGTAGGAGAGATATCGCTAAATTCTTTTCCTAGCAAGGAATATTAATATTAATACCCTGGGAAAGGAATGCCTTTCCTGGGGGAAGGTCTATAAATGGACTCTCTGGGAATGTCTGTCTTATGCAGTTGAGATAAGGACTGAGATTCGCCCTGGTCTCCTGCAGTACCCTCAGGCTTACTAGGGTGGGGAAAAACTCCACCCTGGTAAATTTGTGATCAGACCAGTTCTCTGCTCTGGAACCCTGTTTTCTTTTGTTTAAGATGTTTATCAAGACAGTACGTGCACCGCTGAACATAGACCCTCATCAGTGGTTCTGCTTTTGCCATTTGCCTTGTGATCTTTGTGGGACCTTTATCAGTGGTTCTCCTTTTTCCCTTTGTCCTGTTCCCTCAGAAGCATGTGATCTTTGTTAGACCCTTATGAGTAGTTCTACTTTTTGCCTTTTGAAGCATGTGATCTTTGTACCTACTCCCTGTTTTACACCCCCTCCCCTTTTGAAATCTTTAATAAAAAAAACTTGCTGGTTTGAGGCTCAGGTGGGCATCACGGTCCTACCGGTATGTGATGTCACCCCTGGCGGCCCAGCCGTAAAATTCCTCTCTTGTACTCTTTCTCTTTATTTCTCAGCTGGTCGACACTTATGGAAAATAGGAAGAACCTACGTGGAAATATTGGGGGTGGGTTCCCCCAATAAAGTTCAGAGTTCTACAAATCTCTAGGGCAGGAACAAAATGCTGCCGTCTGTTTGCTAAAACATAGCAAGAGGCACCTTTGCTCCAGTTCCCAACAAATTCCTCATATCCATCTGAGACCACCTCAGCCTGGGCTTTATTATCCATATCACTATCAGCGTTTTGGGCAAAGCCATTCAACAAGTCTCTAGGAAGTTCCAAACTTTCCCACATTTTCCTGTCTTCTTCTGAGCCCTCCAAACTGTTCCAACCTCTGCCTGTTACCCAGTTCAAAAGTAGCTTCCACATTTTTGGGTATCTTTTCAGCAGCGCCCCAGTCTACTGGTACCAATTTACTGTATTAGTTCATTTTCCTACTGCTAATAAAGACATACCTGGGCTGGGTCCTTGGGTCACACCTGTAATCCCAGCACTTTGGGAGGCCAAGGCAGGTGGATCACTTGAGGTCAGGAGTTCGAGACCAGCCTGGCCAACATGGTGAAACCCCGTCTCTACTAAAAATACAAAAAATTAGCTGGGTGTATTGGTGCATACCTATAATCACATCTACTTAGGAGGCTCAGACAGGAGAATCACTTCAGCCCGGGACGCAGAGTTTGCAGTGAGCTGACATCATCCTGGGCCTCATCCTGGGCCTCAGAGCAAGAGTTAGTCTCAAAAACAAAAACAAAAACAAAACCCACGTACCCGAGACTGGGCAATTTACAAAAGGGAAAGGGGTTTAATGAACTTCCAGTTCCACATGGCTGGGGAGGCCTCACAATCATTGCAGAAGGCAAGGAGGGGAAGTCACATCTTCCATAGATGGCAACAGGCAAAGAGAGAGCTTGTGCAGGGGAACTCCACCTTATAAAACTATCAGCAAGGCCGGGTGCACCATGGCTCATGCCTATAATCCCAGCACTTTGGGTGGCCAAGGCGAGTGGATGACCTGAAGTCAGGAGTTTAAGACCAGCCTGGCCAACATGGTGAAACCACGTCTCTACTAAAAATATAAAAATTAGCCAGGTATGGTGGTTGGTGCCTGTAATTCCAGCTACTAGGGAGGCTGAGGCAGGAGAATTGCTTGAACCTGGAAGGCGGAGGTTGCAGTGAGCCGAGATTGCGCCACTGCACTCCAGCCTGGGCGACAGAGTGAGACTCTGTGAAGAAAATAAAAAATAAAAAACAAGTAAAAAATAAAACCATCAGAGATCTCGTGAGACTTATTCACTGTCATAAGAAGAGCACAGGAAATACCTGCTCCCATGATTCAGTTACCTCCCACCAGGTCCCTCCCACAATACGTGGAACTTCAGGATGAGATTTGGGTGGGGACACAGCCAAACCGTATCATCTAGCATCAATCAGTGTGGTGTGAAGAATAATGCTTACTACTTTCACAAAGATTTCCAAGCCCTAACCTCCAGAACCTGTGAACGTGTTACCTTACACATCAAAATAATTTTTCTGATGTGATTAGTTAAGATTCTTATAATGGAATATTTATCCTGGATTATGGGGTCAATGTAATCATAAGGGTTATTTTAAAGGGAAAAGGGAAGTAGGAGAGTCAGAAGAGATTTGATAACTGAAGCAGAGATCAGAGTGATGAAATTGCTGGAAGAAGACCGCAAGCCAAAAATTGCAGACAGTCTCTAGAATCTGTAAATCTTTTTTAAAAAATGTTTCAATTATTACATTTTAATTTGTCTGATTACAAATTATATGTAGAAGTACATTTCCTTCAGAAATAAAAATTTAGACAGTATTATTTGAAAACATGTTTCCTAAAAACAGCTAATTCCATTGGAATTTGGGAATCTTTACTCACAAGTAGCACTTGCTGGTCCTTAAGAGCTTTATTTATTTATTTATTTATTTATTTATTTTTTATTATTATACTTTAGGTTTTAGGGTACTTGTGCACAATGTGCAGGTTTGTTACATCTGTATCCATGTGCCATGTTGTTTTGCTGCACCCATTAACTCGTCATTTAGCATTAGGTATATCTCCTAATGCTGTTCCTCTCCCTCCCCCCACCCCACAACAGTCCCCGGAGTGTGATGTTCCCCTTCCTGTGTCCATGAGTTCTCATTGTTCAATTCCCACCTATGAGTGAGAACATGCGGTGTTTGGTTTTTTGTCCTTGCGATAGTTTAATAAGAATGATGTTTTCCAGTTTCATCCATGTCCCTACAAAGGATATGAACTCATCATTTTTTATGGCTTCATAGTATTCCATGGTGTATAGTGCCACATTTTCTTAATCCAGTCTATCATTGATGGACATTTGGCTTGGTTCCAAGTCTTTGCTATTGTGAATAGTGCCGCAATAAACATATGTGTGCGTGTGTCTTTATAGCAGCATGATTTATAATCCTTATATACCCAGTAATGGGATCGCTGAGTCAAATGAAATATAACTATGAGAAGCTAGTTATATTTCTAGTTCTAGATCCTTGAGGAATCGCCACAATGTCTTCCACAATGGTTGAACTAGTTTACAGTCCCACCAACAGTGTAAAAGTGCTCCTATTTCTCCACATCCTTTCCAGCACCTGTTGTTTCCTGACTTTTGAATGATCGCCATTCTAACTGGTGTGAGATGGTATCTCATGGTGGTTTTGATTTGCATTTCTCTCATTGCCAGTGATGATGAGCATTTTTTCATGTGTCAGAAAGCAGACACTTTTATAAGGTAAGGGAGAAATGAGCAAGGGGAGGGGTCCTTCCTGCTACTGGGCAGTTATCTACTGGGCAGTTGTCCAAGTGGACATGCTTTTGGCATATCCTCTTGAGGTGAACCCCTGGAGGTGGGAGTTCCATGGGGCCATGCTTTGATCTGCAAATAGGCTGTCAACTCTGGAGGAGAGATCCAGAGCACATAGATGAACTTGCCCTGTAGAGAATGTCTGATAGGGAGAGGTGAGAGGTTATTTTGTATTTCAAAAAGCACGAAGTAGGAAGTAAAGGGAAAGGGGAAAAGAGAAAAGAAAACCATTAAAGTATCTCTTAGAAAAATGGGGGCACTTGGTTACAAAAAGAGTCAGAAAAGTTATTTCTTATTTTTCTTATTGTCGACACTTTATTTTACACCCAGAGAGTCCACCATTTTCTCATAATTATTTTTATTTTCCTTATGAGTGTTTTGCCCTGTATGAATTTTTTATCCTACCTTGCAATTTAATTGGATTTGGCTCTCTTTTGGCCCAAACCTAGACTATAATCATTCAGCACTAGTAGTATCCATACCTTCATCCTATAATCGTGATCTAACCTTCATGTTTTCCATCATTTAAGAATAAGAACAAGATACAATATGTGCAATTAAATAAAGAAAACTATTTTGTCATTGTTGTTCTAGCCAAAGGAGCCTGGGATTTTTTAATGATAGCAATTCAGATGACTTGTAGCTGCAAAGACTGACTCCAAACTTTTAATGTGAAAAAGTCTCTGACGATATTTTTCTATCAAAACACATTAGTGAATAAATTTCTCTGTATAAGTCCATAATACCACCTAACTCTTTGATATCATTTGAATAGACACTTGTACCATTCTCTCATAGGAAGACATTTGAAATCAGAATAAAACTTTGGCTCAGTGGAGAAATTGTATTATTCACATTCAAGGTGATTTGATGAGTTTGAGATGTGCAGCATATTAATTTGGTTTCATCACAAAGTTATATGAAAACCCAATGTTTCAACATTTTTTCATAAAAAAGAAAGTGTCACCAAGTTGAATATTGATGTTACTGTTCCTTTTTAATCATAGAGGCGGTCAATGAAAATACCAAATCTGAGTTTTCATTTTAGGTTACAAATGGGTTTCTAAAAATATCCCCTATGTTTATGAGAACATTTAAAAAACCATACATATTTCAGTATAAACTTCTTCAACAATATGTATTGATTATAAATTATGTGATACTCATTATGCTAGAAAATATTTATACGATGTTGAACAAAAACAGACATGGTTCTCATACTTCTTATAATTGTTGAAATAGATGTTAATTAGTCAATTACATAAGTATTTTATTATAATCTAAAAGAAATTTTATTAAGGCCAATAACATGATTACGTGGAACATATTATAAAGGACCCTGACCTAGACTAGGGAGAAAGGCTGTCTAGGGAAAATTTTATGCAGGACTGTTACTTGAGCTGAGACTGAGAATATCAGTAGGCTTTAATTAGGTAAAGGGCATAGATGTATGAGAACATTCCAGATATTCTCAGAACATTCCAGAAGATAGCAGTATGTATAATAACTGTACAGCAGGAGAGACTGCTACTTTAAAGGGACTAAAATCAGGCTAGAGGGACTGGAGTGTAGAGGGTGAGGATGAGAATGCTGCTAGACATCGCTGGAAAAGTATGGGGAGGTCATACCATAAGAGAGCCTTAGCCTTGAATGTCATGTTAAGAATTTTAGTTATTTGTTTATGAGAAATGAGACACTGATGACTTTTAAGCATGCAGTTTGGCATGCTCAATTTTGTGTTTTGAAACACTCTGGTTGCAGGAGGGTAAGTAGATTGAAGTATCCAGAGTAGAAGCAAGGAGATCAGTTAGGAAGTTATTTCAGTTGACTAAGGGATAAATAATGGTAGCTTAGGTTAGACTTGTAACAATGGAGACGAAGGGAAAGAGGTTAAAAAATATCAAGGAGGGAACCTTGACAGACTTGATAATGGACTGGAAATGTGTGGCAAGAAAAAGTGTCAGGAATGACTGTGAGGTTTTTGAGTAGCACTACTTAATGGGAATGATACGGAGACATTAAAGACTTTTAGATAGGACACTTCTATTTTAAAAAAAGGATCAGAATTCATTTGGAAACAGGTTATAGTATAAGGAAACCAAGACCATTCCAAAATTCTACAAATAATTTATAGTCCACATATCTGCTGTACGAAAGGACTAAAGTGTTGCTATCTTATAAATGTCATGCACTGCCAAGTGAATTGTTGTCTTGTTGGTGAAAATGGTTAATCATTATTAACCTATTTATTCATAAGTCACGTTGATTGCACTGTACAAAAAAACTTTTTTTTTGAGATGGAGTTTCGCTTTTTTTGCCCAGGCTGGAGTGCAGTGGCGCAATATGGCTCACCACAAGCTCCGCCTCCCAGGTTCAAGTGATTCTCCTGCCTCAGCCTCCCGAGTAGCTGTGATTACAGGCATGTGCTACCACGCCTGGCTAATTTTGTGGTTTTAGTAGAGACGGGGCTTCTCCATGTTGATCAGGCTGGTCTTGAACTCCCGACCTCAGGTGATCTGGCCACCTCGGCCTCCCAAAGTACTGGGATTACAGGCGTGAGCCACCGTGCCTGGCCAAAAAACTTTTATATTTATCTCCTTTCTTCCATCTTCTTTCTTCTTTTGTTACATCTATATCTTCCTTCGTATTCTTTCCTTTCTTCCTTCCTTCCATTTTTACTTCATTTTATCCTTCCTTCTTTCTTCTCTCTCTCCACATACTTATGGAGCATTTATTAGGAATCATGCATTATGCCAGGCACTAGAGAAAATATGGCAAATCAAATGTATTTGTTGTCTTCATGAAGTTTAAAATAGATCAGGGTAGACATTTTAAAACAGACAGTAAGAAAGAAAGAAGATTTGATTATATCTGTGATAAGTACCATATAGAACCTTGTAGGTCTAATAAATAAGTAAAATAGATAGGATGCAATGAGAGCTATAACCAGCATGTTTGGTCACTTGGGTACAAAGAGAAGATGGCTACCTATGTATTGAAATAGCCCATTGCCTTTTGAACTGTGTTTCCTGAAGAAATAACAAAATGGACCATCATCTCCACAACAGGCCTTAACATGGAAAAAATATTTTGTGCTATCATGTCAGCTCCTGTATTTTCTCTTTTCTGGAATGAGTAATTACAATTCTAGACAAAAGCTAGGACGCCTAAGCTATGCTCTGGAATTTACTGAGATGTATAATGTTTCATTGTCATAATTCCTAAATAATCACCTGCTGGAAATGGTCCTGTGTTAGAAAAAATATCTTAGTGTAATAGCATTGGGAGACTAGAATTGTCCCTTTGTTTTTGGTTATATTTTAAACCTTGTAAGTTTATTATATTATGCATGTAAGCACTTAAAACTGTGATCTGTTATATTAAGTAAAGCCTTTTAGATCTTATTGCATCCACATCTGTGTATACAGTTGTTTTGCTTGAAAGAGGATAGCATAATTTGCCAGCTGACATGAACTTTATGTAGGAATGTTACCTTCTGATGTAAGTGGACAAATCTTAACTGAGAAACATGGAGTGATCAGATAGGGCCACTCAACATGTCTCTGCATTTTGCGTTTACCATCATCTGCCCTTTTAAGTCCCATCTGTGTTCTGTGGGGCCCAAGCACTCGAGAAAGCCGAGGCATTGGCTTAGCCTCCTTCACCTGAATTGCATTCATTGCTAAGTTCTCTGTGCACACTGCTTCCACATTGTGCACTCACATCGGGGCACAGAGGAGATCTGGTGCCCTGAGTGGAGAGGACAAAAGACCCACTACTCCACGACAAGCTCTTCCATCACATTCCTGGTGACCTCACCTAGACTCAGGCTTAGGCACCAAGGGATTGGAGAGGTGGAGTCAGGCCTGTTGAGGACCTGTGGGCCACAGAAACACAGGTAGTTGGGATTGTTGGGCTGAGGTTAGAAGGCAGGGACAGAATAAAAATATGACTGTCTGAAGAAGAGCCAAGTGGAAGCACTTCTAATATGTTTGTTCCGGGAAGGAAGAAGCTGTCTAAAATCTGCATAAATAGAGTGACCCAGTGCAATGGTAGTCAATTAGAGGCCCGAATTGCAATCTCATCCCCAGCTCCACCCTGCTCCAGGTACCTTCTCTGGCCCTGACTGCATTTTTCATCCTGTCTCTGTGGGCCCCATTGTAACCTGCTGCCCCCTCAGCCCCGGCCAAAAACTCAGCCCCAATTACTTCCTTAGCTTTAGCTCCCTCCTGGCTTTAACCTTCTCTTTGTCCCTGATCTTTCAGCTCTGTTTCCCACTCTGCCTCATTGACCCCAACTACCTTCTCAGGCCTGGCCCATTAGTATCCAGTGGCCCCAGGCCCTGTAGGCCTCAGCCACCCCAAGTGGAGGAAAGGACCCAATAAGTATTTTTGAAGTCAAGGAGAGAAGAAGAAAAGAATTTCTATTTTTAACTTTTTTTGATTAACATACAGTTGTTTCTTTGAATGCAGTCTTCTGTGTGACTGGACCTTGAGGCCAGGAGCTGACCTTTATTTGGGTTATATAGTGTCTTAGGGAAATACATTTTGTTCACTTTATGCTGTATACCTGCCTCATAGCCCAGAAACATTTCTCCCCTTCGTTAACACAGTTCTTGTAGCAATTTGAAGGGAATAAAATGGTGCCAGGAAAATATCTTTAATTAGATGTAGGGTAAGAAAAAAAAGTTTTAACTGGAAGAGCACTACCCCTTTGTTCCTCATCAGCCATGTTTTACTTGCAGCTCTTCATAAGTTGTGCAAGTGTAACTTAGTGAATGCCTGCTGTACATTATGAATTGCATTAAAGATTTTTTTAAAGCCTTGTTGAACTTTACATTTATGCATGTAAAATATTTCAAATGACAAGCCTCTGTTCTTTTTCCATAAACAGAAATATTTTTTTGAAACTACCGAGTTTCTAAGATATTAAAAGCCCCTTTAACTTTTCAGCAAATATACTCAGCTCTTCAAATTGCACTGAAATATTTGGCTGTGCAAATACAGATGCCACAGACAAAGCCAATTGAGATGGGAGCAAGGGTGAAAATAGCAACCATACTTCCCTAGGTATCCTGATGCGATTCTTAATTCAATAAAGTCCATGTTGTGCTGGGAACAGCTTGCATGTGGAATTCAAAGGTCCCAATATTGCACATTTTCATTCCCATTCTTTTCAAGAGGTGAAAGATTTCATGATTTTGCATTACTTTATATGCTTTAATTGTGTTCCTGTATTTGCATGGTGATGTTTGAGACAACGTGGTATCTCCTGGAAGCTCCCAGTGGTCCTGCTGGCCAACACTGCAACGTATCCTGTGACAAGGCTGTTTTTCTAGGGACAGTTTCTCTGTCCACTTTCTCTGACCATCTGACCTATAAGGCCTGCAAGCCACATTTTCAAACCTCTTTCCCAGCTGAGTCAGTTAACAGACACTATTATTTGCCTTTTAAATTCAGCCCTATATAGAATTACTACCAGTGATTTTATATTCCACCAAATAACATTTTTATGTTACCAACCTAATCAGAAAATCCCAGTTCAATCAGACTTTCTCAGAGCAGAGCTACGAAATGTCTTCCTATTCTAGTTTTTAATCTCCACCTTGAGAGAAATATGCAGAAAGGGTCTATAGGCAGCAGTTAATCTGACAGTGATTTCTTTACGTCAAAATATAGTTTCTAAAATTATTTCTAAATTTAAAAGATTCACCTCAGGAAGAAAGCATGCAGCAGTCTTTGCCTCAGATCACGTTTTCCCTTTAGAAGGAAGGAAGGAAAGAAGGAAAGAAACTGACATGTATCAAACACTTACTACGTATCAAATCATGTACCTGACGTTTTCACTGACGTTAATAAACTCAGCTCATTTGACTTTCATCACAACCCCATGAAGTAGTTATTACGCCTCA
Source organism: Hylobates moloch (assembly GCF_009828535.3). Lineage (NCBI taxonomy): Eukaryota > Metazoa > Chordata > Mammalia > Primates > Hylobatidae > Hylobates > Hylobates moloch. The sequence continues at coordinate 121,584,077 of NW_026652282.1, forward strand.
TTTTTACATGTAAAGACCCAGATTCCGAGAAGTTCAGTGACTTCCCTAAGTTCACACAGGTTTCAAGTTCTTTTTTGAATCGAGGCCTGCATGATTACAAATCCTGTGCTCTTTCCACTACATAACACTGCCTCCTTATTTGGGGGCAGTTGCTTTCTTCCTTCTAGTTAACGTTATAGTTTAACTAAACGTCAGCCTGCCAGACTTATTTTGTTTCTTTCTCAGGTCATCATTATGCTTATTGTTCAACTGCTGTCAACTTTCAGTAGAACAACAGGGACAGATTAAGGTCAAGTGCACCAACATAAATCACTTGTCCTATTCTCTGTAGCTTGTCTTTTTTTTGTCAGCACAAGAAACAACTCTCTAAATCAGGTTTATCATACTGCAAAAACTTTGTCTCCTCCTCGATTTCATAAAAACTTGTAAAGGAACTCTCAGGAGAAGTGAGTCAATGAAACTGCAGGAGAAGATTCACTCTTATCAAGTCATTTTTAAATAGCTGGGGCAGAATCACTAAATTGGAAAAACACAGAAACTTAAGTTCTTAGAACTGGAAGCCATTTTAGAGATCATTTCCAAGAAAGATGAAAAAGTTTCACCTTGACATGTTAACTCTGATAGTCTGGTAGCAGCTGCCTGGATTGTTGAGTTTACGATCGTGAAGCTATCTGGATTCAGGGAAAAGGGTGCAGTGAACCATTGCGAGTATCTGCCTTAGTTGGAAGAGAAGCTAATGGAAGCCTGTAACTTTTTTCAATTTATTTTAATCCCTATCAATGTCCAGATATACAAATTGGGACCCTAAGGGTGCATGCCTGAGTCCACTTGCCCAGCTTCTGAGATCTTTTCAGGAAGCTGCTGATCACCAGTTTCAGGTATTTTCTATCTATCAGGAGGCTGCCTTTCTCTGGCACTGGCTGTAACCAATTATTATTTTAGAGAGACAGTTTGTAACAACTGCCTGGCTATCATCTGATGATCGCTTGACATTCCTGGTGTGTGGCAGGGGGAGGAAGGCGGAGCCCTCTCCTGCCCTGTTCATGCCTGACTAGCTACCTACTGTAACAACTGTATTAGTGTCTTGTGGCTGCTTTAACAAAGGATTATGAACTTTACAGCTTAAAACAACATAAATTTACTATCTTACCATTGTGGCTATCAGACGTTGAAAGTGGATACCAACTGGGCTAAATTCTGCAGAGAGTCTGCAGGGCTGTGTTCTTTTCTTGAGGCTCTAGGGGAAAGTCTGTTCTGTTGCCCCTTTCCAGCTTCTCCAGGTTCCCACATTCCTTGACCTGCAGCTCCCTTTCATATTTAAAGCAAGCAATGGCCAGTGCAGTCTTTCTTATGATGCCATCTCTCTAGTTCTGACTCATCTGTCTTTCTCCCCCTCATTTAAGGAAGGACCTTTGCAATTACATTGATCCCACCTAGATAAGCGGGGATAATCCCTTCATCTCAAGATCTTTAATCATATCTACAAAGTTCCTTTTGCCATGTAAGGTAATATATTTGCAATTTCTGATAATTAAAGTTTAGAAATGTTTGGGCAGTCATTATTCTCTCTACATAGTCACTAAAAGGGGGTTAATATAACATACTTATAAAGTCTCATATCTATTTTTTCAACATTGAAAAAAAATGTGGCCAAGCACAGCTGGTTCAGGATAGATGTAAGATTTTAAGTAACTTACTATATGCATATGGAAACAGAATTAACTACACATTTAATTATTTTTAGTGAAAGAAATTCCTTCAAAAAAAAAACGCATTTATCATCTGTCTTAGCATTGCCGTTAAGTATGATCATTCAGAGCTGGGGAAAAACATATTCCAATGACACTGGCAAAATCAGTTTCCACCTACTTACTTTAGGCATTTCATTGCACCAATGAACACATTAAATGTGATTAATTTCTTTGGACATGGAAGTTGAAATTGCTTATCAGCAAGGCCTGAATAAACAGGAAAAAATTTGAATAAAACATTACCCTATTCATTTATCCTATCAAAGAAATAAATTGCATTTAACTTTATCTGTAAATGCTATAAAATTTAAGTTTATTTTGGCTAATCGTATATTTTGGTTTACCTATTATGATAAAGAAAAATTCTCAGTTTATATTATAATTTAGTTTATTATACTGAATGTTCCTATTATCTGAAAAATGCCTACCTCCTTATTATTTTTTGTCTCCTCTATATAATCAAAGGAACCTGGGCTTAGTATTGACTCCAGAGATAATAGAGCTTTCCCATGATGGCAGGACCAAAGCAAATATTAAGTCTGTGATTACTGATTGCCTGATTCACTGATTGATTCATTTATTCAAGTTTTGTATTGGTTATTAACTAACTGCTTAGCACTAGGCAAGAAAGGCAAAATGAAAGAGAAAAAAGACATAATCATATAATCCTGGTTTGCTTCTTGGTGAGGCTTGCAGTCCTCCAAGAAGAAAAATAATCAAAAATCACATTGAGTATAGTTGGGCTAATTTTAACAAGTGTAGTCATACCATCAAATATGGCCAGCCAACTATCATGACAAACATCACATCTATTTGACCATGAAAGCTGTTGCCTTCGCTTTTAACACAAGGTAAATAATTTCACTAAAATATGCTAATGAATTGGTTGACCAAACGAATGGCACCACAGAAAAAAATCAGAGTCACTATGTGTTTCTAAACAATACAATGGAAAAAGATAAAGTGTTGATAGTTATATAAATATGACTCCAGAGCTCTCATAGTGTGCCTGCCTTATACCTTAGGGGCTGCTTTCAGAAACAAAAATGCCCTATGACTCTGGAGGGGCAAACTGAAACTGTGATTTCATTCAGGAAAAGTTATTAGGCTTTCTGTTGCCGCAGGAAGCTTACATGCCTTTGCTCAGTCCCTATTTCTGAAAAAAATCAGTGTAGTTCTGAATGGGCTCTGTTCATGCCCCTTGTCAGTTTTACTCTATTTCAGTCTACTAAGCTAGCATGCTTTGGAGTTTTACCTTGTGGCCAATGTGATTTCAAAATAATTAGTTGGTTAAAAGGCAGAAAATTCTGTTGATAGGTATTAATTTACCAGTTTCACTGATTATTTTGTAGAGGTGGGGTCTTGCTATGTTGTCTAGGCTCAAACAATCTACCCAAAGTGCTGAGATTACAGGCATGAGCCACCATGCCTGGCCATAATTAAAATTTTTAAAATGGAATTAAAAGGTATATCAATTGCAATGCATGATCCTTATTTGGATTTTAATTCAAACAAACTGTAAAAATGAAAATTTATAACTTTGTGAGATAATTAGATATTTGAACTATGGCTGAATATTAGATGACATTCAAGAATTACTGTTAATTTTTTAGGTGTGATAATGGTATTTTGGCTACATTTTAAAAAAAACTCTACCTATTAGAGAGTTATACTAAAATTGTAATGGTTAAAATTATATAATGTCTAGCATTTGCTTCAGAATAGCTGAGTAGCAGGGTAAAACTAGAATGAGATATAAATGAAACAAAATTGGCCATAAATTGACAATTGTTAAAGCTGGATGGTCAGTATATTGCGTTTCATTAAGTCATTCTGTCAACTTTTGCGTATGTTTGAAATTTTCTATTAGAAATTAGTTTGAATACTAGTTTGGATCGTTCCCTTAGGGCATTTTCAATTTTATTTTTATACATCTTTTCTAGAAACACAGCCACCATGTAAAGCAAAGTATACACATACCAAGTTCCATTGATTTTGCCTCCTAAATCTTTTTTCTTAGCTCCATGTTTTCACTTAAAAAAAAATCAAGGTATTATTTATATACAATAATATTCATTCATTTTAAGGGTAGCATTTGATGAATTTGGTGATTGTATACAGTATGTAACCACAATCAAGATATAAAAGAGTTCCTTCATCCTAAAATCTTCCTCCTGCCCTTTGAAGGTGAGTCTTCCCCAGCCCCTACCCCCACCAACCACTGATATGCTTTCTGTCATTATAGTTTTGCCTTTTCTACAATTTTATATAAATAGAATCATACAGTACCAAAAAAATTCATTTAAATTCATTGATAGATTGACCTGTTTTAGACTCAGGTGGATATACTGCTGCAATGGTATTGTTGCTATTCACATTTAGTAAAATCATGTTTTAGGGATAACTGAACAATGTGTATTAAATTACTATACTTTCTTTTCTTTTCTTTTTTTTTTTTTTTTTTTGAGATGGAGTCTCGCTCTGTCACCCAGGCTGGAGTGCACGATCTCGGCTCACTGCAACCTCCGCCTCCCGGGTTCAAGTGATTCTCTTGCCTCAGCCTCCCAAGTAGCTGAGATTACAGACATGCGCCACCACACCTGGCTAATTTTTGTATTTTTAGTAGAGACAGGGTTTCACCATGTTGGCCAGGCTGGTCTCGAACTCCTGACCTCAAGTGATCCACCTGCCTCGGCCTCCCAATGTGCTGGGATTATAGGTATGAGCCACTGCACCCAGCCAAATTATTATACTTTCTAAACTGAAGTCAGGTATGTTTGGAAGGTCACCGACTATTTTAGTCTCACAAACACTGTAGTCACCCTTTTTGAAGCCTTATGACAAGACACATACAATGTATTGCTAGGTAATAGTCTCTTATCTTGTTGGGGAGTTTTATCTACTTGTTCTACATTTCTTAAGTATCTTAGGTTAAGAGAAACACTGGGTTCATAGTCATAGTACCACTAGTTCTTACTAGTAACTTATATTCATCAGTTCTGTGCCTTTCTGCTTGAAATTGCTTGCCTCTCATCCCTCTGAAGAATCCTAATTGAGAAGGAGAACAATCTCATGGTTGTGTGCAGTAGTGTCCTGGTAAATGTTTAACAACTGGATCTCTGCAAAAGTAAAGCCCTGGTGTTATGGGGTGAGCTGTGTACCATGCAAAATGTATATGTTGAAGTCCCAACCTCAGTACCTCAGAATTTGGAAATAAAGTCATGGCAGATGTAATTATTAAGTTAAAATGAGGTCATAAGGGGGTAGGGTGAGCCCTTAATCCAATATAACTGGTGTCCCTATAAAAAGAATGCCATGCGAAAAGAAACAGACACATGTAGAGGAAAGATGTTATGAAGAGACATACACAAACAACTCTCTGAGGCTGGTTCGAATCAGCAGATAATGCCTAATCTGGGATGCCTATAAAAGCAGTGAACAGGTAGGTGGTCCTAGGGTAAAAAGAATGCCTGTTACTGAAATAATGTTTATGCTTTTGTTCATGTTTCATTCTCTAAGCTGATGTAATTACATGAAGAAAAAATACAAGTAAATTAAAAAAAACTGGAAGTTGACAATTTATGGCTTGTGATCTGCTTTTGCATGGCCATTGAGCTAACAATATTTATTAAACATAGTTTTAATGTGTGGTGAAGAAGAAAAAGACCAAAAAAGGGAGGAAGAATAGAAGGAGTAACAGAAACCCTATGGCTCAAAAAAGCTAAACTACTGTCTCGTCCTTTGCAGAAAAAGTTTGCTGGCCCTCAAAGAGTAATTTGAAGTAGAGAATCTCCCGGTCAAGTTAATTCCACTTTAGGGAAAGATATTTGGAAAAAATTTGGTAGGATGTGTGACATTGACATGGAGACCACAATTGAAAGATCTAGTAAGTGTGCATTTTTAAGTAAAAGCTCTTAATTGTTGGACACTAATGTTTTTATATATATATATAAAAAGAACCATGTGAGGGGTTTCAAAAGTGCATCTTCATTTGTCTTGTAGAACTTAAATTTGACTTGTAGCTCTGCATTTGATCCATAGGGTCAAAGTTTGCAATCTTTAGTCTAGGCCCAAGAAAGAATGAAGATTAATCTGACCAACCCTCGTAGAGGAGATTTGAAGGCTATATGGTTTGAAGAGCTCGAGAAGAAAGTAGTCCCATCCAGAAAGATTGGCACTCTCAGACAAGGAGAAAAGACAAGGAATAGTAAGTTCTGATGTCAGACATTTATATTGGCTTTACAAGCTGTGCCTCAAGGTGGCTGGGCTTTGTATGCCAATGACTGGAGGAGGTGGGACAACTGTGGTTTGGAGAACATTGGTGGGGGAGCCACACCGCTGAGATCCTGAGAGTCATTATTGGGAAGGAGATCTCTATAGTCAACTGAAGCAACAGTTCCTAAAAATTATGGAGAATTGTAATCTGACGGTGCTGCTGGACAGCAAGAAAAGCCATGATATTTATCAAGATCAGTTTCATTATCCAGTAACCTCTCCTTTGTTGTCCCAAATTCTAATTTCTAAGGTTCCAGGTTTGATATTATTTAAAAATAATAAAGCAAAGAAAACATGAACAATACATCATGCCCTATGTATTTTGGGGCATTCTATATCTGCTGTAGTAGAAATCAAGGAATGTAAATTAAGATATTATAGTTTTCGGCCGGGCACAGTGGCTCACGCTTGTAATCCCAGCACTGTGGGAGGCCGAGGCGGGCGGATCACGAGGTCAGGAGATCGAGACCACGGTGAAACCCCGTCTCTACTAAAAATACAAAAAAAAAAATTAGCCGGGCGTGGTGGCGGGCGCCTGTAGTCCCAGCTACTCGGAGAGGCTGAGGCAGGAGAATGGCGTGAACCCGGGAGGTGGAGCTTGCAGTGAGCCGAGATCGTGCCACTGCACTCCAGCCTGGGCGACAGAGCGAGACTCCGTCTCAAAAAAAAAAAAGATATTATAGTTTTCATCTAAAATTTAGCAAAAGACAAAAAATGAATGAGACAGTAGTGTATAACATTTTAAGTCACCAGTTTTGGCTACAAATACCAATTCTGCTGCCTCCTACTTTTGTGTCCTTCAGCAAGCAATGTAACCTCTCTGAGCCTCAGTTTCCTTATTGGTAAAGTAAAACTAATAATCAAACCTACTTCATAGGGTTGTTAGGAGGATCAGTTAAAGCAATGCATGTAAAGTGCTTAGAACAGTGTCTGGGACGTGGTAACAGTTTGTTGAATGCTAGCTCTAACGACATGATTATTAATTAATGTGAAGAAATTGTTCAGGATAGTGGCATGGTGGTAGGGTAAGATGAGGTGGTTCTGAGGAATCTGATAGACAAGCTGTCAGCATGGGAGTGACATTGGTATGGCCCAGCAAGAGTGTGGAACAAGAGGCATTTCAGAGGAGACAAAGCCAAAAAGATAGTAAAGTGCATCTGATTCCATAAGCACAAGTGAGCCCAATGAATTAACACAGTAGGTGCAAGGAGTGAACAGAAATAATGCTACCAGACCACAGTGAATCTATAAAGAGATTTTCCTCTCAGGGACAATCTCTGTGACCTTCAGGTCATCCTATTCTCAGAAGCAGCATTGTGCCATTTTTTCCGAGGATTCAAATTTTCACATTGGCCTGTCACTTGCTTACATCTCGACAAGACAATACACTTGACATATGCCATTCTCTGTGTAGAGACTTGCTGCTAGGCACAGCTTTCCCCCAGACAGCCTGTAATGTATGTTTTGCTTTTGTTAATGTTTCTGTTAAGTTAGTTTAAAACAGCTAAAATTTCAGAGCTAAAGCATAATGTTGGAGCTATATATGAAGACTGAGACTTTTATAGACAATTCTTTGCTACATTTCTGAATAAAGTTATAAGGTATAAAAATGTGTTTTATTCCACTGTAGAAAAATTTAAGCTTGATTACAAAAGTGCATACAGTTATTTTTAAATTCAGTGAATGCATTTCTGCTTTATAGAATGAAATGTGGAAGGCTTCATAGATTTTGTAAAAAGTCACACATCTGGGCCGGGCGCGGTGGCTCACGCCTGTAATCCCTGCACTTTGGGAGGCTGAGGCAGGCGGATCATGAGGTCAGGAGTTTGAGACCAGCCTGACCAACACGGTGAAAACCTGTCTCTACTAAAAGTATAAAAATTAGCCGTCCATGGTGGTACACGCCTGTAGTCCCAGCTACTCGGGAGGCTGAGGCAGGAGAATCTCTTGAACCTGGGAAGGGGAGGTTGCAGTGAGCCGAGATCGCGCCACTGTGCTCCAGCCTGGGTGACAGCAAGACTCTGTCTCAAAAAAAAAAGAAAAAAAAATGCAGCCTTTTGGAATATTTTACATTTTGGCAGCTGACAATATTTAAGCAGCAAAACATTGTTAATAGAAGCAATTTCCAGGAAAAGTTTTATATTTTAAATAAAATTTAACGTATAAAGATTGGAAAGATCTTTTGTGGCCATTTGAACATGTTGGATGTTGGTTCCAAACAGGGGAAGGTAATTTTTTATGAGTGCCAGTCACTGTATTGCTCTCAGCACATATCTTATTTTATTTACTTCTAATAATAATTATATGGGGCAGGCACCATTATTATCTCCATCTTATAGATGAGGAAAATGGGAACTTAATATGCTCATATGTTAGCGATGGTAGATCCATAATTGTCTGGTTCCAGAGATCATTTTCTCAATAATTATCATCTATGGGTCACATTTAATTTCTTACTACTAGCGTAATCATTTGCTATGGATTGATTTTGAAACAGACAAACTGAATGGTGTGAGGAATATCGTTAAATGATGGTAGAATAATAATGGGTGATACTTAATTAGTATTTATTGTGTTCTGGGTTATTGCGCTACACACTTTTTCTTTCTTGAGTCACTGAAACTCTGCTCCGCTATCCCTTGCCAGCACACAGGCTTTTAAAAACAGCTTTATTGAGATATAATTAACATACCATAGGATTTATCCATTTGAAATACATAATTACATGTTGGTTAGTATTTCAGAGGTATGTGCAATCATCAAAATGGTCAATTTTAGAACATTTTTATCACTTTATAAAGAAACCGTGTGCCCTTTAGCTATCGCTCCCCATGCCACCAACTCCCACCCCTGGTCCTAAGCAATTCTTTTTTTTTTTTTTTTAATTATTATTATACATTAAGTTTTAGGGTATATGTGCAGGTTTGTTACATATGTATACATGTGCCATGTTGGTGTGCTGCACCCATTAACTCGTCATTTAGCATTAGGTGTATCTCTTAATGTTGTCCCTCCCCCCTCCCCCCATCCAGCAATTCTTATAGTACTTTCTGTCTATTGATTTTCTGTTCTGGTTATTTGATATAAATGAAATCATATAGTATGTGGTCTTTTGTGACTGGCTTATTTCACTTAAGATAGTGTTTTCAAGACTCATGCATGTTGTAGTATGTACCAGTACTTCATCCCTTTTGATGGCTAAGTAATATTCTGTTACATGGATTGTCAATTTTTTTTCACATTTATCAGTTGATGAACATTTGGGTTGTTTTCACCTTTGGGGTACTGTAAATATTGTTGCTATGACAATTTATGTAAAAGTTTTTGTGTGAACATATTTTCAATTTCTTGGATATATACTTAGGAGAGGAATTGCTGGGCTATATGCTAATTTCATGTTTAACTTTTTAAGGAACTTCTGAACTATTTTTGAAAGCAGCTGCACCATTTTACACTCCCACTATTGCTGTATGAGGGCTATCATTTCTCTACATCCTCATCAACACTTGTGAATATCTGACTTTTGGATTGTAGTCATTCTCCTGAGTGTGAAATAATATCTTTGTGGTTTTGATTTGCAATTCCATGATGACTGATGATGTCAAGCATTTTCTAATGTGTTTGTTAGCCATTTGCATATCTTCCATGGGAGAAATGCCTGTTCATATCCTTTGCCCATTTCAAACTGGGTTACTTTTCTTTTCTTCATTGATTTGTATATGTATGTTATATATTTTGGATACAAATCCCTTATCAGGTATATAATTTAAAATTATTTTCTCTCATCTGTGGATTGTGGTGCTACACTCTTTTCATGGATCCCTTTAATCTTTACAGTAGCCTCATAAGGAATTATCCACTCATCTCCAGCTTTTTAAATTTTTTTTAGAAATGCAAAAATTGACTGAGTGGGTAAGCACTTAACTCAAAATGTGACTAAGGGATTCCTGGGTTTGAGCTCATATCTCTGTTGGGGATTCAATGAATGCTTCCCTTCTCCTGCCATGATGCTCGCATACATTGTAATCATTTGACCAAAAACGATTAAATCTTACGAATGCATTTCCCTGACTGTGCATAACTCCTAGACATTCCAGTGTATACACATTGAAAAACACACAAAAACAACACTTTGGCAATACTCCCCAAATTTATTCTCTATGGACTGTGCTGATTTCTAGCAGGAAGATGTAACCACAAAGCACCTGAGGCAGGTTGAATTCATATTCTGAGTCAGGATTTACAAGCATTGGGAACTGTTCTCTTAAAAGACAATAACAAAGATAAACCTTTTAATGGGAGCCAGATGTAGTCATGATTTTTATTAAATGTTTGCTAGTAACTATACTTATGTGAGAACATCTGCCCACTGATGAGCTCCCTGGAGTTTTAGCAGGTGAATTTATGTAGGAAATACAACTTCAAGTGCTGCTTCCTGAGGAGAGACATTAGATAAAAAAACCTCACTTACCTTTCTTTCATTTTTTTTTTTCCCATCTGTCATTTAGAAAGCTCAAGTAAATACATTCCTACATTGAGCTAATACGCTTCCCTTCAGCCTCCCTGCATCCCCAGCTTTGGCTTTGCAGGTGCCCATTAAGTGTTGGTGTCTGTATCTGGGCCCTGGGTGTACAGGCATGTTGGGTTGTTAAGAATAATGCAGAGCTTCATATGCCTATAATAGCAACCCACCGCTGGTCTTTGTTATTCACACCCACACTCCTGAACATACACACTCCTCCCTTGTCAAATCTTCCCTCTCAAATGTTCTCAATAGTTTATCTTTGGAAGGCTGGATCAGAAAGCAGAATACATGGCATTTAGAGAAAGGTTTTTTTATTGATGTTTTTGGATTCCTCTGAGCTCTAGGTCATTCTTAATTAAGCAGTCAACAGGCAGGTCTTTACTCACTTCCCAGACTGCCATGCAAGGTACAGAAAAGAACAGTCTTAAGTATATCTCATATTCCAGATAAATACTCTGGACTGTAGCTTAATCTGATTAGTGACCTTCTTCTGAGACCATCAGGATTAATTCCATCTGTCTCATCACTTTTAAGTCGCCTACCTGCAGATTATTCATTGCCTGATCACTTATCCACATATTGTATATACGTAACAAAATTAAACCCAGCTATCTCTCCATCATCATTAGCCCTTCTTTTCTGCCCTCTGTAACTCGTAGTCTGTCATTAAGAAACTTCCCAATAGCTTCAAACTCTTCTCTTCCTCTAGTTATAACTGGAATGTAGCTGTCCTTTCATGTGAACAGCAGCTTCCCTCACCTACCCCAGAGACTAGAGGTGGAGTAAGTGGCCACTTTGCTCCTTTTTGTCACGTATAAATCATTTCTGTTTCTTCTTCAAAATCCAGAGCTCATTTGAAGTATAGAAATTTTCAAGAGTAGACTGAGTGATGTCACCTGAAATTCTTGACCACATATCTCAAATGAGCAATCTTTCCATGTTATGTGTCCTTTTATACTATTAAAACCAACTATTCAACACCTATTCTCTTCTCAGTTCTTCAGAAACCCAGCCTCTCATGCCTGTCATTTTATGACCTTTCCTATTCCTTCACTGAGAGAATAGAAGAATCAACAGAGATTTATTCCCTAATGTCTTTACCACCAAATTCACCATCTTACCTGCATTTGTAACCGTATCATAATCCTTTCCTTTTCTTTTGTACAATGTATAAACATAACCTTGGTTCTCATGTAAGGCCAGATCTTTTACTTTTAGTATAGGTCCCATCTACTAGTGCTCTGATACTCCTCTTGCATTATCAATGTTTTTTTTTCTTCTGCAGTTATCCTCTTGCTCTTTACAATCATTGATTTCACTTAATCATTCACATCAGCACACAGGTATGCTCTAAGTCTACCCTCTTAAAAATACACTCTGGGCTGGGCATGGTGGCTTACGCCTGTAATCCCAGCACTTTGGCAGGCTGAGGCAAGTGATCATGAGATCAGGAGTTCGAGACCAGCCTGACCAACATGGTGAAACCCTGTCTCTACTAAAAATACAAAAATTAGCTGAGCGTGGTGGTGCGTGCCTGTAATCCCAGCTACTCAGGAGGCTGAGGCAGGAGAAACACTTGAACCCGGGAGTTGGAGGTTGTAGTGAGCCGAGATCACGCCACTGTATTCCAGCCTGGCGACAGAGTGAGACTCTGTCTCAAACAAACAAACAAACATAAAAAAACCACTCTCGCACACCAAATCAACCTCCAACTCCATGCTTTTTCCTTTCCTTAGCATCAGACCTCTCACTTCCTCACCTCATAATGTGTTCTTAATTATACATCATTCAGGTTTACACTAAATATTTTCCATTCTTTTATTCTCTTTTTTTTTCAAGGTTACTAATAACTTCCATACTGTCAAGTTCAATGGTCACTTGTGTTGCCCCATATTACCTGCGAGAAGTATTTCATGAAGCTATTTTTTCTTCTTAAAACATCATTTGCCCTTGGCTGTTGTAATGCTCCACTCAACTGTTTTTTTCTGTTTTCAATTATTTTGGTTATATACCTAGGAGTATTATGTTGGGTTATATGGTAAGTTTATGTTTAACTTTTTGAGGAATTGCCAAACTGTTTTACATGGGACTGCACCATTATACATTTCCTCCAGAAGTGTATGAGGTTTCCAATTTATCCACATCCTCACCGACGCTTGTTATTTTCCATCTAAAAAATTATATAGGCCAGGCACAGTGGCTCACACCTGTAATCCCAGCACCTTGGGAGGCCAAGGCAAGCGGATCACCTGAGGTCAGGAGTGCGAGACCAGCCTGGCCAACATGGTGAAACCCCATCTGTACTAAAAATACAAAAAAATTAGCTGGGCGTGGTGGCACGCGCCTGTAGTGCCAGCTACTTGCGAGGCTGTAGCAGGAGAATCACTTGAACCTGGGAGGTGGAGGTTGCAATGAGCCGAGCTTGGGCTACTGCACCCTAGCCTGGGTGACAGAGCAAGACTGCGTCTCAAAAAAAAAAAAAAATAATAATAATAAATATAATTATCTTAGTAGGTGTGAAGTGCTATCTTGCTGTGGTTTTGATTTGCATTTTCCCTAATTACTGATGATGTTAAGCAGCTTTTCATGTATTTGTTGGTTATTTATACATCTTCCTTAGATAAATGTCAGCTTAAGTTCTTTACCTGACTTTTAATTCAGTGTTTTATTTTTTTGTTTTTGAGTTGTAAGAATATTCCGCATACTAGATCTTTACCAAATACGTGATTTGAAAATACATTTCTCCTTTTCTTCGGGTTGCCTTTTCATTTTTTTGTGAATTTTTTGCAGCGGATTTTTAAATTTGATATAGTCCAGTTTAATCTTTGTTTGTTGCTTGTGCATTTGGTGGCATATCTAAAAAATTACCTAACCAAGTTCTATGTTTTTTTGACCTAGTTCTATATGTTTCTATATGTAA
>NW_026652282.1:121602280-121650986 GCF_009828535.3 Hylobates moloch
CTAGAGGTGTTTGTAGTATTCTCTGATGGTAGATTGTATTTCTGTGGGATCGGTGGTGATATCCCCTTTTTCATTTTTTATTGCATCTATTTGATTCTTCTCTCTTTTCTTCTTTATTAGTCTTGCTAGCGGTCTATCAATTTTGTTGATCTTCTCAAAAAACCAGCTCCTGGATTCATTAATTTTTTGAAGGGTTTTTTGTGTCTCTATTTCCTTCAGTTCTGCTCTGATTTTAGTTATTTCTAGCCTTCTGCTAGCTTTTGAATGTGTTTGCTCTTGCTTTTCTAGTTCTTTTAATTGTGATGTTAGGGTGTCAATTTTGGATCTTTCCTGTTTTCTCTTGTGGGCATTTAGTGCTATAAATTTCCCTCTACACACTGCTTTGAATGTGTCCCAGAGATTCTGGTATGTTGTGTCTTTGTTCTCATTGGTTTCAAAGAACATCTTTATTTCTGCCTTCATTTCATTATGTACCCAATAGTCATTCAGGAGCAGGTTGTTCAGTTTCCATGTAGTTGAGCGGTTTTGAGTGAGTTTCTTAATCCTGAGTTCTAGTTTGATTGCACTGTGGTCTGAGAGACAGTTTGTTATAATTTCTGTTCTTTTACATTTGCTGAGGAGAGCTTTACTTCCAACTATGTGGTCAATTTTGGAATAGGTGTGGTGTGATGCTGAAAAAAATGAATCTTCTGTTGATTTGGGGTGGAGAGTTCTGTAGATATCTATGAGGTCCACTTTGTGCAGAGTTGAGTTCAATTCCTGGATATCCTTGTTAACTTTGTGTCTCGTTGATCTGTCTAATGTTGACAGTGGGGTGTTAAAATCTCCCATTATTATTGTGTGGGAATTTAAGTCCCTTTGTAGGTCACTCAGGACTTGCTTTATGAATCTGGGTGCTCCTGTGTTGGGTGCATATGTATTTAGGATAGTTAGCTCTTCTTGTTGAATTGATCCCTTTACCATTATGTAATGGCCTTCTTTGTCTCTTTTGATCTTTGTTGGTTTAAAGTCTATTTTATCAGAGACTAGGATTGCAATTATCTTTGGTCACCTGTGCTCAATAGCTAGGCATTCTGGTACCCTTGTGTATTCATTCTCATGCTGCTATGAAGAAATACCCAAGACTGGGTAATTTATAAATAGAAAAGTGTTAACTGACTCACAGTTCTGCATGGCTGGGAAAGCCTCAGGAAATTTTCAGTCATGGTGGAAGGGAAAGCAAACACATCCTTCTTCACAAGGCAACAAGAGAGAGGTACTGAGTAAAAGGGAAAAAAGTCCCTTATAAAACCATCATATCTCGTGAGAACTCACTATCATGAGAACAGCAGGAGGATAACTGACCCCATGATTCAATTACTTCCAAGCAGCTCCCTCCCACAACATGTGGGGATTATGGGAACTACAATTTAAGAAGAGATTTGGGTGGGGACACAGCCAATCCATATCACCTTAGATACTTCATAGTAAGTGTTTGTATATGGCTTATGATTAATTTATAAAATGAAGTTGTGGTAGTGGCTGATCTATGACATTTTCTCTTTGTAACTGATGAATCATCATTTGAACATCTCTCCTCTCCAACCTCCTTCCACAGGCGTAAATGAGCAGCAACCCATATTTGTAACCTAACTGCAAACAAGTTGCGTAACTTAAGCAGATTTCTTTGGCGATTTTTTTTTTGTCTGTTAAATGCATATTTGAGTGTTTCTTCATTCAGAAAACAATGTTTGCATTTTTTGAAGCCAGTTCTCATTTTATTACTTTCAAACCAGAACTTTCTCTAAATAACTTTGTCCCTTGGTGCTTTTAGTTGTTTCCCCCATGCTTTTATCCTGGACATCTGATGTCTCATGAGATATGATGGTTTTATAAATGGGAGTTCCCCTGCATAAGATTTCTTGCCTGCCTCCATGTAAGATGTGATTTTGCTCCTCATTTGCCTTCTGCCATGATTGTGAGGAATCCCCAGTGATGTGGAACTGTGAGTCAATTAAACCTCTTTCCTTTAGAAATTATCCAGTCTTGGGTTTGTTTTTATTAGCAGCAAACTAATACAGCAGCAGACTAATACAGCAAATTGGTACCACAGAGAGTGGAGCACTGCTGTGCTCCATGTGGAAGCATCTTTGGAAATGAGTAACAGGCATAGATTGGAACAGAGGTTTGGAGGTCTCAGGAGAGGACAGGAACATATGGAAAAGTTTGGAACTTCCTAGAGACTTGTTGATTGGCTTTGACCAAAAGGCAGATAGTGATATAGACAATAAAGTCCGGGCTGAGGTGGTCTCAGATGGAGATGAGGAACTTGTTGGGAACTGGAGTAAAGGTCATTCTTGCCATACAAAGAGACTTATGGCATTTTGCCTCTGCCCTAGAGAAATGTGGAACTTTGAACTTCAGAGAGATAATTTAGGGTGTCTGGCAGAAAAAATTTCTAAGCAGCAAAATGTTCAAGAGGAAACAGAGCATAAGACTTTGAAAAGTTTGCAGCCTGACAATGCAATAGAAAAGAAAAACCTGTTTTCTGGGGAGATCTTCAAGCCAACTCCAAAAATTTGCATAAGTAACGAGGAACCAAATGCTAATTGTCAAGACAATGGGGAAAATGACTCCATGGCATGTCAGAGACCTTCATTGCAGCCCCTTCCATCACAGGACTGGAGGCCTAGAAGAGAAAAATGGTTTCCTGGGCCAGATCCAGGGACCCTCTGCTCTGTGTAGCCTCTTGACTTGGTGCCTGCTTCCTAGGCACTTCAGTTTAAGGTTAAAAGTGGCCAAGGTGCATCTCAGGCCATTGCTTCACAGGATTCAAGTCCTAAGCCTTGGTAGCTTCCACATGATGTTGGTCCCGTGGGTATGTGGAAGACAAAAATTGATATTTGGAACCTCTAACTAGATTTCAGAGGATATATGGAAACACATGGCTGTCCAGGCAGTGGTGTGCTGCAGGTGTAGACCCCTCATGGAGAACCTCTGCTCGGGCTGTGTAGAAGGGAAATGTGGGGTCAGAGCCCCCACATAAGAGTTCCCCACTGGGGCACTGGCTAGTGGAGCTGTGGGTAGAGGGCCACTCTCCTCCAGACCCCAGAATGGTAGATCCACTGACAGCTTGCACCGTGCACCTAAAAAAGTTGCGGACACTCAATGCCAACCTGTGAAAATAGCTGGGAGAGGGGCTGTACCCTGCAAAGCCACAGGGGCGGAGCTGCCCAAGGCCATGGGAGTCCACCTCTTGCATCAATGTGAACTGGATGTGAGACATGGAGTCAAAGAAGATCATGTTGGAACTTTAAGGTTTAATGACTGCCCTGTTCGATTTTTGACTTGCATGGGGCCTGTACCCCCTTTGTTTTGGCCAATTTATTCCTTGTGGAATGGGCATCTTTACCCAGTGCCTGTACCTGCATTGTGTCTCAGAAGTAACTAACTTGCTTTTGATTTTACAGGCTCATAGGCAGAAGGGACTTGCCTCGTCTCAGATGAGAGCTTTGACTGTGGACTTTTGAGTTACTGCTGAAATGAGTTAAGACTTTAGGGGATTGTTGGGAAGGCATGATTGGTTTTGAAATATGAGGACATGAGATTTGGGAGGGGCCAGGGGCAGAATGCTATCGTTGGCTGTGTCCCCACCCAAATCTCACCTTGAATTGTAATAATTTCCACGTCAAGGGTAGGGCCAGGTGGAGATAATTGAATCATGGTGGTGACTTCTGCCCTACTGTTCCCATGGTAGTGAATACATCTCAGGAGATCTGATGGTTTTATAAACGGTAGTTAACCTGCACAAGTTCTCTTGCCCGCTGCCATGTAAGATGTGACTTTGCTTCTCATTTGCCTTCTGCCACGATTGTGAGGCCTCCCCAGCCATGTGGAAATGTGAGTCCCTTAAACCTCTTTCCTTTATAAATTACCCAATCTCAGTTATGTCTTTATTAGTGGTATAAGGACAGACGAATACACTATCTTTCCACATTTTTGTCATTTAGAACTATAATTAACAAGCTGTAGGCTGGGCACGGTGGCTCACGCCTATAATCCCAGCACTTTGGAAGGTGAGGTGGGCAGATCACGAGGTCAGGAGTTTGGCCAGCCTGGCCAATATGGTGAAGCCCCATCGCTAATAAAAATAGGAAAATTAGCTGGGCGTGGTGGTGTGCGCCTGTAGTTCCAGCTACATGGGAGGCTTAGGGAGAAGAATTCTCTTGAATCCACGAGGCGGAGGTTGCAGTGAGCCAAGATCATGCCACTGCACTCCAGCCTGGGCGACAGAGTGAGACTTTGCCTCAAAAACACACACACAAACAAACAAACAAAAAACCAAGCTGATTACTGCTCCTTACACGTCACCAATGTGCAAGTAAAATAGTGCTACGTGTTTGTCCTTTCTCTTTGAAGTAATTGCTTTCTCTTCCCCACCTATGTCTGGTGAGTGATGAAAAATTAATCATTATTGAAGGCTAAGATCGAATGTTGCTCCACTCTGATGTCTCCCCACCACCAACCCCTGCAGAGTTAGTGGCTCTTGTTGTCCTACTACTACTTTATTATAGCAGTTACCATGTTGTATTAAAATCATTCATTTACAACTTTGTCTCCCCATTATACAATATACACCAGGAAGAAGCATATTTCATTCATTTTTGTAATTGCAACCACCTTAATACACTTACCACAACATCATGGTGGCTGCTCAATGTATGTTTCATGAATAAATGGAAGACAAAACAATCATCAATTTTATACACGTTAGATTATTTTCTGAATCTGTTGTATAATGTTTTATTTAGAAATATTCCTATGGTTTGAATGTGTCCCCAAAATTACATGTATTGAAAATATAATACTCAGATTCATATGTCAATAGGAGGTGAGGTATTTGGGAAGTAATTTGGATTAGATAAGTTCATCAGGATGGAGCCCCTATTATATGGGAATAGTATCTTTACAGGAAGAGGTAGAAATACCTGGGCTGACTCCAATGCTGTTGCCCTCTCACCGTGTGATGCCCTCTCTCATCTTATGATGTAGCAAGAAGGTCCTCACTAGATGCTAACACCATGCTCTTGGACTTCCCAATTCCAGAAAAACGAGCCAAATAAAGGTGTTTTTTTTTTTTTTTTTTTTTTGAGATATATTCTCGCTCTGTCACCCAGGCTGGAGTGCAGTGGTGTGATCTTGGCTCACTGCAACCTCTGCCTTGGATTCAAGCAATTCTCCTCCCTCAGTCTCCTGAGTAGCTGGGACTACAGGCCCCTGCCACAATGTCTGGCAATTTTTTTTTTTTTTTTTGTATTTTTAGTAGAGATGGGGTTTCACCATGTTAGCCAGGATGGTCTCTATCTCCTGACCTTGTGATCCGCCCGCCTTGGTCTCCCAAAGTGTTGGGATTACAGGCGTGAGCCACCGCACCCACCCATAAACTTCTATTGTTTATAATTTCGCCGGTAGGTAGTATTACATTTTAGTAAGATAAAATGGATTAAAACAAAGGTTAAAGCTTAAAATCATTTAAAAATTTTATTTAAAAAAAATTCAGGGTGGGGCGTGGTGTCTCATGCCTGTAATCCCAGCATTGTGGCAGGCCCAGGCGTGGATCACGAGATCAGGAGTTCAAGACCAGCCTGACCCATATGGTGAAACCCCATCTCTACTAAAAATACAAAAATTAGCTGGGTGTGGTGGCGCATGCCTGTAGTCCCAACTACTCGGGAGGCTGAGGGAGGAGAATCGCTTGAACTCAGGAGGTGGAGGTTGCAGTGAAATGAGATTGCACCACTGCACTCCAGCCTGGGTGACAGAGCAAGCCTCCATCTCAAAAAAAAAAGAAAAAATTCAAGTTACAAGAAAGAAAATTTAAAAATACATAAAACTCTGAAAACCAAAAATATCTGGCAATATGCAATATTGGCAACTATCTTTTCATATATACATAGCTCTATACATATAAACGCTCGTATGTAAATTTACGTAAGGAGAGTTACATTGTGTATACACGTATATACATATATATGTATATATTTAATGTTTAGAAAGACCATCTCTATAAAATTTTGCATTTCTTTACTCTCTCCTCCAATTGGATAACCAATGTTAAAAGGTGATTTTGCATTTTTACATATCTTTGCGAATTTCATATAGTAATATATCATATATACATATACATACACCTGTATAGAAGCACTACTTTAATCTTTAATGCATCTTGCTTATATAACTTAGAAACACTTCATAAAAATCTATCCACATTTTCTGGTATAGAATTATCATACTTTTAAATGTAGTAATGTGAATGGTGATGGCTTAAATGCAATTTATTAAGCTATTTCTCTATTGCAGGCATTCAGGTTGATTCCAGTTTTTGGCCACTGCACTGTATTGGTCTTCTTTGGCTGCTGTAACACAATACCACAGAATGGGTTGTTCAAACAACAGAAATTTATTTCTCATTATCTGGAGACCAGAAATGTGACGTTAGGGTGCCAGTATGATGAGTTCTGGTGATGATTTTTTTCCGAGTTATAGACAGTGGCCTTCTCATTGCGTCCTCACATGGAAGGTAGAGCAAGCTCTCTAGTGTCTGTTATAAGGACACTAATTCTATCAGATAAAGGCCCCACCCTTATGAACTCATCTAATCTTAATTACTTCCTTAGAGGCCCCATCTCTAAATACACCCATAGAGGTTGTATTAGTTAGTTTTCATACTGCTATAAAGTTACCACCTGAGACTACATAATTCATAAACGAGGAGATTTAAGTGAGTCACATTTCCTCATGGCTGGGAAGGCTTTGGGAAAATTACAATCATGGCAGAAGTGGAAGCAGCATATCTTAGGTGGTGGCAGGCAAGAGAGCCAGAGAGCCAAGAAGGAACTTGCCAATAACTTACAAAACTATCAGATCTCATGAGAACTCACTCACAATCGTGAGAACAGCATGGGTGAAACCGCCCCCATGATTTAATCACCTCTCACCAGCTTCCTCCCTCAACACCTGGGGAGTACAGTATGAGACGAGAGACAAACCATTTCATTCTGCCAGTGTCCCCTCCCAAATCTCATGTCTTGTCACATTTCAAAACAAATTATGCCTTTCCAACAGCCCCCAAAGTCTTAACTCATTTCAACAGTAACTCAAAAGTCCACAGTCCAAACTCTCAGCTGAGACAAGGCAAGTCCCTTCTACCTATGAGCCTGCAAAATCAAAAGCAAGTTAGTTACTTCCAAGACACAATAGGGGTAAAGGCATTGGATAAGTGTTCTAATTCCAAATTGGAGAGAGTGGCCAAAACAAAGTGGCTACAGGCTCCACGCAAGAAGAAAAAACTCCATGTTTTACATCCAGGTCACTCTGGTATAAGAGGTGGGTTCCCATGATCTTTTACAGCTCTGCCCCTGTGGCTTTGCAGGGTATAGAGCCACTCTCAGCTGCTTTCACAGGCTAGCATTGAGTATCTGTGGCTTTTCCAGGTGCACAGTGCAAGCTGTCTGTGGATCTATCATTTTTGAGTCTGGAGGATGGTAGCCTTCTTCTTACATTCTACTAGACAGTGCCTCAGTGAGGACTCTGTGTGGGGGCTCCAACCCCACATTTCCCTTCTGCACTGCCCTAGCAGAGGTTCTCCTTGTGGGCTCCACCCCTGCAGCAAATTTCTGCCCGGACAAACAGGTATTTCCATAAATCCTCTGTAATCTAGGCAGAGGTCCCCAAACCTCAATTTTTGAGTTCTGTGCTCCCACAGACCCAACACCACATGGAAGCCACCAAAGCTTGGGTCTTGCACCCTCTGAAACAACGGCCCGAGCTGTACCTTGGCCCATTTTAGCCAAGGCTGGAGCTGGAGCAGATGGGACACAGGGCATCAAATCTTGATGCTGCACATAGCAGGGGGCCATGGGCCTGGCCCAATAAAGCAGTTTTTTCTTCTTGGCCTCCGGGTCTGTAATGGGAGGGGCTGTCAGCAAGATCTCTGAAATGCCCTGGAGACATTTTCCCCATTGTCTTGGTGATTAACAATAGGCTTTTCATTACTTATGTAAATTTCTGCAACTGGCTTAAATTTCTCCCAGGAAAATGGGTTTTTCTTTTCTATTGCATTGTCAGGTTCCAAATAATCCAAACTTCTATGCTCTGCTTCCTCTTGAACACTTTGCCACTTAGAAATTTCTTCTGGCAGATACCATAAATCATCTCTGTCAAGTTAAAAGTTCCACAGATCTCCAGGGCAGGGGCAAAATGCTACCAGTCTCTTTGCTAAACATAGCAAGAGTGATTTTTACTCCATTTCCCAATAAATTTCTCATCTCCATCCGAGACCACCTCAGCCTGGACTTCACTGTTGACATCACTATCCACATTTTGGTCAAAACCATAGAAAGGGTCTCTAGGAAGCTCCGAACTTTCTCACATCTTCCTGCCTTCTTCTGAGCCCTCCGAACTGTTCCAACCTCTGCCCATTACCCCGTTCCAAAGTCACTTACATCTTTTCAAGTATGTTTATAGCAGCACCCCACTCTGTGCTATCAATTTACTGAATCAGTCCATTTTCACACTGCTATAAAGATATTCTCAAGACTGGGTAATCCATCAACGAAGGAATTTTAATCGACTGACAGTTCTGCATGGCTCGGGACACCTCAGGAAACTTACAATCATGGCGGAAGGGAAAGCAGGCACATCCTACATGGTGGCAGGTGAGAGAGCCAGCAAGCGAATGAGAAACTTGCCAAACACTTACAATACCATCGGATCTCGTGAGAATTCACTCATTATCATGATAACAGCATGAGAGAAACCACCCCCATTATCCAGTTCATCCCTCACCAGATTCCCCTCTCAACACCTGGGGATTACAATTCAAGATGGGATTTGGGTGGGGATACAGAGCCAAACCATATTAGGGGGATCAGGGCTTCCACAGATGACTTTTGGGAAGACAGAAATATGTAGTCCATACCTCTCATGTGCTGCATACTGAATCGTGCTGCATACCAATATTTCAGTCAATGATGCACTGCATGTACTATGGTGTTTTCCTAAGATTATAATACAGCTGAAAAGTTCCTTTTGCCTAGTAACATTGTAGCAAAATGCAATACTCATATGTTTGTGGTAATTCTGGTATAAACAAACCTACTCTACTGCCAGTAATATAAATGTATACCTCATACAATTATGTGTAGTAAATAATATTTGATGATGACAACAAACAAATATGTTGCTGGTTGTATATTGTGAAAGGAAAATAAATCTTGGGACCCCAAAATCACTAAGCTAAAGAAAAAAGTTAAGCTGGGAACTGCTTAGGGCAAACCTGCCTGCCATTTGATTCAAAGTCATTTTTCTGCTCACTGAGATAAATGTGTATCTGATTGCCTCCTTTGGAAAGGCCAATCAGAAACTCAAAAGAATGCAACCATTTGTCTCATCTGCCTGTGACCTGGAAGCCCCTTCCTTTACTTTGAGTTGTCCTGCCTGTCTGGACTGAACCAACGTTCATCTTACATATATTGATGGATGTCTTGTGTTTCCCTAAAATGTATAAAACCAACTGTACCCCGACCACCTCAGGCACATGTCATTAGGACCTCCTGAGGCTGTGTCATGGGTATGCATCCTTAACTTTGGCAAAATAAACTTCCTAATAGTCTGAGACCTGTTTCAGATATTTGGGGTTCACAGTATTCACTATGCTATCCATAATTTTCATCACTATTTTAGAATGTACTTCTGAAATAATGTTAACTATAAAACAGTCTGAGGTCAGTCCTTCAGGAGGTATTCCAGAATAAGGCATTGTTATCATAAAAGATGACAGCTGCATGCCTGTTATTGCCAGTGAAAAACTTACAGTGGGACAAGTTGTGGAGGTGGACAACAGTGATATTGACAATCCTGATCCTGTGTAGCCCTAGGCAAATGTGTGTTTATGTCTTCAAAGAAAAAGTTTAAAAAGTAAAATAAATTTAAAAATAGAGGAAAGCTTATAGAATAAGGACATAAATAATTAAGATATGTTTGTACAGCTGTGTAATGTGTTTATTTTTTAAGCTAAATGTTACTATGAAGGATTCAAAAAGTTGAAAGTGTATAAAGTAAAAAAGTTACAGCAAGATAAGGTTAATTTATTATTGAAGGAAGAAAACTGTTTTAATATATTTAGTGTAGTCTAAGTGTTCAATTTTTATAAAGTCTGTAGTAGTTTACAGTAAGGCCTTCACATCCATTCACCACTGACTCACAGTCTCACCCGGACTAATTTCCAGTCCTGTAAGCTCCATGCATGGTAAGTGCCCTATACAGGTGTGCCATATTTATCTTTTATACCATACATTTACTTTTAAATTTTCTATGTTTAGGTACACAAATACTTTCCATTGTCTTACAATTGCCTAAGTATTTAGTACAGTAAAATGCTGTACACGTTGCAGCTTGGGAGAAATAGGCTGTACCATATAGCTTAGGTGTTTAGTATGCTATACCATCTAGGTTTGTGTATGTACACTCTATGATGTTTACACAATGATGAGAGCTGCCTAACAACACATTTCTCAAAACACATTCCCATAGTTAAGTGATGCATGATTGTATATGTACGGACTCCTATAAACCGAGATAAAAACAGAAACAGAAATGAGCTAATAAGAAATCATGCAAGTGTTTAATAACTTTTTCTTTAATAAGAAATGATTCAGAGGATAAGCATACAAATAAGTAGTAAACACATAGAAAGGTCAATTGCATTTGTTTCCTGGAAAATGCAAAGTTTTTCTTATTCATGTTTGTAAATATACAAATGATTCTCATGCAAGAAATATTAGTGGTAAATGACACTCCTGGCTTGTTTGGTGCCAGATACTATGCTAAACACTTTACCCGAATTATTTCATGTTATTGTGAAACAGCATTTTGAGATACACATCCTTAACCCCAAGCTACAGATGGGGAATCTGAGAACCAGTGAGGTTAGGTAAGATGTACTTCTTAAAGTCATATAGGTTACAAATAGTAAATCTGAGCCAGAACCTGGATCTAGATCACACATTTGTATGGCCTCTCATTAGTGACAGCAACAGCAAATACATTCAGTAGGTAGGAGACTCTGTTCTAAACACTTAATATGAATTAATGAATTTAATTCTACAACAGGCTTATTAGGTAGTTAATATATGACTATTATCTCCATTTTGCAGATGAGAAAATAGAGGCAGAGAGAGCATAAATAGCAGTCAGTAGAATCAATATTTCAGTCCTGGAAGACTGACTGTAAAGTCCACAGCCATAATCCACACTAAAATGCAAAAAGCTAAAACCTGCTGCTTGGGGAGATTCAGAGTTTGAAATAGAAATTTGTCTTTGACCTTTAAAAAAAATATTTTTTCAGACACAGTCACAGACAAGTATATGATTCTGCACTGTCACTTATTAGGGTGTGTTATCATTGGGGGAAAACAACAACTCTTATTGACAGGAATAAAAACAAGTGACAAGTGATCCTACTGTAGGGAAATGCCAGCAACTGCTTTTTTTTTTTTTTTTTTTGTCGGAGTTTCGGTCTTGTTGCCCAGGCTGGAGTGCAGTGACACGATCTCGGCTCACTGCACCCTGTGCCTCCCGAGTTCAAGCGATTTTCATGCCTCAGCCTCCCTGGGTACCTGGTATTACAGGCATGCACCACCACGCCTGGCTAATTTTGTATTTTTATTAGAGACGGGGTTTCTGCATGTTGGTCAGGCTGGTCTCGAACTCCCAACCTCAGATAATCCACCCACCTTGGCCTCCCAAATTGCTGGGATTACAGGCGTGAGCCACCGTGCCTGGCAACCAGCAACTGTTAATAAGAACTGCTTTTATTTTCCATTGAGTAAAACAAGAAAAAGGTGGAATTTCATCATTTTCATTTCAACTCGAATACATTCTCAGTGACCTCCCTGCAACTTTCTGCATTAACTCAGTGGTAGTAAATAGTTTGCCAGCTATTGACAAACGTTAATAAATTGTTCTACATCAAGAGCAACAAATATTCCTCACCTGCATATTACACAGTGGTGGCAAAAGTGAAAAAATAAAACCATGTAATCCTTGTGCTCTCTAATCAGTTGAGAATGAGGTTAATTTGAGATCGTTTGGAATGAGAAGCCAGGTTTTTGCCAAACAGCAATCAAAAAAGCATTACCCTTTTGCTGCTGACAGGAAAGTTCAAAAATTCCATCATGTTCCAGTTTCTCAGCAGTTGATAAAGGTTAATAAAACAAGGTTTTAGGAAGGCAGTGTTTGTACATTTTTTATGCTCTTAAAGGACAGTTCTCATTAGCTCCACATGGCTCAGCTCTGATGCTCTTCTCATATTTCAACTGGAGCGTGTCCCTACTTCCTGCTTTGCATGGACCAATAAAGTGTGGATAGAGCTCCCAATTCTGATAGCTGAGGAGAGAGATGAAGCCCTTTAATCTTAGCCAGTGACAGTAAATGGTAAGAGGAGATAAGATTTGCACTAAAGTCTCAAGGGAAGAGAACGTCTGTTTTGTGGAATTATAAACATTAAATTAGAATGGGCAATTCATTATTTTGTAGAATTCCCGAGTTAGTTGGGTAGCAGATTTTTTACGGGATTTTACAAATGGCAAGTACTTTCTTCCTGGATGAGGAAATGTTATATCTCATATTTAACAATGTCTATATGTTTCATTCTCTTATACCTCAGCAATTTGATATTTAAATGTGAATAACACTGTTGTTTCAGAAAGTATTATATTAATTTTCAAATTATTTTGAGAATATACTACATGGCAAAATGCTATACCTTTAAGAAAATAAGTGCACTCTTAGCTTACAAAAAGTAAAAACTTCTTTGAGTGTACAAAAATAACTTATTTCTGAGTAATTATATTTTTTTCTAACTTAATTTCTCTGGACCTCAGTTTTTCATCTTCAGAATGTGAACATAGCGCATATATTTCTGGTTTCATAGGGAGGATTAGAGAAACTTTCATATAAAATTCTTATACTGTATAGTGTGTAATAAGCACTCAATAAATATTAACTGTTAGTACTGTCATTTTGGTACATTTACAATTATTAGGTAGTTTAGTAGCTTATTAGATAGGGTTTATCTAGGTAACAAAATATATATGGACCTCGGCAGCTCATTTGGGAACTATTTCTCATAATATATTGTAGACAACATGAAGAAATATAAGCATGATTGTGTTTCTAACTGGCTGCATTATACCTGATTGTTCTGTAATACAACTAGAGAGAGATTTATAATTGTATACCACAGGACAGTAGCCCAAACCTTGTCTTGATTATGGTTATTTTCAGTGAGTTAGATAAAGCAGTTAAGTATTTGCTCATCAAATCCAAGGCTGCATTATACCTGATTGTTCTGTAATACAACTAGAGAGAGATTTATAATTGTATACCACAGGACAGTAGCCCAAACCTTGTCTTGATTATGGTTATTTTCAGTGAGTTCGATAAAGCAGTTAAGTATTTGCTCATCAAATCCATGGATAAAGTTGTAAAGGAGAACAAATAGTTTTGGTGAGGGAATTAGAATCTAAAAACATATTGACAAGCTGGGATGATAGACAAAATATATCAGAATGAAATTTAATAAAAATTGATATAAATCTACACCCTTGAGATAAAAAATCCAATACACATATTCATGTTTGGGGGCATCATTTCATAGCGCTTGTAGAAGACGGTTTAGTGTCAGTGGTAAACTCAGTATGAATCACAGTATAATTTATGTCATTTTCCAAAAGAATGAATGCTATCTTAGACTGCATGAATGAATACTATCTTAGCCTGCATAAATGAAAGTACAGTGACTAAAATGAGAGAGACACTTAACTTCACTTTGTCCAATAGTAATTAACAGTCTGCTCAGTTTGGAGAGGTGTTAAAATGTTTAAAGTGAATAATAAGAAATGAAGACTATTCAGAGTAGAATGATTTTCCAAAATGAGGGAAGGAACTGAGGCTATCTAACCTGGAGAGGGACGACTAAGGAGGGACGGGGCACCTGTTCTCTGAAGATCAGTTATGTGTGGGATTGTTGGACATTTAAAACATAAGAATAATGTTCTGCCATTCTGTTGTCTTCCACTCAGGGGGAAAACATAAAAAAACACAATCGTTAAGAGTCTTAAGTGTGAGTATTGTAAAGGGAGAAAAACAAAGGGCTAGAAAATGATAGCAGTAAGAGAACTGTTACTTTATTTTAGGTTACCAGAAAAGACCTTCTGAGGAGGTGAGTTTTGAGATAAGAACTGAAAGATGAGTAAAAGATAACGATATTCCAGGAAACAAGAATTACAAGAATAACAAAAATGGTTTTATTGGTTTGTTCAAGGAAGAAATTTAGGCCAATGTGGATGATGATTAGGAAGAGAAGGACAAAGTTGTTACACACAAACACACAATGTAAAAAGTACATAATGTTTTATTTTATGTGGGTTCTTTTTTCGGAAAACACAATATATTATATGTCTCCTAAATCTTGAGTAACAAGCCATGTTAGTATATATAACTTTATTCTTGAACAACTTTCTGCATATTCTTTCATATTATGATTATATTATTTTATTATTAGATATATCATTTTATTATTCATAGCCCTTTGCAAATTTCTATTTTATTTTGTTAAAATTTTTGCTCATTTTCTCTTTTATTGAGTAGTCTATCATTTCCTTAATGATTTATTGAAGATTTTTATATGCTGGATAGTAATCCTTTGTCTAGTATATGCATTGAAAATATGTTTTCCTAGTTAGTGATTTGCCTCTTCATTCACTTTAGTAAGTCTTTTCAAGAAAATAAGTTCTTATATGTAATGTAGTAAAATTTATTATTGTTTTATTTTAGCAATTGTTTTGAATGTATAGAAGATGTGATTACAGACAAGATCATATAGGGAGAAAATGTACAGAGAAAAGAGAGGGAAGCTAAGACCAGGTCTTGAAATCTTTGTGATTTACTGTCTCCATTTTGTGTTTCAATTGAAACATTTGAGAAAAGCCCAATTCATTTTCCTTTGAAGATAACTTTTGTTCCTGCTTAGATGATTGTAAATTTTTGTACTTGTACCTCAAAAACAGTTTGCCAGTTTATGACTAACCCCGGTTGTCTTTTCATTGACTTTTCTTATCACATGATGATGCTTTTGAAAGTATTTATTCAGCTTTTCCATCAGTTCAGAAACAACGATGCCTTGGATTAGATAGCTTCACTTCCATGACTTCTTGTTTCTTCTTCTGGACACTGCATATGTGGATCTGTCCATATCTACAATCATCTCTCATCATTTTCATTTCTTCATTCTCTATCTCTACATTGTGGTGAAGTTTCTTAAGCCTGTCATTCTCATTGCTAGCTTGATTGGTGATGTTTTTATTTGTCTCTTTATTGCTTCAAGCAAAGGATTTCATTTTGCAATTAAAATTTGATGTTGTTTTTAAATAGTTTTTGTTCATTTTTTCATTTAACCAACTGGAGGCTCCTTGTACTTCTCAGTGTTTTGACTTATCTTTACTTCTTATTTTATAGTCTTTTCAAAAAAGTGTATTAAGCAAAACTTTACCCTCTTATTTCTGCCAATAAGTATTGCCCTTGTATAAAATAAATATATGTATGTCTCTTTAGTCTATTTTCTGTTTTATCACCCTACCTGTCACTTGTCGTAATTCCTAGTAATGAATGCAGACTAACTTCAAGCTAAACTACTGATTATAGTTTTTATCATTAGCTAAAATGCTTTGAGTTTAATTTACGTTTCTTTAAAATATTTATCAACTTAGTTTTATACTCTATACATAGAATCTGAAGGTACTGTTTAATTTTTTGCTTCTTCCAACCCTGAAGAAATGATAATATTATGTTATAGGGTAGAAGAAACTGAATTTAGGTGTAGGAATATACCATTTTTCAAGGGATTATCTTAGTGCTAAGTAGGTAGAGTGAGTGAGAAATTCACTATATTCAGACCCAGGCTGTTCAGATAAATCTCTGCAAGGGGGAAGCCTCAGTGCTGTGGGTCAAACCCAGTTGAATAATTACACTTTAACAAATTAGATAATATTTTTCTCATAGGAAATTGTGGAGAAAACAGTAGTGTATATCTGCAAGATTAAGAATGGGAGACCACTTGATAAAGATTATAGACAATCAATAGTGCCTTTATTAAAACACTTTGACTTCTCACAATTAATATAATAGCCAGGGCCCAAATTATTGAATTATCATTCTTGGCACAGCATATAGTACAGTACTTTCACACGCACTCATTAAATCCTTTTTTGACAATAGTGATAATGATAGGTATGATCCAGACAAAATGAAATATGACCAAGTGACCAGTTAAAGACAGAAACAGCCAATCAAATTACACTAACATTGACTGAATACATGCTGGGCTGTAACCTCTATGCTGAATGGGAGAGAGTAAGGCTTGGTGAGAACACATTTTTGCCCCCCTGGGAAGATCTCGTAAAATACGTGCTTGGTGCCCTTCACTTTTACTTTTTCATCTTATGTATGCTTCTCTCTTTTTTTTTTTTTTCAGGAGGGAACATTGAAAATCTGATGTAGTACAGAAAGAAATAAAATATATCTTTTACTTATAGCAGTGGTCAGCAAACCATAGCCTATGGGCCAAATCTTGTCTGCTACCAGCTTTTGTCAATAAAGCTTTTTTTTGGCATAAAGATACGCCCATTAATTTATGTATTTTCTGTTGTTGCTTTTGTGCTATGTTAGTGGAAATGAGTAGTTGGCACAGAGACTATAAGGCCCACAAAGCTAAAAAAAATTACTATCTGGCTTTTTACAAAAAAGTTTGGTGATCCCCTCAAAAAACTGTTAATCTACATTGGCTGATAGAATTCCATCCATCTTCAGTGAGCAGTATTCATATCTTGGTAAATTTTAAGTGTATCTTCTGAACTCACTTTTATATCCCCTCTTTTATTATTCTCATTCGTGCCCATAAATAAGTTAGTTCAAATAAACACATTAATTGATTTAAATTATCATATGTCCACATTACTGGGTAAAATTGCCTGTATTTGCCAATGGAATATATCATTACCAAGAAGAACATTGTTTCAGCATTGATTGCCATGTATATTCTGACTCTGTCTCCTTTTACTTTGCCCGCTACCCCTGTGCTTTAGCTACACTGGCCTTTTCTTGGAACTTGAGAAGCATGATCATTTTGGATGTACATTTTGCAGTGTGTATTTTCGGACTGTACACTTGCCCTTCTCTGTGCCTGGGATGCTTTTAACTCCCTTGTTTGTTCAACTCTCTCTTATGTTCAAATATTACCTTCACTGAAAGGCTTTCCTTGACCACCTAATCTATAATAGCCTCCTTCTTTCCCAGAACTCTCACTTTAAAACACCCAGTGACCCCTATTATTTGCTGATATTATATGGAAAAATAATTTCTTGTGTCTCCCTACCAGAGTGTTGTCTCCATTAGAATAGAGACATTTTATTTGACTCGATGTTATATTCCCACAGCTTATAATAGTGCTAGGAATTTAGTAGGTACTCAACCAATATTTCTAGAATGAATGAATAATTGGATCTAAGAAATACATTAAAGAGACAGTATATCTAAGTGGTTAGGTAAATATAGCTGACATAAATGTAACTTCTTCCGAGTGAACTTGAACAAGTTACTTTTCTGAACCTCAGTTTCCTCATTTGAAAAATTGGGATAATAACAGTACTTATCCTCTCAGAGTTTATGTATGAATTAAAGACTATGTAAAAGTTCAGACATATTGTATAGCATGATAAGTGCTTAAAGAAGAAAATTATTACCATTAATGTGGTAATTCTTGGCATTACCAAAATGACAAGGATAACCAGGAAAGCTTTATCACAGAAAGCTTAATGCTAGCTATTGGAAAATGCATTTTTTATCATAAATAAGATTATGTTACATCAGCCAATCTATGATCTTGCAAGTTAGTGTTGTCACAAATTGAATCCTTGGAAGTGAGAATATTAAGTTATTGTATTCAAAAATATTTATTGAGAGCCTAAACTCTGTGTTAGGTATTGTTGAGCAAATTTTCGACGATAATTTTCTGTGTGTGTGTGTTTTTTTTTTCAATCTCTTCTGATATGTTCACCAAAGAAAGTGATCCCTTAGCCAAGATCTTGGCAAGAACCAGCGTCAAGGGAATGTTCATCCAGTAATCCTGAAATGTTCGACACCCAAGAAGAGAATCAAGATGAAAATCTGTGCAGTTCTGTGAGATTTCTGTAGTACTTTGTTCTGCTTACACTTCAAAAGTACGCTAGATTTTCAACTTAGTATAGCATTGTCATTTCCACTGATGTATTTCTTGAGTATAGTGACCAACTCTCCTGATTTTCTCAGGACTAAAGGAGTTTCTGGGACAAGAAAAGTATAGTTTTAAAAACAGGACAGCCCCAGCAAACTGGGACAAGTTGGTCACACTATCCATGAGGATGTGTATGTATGCACATTTTTATGTATGTTAATTCATATTTTATAATTTACATACCATATTTATACTAGGAATCAGGTGTGTTAAATCCCGTGATACACATATTTATATCCCAAAATCCCAAAATCTATGTAATTACCATCTATTTCTAAAAAAATTCTAGAAACAAAAGTCATTATGAAATGCTATTTTAATATATTTTGGACCATATATCATCATACCATGTTTAGGACCTCATTTTTTGTTTGTTTGTTTTTTATTATTATACTTTAGGTTTTAGGGTACATGTGCCCAATGTGCAGGTTTGTTACATATGTATCCATGTGCCGTGTTGTTTTGCTGCACGCATTAACTCGTCATTTAGCATTAGGTATATCTCCTAATGCTGTCCCTCCTCCCTCCCCCAACCCCACAACAGTCCCCGGACTGTGATATTCCCCTTCCTGTGTCCATGAGTTCTCATTGTTCAATTCCCACCTATGAGTGAGAACATGCGGTGTTTGGTTTTTTGTCCTTGCGATAGTTTACTGAGAATGATGTTTTCCATTTTCATCAATGTCCCTACAAAGGACATAAACTCATCATTTTTTATGGCTGCATAGTATTCCACGGTGTATATGTGCCACATTTTCTTAATCCAGTCTATCGTTGTTGGACATTTGGGTTGGTTCCAAGTCTTTGTTATTGTGAATAGTGCCGCAATAAACATACGTGTGCATGTGTCTTTATAGCAGCATGATTTATAGTCCTTTGGGTATATACCCAGTAATGGGATGGCTGGGTCAAATGGTATTTCTAGTTCTAGATCCCTGAGGAATCGCCACACTGACTTCCACAATGGTTGAACCAGTTTGCAGTCCCACCAACAGTGTAAAAGTGTTCCTATTTCTCCACATCCTCTCCAGCACCTGTTGTTTCCTGATTTTTTAATGATGGCCATTCTGACTGGTGTGAGATGGTATCTCATTGTGGTTTTGATTTGCATTTCTCTGATGGCCAGTGATGATGAGCATTTTTTCATGTGTTTTTTGGCTGCATAAATGTCTTCTTAGGACCTCATTTGTTAAGGCTAACTACCTGAAAGTCTTGTGCCGCCACAAGTTTAGCCCATTTCATGGGACTCATTATAGCAAGTGTTCATTTCTCCCACCCTCTGTTCATGTCCCCAGTTATATGAACAGGAATTTTTTGTTAGAATAGGACAAATTATTTATTTTTCCTATGTTACAGATAATGGAAAAGCTTGCATACATGGCCACTTTGGAGGATAGACACTTTTTCTCATTTAACAAAATAGTGTAAATACATAAGACCATGCCATCATTTTTATTAATCAATGCTGTTACCTTTTCTGAAAGAATTGTTCTATTTCCTTGAGCTTATTGTGATGAATCTTGAGTCTCCCCTTAAGAATTAAGCTGTTTTCTGGAAGACGAAAAGCAGCCCTCCCCAAAGTTTTACCAAGACGTATTGGAATATGCTTTTCTATTACATCTAGATATCTTGATGGAAAAATTATAGACGGGATTTATTTTAAAAAGAGATACATTTCATACTTGGTATTTGAAAATATGCTAGCATAGCTCTTGGAAATAAACAGTAATCTAACAATTCTTGTATGATATCCTACTGCCCAATGTTGTTTCTTCTTTTTATTGGATTGGTGCAATTACGTTTGCACCAGCATAATTTATTTTGATTAGACTTTTCTGCCACCCTTTTCTTGATGTGAGTGATGCCATTTGAGAATTGCAAGCTTCTTGAAGTCAGATAACCAGTTTATGCTTGTGTTCCCAGCAGTTAGCATGACGTCTGGTAAAGTAAGGTATTCAAGAAATGTTAGTTAAATCTATAAAGAAGAAAATATAGGTTAAAATGATTCCCCAAGAATGTCTATATTTTATCCAGAAAATTTCAAATCCAACAGTAGCTATATAGGTTTACACACACAAAGCATTGAACATCCCCCGTGATCTTACTGAATCTCAAGATTTTACCAAGGCCAATTTTAGTAGCTTTGTTTCTGGGTGATTTTGTCTGGTCAATATACAGAAATAATAATGATAATGATAGGAATAATAATAGGAAGAGTAGTGACTTCTTGTCTTTGTGTATCAATTCATTCAACAAATTTGACCAAGTGCCTGCTACACACCAAAGCCCTTTTGGTGCTGTGAGTAAAATGGTGAGGACGACAAAGTTCCTCCTCTCAAGGAGGTTACAGTCTTTAGCTTTCTTTTGAGCTCCATTTCCATCATCCTACATGCCAAATGAATATTTATGCCTCTGTGTTCCATAGTGATCTCAAAGTCAAAATGTTTAAAACTGACTTCCTCTCCCTCTACCAGACCAAATCCTCTCGTATTTTTAACTTCAGAGTCAATCCCATGAGGGCAGGGATAATGTATATCTTACTCTTACTGTGTATAATTGGTGCCTCCTATGGAGTCTGACCTATAGAAGATTTTCAATAAATATTTGTTCCGAGGCAACATCTTACCACTGCCCCCCTCACTGCCCAATAGAGACAAGTCCTTTGGCTTCTAAATTCTTATAATCTCCTCTCCACATCTAATATAGCAGCCTTCACAGACAATTCTGTACCAAATTGTCCATGCGTGCGTTTATATTTACTCTTAAATTGGAAGCCCTTTGGGAATAAAAACTGTCTGAATCATCTGTCATTACCACAGATCCCTGAATATTGTAAAATAACAGTAAATGCTTATTGAGTTAAATAATGTTCAAAATACCTCAGTTCAAAAAATTTCAGTTTATAGTAACTGAGTACTTATTTTTAAGGAATTCTAGTGGCCTTAGTATTGATGATTCTGTAGGATCACTCTAGAGAAATAATAGCGATAATAATAATATCTATTATCTATGATGACACAGGCAAAGTGTCAAGCATAGTGTTAAGTGCTTTCCTTAACTACTGTACGAAATATTCCCCGAATTTATTATAACATCCATTTTATAGATGAAAAGACTGAAACAAAGATAAAGCAAGTGACTTATTTAAGTTCATGCAAATACGAATTAAATCGCCACTGGTTACGTGGTTACACAGTCCCATAATATTTTTTCATATATAATTTTTCACTGAAGAAGCACATTCATTCCTGCATAGGTTAGTTAAACAAAAGAT
The DNA here is from genome assembly GCF_009828535.3 of Hylobates moloch. Lineage (NCBI taxonomy): Eukaryota > Metazoa > Chordata > Mammalia > Primates > Hylobatidae > Hylobates > Hylobates moloch. Next base: position 121,623,925 of record NW_026652282.1, read on the forward strand.
GTGTCCATTTGCATTCCAAGACATTCTTGCTGGTTATTCAGAGCCCCAAAGTTCCGTAATAATGTGCTGATCATCATTTTGGCAGGCAATTTCTGTAGTCTGTAAGGTGAACCAGAAATTCTTCTGGTGTTAATTTGAATTTCTCTTCAAATGTAAGCCACCGGAGATGAGCCATACTTTTGGCTGTTTGAAGTCACAGTGCAGGCCACTGATAACCTAAGGCTGGGGAGGAGTCAATACGCATCTCCTTATCACTGTAATACTTTTTAGGAGGAATTTGGGATAGAGGGTTATTTAAAAATTCAGGAAAGGAAAAATATGGCATGCTTCTGTGATTGACTTTGACATGGATATTTGAGGGACTAAAAGGTCATTTTTATTTGAAATAAAAATAAACATTAGTGTAGTTAAGCAAGTTTTTCCACGATAGCATCTATAACAGCCTTTTGTTCAGCTTTGTATGGTGAGAGGAAACCCTTATATTTTAACTGACTGAAAGGTGTCAGAGCATAAGTGCTTCTAACCATGCCCAGGCTCCTTTAAAATGTCCTCATTTAAGGTCAATAAAGCAAAACTTGTATCTGTTTTACTATGAAAACATTTCAGGTGGAAATCTCTAAATTCTTGCTGGAAATCTGAGTGTTTAATGCCTAAACAACAAAAGGACTTGGCATTTTAGATAATTACTTTGATAAAGAATGTACTTGCTTAGTGCATAGTTTCAGGTGGACATTGGAAAGCCATTGCAGTATACCTAATGACAACTGAAGATAAGTGGCTCTAAGTTTACTGTCTTGAAACAGTGTTGTGCTGTGCTTTGATTAATTGTTTTATTTTGCATTGTCTTCTCACACCACTTACCATGTCCTGGCCACCAGAATAGCACACTTTAGTGCCCTGCCGTGCTCCTTTATGCTTTAGCTATACGATACAGTTCTTCATTCCGTAGGCGTATTCCTGCCTCTTTGTTTTTGTTTCCTGAGGGTAGCATGCCTTCTTTCCCATGATAAATGCTTACTCATTCATCAAGGCTCCATTCAAATATCACCTCTTTTAGGAAATCTCCAGTGGACACCCCCTAATTCAAAAGTGAGTTAAACCTCCTCTATATGCTTTATGGCACATATCTCAATTGCACTATGTATCACATTATGTTGCAATTGTTAATGGGTGTGTCTTCCTAAAAGTGTTCTACAAGAGTAAGGACTAGTTTATGTGTGTATGTATGTATAAATGAACTAAATGCTTTCCTTATTTTTTTTTATGCTGGGCCTTATTTTGGCAAGAATTTAAGACAACTAAAAGGCTATACAACAAAATAACAAGAAATAGGTGAGATGAAGGTAGGAAATATGTTAATTAGGATGAAAATAGGGCTGTGAATGAGGCAGATGAGGCCTGTGATTTTATTTGATCTATCTTCATATTTCTATAATGCTGCAAAGTGACTAGCATTTAGAAGACAGCTAGCATGCATAATTTTAAATTCACTTATTTATTGAATTAATGATTAATTACTATTACCCTTGAATGTCACTCAGCAATATTTTACTAAAGCATTAAACCTTCTCCTATTTATAGACTATTCAGTCACCAACACCATGACATGACCTGTCAAGCACTGTAATTTATCACTTTTATTTTCCCCGAAAGTTTTCCCCATTTATAGATGTGGAACCAGAGTCCTAGAGAGATTAAATTATTTGATCAGGATCACACAGCTCAAACTTGGGTGAAATCACCACTCAAGACCTCATCTGCAAAATGACAAAAATGAAAGGGAACTCAGCCTTCATTTAGCCCAAGCTTTCACAATATGCGACTCTAAAGTAATCCTGAGTGTAATTTATTAAAAGTCACTTCTCATTTTGACTCACTGTATTTCCCTGGTGTTCTTTTATTTTCAGTCTCTTCATAATTGGGCTGATTCCTGTAGAAATTTCATGCATTATTAAGTTATTTGATTTATCTTGCTTCCCATATTTGTGAGAGGCTCTGTGTCGTGTAACTGCTTACTTGCAGGCTATTAAATTGGTCTCTTTTGCTACAGACTTGCCTTTGCAGTTGTGGTAAGAGGTGAGCCACATGAGCCAAGTGCATGAGTGTCGGATGTCTACATTACATGGGCACGTTACAGGAGCAAGTGTGCTACTGTCCCTTACTGCCCTTCAGTGCATGATTATTTCATCTACGCCTGGAGAACGAGTGACTTTTTCCAAAGCCCAAGGAATTTTGGTTGACATGAGAAAAGCAACAGTAGCTAGAGGGAAGAGGAAGGAGAAGAAAATAAGACAAACTTGAAGAGGTAGAAGGAAAGGACCACTGATACTGATAGGTTGCTAAAGGCAGAACATAGTCATTTGTTTGGACGTCATTTTGAAATCACAATTATCAAAACCACAAATGGAACACTGGAAGGAGACAAGCCTCTAGGTGTCCCGTAACACATCCCTCGGGGTGTGAAAATTGAAGAGAAGACAGATGAAAACGAATTTCTATGAGGTGATGACCAATTTCCTTATTTATATTTTGTTCTCAGGAAGTAATCAGGACTGGTTAGGAATGCAGTCTTACATTGTTTTGGCCCAATCAGCATGCTTATCCGAGAACGTTTTTTAGAGTTCCCCCGGTGTCTTAAGTTTTTTTTTTTTTTAACACAGAAAAATTGTTTGAGTAGTTGACAGAGTTTTGTTTGTGTAGCTTCTTTAAAGAGGGAAAGTGAATTTTAACCAGCCTCAGCATGAATCTTACAAAAGGATATCTTCCCTAGTCTACAATTAGAATCCTGGGCTAGCTTATTATTTGCTCAATGGCTTCCAAAATGCAGTACTACATGTATTACAACTTGTGTTTTAAAAATGAAGCAAAATCATTATGCTAAGTGAAATTAGCCAGTTACAGAAGAAGAAATACTGCGTGATTCTACTTACATGAGAAATAAAATAGTCACACTCATAGAAACAGATTGTAGAATGGTGGTTGCTAGCGGGTAGGGGAAGGGGAAAATGTGGAGCTGCTAATCAACGGGTGTAAAGTTTCAGTTACTGAGGATGAATACGTTTAGAGATCCACTGTGCAACATTGTGCCTGTAGTTGACAATTCTGTATTGTACACATACAAACTTGTTAAGAGGGTAGATCTCATGCTAATTTTTCTTATCACAAAGAAATTCTATTTACAAAGCAGAGTTTCCGAATTGATCTTACAGAATGCTTTAAAGTGCAAGTCATGTGTTAAAGCTCTTGGATATTTAATATTTCGAAACAAGGTATCTCTAGGTGGAGTTGGGTGCCCTGGTTCTCAGTGAATTTAAGTGTTTTAATATTAAGTAACCAGAGATTGGTGTAATTAAAACAGAAGCATCCTTCACCTCATTACTCTGGTTGATTGATGGTAAATTTCATTCAAAGTAGGTAAATAAATTTTGAATAATAACCCTTAAAACAGGAAATATAAGATAAAGCATGCTGTCTTTTCTACACAGCTAAGTTCTGGTGATTTTATTTTAAAAAGAGAACTAATAGCTCTTGAGAGGGAAAGTATAAAGCTGTGATAAAGCATCCAAGATAATAAAAAAACAAGCAAGATTGTTAAGAGAAAGATAGATAACCCCTAAATAAAAACCAGCTTTCTATAGACAATATCAATGAATCAAATCTTGGTATACCTAATTATCTGGTCACCTTAATTTGGATAAAATTGTTTGTGAAAATAGGTGAATATACATAATATTTTTTAAATGAAAAAAGTATTTGTTTCCTTTCATAATGCAATATCTCTGTAACTGGAAATTGTTCATCTAATTTACTAAAACAGGGAGCACTCAGTAGCTTTAGAAAATTTAAAAAATTATCTTTTTTATATTAAAATTAAAAAAATTATAACAGAGATTGAACAATTAAGCCACACTTGTTAAAAAGCACATGGTTGTCCAAGTCACCATGTCAGCAGTGAAAATGCCTTTCTGGCATTTAATGAACATGTAACGAGGCATTTAAAACTGCTCATTACTTACCTACAAGATTTTAGTTTCCCCACATGATCCGTTAAGTTTATCATGTAGATACAAATTTTGGGTCATTTTAAGCATAAAAGTGTGTTTGAAAGTTTCTAACAGTATTTGAGGAGCCATTAACAACTATTATGCAAATATGTATTAGGAACCTCTAAAAGTTTCTTCTTTTTTCTGCCATTTCATCTTGCTAATATAGTCTAATTAGGTCCAGCACATCTCCTAGATTAAGAGAGCAGTTATTCAGAATAGCAATTTTGCTTCTCTGGAATAACAGTTTTATAAGGTATCATAATGGTTTTCTTGGCTGAATCCCCAACTTGCAATGTTAGTGTGAAGATTCCATATTCATTAAATTTGCTTCTACATTCATTTTATTGAGCTGAATGTGAGACAGGATGCTCACCAGAAGTGACTTTATGTGTTTTTTATGTGATTTTTATAGTTTAAGTCTAGAGCCAATGTGTAGAAATCAAAATCCATGGGAGATTTCTTAGAGAGCCTGCTTTGATTCAGTCAATTCTCATTAACATGCATTTCATATGTGTCGGTCACTGAGTTAGGAGATCTGCCAGACAGATACGCAGGAAAAGAATTAGCTACATACTCTGGTCTCAAGGAAGATGGCTTCAGAGTTAGACTGTCTACATAGTATTGGTCTAAGGTGTTATCTACACAGTAATGATATAAGTTAGAACTGGACCTGGTAGATACATTAGATCTGTTTGTTAAATAGACTTAATAAACACTTTCTGAACAAATGTACTTCATATAATAGAGGAATATGCAAATGTATTGAGAAGTCAAAAAAAGTAAGAGCTTGCATCCAACTTAGAGAGATTGTGGCTTGAATTTTGTGGAAAGCTTATCTTCTTTAGTGTAATATTGAAACAACATGCAAAATAATAACAGCCATCCATGACAAATCCCCAGCCAACATCATACTGAATAGGCAAAAATGGAACCATTCCTCTTGGGAACTGGCACAAGACAAGGATGCCCTCTCTCACCACTCCTATTATACGTAGTACTGGAAAACCTTGCCAGAGCAATCAGTGCAAAGGAAGAAAACTAAAGGCATCCAAATAGGAAGATAAGAAGTCAAACTCTCTCTCTTTAGTGGTGATAATGATTCTATATATAGAAAACAATGAAGACTCCACCAAAAGGCTCCTGGAATTAATAAACAACTTCAGTAAAGCTTCAGAAAACAAAGTCAATGTATAAAAATTAGTAGCATTTCTATACATCAATAATGTTCATGCTGAGAACCAAATCAAGAACACAATCCCATTTACAATAACCAGAAAAAAAAGAAGGAAAAACACCTAGGAATTCATCTGACCAAAAACGTGGATAGTTCTACAAGGAGAACTACAAAACACTGCTGAAAGAAATGAGAGACGACATAAATGAAAGAAAAAAAATTCTATGCTCTTGGATTGGAAAAATCATTATTGTTAAAATCGCCACACAGCCTAAAGTAATTTACAGATTCAATGTTATCCCTGTCAAAATACCATTAATATTTTTCATAGAATTAGTAAAATCTATTCTAAAATTCATATGTAACCACAAAAGAGCCCAAAGAGCCAAAGCAATCCTAAGCAAAAAGAACAAAGTCAGAAGCATCACATTACATGAATTCAAACTATACTATAAGGCTACAGTAACAAAAACAGCATGATACTGGTTCAAAAAGAGACATATACACTAACAGAATAGGTTAGAGAACCCAGAAATAAAGCTACAAAGCTACAAGCATCAGATCTTTGACCAAATCAATATACATATGCAATGAGAAAATGACTCCCTATTCAATAAATGGTGCTGTGATAAACTGGTGAGCAATATGGAGAAGAGTAAAACTGGACTCCTTTCTTATACACAAAATGTAACTAAGGATGGATTAAAGATTTAAATGTAAAACCTCAAAGTTTAAAAATTCTAGAAAACCTGGAAAATACCCTTCTCGACATCAGCTTTGGCAAATAATTTTTGGCTAGGTCTCCAAAAGCAATTGCAATAAAACCAAAAATGGACAAGAGGGTCATAATTAAACTAATGAGCCTCTGTACGGCAAAATAAACCATCAATAGCATAAACAGACACTATACATCTGAGAAGGGTCTAATATCCAGAAACTAAAAGAAACTTAAGTCAAAAAGTAAAAAATAAAAAATCCAGTTAAAAATGGGCAACAGACGTGAACAAACACTTCTCAAAGGAGACATACAAGTGGCCAACAAACATATGAAAAAATGCTCAAGATCGCTAAGCATTAGAGAAATAGAAATCAAAATCACAATGAGATACCATCTCACACCAGTCAGAATGGCTGTTATTAAAAAATCAAAAGATAACACATGCTGGCGAGGTTGTAGGAAAAAAGGGAATGCTTATGCAATGTTGTGTAGGAATACAAATTAGTTAAGTCACTATGGAAAGCAGTTTTGAGATTTCTCAAAGTACTTAAAACAAAACTGCAATTCAACTCAGCAGTTTCATACAGAGTAGATACCCAAAAGAAACAAATTGTTCTCCCAAAAAGACACATGCACTGGCATGTTGATTGCAGCACTATTCACAATAGAAAAAGACATGGAATCAACCTAGGTGCCCACTAACGGTGGAGTGGATAAAGAAATTGTGGTACACATACACGATGGAATAATACACAGCCATAACAAAGAACAAAATCATATCATTTCCAGCAACATGGATGCAACTGAAGGCCATTATCTTAAGCAAATTAATGCAAGAGCAGAAAACCGAATACCATGCATTCTATCTGATGAAGCCTCTGATCTTTGAGGAAAATCGATAAATATAAGCAAGGAGGAAATGACTTTCTATTCAATAAATGGTGTTGGGATAAATGGGTGATCCACATGCAGAAGAATGAAACTGGACCCATCTAGTAGTGTCCACTGTCTATTCTTCCCATCTTTATGTCTATGTGTGTACAATACTGTGTATACATTGTAAACATCGTATACACGTAGACATAAAGATGGGAACCATAGACAGTGGGGACTACTAGATGGGGAAAGGAGGGAGGGGTGGCATAAGCTATAAAAACATCTGTTGGGGATTATGCTCACTACCTGGGTGACAGGATCACTTGTACCCCAATCCTCAGCATCACACAATGTACCCATGTAAGTACACCACTGCACACACACCATTTTATCTATAGTAAAATGGTGCACACACACCATTTTATCTATAAGTTGAAATTATAAAAAATAAATAAAAATTTAATATGACTCAATTCATTAAAAATATTGATGTAAACTATAACTCTTTAAAGTCTTAGCCTCTTGCCAGTTATTTTGACATAAAGATGTTCTTTGCTGTGGATATAAATATTTAAGGGTATATGTCAGGAATTATGGAAAATTGAAAAGAAAAATAGCAAATATAATAAGAGTATGAGATCATAAAAAAACATCCGTTTCTGCCTGGGTCAGACCCATGTGGAACTAAAAGAATGATGTTTAAGGGTATGACTGTCTCAATGATACAGATCTCAAAGGCTACAGTGTCATTCCAAACATCTTAGTTTTCATTAATAACACATCATAGTGACTTATCCGTGAACTTTGTTAAGCATCTTTTCAGTATCCATTACCTCTTAAAGTAATGTAGTTTTGTAACATGGAAAATTTCCTTCTTCTTTTGTATTTCTCTCTTCAAGGTTAATTTATGTGAAATGCTATTCATAATGCATGAATACATAAAAATATAGTGTGAATTATGCAATCTTTCCTAAGTAGCTGAAATATTCGACATCGTTTTTATAGAAGTTATCATATTCACGTATTTGTTTTTTAATTCCAATTTATGAAGTTCTATGTACAAGGTACTGGAGCTATATATTGAAGACACAGACAAGCAAGACAGATATGGTATCTGCCCCAGTGAAACTTGTAGACCAATTACAAATAGATAAACATATAGATTGTTTTGAGAACAATGAAGGAAGGAAACAGTATTTGGTAATAGAGCCCATGGGGCAGGACAGTAGTTTAGATTGGTGGACAGAGAAGTGTTCTTCGTAGAGGTGAAACTTAAGCTGAGATCTGAAGAATGAGAAGGAGCTAGTCACTCAAAAAGCAGACACAAGAATATGCCAGATAAAAGAAACAACGGCCAGGCGTGGTGGCTCACCCTGTAATCCCAGCCCTTTGGGAGGCCGAGGCGGGCGGATCACGAGGTCAAGAGATCCAGACCATCCTGTCCAACATGGCAAAACCTCGTCTCTATGAAAAATACAAAAATTAGCTGGGCGTGGTAGTGCACGCCTGTAGTCCCAGCTACTCGGGAGGCTGAGGCAGGAGAATTGTCTGAGCCCAGGAGGCGGAGGTTGCAGTGAGCCAAGATCATGCCACTGCACTCCAGCCTCGTGACAGAGCGAGACTCCATCTCAAAAAACAAACAAAACAAAACAAAAAAGCATGTGCAAATCACTTATTGGTATGTTACAGGAACAGATAAAAAGATCAATGTCAGGAAAAAAAAGGGGATATTGGCACGGGCGTGAGATGGTTTGAGAGAAATAGCCCAGCTCATGCAGGTTGTTATAGTTCAGGACATAGAAGTTTAATGATAGTGAAAGCTTTTATGCAGAAGTGTGTAATGATATGATTTGATTCTGAAAATTGTTCTGAATATTGTAAGGAGAATGAATTCAAGAGAAGGAGTTGGAGAAGGAAGATGTTTTTAAATATAAAAATATATTTAAGTAGTTCAAGCAAGAAATGTGGAGGTGGCTTAGAGTAGTGGTGGTAGAAATTTAAATGGAGGAATTGAAGAGAGATTTTCAGGTATATCTGGTAGGGTAATATTATAATTATATGTTTACTTGTCTTTCTTCCCTTCCAGTCTGGCGCCCGTGTAGGGATAATCTATGTTATATTAATCACCGAATTTTCATTCCTATCTATGCATATTCAATGAAAAATATTTTTCCATAATTTGGAGTATCTGGTCCATGGAAGGCACTCATGAAACCTGCAAATAGATGAATAGGTTTGCTATCTATAGTGGAATTCCCCTCTTTGTGCCCTCAAATTACTTTTTTTCATACTTCAAATTACTTTTTTTCATACTTCAAGAGAAGCCTACTGGTTTTGATATAATACCATTTGATATAATACCACGTGGTGGACATGGCTACATCCTGTTTCTCCACCCCCTTTTAAGATCTTTCAGACTTCAATAACCTATGTTCAGTATTTTTATCTTTCAGGTTGAAGACACACAGTCTTTTGATGCTTAGAAGGCACTTTTTTCTTTTCACTGATCATTTCTGTTGCCTTTCTCTGAATTTTCATCTCCCTTATATCTTATTTGAGATGTGATTAACACTATGCTCCTGGCGTGCACACACCACAATCCTGTATGTCAATTGGATCCTGCATTTTGGCTTATTTCAATATATTTTCTAATAAAGCTTAATATTTTCTAGAAATTTTGTTTCTAAAAAACAGGGCCCAAAGACATACAAGTTTTCTTAGAGTAAAAATGTAATAGCTCATAGCTTGAAATAGAATCATGAGAATTTTTTTCTTGCCCTTGTCAATAATGAAACTTATCTATAATTTTGTTTCTTTTTGATGTAGCCTTATGTAATTTTCTTGCATTCTGTCCCTGGCAGTTTGGCATCTTACTGTCTCCGGAAGAGCTTAGTGTCAATTGCGTTCTTTCCTTCAAATCACTTATAAAAACTGTCGGATTGTGCTGAACCCTGGGAGATTTCTCCATTTGTACTTTCTGTCCAGAGCAATTTTCCCTTAGTCTTTGTTTCTTGTTTTATAAGGCAATTCTCTATTCATGGCAAAAACAGCTTCTCAACTTCATGGTAACTCCAGTTGAAGATTATGTAAAGGTACTTTAAAAATGAAAATAACATATCTGCTTGTTATATATTGTTCATATTATTAATTATTCACATTTATTAAGAGCTCAATCATGTTAATCAGCTGAACGTAAACCAAATTCCCTTTTCATGAATATATTATGTCTTCTTGAATAAAGAAGTTAACATATATAGTGGGACGTCAATGTCACAGTAACTTGCCCCATATGCAGGTAAGATTTGTCATTCTTTAGCTTTAGAATCTCCACGAAAACTCTTCTTATAGATGCTAACTATCATCCTTTCAGCATTTTTAATGACTATTTACATCTTTTGACTAATAGCTCCACAATGCCACCCTTGGATTCTTTTAAAATTTTTGATGCATTTAATTTAATTTATTAATTAAATCTTTAAGATACTGTAATATTATTATTATTATTATTTGAGATGGAGTCTCACTCTGTCACCCAGGCTGGAGTATAGTGACGTGATCTCAGCTCACTGCAACCTCCACTCCCGAGTTCAAGGGATTCTCCTGCCTCAGCCTCCCAAGTAGCTGGGAGTACAGGTGACCACAACCATGCCCATCTAATTTTTGTAATTTTTGTATAGACGAGGTTTCACCATGTAGGCCAGGCTGTTCTCGAACTCCTGACCTCAGGGAATTCGCCCACCTCGGCCTCTCACTCTGCTTTATTATTTATTTAAATCCTTTTCTGAAGCTATTTTCTCACTTACAAGGTGTCTTATTTGACCTGTTAATGATTACTTACACATATATTTAATTAACATTTATTGAATGGCTGCTAAGGATTGGGAACCTAGCAGTGAACACGGTAGGTAGAAATTTCTGCCTTCATGGAGTTTACATTCTTGTAGAGTTGACAGACCATAAACAAGCCAAAAAATAAATAATAGATTTGGTGGCCGTAAATGCTATTAAATAAAAATAAAGCAGTTAAGAAGATAGAAGGTGGGTGGGATACTATTTAATACAGAGGGATTAGGAAAAGTTTTTCTAAAAATATAACATTTTAGCAGGCACCTGAATGATGGGAGGGCCTGAGTGATGTGAGGAAGCCAGGTAGTTATCTGGAGAAAAGGGAGTTCCAGGCAGAGGGAACAGCAAGTGCATAGGCTGTGATATAGGCATGTCCTTGGGTTGTTCAACGAATAGCAAGGAGTCTATTGCTACAGAAACAAAGTAAGTGAGTAGGAGAGTGGTAGGAAATGAGAACTGGGGATTTATCCAGAGTCCAGATGATGCAAGACCTTATAGACCACATTGAGGATTTTGAGTTTTATTCTTAGTAAGATAAGAAACTATTTGATGGTTTTAAGCACGGGGGGAGTCATAATGGCACTTGTTTAAAAATAAAAGTCTCATTACAATGTGTATAGAATATATTGGGGCGTGGGACGTTGGAAGCCGAAAGGCAAATTAGGCAGCTCTTAGAGTAGGCAATTCAGATAAGAAACAATGATGACGTGAACGTGGGTGTCAGTGGAAGTCATCGAATTATGAATGTGTTTTGACAATGTGCCAGACTGCATATGCTGATGGACTAATTGTGTAGTGTAAGAGAAAGCTAAAAAATGATTCCAAGTTTTAAGCCTAGGCATTTGCAAGCATGGAGTCGAAGTTTAATGAGATAAGGAAGATGATGGGAAGAGCAGGGTATTGCTGGGGAGTTGCAAAAGGATCATGCTTGGATTATGTTAGAATTTAGAAGCCTATTAGACATCCAAATAGAGATGTAAATCAGCTCGATATACATGTCCAGATTTGGGAGAGAATTCTGGGCTAAAATTGTACATTTGCAAGTTGAAAGCTACTAGTATGCAGATGGTATTTAAAACTATGTGAGTTGTTGAGATAGTCTAAAGAGTGAATATAAACAGAAAAGAGAAGAGGATTCCTTCTGGGATGAGTCCTGGGGCACTCAGTTGTTTTGAGGTTAATGAAAGAAACCAACGAGAGTCTTAGAAGGAGTTGCCAGTGAGGTAGGAGGAAAATCAACAGAGTAGTGGCCCAGAAGACAAATGATGGAAGTGTTTCAAGAAAGAGGGTGTGATCTGTGATGTCAAATGTGACTGGCAGTTGAATAAAATGAGGAATGAAACTTGACCATTGGACATGGCAAGATGGAGGTTATGGTCTCCCGGAAGAAAACTGTTTAAAAATGGAATAATGAGACCCAAAGTCTAACTGGAGTAGACTAAAAAGGTAATTTGAAACTGAAAATATAGACAACACTTTTGAAGGTTTTTTTCTCTAAAGAGGAACAGGCTGAATGAAGGAATAGAGTGAAAAAAGAGTTGGGGTTGAATGCATGGGAGTGAGGGACATTAATGATGAGCAATTAACAGAGAGAGTCAATGTGTTGGTAGTCCCAATGTGGTTAAAGAATTGTTTTAAAGGCACTGGAGGGAGTGACTTAGAAGAATACGAGGTGGCAGATAATGACATATAACATTGATACTTTGGAGAAGGTGAAATTTTAAGTAATGACAATGTCGAAGAAATAGCCATAGGCACATATCACTAAGGTAACATGGATGACATTTGGATTGAAATTAGATCAGAGAAATCATATTATTTGAGGAATTGTCTAAGATACGGGTATTGAAGCCACTAAGAATGGTGACAGGCATAAAAATCATTTAGGGGACAAATCGTTCAATAAATGGTAAGAAAAATAGAAAAGTCTCCATAATTAAAACAAGAATTGGAATTGTTGTGATTTGATGGCTTGCACTACACAGGAGCTGTAGATTTTGAAGTGACAGATGAATGGTTTTCGAATGGCAATAGAAATAGGAAGACATCCACTCCAACCTCTGAGTCTACTGATAATGAGGAGTGTGAGAAAGTAAACAACTTTCACTTACAGTGCTAATGGGGAATCAGGGTTCTGAAGGGTTATCTAAAATCAAGTTAGAGCATATATGTAAGATAAACATTATGAAAGGAGATTTAGAATAAAGTAGATATGGTTCACAATAGACAGTGAGTTCCAAGGTATATAGTGAAAGATTCTTTGGGCTGAGAACACTGTGGAGATGGGGGATGAACTGGGAGTCTTGGCCTGTTGTGGTGCAAGTTTCAGGATGTATTACAATCAGTAAGCATTTATATGTATTTGGTAACATTTCATAAAGGCCTTTATTTAAAAAAATTTAGCTTTTATTTAGATATAGTGGTTACATGTGCAGATTTGTTACATGGGTATATTGTGTGATGCTGAAGTTTGGGGTATAGATCCTGTCACCCAGGTAGCGAGGATAGTACCGAATAGGTAGGTTTTCAACCCATCCTGCCTCTCTCCCACATCTAGTAGTCTGCAGTGTCTATTGTTTCCATCTTTATATCTATGTGTATTGAATGTTTAGCTCCCAATTACAAGTGAGAACATGTGGTATTTGATTTTCTGTTCCTGCATTCATCTGCTTATGATTATGGCCTCCAGCTGCATCTATGTCAATGCAAAGGGAATGATTTTGTTGTTCCTTATGGCTGTGTAGCATTCCATGGTGTATATGTACCACAGTTTCTTTATCCAATCCACCATTGATGGGCACCTAGGTTGATTCCATGTCTTTGCTATTGCGAATAGTGCTGTGATGAAAAAACAAGTACATGTATCTTTTTTGTAGAATGATTTATTTTCTTTGAGTTATATACTCAGTAGTGGGATTGCTGGATCAAATGATAGTTTTGTTAGAAGTACTTTGAGAAATCTCCAAACTACTTCCAATAGTGGTTGAACTAATTTACATTCCCACCAATGGTGTATAAGTGTTCTCTTTTCTCAGTAACTTAACCAGCATCTGTTGTTTTTTGACTTTTTAATAACAGCCATTGTAACTGCTGTGAGATATTTTGTTGTGGTTTTTATTTGCATTTGTCTGATGATTAGTGATGATGAACATTTTTTTCATATGTTTGTTGGCCACTTGCACATATCTTTTGAGAAGTGTCTGTTCATGTCTTTTGCTCATTATTTAATGGGGTTATTTGTTTTGTGCTTATTGATTTGTTTAATTTCCTTGTAGATTTTGTATATTAGACCTATTAGTCCTTTGTCCGACGCATAGCTTGAGAATATATTCTCCCATTTTGCAGGTTTTCTGTTTACTCTATTGATAGTTTTGTTTGCTGTGCAGAAGCTTTTTAGTTTCATTAAGTCTCACTTATCAATTTTTGTTTTTGTTGCAATTGCTTTGGGGGACTTAGGCAGAAATTCTTTGCCAAAGCTAATGTTCCAGAAGGGTATTTCCTAGGTTTTCTTCTAGGATTTTTATAATTTGAAATAGTATGTTTAAATCTTTAATTCATGTTGAGTTAATTTTTGTATATGATCAAAGATAGGGGTCCAGTTTAATTCTTCTGCATATGGCTAGCCAGGTATCTAAACACTGTTTTCAAATTAGATATTATGTCTTAAAATTGATGATGCCTTAGAATCAAGGAAGTATAGACATTACCATCAATAAAATAAGTTTGAAATGATTTAGATGAGAGGTCAGAAAACTATAGCCCAAAGTCTGAATGCAGACTGATACCTGCTTTTATAAATAATATTTTATTGGAATCTAGCCACATCTCTTAATTGGTATTATCTCTGCCTTGCAGTGATATGACAGAGTTTATTAGTGTAATAGAATTTGTATGGCCTGCAAAGGTGAAAATATTTACTATCTGTCCCTTTGCAGAAAAAGTTTTATCAAATTTTGGTCCAGATATATATCCATTGAATTTTATTGGAGAAATATTGTTTTAATGTAAATTTATTTTATGTACCCCTTCCAGGGACTCTAATTTAGTCAGCCTGGGGTATATCGTAGGACACTGTGCACTTCACAATTGCCCCAGGTAATTCTCATGCAGAATAACTAAAGAACAAACTTAAAGGTACTTTACTATAGATCAAGCTTGCTCAAATTTTCTTGCTGCTAAGAATACTCTTGGGTGATTGACAAATGTATAGCTTTCCAGCCTCCTTACCTGGAGATTGTGATTCAGTCAGTTGTAGGCCTGGCAAGTGTACTTTGGTAAATATCCATGGGTGATTTTTATCTTCAGAAAAGTTTAGGGAACTTTGGACTGGATACTCAGTTTAACCGGGAGCTATGCCTGCAATTCAAATAATCAGCACTTGATGATTGTATACCCTTTCGGAAAGCATTGTTAGGCACTGAACTATTTTCGAAGGGGAATACCAGTCAATCATCCACTGTCAATTCAAAAAGATAGCCCTTGCTCATCGCTTGATATTTTATTTTTTATATTACTCCATTTATTCATCTAGCATACTCTATAGTTCCTGCCTTCTAAAGAGCTTATAGGTTAATGGGGAAAGAGGGCAGATATTAAATAAATAGTTACATGAAAACATCATTACAACTCATTGACAATATGAAGAAATACTAAAGGCTGCAATGAAAGATTATAAGGGAACCTGATTGGTTGGGAGTGAGAATTCAGGAAATACTTTTCTAAGGAAGTGATTTAAATGATTTTTAGTTAATTGGATACTGCATCTTGCTTCTGACCCTATCATATTGAATTAATAGTATAGATCTATTCCAGGGATCTTAATACTGGGCTCAGTTGTGAATAGATTGATAACTCTGGATCTATTGGTCCTTTTGTACTGATCAATGAAAATGTCACATATTCTTTGAGTTATAGCTTCTCATAGATCTTAGCTTTCTTCTTGTTAGGTTGAACTGGTTGGTATGCAGATTGTAGATACAATTTTATACCTCTATAAATTTGGTTAGTAAGAATCCTTTCCCCCCACTCCATTGCTTTGATCCTTTCATAGGAATCAAACTTCCTGAATTCTCTCACCGACTTTTCTAATCTCCTCAGTAAGCAGCACAATTGTCAACCTGAGTATCTCAGTGTCTGCTCCGTGTTTCAGCTCTTCTCTTACCCTCTCTTGGCATTCAAGGACAGAGCTTTTACTGAGCAATCCTCCAAATACAAATTTAACCACTCCACTACTGAATTTATGGAACCCAGCATTAAAGAAATAATCCAAACAATTAATTTTAGCTCTTTTTTAAATATTACCACAAAAAAAAGAAAACAAAGACTTCTAACTATTATGAGAAAAAATCAACAGACCAAATTTAAGGATCAAGTGTTTTCATTAGCATGTTAACATACTTTAAAATTTCTAAAGGGTTTTACCACACATTTTCATTTGTGCCTGACAATTATCCTATATAGGGGAGGTGTTATTATCATTTTACTGATAATAACACCAAGGCCCGGAGATGGGAATGTGTAGCCTGAGGTCAAAACCTCACCTAGTACAATCTGTTTCTATTTCTAATTATAATGACAAGGTAGCTCACTCAATTTTGTGGCTTGTCTTATCTTGTGTTCTCTTTTCTGGTCCCTGGGAGCCTGTTTATTTGCAGTTCAACAAAGCTCCTGAAATTTTGATTTGCTTTCTCCAACTGTTCCTGCTGTTTGAGAGCTGGGACATCAAAGCCCTGCTTGAATCTTGACACTTTAGCCATGGAAACCTTTATAATTTTCACGGTTCTACTTGGAACCTTAACTATACTGAAGTCCCTTTGTTTCTCAGTAGAGAAAGTGCTGGAGCAAGAACCCCATGTGGTTCACATGGTTTTACTGAAGATATCTTACACGCTCACAGGATGCGACCTGTGGGAGAAACTCTCTAGCCAACTAACAGCACATGCTAGATCACTGCCTCTTAAAAACCCCTCTCCTACCCTGCCATCTGTAGCTATGGTTGTTGTAAGGATGACTCTGTGCGGAAGTTTCCATATAATTCAGAAAGCCAGCTTTTAAATTTAGGTTATCATTAGGAATTATTTTCATTATGACTATTTTTAAAAGAACAATGTAAGAACAGGATCACATGCTTTTCAAATGTACAGAATGGGATTTTCTTCCCAACTCTAATCTGGGCACTACCAAAGACAGGGAACTGGGTCCTTCCTAATGTCTTATGTCTACCTCCCTGAACACTGAGGCAGAAAGGAATCTGGCCTCACCAGACTCTTTTTCATCCTCAATTTTACCCTGTGCTCTTTATCTTTCAGTAGTTTTCTCTGGTTCTCAAGCTGTCATCAAAAAGAAACTACAATTGCTCAAGTGCTCTTTACAAATGTTTTCTGAAGTTCACTTTGGACCCACATGTAAGATATCATACTCAGGCACATGTCTGCTCTTTGCTTGTGGGTAATCTGACTATATTTGAAAACATCTTTCCTTCAGCACTGGCCTTTGTACTTCAGTTCCCATTCACCACTTTATCCTCCCTATCACCTTATGACCCCTCTTATCATGTACATAGCAATCGTTAAAATCGCAGTATTTAAACTTCCCATTCCATTGTCTTTAAGTGCTCAATATGGTTGACAGTCAAAATGTCTGGATTTAAACCCTGGCTCCACTGCTTATGAGCAGATTGCCACGTCTCTCTGGATCTTAGTCTCCTCATCTGTAGAATGAGATAATTGAAAGCATCTACCAACTCTGAGTTGCCATGAGAATGAAAAATGATAAGGCATGCAAAGTGTGCAGAATAGGGTTGAGCAGGTAATAAGAATGCAATAAATGTGAGCTATATTATTATCACCCCAATGTATGTTTCTGTTATATAGAGTCAAGCTTATTGATGTCACAGGGCTACCATGAAAACTAGATCATGTAGGCAGAATGCCTAGCACAGGGTTTGGCATAAAACATACATTCGGTAAATGGTCCCATTCTGCACCAAATCACTCCTCCCTTTCCAT
This sequence comes from Hylobates moloch, assembly GCF_009828535.3. Taxonomy (NCBI): domain Eukaryota; kingdom Metazoa; phylum Chordata; class Mammalia; order Primates; family Hylobatidae; genus Hylobates; species Hylobates moloch. Next base: position 121,641,592 of record NW_026652282.1, read on the forward strand.
GCCTCCTTGCTTCATTTCAAGAGTCCTTTTCCTCATACATTTTTCCTTTTCTGTATTGACTATTACACTACAATTCTAAAACTATCTTTAAAGTGCTGGTTTTGAATTAAGTCCCAAAAAATGAAAAAAAAATGTAAAAAGGAAAATTGTCAAGTAGCAGCTGTGTTCTCAGGCAAAAAGACATTAGAGTGGTGACTCATTTTTAAGAAGTTTCTTTTAACTCCACAGTGAAGTGGACATTGTAATAGCCCTTGCCTTCTGGCCATAAGATACTTGAGGACTGCCAGAAAAACTGAAAAACTGTCTGTTCTGCCTGAAGTCATTCTTTTTAATTGCATGAGGTCAAGTGTAAAGTGTAATCACTTTACTTCTGTTCAATTGGTGCCACTTTTCATTTTGTTCTTTTTAATAGTCTCACAGATTGCTGGGCCTGGGAGAGGATAGGAAATGCCGTATTCTCCTACTTGAGTTCTAGTGTTTGAACGACCTCTAGGTCACTCCTCCCAGGTTGTCATCCAGTCTCAGTTGATGCCTTTCAGGGTGAGGAAGCCCACAATATCCAGAGAGCTGCCTAGACCAGTTTGAGACAGACATATCTGTGAGAAAACTTTTTCTTCGATGAGCCAACATCTGTTTTCACATCTTCTTTGCTAACGTCCTAACCTTGCTTCTTGAGGCCTTATAGAACTAGTGTCCTCATTCTTGTGAAATAAGAGTCAATCTATTACTGGAAGAAAGTTCTCACATCCCATCCTCCACAGATGTTTTTCTTTCTCCACCTGGCTACAATTCTAAGCTAATTAATATTTTTAAATTGAGGTAAGTATCCAGATAATGTGGACCCACTGATGCATTTGTTCTTGGTATTTACTATACCCTTAAAGAACTTTCAGATTTGGGAACCCATTGCATGCCTCCAGAAGCCACTCCATAATGTATTGTTTGAGGGAATCACAGTTGTTGTTTGTCTTAGTTCATTCAGGCTGTTATAACAAAATACCATAAACCTGTGGCTTATAATAAAACAGAAATGTATTTCTCCTAGTTCTGGAGCCTGGGAAGTTCAAGAACAAGGTGACAGTGGAGTAGATGTCTGGTGAGGGCCCACTTTCTGGTTCATACATTGTGTCTTCTAGCTGTGTCTTCAGATGGTAGAAGGGGAAAGGCAGTTCTCTGGGGCTTCTTCTATAAGGGCGCATCTCATTTATGAGGGCTCCACCTCCATGACCTAATCACCCCCTACAGACTTTACATCCTGATACCACCACATAAGCGATTAGTTTTTTAACATATAAGTTTGTGAGGAGGTGGAATAAAAACAATCAGATCATAACAGTTTCAGAAAAATATAAGATCTGTTTACAAATGTTCATTCATTCATTCATCCATTCACTCCAAGTTGTAAATATTTGATATAATTTTTATGACATAAAAAGTATTTCAGCATAATATTTTACAATATTCTCTTCCTATCAGCCCTCTCCCAACTGTATACTTAAATAATCCATGTTTAAAAAATGGGGGTAGAGGAGAAAATTATTTTAAAAGATGGAAATAACACTTTTGCCATTACAACTATCCTTCTTTGTCCTTTGAACCACACTCTCCCTGTTCCATCAATTTTCCTCTTCTTTGCCCTTGTGAGTTTATGATCTTCAGCATTTCCCTTAGGCATTGAAGGCTCCTGGCTCACAAGACAGCTTGATGCTTGGATCTTTTTTTCATATCCAGAATCAGTATGTCAGCTGGCACATACCTTGGCTTAGAGATTCACATATCAATCACAGGAAAGTTGAAAAATCCTCCTAAGACAATGGAAAGGATCATTGTCATTAATTTGCTTTGTTCACTAGATAAGGAAATGCAATCTGCAAGGCAGGAGAGCTCTAACATTGCTTTGTGCACAGAAGCATAAAGTTGGAACTTTGCGTATATCTGGAGTAGCCATAACTTTAAACCACTGGTGTTTAGGTGGGATATCCAGAATACTGATTCAATGAACATTATTTGTCTACCCACTTCCCATTCCCTCCAGTCAAAGAGCACCAGAAATACGTCTATGGTTGAACCACTTGCGTTTATCGCTCACAGAAGCAAGAAAGGAGAATGCACACCATGAGATGTCTTCGTAAGGTAAAAGAAAATACTTTATAGGATTTGGGTTTATATTAGGAGATTTGGGAGAAGGTTTAAGGAAGCAAGGCAGTGTCGGAAAGCAGGAGATATTTTATGACTGGGTATTTCAATAAGTCTTATGCAGAAGGAGGGGAAAATAGAGTAAGGTTAAAGTGGCAGTTGGTGAAGAAGAAGTGATCACTTACATTAGCCAGGATAGGTGGACATTTGTTCATTTTTTTCTGACTTGAACAATGTTTCCATTATGTACGGGTTTAGATGTGATTATGGAGTGGTCTTGTTTTTGTCTCGATCCATCATGGGAACAGAGTGGCCTTATTTGATGTTGATACTCTGTGAAATTGTTCATGTTCAACAGGAGAACACCAAGACCTTGCCATGAGCAACAGGCCAGCTCCTAGCAACACCCAGGCCAAGCTGATGGGACCAGGTCAGCTCTTTGATGTCAGAGCTGCTCTTCTCCTTCTCAATGCTGGACAATTGTGGTGTGTCAGTGTAAGCATTAGAGAACAAAGCAGATGGCAATATGTCCATTCTCATTGGGAGAAGGGGATACAAAAAAATTAATAAATGTAGTAAATTATATAGTGTATTAAAATGCTATGGGAAAGGATAAAAGATAATGGAACACTGCAAAAGGATAGGAAGTGGAGAATGTACAGGGGAGGAAAATTGCAGTTTTATATGGGGCAGTCAGGGCAGGCCTCATTGAGAAGGTGACATTTGAGTTAATGCTTGGAATGGAGGTGAGAAAGTGAGCCATGGGAATAGCTGAGGGCATTCTGGTCCAGATTCAGAAAAATCGCCCTAATAATGAATATAGATGGCTAACAGTCATCTGCTTACTCTATAGGCAATTGAACCCATCCTTTGCTTCATGTCCAGTTCTGTCTTTGTTTTCCCATTGACCTCTTTGAGGCCTTTCTGCCCTTGAATAGAGAGAAAGGGGTTGAATAGAAGGCACAGACCAGCTGGGAGATGATTTCCTTTCCCTCAGAACTTCTGCTTTATAACATTGAGGCATTGACTAATCTTCTTACCCATCCTCCTCCCCAAAGCTGCTGACATCAGAGGTCTGTCCTTCATGGGAGGCAACTGCCCATTTGACTATTACTGTTACAAGATGATTTTTGCTGTATCTTCGCTCTAGCCAGTATTCTGCATTTTCTGTTCTTATGCAAGGTAAATATTAAGTTCTCTCCCTACCCATTAGAACTGCAATGAGAGACAGGACTCTCAGCTGTCTCCTGTGGGATTTCTTCCATTGCTTCTGTTTCTTCAGAGCATATTTATGGCTATTAGACTTCTTTATTCTAGCAAAAATCTCCGATTTCTCTTCAGTATGCATTATGATCAATTGTCAAATTTAAAAGTATATACACAAGCTGATAATTTATCTGTACTTTGATCAAGATCACAGCTTATAAGTGATATAACTAAGTGAGCTCAGGCTTCAAATTTTCTTGCAATGTCCTTGCTTCTAGGTCCCAGTGCCTTCTAACCTGGTAGCTATAGTGAACTAAAAAATTGTGCAAGAAAAATGTTGAAGGTGAAAATAATTGACACTAAGTGACATAATATAGTACCCTTCTGTAATAAATTGAATAACACGAATTTAAATTTGTACATATCACTAAAATGAAAGTAATGGAATGGGAGTCCCTTATTGATAACCAACATGGCAGTATGAGAAAAGGTATTCTCTATAAATTTCTGGTTTTTGAAATTGAATTCGTAGCTGAATAGTGAAGACACCCATACAATAATAAATGTCAATATTAAGATACAATTATTGATTTGATATATTTAATAATCAGAATGTGGGACCCATTTTTATTACTGAATTATAATAATTATAGTAACTTACATTTATATGGGGCATTATGCCTTACTTTTATAGTCACTTTCCCATTTGAGTCTCTTAATATCTCTGGAAGGTAGATAATGTGTGGAGTTACTGTCTTCATTTTACTTTGAAGAAAGTAGGGCTCAAAGAAAATAGACTTGCAAATTTAATAAGAGCTGGATGCAGGGATGGAATCCAATTCTCCTTAATATGAATATATCTTTCAAATAAAGGTCAGTAAGTTATTATTTCAATTTTCTATCTGTTGCTTACTACATATGTGACCTTGGACAAGTCCTGTAATCTCTGAGTTTCCATTTCCTTGAGGCTAATGACAGTGCCTACCTCAATATATTATTTGATAATGAATATATAAACGTGTATATCAATCTTAGTATAATACCTGGAAAACTCTATGTGCTCAGTAAGTGATAGCCCTGTTATTATTATGAGCAACAGCAACATTTATAAAATTATTTGTTAATCTGTAAAATAGGAAGACTAGAATTTGACTTATAGGGTTGTCATTGGTATTAAATGAAATATTAAAAGCAAAGTATTCAGCATAGTATGTGTCGCATATGCAGACAATCAGTGGTAGCTTAGGTTGTAATTATTTTCAGTTGCATCTTAGGATTCACTTTTCCTAAGAGTGACTGAAATCTGGACTCAAATTTAAGTAAAGATAAGGACTTATTGGCTCAAGTAATTTAACAATGAAGGGATATATCTTGCTTCTGGTGTACCTAAATAAAGGATATCAAATGATATCTTCAGAATCACTCCCACCACGTGCCCTGCTCCTCTTTTTGACTCCATTATCAAGGAGTTTCAAGGTAGCTTTCATCAGTTTCCACATCTACATTCTCCAACATGTTTATCTGGTGGGAAAAAACAAAAATGTTTATTCAAGCATTCCCATCTTAATGTCGCAAGATTCATGTGATTCTATCAAGTTAGGTTAGGTGCTCACCTCTGTATTAATCACTTTGGCCTGAGAAAAATGATGCACATATTGACATGTCTTCTGAGTAACATGCATATATCGAGTATGTCACTAGTAAGCTGTATAGACTTGTTCTCAAGGAGATATTCCTTGTTATTGGTCTATGTAATTTGGTTCTTCCATTGTAGTTCCCATATCCACAGTTCACCTTCATGCATGCAGTCTCTCATTTTTCTGTCGATAGCACAGCAAAGTGGAATTTAGCCCAAAGGAATTGAACAAAACTGTTACTTAACATACTAAGAAGATCACACTATTTATTGTAATTAGCATTTCTGTGATACATCCTTACATTGTGTAATCATCTGTCTTCAACACTGAAAGAAGATGAAAGAATGATTCTTGCATTTAAGAGGATCCCAAGCTCATAACAGAGGAGACGGCTGTTTTAAATATATAGGCGAATGTGAGCAATAAGATAGAGCCATCCCGAAGTGCTCTGGAAATGCAGAATATATTAATTCTGAATGAGACTGAACAAAGGCAAAAACTTGAGATGGTTAAAAATTTGATGAGAACAGTTGAGAAAACTGTTGGTTTAAGGCATTAACACTATAGTTTTCCAAAGTAGGCCTGGGTGTATGATGAGGAAGTTATCCTGGAGTCGGGGGCATATAGTTTTGCAGATGAATGAGTGTATGCTTTCTTTTTTTTTTCAAGACACTTTTTTTCCTTCCCTTTTCTGCCTCTTGATAAATGAAATCCCATTATGTTTGTAAATTTCCAGAGAAAATTCCTCACTTGACCCCACCCCCAAGACCAACTCTCAGGATTCAAGTGGGTTATGTAACAGCAGTCATTCATTCAGTCTGTCAGTTAGTGGGCTCCTATTTGGTGTCAGTTGTGTGCCAGCCACATTAGGGAATAAAAATATAGCTAAGATATATTTTTGCCTGAAATTTAAGGTGTATATATTTTGCTTGAAGAGACAGGTGTGCTAACAACTTATAAGTACAATTTGGGCAATGCAGTGCTGAGACATGCAGAAAGTATTTAGAGACATCAGAAGGAAAAATAACTAGTACTGCCTGTCGCAAAGTGCAGGTGGATAGTTGGTTAGGAAGGTTTTCACTAAGGAGATAACATTTGAACTGGTCCTCTAAGCAGAAGAGGAAGTTTATGCAAATGAAGGGAGGCATGAAAAAAAAACACTTGGGAAGTACCTAAGGATTGGGCAGTAGCTTGGTATGGCTGGTATCTGTGTAGCTTCAAGGGAGAAAGTGGCACGAGATAAGGCCATAAAGGTGTGCAAGCACGAGGTCAGGAACGATCATAGGGATTTGGTATTAACTCATAATTGAAGGTAATGCAGGGGATCGGGGGAGGGAAACGAAGACATTCAATCAGGGCTGTTGCATAATTGTTAAACATAACTATCAAGCATAATTACAAGTTGTGGAATGGAAGGCTGTTTGTAACATTCTATCGAGGCCTTGTTTTAGAAAATTCTAATGAACCCAATGCAAACAAAAATTAAATACAAAAAACAAGTCAATAATATTTCATTTTAAGAAAACAGATTTCCTTGAAATTGAGATCTCTTCTGGTACAATATAATATGGAATTATATTTATAATAAACCATCATTATATTTTTCCCAGAAGTATTTCCATTTGTCTCCACCAAGGGCTACTTGCTTGTTTGGGCCAAACGTGTAAATCTGACAACTGACTACGTAGCTGAAGTGCATTGCTGGACATGTTCAGTATTTGAAGAGAAACCCAAAGATGACACAGCTATGTTCTCATAATATACCAGAGTCTAACTTTAGCAGTAACTTTGGGATTCTTGTTGAAATATCATCACACAGGTGGAAGAAAACAACAAGTAAAAGTCCTTGTAATGCTTGAAAAAGTAAATCATCTTAGATTAAATCCAAGAGCCCATCTTATTCTGAATTCTATGGCATGACAGAGAGTATCAGCAAATACCAGGTTTATATTAAAATTGTGATGACCTTGTGCTTTTTCTTTAGAAAGTTTTCATAGATTAGTATTCTAAAAGTAGCTTTTAGACTTCCTTTTCTGAAGCTTTTGAAAAGGCTAACAGAATGCTGTATAAATCATTTAGTTTTTGTTACTGACTTTGCAGTTATAGCTTCTTAAGTGTTTACTTCTAACACAACCATAGTCCTCTTCCTTTTAAGCTTTCATAGCTGAGGGCAAAAATTCTGTTAACCAAAAACAAAACTCTGAAAAGGTGTTCAAAAGAAAAGGCATATGGTGACTTTCAAAACCATCATTTGAAACAAAATGTGTAAATTTTTATGTTTCAATATAGATGTCTAGGACAATAAATTGTTTGCCATTTTTTTCTTGCCATAAATTTATGAGACAGGCCGGGTGCGGTGGCTCACGCTTGTAATCCCAGCACTTTGGGAGGCTGAGGTGGGCGGATCACGAGGTCAGGAGATTGAGACCACGGTGAAACCCTGTCTCTACTAAAAATATAAAAAAATTAGCCGGGTGTGGTGGCGGGTGCCTGTAGTCCCAGCTACTTGGGAGGCTGAGGCAGGAGAATGGCCTGAACTGGGGAGGCGGAGCTTGCAGTGAGCGGAGATTGTGCCACTGCACTCCAGCCTGGGTGACAGAGCGAGACTCCGTCTCAAAAAAAAAAAAAAATATGAGACATGTCTCTACTCCTGTGTTCATTAGCTTCAGGTCATCCCAGGAAAAAATAACAAACTGTTACAAAATGGGAGCCACTGTAGTCAGTTCTTCTTCCTCAGATTGTGTAAGAACAAGCTAACTGAACTCAATTATTTATCGTTAATACAAAAGGCAGTACATGAACCTACTTTCCTTCTACTTTATACAGCACAGAAATGATTTCTCCTCCTGCATTGATGATATGAAATATATTTTTGGTCTGTGTAGTTGACATGCAAATGTGTTCACTGTATCTCAAGTGAAAACTCATTAAAAGCCACTGGAATGCAATTGTGTTGTCTCCCAGGAGCACAGACAATAACATTCGTCATCACTCCCAATGCATTTCCATTTGCTAACACAGTGAAATCACCAACCTCACCTTCGTTCCCCTGAGGTTTTCATAGAAAGTTTTCATATTTTATTTCAGTTGATCAGACAAAATCTCTAGGTGTCTATTTATCACTAAGACATTTTTAAAATTTAAATTGCAAACTGCAGCCACACGATCACCTATACAACCATGGAAACATTTGTTTCCTAATTTGTAGAGTAGGTCTGAGTTTGTAGATATTGCTAAAAATTTCCCACCAAGTGTTCAGAATTGTTGCTTAGATAATAAATATTAGGCTAAATTAGACACATAGGAGGGGCTAATACATAAGAAAAATGACATATATCATTTGAAAATATATACTTTTCTCTAATATTTTACTCATTTTGGGAAAATAATTCCTTTTACAAAGAGATTTCCAATGCTCTTGGTTTTGTGGGTACTCTGCAATTGTGTGTATAATTGACAATTGGGCAAATCTTACTCAAGTTTACCTTTCCTGGCTTCCCTATTTCTACTTATGATCACTATCGAATCTTGAAGCTGGAAGGAATTGTGGTAACTATTATTCATTTGGCAATTCTTCACAGGTTTATGGACTGTCTGTTATGGATCAGGCTCTATTTTAGGCACTGAGGATTTACACATACCCTTGGGAAACTTCAGAGGGCAAATAATACACAACTAAATGAGTGAGATAAGCTCAGATGGTAATGGTTGTTATAATGAAAACTGTTCGGGGAGATATTTAAATTAAGCTTTTGATCAGGAACTACTTCAATGAGGAGATGATATTTAATCTTGAGAAAGAGCTGGCCAAGTGAAGATTTATGAGGAGAGCATCCCAGATAGAGGAAACAGCAAGTATATACAATGAGGTGCTTGACAATTTTTGATAAATGAGGAATTATCTTTAATTACCTTACAATTTTAAAGTATTTTCTTATTTAGTGCCCATCTATATTTTAACTGATACTTGCAATTTTCTATGAGGGTAACCATATTTTAGTAGAAAGGGATTTTTTGCCTTCAAGATATTAGCCCTTTGCTACTGGTATTGCAAATACTCTCCCATTTAGTTATTTATACCTTGATTAATTTTGCTTTTTTTTAAAATAAAGGTTATATGTTATATTTAATTCTATTAACCTTTTTTATGTTTCTTAACTTTCATTATATGCTTAGAAAAACCTCTCTACCTAAAGATATTTAGTAGTTAAGTCACTAGTAATTACTTACGTTAACACTTCATCTTTAATGTTTTAAAGTATTTGATACATCTTTGCATTTATTTGAGTTGAGAAATCATTTTAGTTTTTAAAAAATGGTTAACTAGTAATCACAACGAAATTAAATAATTCACATTCTTGCTGCTTATTTTATTTTTTTTAAATTTTTTACAGGATTTTTTTTTATCATACTTTA
>NW_026652282.1:121655709-121700280 GCF_009828535.3 Hylobates moloch
AGCCCTTTGTCAGATGAGGAGATTGCAAAAATTTTCTCCCATTCTGTAGGTTGCCTGTTCACTCTGATGGTAGTTTCTTTTGCTGTGCAGAAGCTCTTTAGTATAATTAGATCCCATTTGTGAATTTTGGCTTTTATTGCCATTGCTTTTGGTGTTGTAGACATGAAGTCCTTGCCCATGCCTATGTCCTGAATGGTATTGCCTAAGTTTTCTTCTAGGATTTTTATGGTTTTAGATGTAACATTTAAGTCTTTAATCCATCTTGAATGAATTTTTGTATAAGGTGTAAGGAAGGGATCCAGTTGCAGCTTTGTACATATGGCTAGCCAGTTTTTTCAGCACCATTTATTAAATTAGGGAATCCTTTCCCCATTGCTTGTTTTTGTCAAAGATCAGAAGGTTGTAGATATGCGGCATTATTTCTGAGGGCTGTTTTCTGTTCCATTGGTCTATATCTCTGATTTGGCACCAGTACCATGCTGTTTTGGTTACTGTAGCCTTGTAGTATAGTTTGAAGTCAGGTAGCGTGATGCCTCCAGTTTTGTTCTTTTGGCGTAGGATTGACTTGGCAATGCGGGCTCTTTTTTGGTTCCATATGAACTTTAAAGTAGTTTTTTCCAATTCTGTGAAGAAAGTCATTGGTAGCTTGATGGGGCTGGCATTGAATCTATAAATTACCTTGGGCAGTATGGCCATTTTCACGATATTGATTCTTCCTATCCATGAGCATGGAATGTTCTTCCATTTGTTTGTATCCTCTTTTATTTCGTTGGGCAGTGGTTTGTAATTCTCCTTGAAGAGGTCCTTCACATCCTTTGTAAGTTGGATTCTTAGGTGTTTTATTCTCTTTGAAGCAATTGTGAATGGGAGTTCACTCATGAATTGGCTCTCTTGTTTGTTATTTGCGTATAAGAATGCTTGTGATTTTTGCACATTGATTTTGTATGCTGAGACTTTGCTGAAGTTGCTTATCAGCTTAAGGAGATTTTGGGCTGAGATGATGGGGTTTTCTAGATATACAATCATGTCATCTGCGAACAGGGACAATTTGACTTCCTCTTTTCCTAATTGAATAACCTTTATTTCTTTCTCCTGCCTGATTGCCCTGGCCAGAACTTCCAACACTATGTTGAATAGGAGTGGTGAGAGAGGGCATCCCTGTCTTGTTCCAGTTTTCAAAGGGAATGCTTCCAGGTTTGCCCATTCAGTATGATATTGGCTGAGGGTTTGTCATAAATAGCTCTTATTATTTTGAGATACGTCCCATCAATACCTAATTTATTGAGAGTTTTTAGCATGAAGGGCTGTTGAATTTTTGAAAGGCCTTTTCTGCATCTACTGTGATAATCATGCGTTTTTTGTCTTTGGTTCTGTTTGTATGCTGGATTACGTTTATTGATTTGCATATGTTGAACCAGCCTTGCATCCCAGGGATGAAGCCCACTTGATCATGGTGGATAAACTTTTTGATGTACTGCTGAATTTCGTTTGCCAGTATTTTATTGAGGATTTTTGCATCGATGTTCATCAGGGATATTGGTGTAAAATTCTCTTTTTTTTGTTGTGTCTCTGCCAGGCTTTGGTATCAGGATGATGCTGGCCTCATAAAATGAGTTAGGGAGGATTCCCTCTTTTTCTATTGATTGGAATAGTTTCAGAAGTAATGATACCAGCTCCTCCTTGTACCTCTAGTAGAATTCGGCTGTGAATCCTTCTGGTCCTGGACTTTTTTTGGTTGGTAAGCTCTTAATTATTTCCTCAATTTCTGAGCCTGTTATTGGTCTATTGGGAGATTTAACTTCTTTCTGGTTTAGTCTTGGGAGGGTGTATGTGTTGAGGAATTTATCCATTTCTTCTCGATTTTCTAGTTTATTTGTGTATAGGTGTTTATATTATTCTCTGATGGTGGTTTGTATTTCTGTGGGATTGGTGGTGATATCCCCTTTATAATTTTTAATTGCATCTATTTGATTCTTCTCTCTTTTCTTCTTTATTAGTCTTGCTAGCAGTCTATCAATTTTGTTGATCTTTTCAAAAAGCCAGCTCCAGGATTCATTGATTTTTTTGAAGGGTGTTTTGTGTCTCTATTTCCTTCAGTTCTGCTCTGATCTTAGTTATTTCTTGCCTTCTGCTAGCCTTTGAATATGTTTGCTCTTGCTTCTCTAGTTCTTTTAACTGTCATGTTAGGGTGTCCATTTTAGATCTCTCCTGCTTTCTCTTGTGGGCATTCAGTGCTATAAATTTCCCTCTACACACTGCTTTAAATGTGTCCCAGAGATTCTGGTATGTTGTGTCTTTGTTCTCGTTGGTTTAGCTACAAAGAAGCTTCTTAAATTTTAAAAAGCCCACTCTGTAATCTGATTGGTCAGTTTTTGTTCCATCATCAGCAAGTGATTTCTCTGCGTTTAAGCCATTTAGGCGCCAGCTACTTCGGCGTTACTAATTTGTTCGCCATTAATATAATATGCTATCCAAGCACAAGACAAGATAGTAACAAGTTTCAAGATGGGGTACATTACATGCCAATTTGATATGACCGTGTTTATTTTAAATGCTGCCTTATCATATACTAAATTACATGTTCTTGAGTCTAAATCCAGACTTTGTACCATGTTCCTTTTAGCTATTGTTCTTTGCCAATAACAACTGTTTTGTTTTCTCTATCTTTATGTCATTGATGTATGTTGGGACCGGTCTTCCCTCATTTGTCTTTATCAAAAGTATCTTAGTATCATGTATTATTTCAGGTATGGCTTTGAGTCCTTTTGCCAGTTTCTTTTTAAATAATATTTTCATTGGAACAGAATAAAAATTATAATTACACTTACATAAAATATACATTTTTACTCTGATTATTCCTAAATACATTTTTTTGTTTACTGTCATAAATGTGCCCACTTTTTACCATACTGAACCTCTAATTAGTTGTAAAAAGATATAGAATGAATTTTCTCAGATTTTCTAGGTATATAAGATTGTAATCTACAGATGATTACATACCTTATAAGGAATTACACATTGTTATTACGCATATGTGTATATTCCTTTGTTTATTTATTTATAGGAACTAGAGCTCCTATGTTTTAATATGGCTTCACCACTTACCGGCTGTGATACTTTACATCTCTTAACCTCAACTTTCTTTAAAACCTAGCGACAGTTACTTACCACACAAGGTGATTTTGACCATCAAAGATCACATGAGTTCATTTAGACAAAATGCTTAGAACAGTGCCTATCGCATAATAAGTAGTATAAAAGGTTTTTTATTGCTGATGCCATTATTAATATTATTTTATTGGCTGCAACTTCAAAAGAAAAGATAAATAATAGTGGTGTAAGTAAACATATTTATTTTGCTCTTTATCTTGGGGATGATACCCTCTAGAGGTTTCTTTTACATGTTTATTTCATCTATATTTTTATATTATGAAGTATTTAAACTCATGGATATTTTGACATTTTGTAACTTAATTTATTGGTATGTGTATTAGTCCGTTCTCATGCTGCTAATAAAGACTTACCCAAGACTGAGTTATTTATAAAGGAAAGAGGTTTAATTGACTCCCAGTTCAGCATGGCTGCAGAGGCCCCAGGAAACTTAAAAATGATAACAGAAGAGGAAGCAAACCCATCCTTCTTCACATGGCAGCAGGGAGAAAAATGAGTGTTGCGTTAGTCCATTTTCATGCTGCTGATAAAGATATACCTGAGACTAGGCAATTTTACTAAAAAAAGAGGTTTATTGGACTTACAGTTCCACATGGCTGGGGAGGCCTCACAATCATGGCAGAGGGCAAGGAGGAGCAAATCACATCTTATGTGAATGGCGGCAGACAAAAAGAGAGCTTGTGCAGGGAAACTCTGCCTTATAAAGCCTTCAAATCTCATGAGACTTATTCACTATCAAAAGAACAGCACAGGAAAGACCTGCCCCCATGATTCAATTACCTCCCACCAGGCGCCTCCCACAATATGTGGAAATTCAAAATGAGATTTGGGTGGGAACACAGCCAAACTGTATCGTTATGCCCTGGCCCTTTCCAAATCTCATGTCTTCACATGTCAAAACCAATCATGCCTTCCCAACAGTCCCCCAGAGTCTTAACTCATTTCAACTTTAACTCAAAAGTCCACAGTCCAAAGTATCATCTGAGACAAGGCAAGTCTCTTTCACCTATTAGCCTGTAAAATGAAAACAATGTAGTTACTTCCTAGACACAATGGGGGTACAGGAATTGGGTAAATATAGCCATTCTAAAGGGGAGAAATTAGCCAAAACAAGGGACTACAGGCCCCATGCAAGTCCAAAATGAAGCAGGGGAGTCAAATATTAAAGCTCCAAAATGATCTCCTTTGACTCCATGTCTCACATGTGGGTCACGCTAATGCAAGAGATGTGTTCCCATGGTCTTGGGCAGATCCATCCCTGTGGCTTTGCAGTGTACAGCCTCCCTCCCAGCTGCTTTCACAGGCTGGTGTTGGGTGTCTGTGGCTTTTCCAGGCAGACGGTGCAAGCTGTCGGTGGATCTACCATTCTGGGGTCTGGAGGATGGTGCCCCTCCTTTCACAGCTCCACTAAGTGGTGCCCCAGTAGGGACTCTGTGTGGGGGCTCCAGCCCCACATTTCCCTTCCACACTGCCCTAGTAGAGGTTCTCCATGAGCGCCCCACCCCTGCAGCAAACTTCTGCCTGGACACCCAGGCATTTCCTTACATCTTCTGAAATCTAAGTGTAGGTTCCCAAACCTCTATTCTTGACTTCTGTGCACCCAGAGGCTCAACACCATGTGGAAGATGCCAAGGCTTAGAGCTTCCAGCCTCTGAAGCCATGGCCTGAGCTGCATCTTATCCCCTTTTAGTCATGGCTGGGGCAGCTGGGATGCAGGGCGCCAAGTCCCTAGACTGCACACAGCACAGGGACCCTGGACCTGGCCCATGAAACCATGGTTTCCTTCTAGGCCTCCAGGTCTGTGATGGGAGGGGCTGCTGTGAAGACCTCTGACATGTTCTGGAGACATTTTCCCCATTGTCTTGGGGATTAACATTCAGCTCCTCGTTACTCATGCACATTTCTGCAACCAACTTGAATTACTCTTCAGAAAATGGGATTTTCTCTTCTATTGGATTGTCAGGCTGCAAACTTTCCAAAATTTTGTGCTCTGCTTCCATTATAAAACTGAATGCCTTTATCAGCACCCAAGTTACCTCTTGAATGTGTTGCTGCTTAGAAATGTCTTCTGCCAGATACCCAAAATCATCTCTCTGAAGTTCAAAGTTCCACAGATCTCTAGGGCAGGGGCAAAATGTCACCAGTCTCTTTGCTAAAATATAACAAGAGTCACCTTTGCTCCAGTTCCCAACAAGTTCCTCATCTCCATCTGAGATCACCTCAGCCTGGATTTCGTTGTCAATATCATTATCAGCATTTTAGTAAAGCCATTCAACAAGTCTCTATGGAGTTCCAAACTTTCCCATATTTTCCTGTCTTCTTCTGAGCCCTCCAAAGTGTTCCAGGCTCTTCCTGTTATTCAGTTCCAAAGTCACTTCCACATTTTTGCGTATATTTTCAGGAATGCCTCCCTCTACTGTCCCCAGTTTACTGTGTTCATTTGTTTTCATGCTACTGATAAAGACATATGTGAGTCTGGGCAATTTTACAAAAGAAAGAGGCCTATTGGACTTACAGTTCCAGGTGGCTGGGGAGGCCTCACAGTCATGGCGGAAGGCCAGGGAGAGTTCATTACATCTTACATGAATGGTGGCAGGCAAAAAGAGAGCTTGTGCAGGGAAACTCTGCCTTATAAAGGAATCAGATCTCGTGAGACTTATTCACTATTAAGAGAACAGTATGGGAAAACATGCCCTCATAATTTAATTACCTCTCACAGGGTACCTCCCACAGCATGTGGGAATTTAAGATGAGATTTGGGTGGGGACATAGTCAAACCATATCAGTGTCCAGCAAAGGGGGAAGCCCCTTATAAAACCACCAGTTCTTATGAGAACTAACTCACTATCATGAGAACAATATAGGGTAATCTGTCCCCATAATTCAATTATCTCTACCTATTTTTTTCCATGACACATGGGGATTATGGAAACTACAACTTAAGATGAGATTTGGGTGGGAACACAGCCAAACCATATTAGTATGTATCTCTAAAAAGCAACATTTTTTTTAAAAAAAACTGCAATACTATTAAGATAGCAAACAAAAGTAATATCTTCCAAGGCCAGGCACAGTGGCTCATGCCTGTAATCTCAACATTTGCAATACCAAGATGGGCGGATACCTTGATCCCAGGATTCTGAAATTGTGTGCTTGTTCACTCATGGTGTAATTTACTTTCTTCTGATATCTACTGTATTTTCTATAAACTGGTAGTTCAATCTGAAGGCTTGATTGGATTACAGTTACAAATATTTTGTGAAAGAGCACCGTATACTACATTATGTGTCATTTCTGGACCTCTGGGAAGTAGATGTCGAGGCATAATTAGAAGTACAAAAGTCTTATTGGGAAAAATGTCTGAGAAGATAGAGGAGGGGGGAGCAAGAGTTTTTATGATCTGCACAAAAATTCTGAAACCTTTAAAAATATATAAATTATTTAGGATTTTCACCCCGTTCTCCTTCATGTCTTCACCTGATACCTTCTCACCTCAGAAAACCTTAATTGCAAATTTTAGTTTCTCTGAGTTTTTGAGTTGGCTATGATCTTTGTCATTTCTGATACTTCCACATGCTATTGGTTCCTTTGCTTGGAATATTCTTTCCATCGTGGTCAATGTGAACTCTTAATTATACTATAAAGATAACTTAAATATCATCTCTAGTAAACTCATCTTCACTTACCTGGAGACTGGTTGGACTGATTCTTTCTCTAAATTTCTGGAAATCTTCATATGTATGTCTAGAACAGTGCTTATCTTATGTTTTTTCACAAATTATTTATGTGTTTGTTTCCCCATTTAACTGTGGGTTAGGAAGACTTCAAATATGCTATTTCTTCTGTACATTATTCGTGGTTAGTACAGAGCTTTATCAATATTAGCTGTTCAAAAGAATGAGTACATAATTCCTCAATGAAGTGTAGTTTCAAAGCCAGTTTCTCTACTCTCTTGCTCTCTGATTAAATATTCATCTTTCAAACTATTACCCAAACTGCATTTTAGGGACGATAAAACACTTAGTTGTTACGCACAAGGGCTCTGAAGCCAAACACCTGGAGTTAAAATCCTATCTAAGCCACTTACTGTGTGACCCTAACCACCTTGGCCTTATTTTCTGCATCTGTGAAATAATAATTAGATTATCAATTTTATATGGTTGCTTCAAGGATTAAATGAGATAATAGTTAAGCATTCAATAAACATTCATTACCATTTCCAAAGATCACATCTCATATAAAATCTTTGTATTTACTTACCCCTGCATCACATGCTCCAGCTACATCACTGTTACCAATAATTCTATTAGCTGGCCAGGCACAGTGGCTCATGCCTGTAATGCCAGCACTTTGGGAGGCCAAGGTGGGCAGATCACGAGGTCAGGAGTTCAAGACCAGCCTGACCAACATGGTGAAACCCCGTCTCTACTAAAAATACAAAAATTAGCTGGGGCATGGTGTTGCACACTTGTAATTCCAGCTGCTTGGGAGGCTGAGGCAGGAGAATCGCTTGAACCCAGGAGGCGGAGGTTGCAGTGAGCTGAGATTGTGCCACTGCACTCCAGCCAGGGCAACAGAGCGAGATTCCGTGTCAAAAAAGAAATCAATTAGCTTATAATTATTTATTATGTTCAATGCATAAGTTAATTGATTGAGCACATATTTTGAATCAGGCACTGCTCTAGATGTTAGAGATATGGCAGTGAACAAACAGATTAAATTTTTTTTTCCCCTCACGTGGCTTATATTCTAGGGAGAGGAGGCAGGCAATAAGCAAAAATAAATATGCTAAATATATACTATTTGAGATAGTATACATTGAAACGGAGGAAATAATATAGAACATGGGGGTTCAGGGAATGCTCAGGGGATGCTGTTTTAAATAGGCAGTTCAAGGAAAACCTCACTGAAAAGGTGATATTTGAGAAAAAACCCAGAGAAAATGAGGGAGCAAGTAATGTAGATATTTGAGGAAAAGCAGCTCAAAACAATAATGAACTGCTTTTCATTCAGAACAAAGGCTGAATTCTTGAAGCAGAAATGTGCTTGGCATATGTAAAGAATCATGGGGAGGTCATATTGACCAAAGAAGAATAAGAAACAGGCACAATAATGGAGGCTAAAGTCACAGAGGTAGCAGGTTCCAAATGACATTAAGTGTGTGGTTTTTTTTTTTTTTTTTTTTTGCTTTGAGCAAGCTGGAAAGCCATTGCAGTTTTGAGTGAAGGAGTGATGTGATGAATTTTTAAAAGATCATGCTAGGAGCTGTGTGCAGAATATAGATTGATAAGGATGGTAGCAGAAATACCAAGTAGGAATCTGTTCCAGTAATCCAGATGAGGGATAATGATGATTTGGTTGAGAGTTGTAACGTTAGAGATGGTGAGAAGTGGGCCAGTTTGAAAAGTATTTTAAAAGAGCATACAGGATTTGTTGGTGAATTGGATTTGGGGTAAAAAAAGTAGAGGAGTTGGGTAACATAATAATAATAGCTAATGCATTTGCACTTAATACATATACAACACTATTAAATTTTTAAATAAGTATTAGCTAATTTAGTTTTCAGAAACAATGAAGAAATAATTCCTGGCAGATATGAGTACTCAATATTTGCTAATTGAGGCGCAGAGAGGATAACTAGCTTAGCTCATGCAATGCAGCTAGTAAATAGTGGATCCAAGATTCAAACAGAGCCAGTGCAGCCACAGAATTCATGATTTTAAGTACTGCATGATGGATGGATGCTTTGAAAGAATGTTAGGGCCAGGGTCTGGGATCCATGAGAATACAGGAGGCCAGTGTTTTTGTGCGCTCAGCAGCCAAGAGCAGGAGTGGTGCTATGAGGCCCAGGGAGATACCTGCTACCCCAAACATTGACTCTTTTCCCTGTGCAGGATGTTAGAAGCCCCCCAAACTCCAGTAGTGTTCTACAGAGAGATAGTCAATAGACAATTTCTTAATTAGCGATATTTTTAAAAAAATAGGCTTTCCATTTCATCCATACATAGGCATGTGCTTATTTTGCCTAAAAGGGTATAACACAGTTTGTCAACCAAAATGAAATTAATGTGGAAATTTTGTTGTTTGCTGGAATGCCACATTGGGGAATTATTTCATAGTTTTAATGAGTGAGCAGATATTAATTGAGAGACATGGAGTAATCAGAGGAGGTCAATCAACCTGTCTGTGTTCATCAGCAGTTGCTCCTTTATGTTTCATCTGTGTTCTGTGGGGGCCAACCACTCAGGAAAGCTCAGGCCTTGGCTTAGCCTCTTCTCAGAAGCTCATAGGAGCTACAGCCATTGCTAAGTGCTTGGGTATGCTGTATCCATAGTGTACACTCACACCTGGACACAGAGCATGTCCTGGTGCCCTGTATGGGGAGGACAAAATACCCACTGTCTCACACAAAGCTCTCCTACAATTATGTTTTCCCATCAGCGTAATTATCAAACTGGGAGTGATTTCCACCTCCCTGTTTCTGGGAACATTCGTCAATGTCTGGAGACATTTTTGGTTGCTATAACTGGTGGGAGGTGAGTGCTCCTGACAGTGGGTGAAGGCCAGAGATGCTTCTGAATATCCTGCAATGCACAGGAGAGTCTCTGTGCAAAGAATTATCAGGCTTAAAACGTTAATAGTGCTGACGATGAAAACTCTGGTGTAGGATGAAGCCTTCCTTGTCTTAGTTTAGGTTGGGCTATTGGGGTAGGACAGATTACGTCAGAGCTTACAGGACACACAGAAATCTGAATGGGAATAGTTGGTGCTATTGTCAGGAGGTGATTGGCTGAAGAAGAACTCTGCAGAATCCATTTCCCTTGTCTTTTCCATTATTGTTAGGGAAAGAGAGGATGCCAAAACGTGAAGGAATAGTCACCTGGTGCAATAGTAGCCAATGAGAAAATGTTGCTGGTGAGAAAATGATTGGAACATATCGGAACAATTATTTTTTAAAATAAGAAGCCACAGATGTATAGCCATTATGTAGCTATCTTCTCTCTTGTTAGCTTCAAGCTCTCTATACTCTTCCTTCCCGGAAAGACGCAATTAATGGCACCTGCCTTAAAGTTTCTTTTTCTTTTACTTCTTTCTCTCTGAGAAACAGCATTTTTAAAAACTTCTCTCTTTTCCCTTCCTTCTCTACTAAAATCAAGTTAGTGCTATCTATGTTATACTTTCAGTGTTAAGTGAATATGAAAGTGTCTCATCACTTATACGGTCTTACATCTGTTGAGATCAAGGCATCAGTCGTTTTCTTGTGGTGGTAGGAAAGTGAGGTGGCAGGACAAAACAAGTTGCAGATTTCTGATTAACCAGGAAGCTAAAATGCAGTCTGCTGGGAAGTCCATGCATAGGTGCCTGATCTGTCCCGGGAGGTGCAGTAAACCTAACTCTAAAACCACACTCTTTTGGCCTCATGAGAAAGATAATGTTAAAAGCTTAATTTCACACAATGAATATCTACTCGTGAAGAGGTCCAGGTCTTCCACAATATAAAAAATGTATTAAAAATGGGCCGGGCGCGGTGGCTCACGCTTGTAATCCCAGCACTTTCGGAGGCCGAGGCGGGCGGATCACGAGGTCAGGAGATCGAGACCACGGCGAAACCCCGTCTCTACTAAAAATACAAAAAATTAGCCGGGCGTAGTGGCGGGCGCCTGTAGTCCCAGCTACTCGGAGAGGCTGAGGCAGGAGAATGGCGTGAACCCGGGAGGTGGAGCTTTCAATGAGCCGAGATTGCGCCACTGCACTCCAGCCTGGGCGACAGAGCGAGACTCCGTCTAAAAAAAAAAAAAAAATGGATGGTTACCTAACAGAGACAGGGTTAGTCATCTATGAAATGATTCTCCAAAATAATACTGAAACACACACACATACACACACCACATACACATTTTGGGGGAGTAAACCCTTAGGAAAGCTTATAAATTAAACTCTGCCAGTCGTTTATATACCTACATGAGTGGTTTTATCAGCTCACCTCTGGAGAGCACATTGAATTTGCTATTTGTCACTAAAGGTAGGTTTTAACAGTATTTATTTAAGACTGCTGGTGACAAGGGAAGATAACTAGTGGTCCTATGACTTAGATATCTGAAGGATTCAATGAGATGGTTATTAGGGAATCAAAGTGAAATTGGAGGACAAGCGAGGCTCCTGGCTTCTGGTGAATTAGGAAGTCAGAAGGCAGGCAGTCTGCTGAGAAATGTTCCTGCTTGTTCTGCCAGCCTGACCTGGGTGGTAGAACAAGCAGTGGCCATAAAGACAGTTGGCTAATCTAGGAAAAAAAGCAAAATAATTATGTGAATAAATAATGTTACACAGTTGGGGTTATTTCTATCCCTCCATAATAGAAATGGGCAAACTATGGCCACTTAAAAGACCAAGGTACAGAGTGACGTCACCAAGATGGCTAACAAGAGTTACCTGGTGCCCATCTTCTCCTCCACAAAACGGGACCAAAAACAAATAAACAACAATATTTTGAGTACAGTGACTGAGGAAGCACTCTGTAGAGCACCAGGGGAGTGGTGAAAACCGCACAGAGCAATGAAATCCAGGACAGCACCATAGAGAGGGGAATGAGGAAGCCTGCCTTTGCAACTCTGTCTCCCCCATTGGGATCAGCTCAGAGTTAGGGGGAATTTAATCTTACAGTTAAAAGGTAAGCTACAGATCCACAGTAGTCCTCATTTATGCCAGAAACATTAACAATCCTTGCTACAAGAGAGTCCCCCATCCTCCCAGTCTCTGAATCCAGTTTGGAGAGTAGCTTGGATTTTATGTAGCTCCATTGCCTCAGAGTAGGAGCTCAACATGAGCACCCTCCGCACCAGCGACCTAAACTACTATGACTCAGCACCATCTTTAAACGCACCCACTAATACAGTGCATCCTGCTCTGGGGACCAGTAGCAACGGACTCTCTTCATCTCTGAGGTCCCACCATCGTGCCACCAGGTGCATATGCTTGCCTGCAGCATCACGACCCCAGCTGCCCAGAGCCTAGGCCACACTGAATGAATGAGACCTTGACATCCAAAACTGCATGGCTACCCCACACCCTCAGGAAACAAGCAGACCTGCACAGCATGCAGGGAGCATGACAAAGCTAAAATGGTGTGTTACTCATTGAACACTGAAAGGTGGTTTCTGATGAAATAAAGAGTTATTTCAATAATTCTGAGCATTTTTTTTCCACATCTAACTGAAAAGCAACAATGCATTCAGTTTCTATGGAATCCAGGATGTTTAAAAAATTCGAATTTTATTATCAGTATAAATTGATACATAATTTATAAGTGTATTGCTGATTAAAGTAAAGCGGGCAAGGTATAAACAGGCCTTCCTGACAATCAGCCCTTTGTTACTGCTCAAAGTTCTCTGGGTTAATCACACTCTGAATCAAAATGAGATGCTACTATGTGAACTCAAAAGGAAGTGAAATAAAAATACAATTTCCTGAAATAACTACCAGTAAGCATCACAGTAGAAACAGTCCAGGCTCTAAAATCAGGCAAACCTGGATTATAATACTGTTCTCTGCATTTTAGCAATCTTGAGCAGAAAACCTCTCAGAGACTTACATTTCTATTTGTAGTATAGGAATACTATCTTCTAATTCATGAGTTTATTGTAAAGGTTAAACAATGAGACAATATATGTAAAATGCCTAGCATGTAACAGGTGCATGCAAATAGTAGCTACTATATAAAATTTATTGATTTGCCTTATTCTCAACTAATTTATCTTCATGTAGAAGCTAAGCTATAAATTTAAAATAAATTCCCACAGATTGTCTTTTCCTCTTGAGAATTTATGTTTTATTATTTTTACTATCACAATTATTATTTCTTTTTTATTTTTTAAATTTATTTTTATTATGGTTTAAGTTTTAGGGTACATGTGCACAACGTGCAGGTTTGTTGCATATGTATACACGTGCCATGTTGATGTGCTGCACCCATTAACTCATCATTTACATTAGGTATATCTCCTAATGCTATCCCTCCCCCCTCCCCCCACCCCACAACAGGCCCCGGTATGTGATGTTCCCCTTCCTGTGTCCAAGTGTTCTCATTGTTCAATTCCCACCTATGAGTGAGAACATGCGGTGTTTGGTTTTCTGTCCTTGCGATAGTTTGCTGAGAATGATGGTTTCTAGCTTCATCCATGTCCCTACAAAGGACATGAACTCATCCTTTTTTATGGCTGCATAGTATTCCATGGTGTATATGTGCCACATTTTCTTAATCCAGTCTATCATTGATGGACATTTGGGTTGGTTCCACGTCTTTGCTATTGTGAATAGTGCCACAGTAGTATTTTAATTGATAAGTTTAGGATGATTTGGATAATTGTCCAGAAACTAAACAATCCTGACATTTCAGAAAGAGTAGCTGTGTTGTGAGCTACTCATTCACAAAGGACATTGCACGAGACAAGAAGTGTTCATTGTTATTTCCAACCTCATGTTTTCCTTTTAGTTCATCGTCTTTGTCTGGGCTACTATAACAGAATACCTGAGACAGGGTAATTTATAAAGAACAGAAATTTATTTCACAGTTCTGGAGGCTGGGAAATTCAAGATTAAGGCACCAACATCTGATGGGGACCTTCTTGCTGTGTCCTCAATAGTGGAAGGCAGAAGGGCAAGAGAGGAAGAACTTCCTCTGTGAAGCCCCTTTAACAGGGCACCTAATCCCATTCATGAGAGAGGAGCCCTCATGGCCTAATTATATCTTAAAGGCTCCACCTCTTAAAACCATCACACTGGCAAAACCAAAATTTTGGAAGGGACATACTCAAATCATAGCAGGTATTGAAACATAAATAGAGAAATGCAACTTAAATTGTTGGGAAAAAGAAGACTACATGCTATATAATTGTATTTGTGTAAACTGTATAAACAGGTAAAGCTAATATGATCTGTTAGAGTCAGAATAATTGTGACCCTATGTGGAAAAGGTTGTGTGTGTGTGTGTGTGTGTGTGCACGTTTGTGTATGTATTGGGAGGGTTAGTGAGTGAAAACCTCTGGGGTGCATGAAGAGGACCAGTGATGGTGATATCTTATTCTTAATCACGGTGCAAGTTACATGGAGTTCATTCAATTTGTGAAAATTCAGCAAGATAAATCCTCCTAATGTGTTCGATTCTTTGTATATGTACTATATTAAATACAAACTTTTAAATACATGATCATGGCAAAAACATTATAATTACATATTTTTTAGAATAGTTGAAAAAAGAAAGAGAACTAAAAATTACCCAAAATTCTACCTCCAAATTATAGCCAGTGCTAACATTTTATTTGACTATTCTGCTATTATTACTCTTTTTAAACAAAACTAGAGTCATGGTACATGTGGATTGTATCCTACTTTTGATAATTTATATTATTTTTCATAAATTCTGAATGTCATGAAATATGTTTTGAAAATATGATTTATAATACTGATGTAGTATTGCATTATATGGATATGCCATGTCTTATTTTACTAGTCTCATCTGCATAGCATTGAAGTTGTTTTCTTGGTTTTGTGTTGTTTTTTTTGAGACGGAGTCTGGCTCTGTCACCCAGGCTGAAGTGCAGTGGCGCCATGTCTGCTTACTGCAACTTCCACCTCCTGGGTTCAAGCGATTCTCCCACCTCAACCTCTCAAGTAGCTGGGATTACAAATGTGTACCACCATGCCTGACTATTTTTTGTATTTTTAGTACAGACAGGGTTTCACCATGTTGGCCAGGCTGATCTCAAACTCCTGACCTCAAGTGATCCGCCCCCCTCAGCATCCCAAAGTGCTGGGATTATAGTCGTGAGCCACCGCACCTGGCTGTTTTCATGTTTTTTGCTTATAAATAATGCTATTATCAACAATATTGTACATATGTCTGTGTCTCTCTGAACATTTCCTTAAAATAAATTCTTATAAGTGAAATTACTGAGTCCAGAGGTATAAATACCTTAAGCTTTTGATAAATATTATCATTTTCCTGTCTTAAAAAATCCTGTGAACTTATACTCTTGCCAGCAGTATTCAAAGGTACCAATTTCTCTGCACCATTATCATCACAAGATGATACAGTTAATATTTATCAATATTTTACTAGCTCTATCTTCTACCAAGTTCGTTTCCTCATGTATCTCTAGAAATTCCTAAGGAATCTGTCCATGTTTCATGCATCCAGCTTGTTCTCATTTTTTATCTCAACCTGTTGTCTGATTCCAGCTTGTTATCTACTTACTCCCAGCTCCTAACTTGCTTCCATTGCTCAGCTGTCATTCTTCCCTTTACTGTTTTTCCACAAGTATAGAAAAAGGCCTTTTCTTCAATTCTCTACAGTGTAAGATGAGGCTGTGATGAAACAATTTAACCAGACTTTAACAAAGGCTTGGAGAAAACATAAAAGGTTCAAATTCCAGATATGTAAAATCGTGTTGTAGTTATAGATATTCTAATACCCCTAAGCCTCAAACCTTTCAATCAAAGTCACAGGAAGTTCTTAGGTTGATTCTGACACCTTGCAATTATATCTGTAATCTCTTTCTATTATCTAGCTACCATTTTTCAGGGAGCAGTTCAACTCCTCTACAGAAGAATGACCTTGAACGTGTGCCCTATAACATGTAACCATGACTCCAGCTTGTATAGATTTATTGTATCTGTATGATGGCAGTGCAGCATTAAAAAAAATCTAGTAATATTTCTGCAGTTGGTGACATCACATTGAAATCAACCGTGGTAGGAATATTTACACTAGGGAAATTTAAAAATGCTTCAAATAAGGGCTAGTTTATTGTTTTGCTGATCATCTACATGTAAAAACATGATGGAGAAAATGTTAACAATGCAGATTAAACCTAAAAGGGTGTCATGGCTGTAGGCATTGCATTGTGAATAGTAAAAAACTGAGAAAATATCCTTCCACTATTTGAAAACTACTATCTGATTCAATGAAGAAGCTATTCCTGTCATTGATGAACCAGTGATGTTCCAACATATATCTTTGTTGTTTCACTTTCATCTTACTCATTAAAACACATACAAATATCAACCAATATTTATGTGGAAACTAAACACATGGCCGGGCGTGGTGGCTTACGCCTGTAATCCCAGCACTTTGGGAGGCCTAAGCAGGCGGATCATTTGAGACCAGGAGTTTGAGGCCAGCCTGGTCAACATGGTGAAAGCCCATCTCTACTGAAAATACGAAAGTTAGCTGGGCTTGGTGGTACATGCCTGTAATCCAATCCCAGCTTATCGGGAGGCTGAGGCAGAAGAATCGCTTGAACCCGGGAGGCACAGGTTGCAGTGAGCCAAGATCCCACCACACTCCAGCCTGGGCGACAGAGTGAGGAGATTCCATCTCCAAAAATAAAAAATAAAAAAAAAAAAGAAAAGAAACTAAACACATTTATCAGCTGCAGCCACAGTTTGGTTATGGATACAAGAGTTTGGCAAAATTCAATAAAAGCATTTTGTAAGAATCAATAGGTTCTTTGATATTTTCAAAAAAGTGTTGTATATTTGAGTAATATTTGTAAATTATATGCTAGTACTTCTTTAAGACAATAAACCTTAAATATAAATATGTGTGCATATGTATACTGGTGGGTGTCACTCCACTCACACCCATATGTAGTATTTTTGTTTCAATATAAAACTGGTTGTTAAGCAATTGCTGGTGCACTATTGACATAGAACCTATGTGACATTCTGGATTTTAATTATGGTGAGATAGGAAGGCATGGAGGGGGTTTTTAGGAGAGGAAATAACATAATTTAACTTATCATGTAACAGGATATAACAGGATCACTATAGCTTGCATGCTGAGAACCGACTGAGAGCACAAGGGTAGACACAGGAAAACCTAGGAGGCTACTGGCAATATTCCAGGTCATAGACTATGGTGGTTGGAACCAGGATAGTATGACTAGGGATAGCGAGAAGTTGTCAGCTCTTGCATATATTTTGAAGTTAGAGTCCACAGGATTGTTGATGGATTAAATGTACATTTTGAAAGGAAAAGTGGAATTAAAAATTAGTCCAGGCCGGGCATGGTGACTCAAGTCTGTAATCCCAGCACTTTGGGAGGCCGATGTTGGTGGATCATGAGGTCAGGAGTTCAAGACCAGCCTGATCAACATAGTGAAACCCCATCTCTATTAAAGATACAAAAAAGTAGCCGGGCATGGTGGCACGCACCTGTAGTCCCAGCTACTCGGGAGGCTGAGGCAGGACAATCTCTTGAACCTGGGAGGCGGAGGTTGTGGTGAGCTGAGATCACACCACTGCACCCTCCCGTGAGGGAAAGGAAAACCCGATTCAATTCCAAAAAAAAAAAAAAAAAAAAAAAGTCCAAGATTTTCGGCCTAAGCAACAGGAAATTTGGAATTACCATCCACTGTAGAAAAGACTAAGAGTAGATAGGGAAGACTAACAGACTAAATTTTGATTGATACTTGTATTACATTAATCCTCAGATTAGAGGAGATTGTCAAAAACTCATTTTTGGATGTTTTAAGGTGCTTGTTAAACCTTCAAGTGGTGGTGTTGATTAGGCAGTTGGATATAAGAATGTGCATTTCAGTTTAGACTATAGACATAAATTTGGAAGTCATCAACATATAAAGGTCTGAAGTCATGTGACTGAATAAAATCAGCTGGTGAGTAAAAGTAGACAGAAAAGCAAAATAATGCAAGGACTGGAACTGAAATATTCTGATGTGTAGGGGGCAGAGTATGAAGAAGAACTAGAAAAAAAGATTTGCAAGACTGGTCAAAAACGCAGGGAAAACAAAATGAGTGTGATGTCTTAGAAGCCAGGTGAGAAGAGTATTTTAAGAAATCAGGAGTTATCAACTGTCATATCCTGCTGATGGCTCAAATCAGACGAAGACAGAAATAATCACCACATCTAGCAATAGAAATATTATTTGGCAAGGTGGGATAAGAGCAGTTTCAGTGGAGTGGTGTGGTAAAAAGCTTATTTGGATAGTTCAACAGAAAACAAGAAGAGATAAAATTCTGGCAAGGAATACAGACAGCTGTTCCAAGGAGTTTTTCTGTAAAGAGAAAAAGAAAATGGGGCATTTGTTGCAGGTTAAAAGGAGGTACAGTTGGAGCTTTTTTGTAAACACGAGAGCAATACTGAAATGTTTGTATACTAAAGGCAATGATCTAGCAGAGAGGTGTTGTTTTTGGTCTGTTTTATGTTGCCATTATAAATTTCCATAGATTGGAAAATGTATAATAAAAATTTGTGTTACAGTTCTCCAAGCTAGGAAGACCAAGACCATGGCCCTGGCATCTAGGCAGGGAGCTTCATGCTGTGTTATCTCCTGGTGAAAGGCAGAAAGGCAAGATAAGGTGAGGTTAAGCCACTTCCATAATAACTAACTGACTCCAGTAATAATGACATTAATTTATTCATAAAAGCAGAGCCCTCCTGACTCAATCACCTCTTATTACACCCCATCGCCCAACACTATTGCACTGGGAACCAAGTTTTCCACGTATGAACTTTGGGAACACATTCAAATGATAGCAGGGAAGAATTTGATGATGCAGATGAGAAAGGGGATATTGCTTGAATAGGCAATAAGGGACAGAATCTAGTGTGTAAATGGCAGTGAGCTCTGTAGTTAGTCGGGATCATGGACAATTACACATAGCAACAAGAAAGAAAGTAGAATACATGGCCATAGTCACAGGTGGGTGTCTAGATTAAGAAGTAAGAGCTTTGGAAAATTGTGGCTGTTTCTATCTTTTGGAGAGGATGAGCATGGGCAAAGAGCTTTTAAAAAATGGAAAAGAGAAAAGAAAGTATAATATGGCCCTCTAGGTGAGTGGAAAAGTATGTTCTAGGGAGATGATATGGTTTGGCTGTGTCCCCACCCAAAATCTCATCTTGAATTGTAATCTCCATAATCCACATGTGTCAAAGGCAGGACCAGGTGGCGGTAATAGGATCATGGGGGAGGTTTCGGTCATACTGTTCTCATGATAGTGAGTGAGTCTCACAAGATCTAATGGTTTTATCAGTGTCTAGCATTTCCCCTATTTGTACTCATTCTCTGTTCTGCCTCCCTGTGAAGAGGTGCCTTCCACCATGATTATAAGTTTCCTGAGGCCTCCCCAGCCATGCGGAACTATGAGTTAATTACATCTCTTTTCTTTATAAATTACCCTGTCTCAGGTACTTATTCATAGCAGTGTGTGAATGGAATAATACAGGACATGGGATTGGATGTCTTTCACATAACTGAAATCTATATACTAAAAATTAAATCCCAACTTTCCTTCACCTGCATTACTATTCAGTGCTAATTAGTATCTAAAATTCTTTGAGTGGGACACTAGGCTAAGCACTGTATCATTATCTTATTTCATCTTCACCATAACTCTATTTGTGAGAGATAGCTGGCTTTCACATTTTACAATGAGGAAATCGAAGTTGTGAGATATATATATATACACACACACACACACACACACACACATGTGTATATATATACACACAGACATATATATGTGTGTGTATATGTACACACATATACATATATATGTGTGTGTATATATGTATATACATATATGTCTGTGTATATATGTATATACATATATGTGTGTGTATATGTATACACATATACATATATACGTGTGTGTATATATGTATATACATATGTCTGTGTATATATGTATATACATATATGTGTGTGTATATATGTATATACATATGTGTGTGTATATATATTTGTATATATGTATATGTGTATATATACACACATACACACATATATGTATATATACGTATATATACATACACACACACATACACACATATATATATATACATTTACCAAACTATTAAGTGGCAGCACATTACTCAAATTCAGTCTGTAGTCAGGGTCATAATCCTTAACTACATAGAGAGCCATATAGGACATTATCAGAACTCTAGATTTTACTCAGCATGAAATGTATATTTTATACTACAATGATATCTCAATTGCCCAAGTAAGAATTTGAGAAGTCACTCTGGTAAGCAGAAAAGTGGACCCTGCCTGCAGATATCTATGTCCTAATCCCTGTAATCTATAAATCTGTTATATTTCATGGCAAAGAGGAATTAGGGTTACAGATGGAATTAATGTTGCTAATCAACAGATAGGAAAATTATCTCGATATGGCCAAAGTAATCAGAAGAGTTCTTAAAAGTGAAATAAGCATGCAGAATAAAAGATAATTAAAGAGATGGTATTGTGAGAGGCCATGGTCTGACATTGCTGGCTTGAAGATGGAAAATGGGGCCGTGAGCCAGGAAATGTGGGTGGCCTCTGGAAGTTGGAAATGGCAAATAATCCAGATTTTCCCCTACAGTCTTCAAAAGGAATATAGCTCTGTGTACTTTGATTTTTGTCCAATGGGATCCATTAATACTTCTGACTCCCAGAATTGTATGATAATACGTTTTTGCTATTTTAAGCCACTAAGTTTGTGGTAATTTGTTACAGCAACACTAGGAAACTGATAGTCATCGTTAACTTTTCTTTCTACCTCTCCACCATATCTGTCAAAGTCATAATGAAAATTTGTGTGGGTTTTATCTTTATTTGTTGGCTTATCACTCCGTCACCACCATGTTGTCTTAGAAAGGATTTAATGTTCTTACTGGGTTAATATCTTCAAAAAATTCATCTTTTCTAGCTTTATTTTTGTTTAATTCAGTACCTCATTTTCTCTCCACTGAATATTTGTGCTATTATCTTTGCTAGTTTTCTTGCCTTCTACACTTAAGCCTTGGTCCACATTTGTGCAATGTGATCCATCATTCTAAAATGCTTGCAATGACACAGGGGAGTACGTAGAAGTAGAAGAGAGGGGCTTTAGCGAGAGACACCAGCATGAAGGAAGTTGGTTTTTTACCCCCTATTTCCATGTGAGATTTGTTTTATTTAGATCATTCATTATGCATTAACTTACTCTTGCTATTGCTTGCAGACAGGATACTTAGTTTTAGAAACTACAACAAGTACAAAGCACAGGAATGTAGATGCTCACCTCAACTTACAGTTATGTGGGTGCTTTACTTCCTGTTCTCATCACGGGACATTACAGTGTAAGAGAGAGATGACTTTTGACATTCCTAGTTAAGAAACCATTCATAAGCAGCAAAAAGAAAAACCATTAATCCAGCTGATTCCTAAATCCTAATAATCTGTATTCAAATTGTTTATTTAGCATCATAGAATGAAGACTGAACTTGGAATCGTAAACATCGAAGGTGAGTTCTACCTTTAACTCTGATTGCATATATGTCCTCAGTACAAGTCACTGCACCTGTCAAACGTGTTTCTTCATCTGGAAAAATGAAGGTAGAAAGGAAATTAATTTGGGTTGGGAGCTGGGCTACACACATATGTACATTGTCTCATCTAATCTCCAGAAAAAAGCGAAGAACCCTTAGTGAACAGACTTGTCTTTTGACTCTTGTATCTAAAAAACCAAAAACTTTTGTGAATTATAATAATAGAAAAGGCTGAAATACGAACTCTGAATAACTGTGCACCTTAGCTATAATTCTGGGAGGCAATATCCATTTCTCCCAAAGGACATCAGGAAAGCTGGCATCTGGTAACTACTTTGTTGTTGATAAGATGTGTGACTTTAGACAAGCTATGTACTCCCATTAGGGCTCACTTTCTGCCCCCTTCTTAAAATGAGAGGATTGTATTATTTCTACAAACCCTTCCCTTTGATATTCTATGCCAGGAATTGGCAACTATCTTCTACAAAGGGCCAGGTAGTAAATATTTTAGGCTTTGCAGACCATAATGTCTCTGTCAAAACTACTCAACTCTATCTGTACAGAACAAAGACAGCTGTAGATAATATGTAAATTAATTGGCATGACTACATTAGAGTAAAACTCTACTTACAAAATAGATTGTGGCCTAAATTTAGCCCAGAGAACTTAGTTTGATGAGCCCTGGTCTATGGAGCAATGAAGAATTTTGTGTGTGACCAATTCCACTCTTCCTTTTTCTGTTTGGATCCATATAGTCAGAACTGATTTTGTTCATGCCTCGCCTAAAGGTGTCTCTCTGTTGAAGTGGAGTTTATTTATGTGCTTCAATCTTTTTTGTTTAAGTCAGAATTAAGCTGAGAATTTTGAGAAGTAAATAGACCATTGGCTATCTTAAGCATACATGAATACTATCATGTTCTATATATGAACATGACAGAAATGAAGAAAACATTAATGAATAAAAGTTATATGATAATTATGAATTTGGATAGATTTAAGATCCTACTGTCACCTATTTATTCCAATTTTTATGTGTGATTACATTATCACAGCATCCTAGCCAATATATTGACACCAATCAAAATACACATTGGATTGCATTTTAAGTTATCAAACATATTGCTTTTATGAAATGCACAGAGACCTTTAATGAAGCTCCTTAGCTATAAGAGAATGTTTCACAAAGGACGGGGAACAGAGGGGAATTAAGAATTTTCATGTATTTCTGCGGATGGTAGATGGACAAATGGCCTGTTAAAGGTATTTGATTAGGTTAAGCAACCGTCACAGGAAAGTGACTTGGAAATCACTGTCAAAGCCAGCA
Organism: Hylobates moloch; assembly: GCF_009828535.3. NCBI lineage: Eukaryota > Metazoa > Chordata > Mammalia > Primates > Hylobatidae > Hylobates > Hylobates moloch. Next base: position 121,678,519 of record NW_026652282.1, read on the forward strand.
TTTTAACAATAATATAACTTTAGGTCTGTGTACTCTAAGTTTTTCTTTATGTATGGCTTGGCCAGTTCAACAATGGTAGCATTACTTTAGAACTTTCTTTTTCTTTTTCTGTTGTTTAATTCAGCTAGCTCTTTGTGCTAAAGATGAATCTGATGGCAATGTGTTATCACCAAAGGTTTTCATCACAGCAAGAAGTACTTCTGAAGCTGGAGGAAGCTTTGGGCACATTGACAAATATCCCCAAAGCAAGACTGCAGTATGGGCTCCTAAATCAGCAAGTGTTTTGATATTTGCACATTCTCTTTATTTTCTATTCTCATTGTTTCTTTCTGTTCCGCTATGCCTTCAACTTCACTTGCTCAATGACTTCAGTCATAGAAAATATTCAGAGGGCATGGGCAGATGGTGAATTCACCAGGGAGTTTATGCAATTCTCTGATTCATTTCATCATTCTAGAATTATACAGAAATAAGCCCAGTGTGAGCTTAAGCATATTCTGCCTTGAAGAATAAAAAAAAACCACCACAAATGATTAAAACATAAATTTAAGTAGTCTTGTATTTGCCCTGTAGAATATTTCTAATTAGATTTAATTGAATTCTGTCAGTTCCTTACCCCTGATAGCTGAATTTTTCAGTTCTGGATAACATTTTTATCACTGTTTTTTTTTTTTCTGATAATGAGATTTTTCTCATGATTTTTTATCTGATCAGCGTTTCATGAATTTTATAAATAAATATGTATTTATTGTATGAGCGTCAACATTATTGTGCTTACTTTTGACATGATCCATTTTGTTATTGCAATCTGGTGCCGCGTAAAGAATCTGTCAATTCCACTGGTTCTCAATGAGATGCAATTTTGTCCCATGTCACACATTTGGAAATGTTTGGAGACATTTGTGGTTGTCACAACCTGGGGTGAGAGGAGACGGAGAGATCCTAGTTGCATCTAATGGGTACATGTCAGGGATTTTGCCAATGGTCTTGCTATGCACAGTCCAGACCCTCATCCCCAACAAGGAAAAAAAATATCCAGCTCAAGTTACCAATAGTGTCCAGGTCTAAAAAATTCAGATCTGGTCTAAAAGCATGTAAAAATGTACACAGATAATTCAAGCAATTCTATATCACAGCACAGATCTTTAACATGCCATAAGTCCTTACAGTACATATGGGAAAGTTTTACAGGAAAGTGCTAGAAGCTTTGTTTCTGATGGTATTCAATCTACTCTTATATTAAGAAAATTGCAAAGTAGAGAGTCTTACAATGCACCCAAATTAATATATTTTTCCTTGAGAAATGACCAGGAGGATTTGATTAAGAATATATATTTTTGTTTGTAGTTATCTTCATAGTTATATCTGCACAGAACATTTTTTTTCTATTAATTGCTGTCAGTCATTCTATTCCATTTCTTTGCTACCTATACTTGAGTAATAGAGGAGCTGCCATGTTAATTCAATATAAGCTTTCACCCTGGAAATTTGGGGAAAGACATTGGGAGTGAGAATCTACTCTCTCTTTCTTTCCGTATGGCTACTAAACCTATAATACACAATGTACCAGATATTTCTAAGGCCGTACTTTTGATTACATGAATTGAAGAAGCACTGAAGATCTAGAGGGAGACAGAGATAAATAAAAAGAGGAATAAGTTGTGTAATAAGCTCTTCTGTGCATTATGAGTGTATTTTCCACTCTGGCACTTTTTCAAAAGTAGGAAATAAAAAATAAAGTTGCTTTGTGCATATTCATATTGGCAATGATAGACTGTTGTTTCTTTCTTTCTTTTCTTTTTTTTTTTTGATGGAGTTTCGCTCTTGTTGCCCAGGCTGGAGTGCGATGGCGCCATCTTGGCTCACTGCAACCTCCACCTCCTGAGTTCTAGCGATTCTCCTGCCTCAGCCTCCTGGGTAGCTGGGATTACAGGCATGCACCACTTCGCCAGGCTAATTTTTGTATTTTTTAGTGGAGATGGGGTTTCACCATGTTGGTCAGCCTGGTCTCGAACTCCCGACCTCAGGTGATCCGCCTGCCTCGGCCTCCCAAAGTGCTGGGATTACAGGCGTGAGCCACTGTGCCCGGCCGACTGTTGTTTCTTTGAATGAGAAACACTGGAAATAGACTTTAATGAGAGAACATGGAGGTCAAGATTATTTTAGTCATACATTCATATATGTGCACACACACACTTTTACACATATAAATCCATAATGTATATGTTATCTGCTACTTTGCTACTTTTACTCACGAATGTCTCGTAAACGCCTTTTCATTTCCACTTACATCACTATTTTCATAACTCCTGAATGGTTCATGGCTTTACAGTTCTTTACTAATCTATGCTGTTCTTGATTGGAATTTAGGTGGTTTGTTACCAGAGGTTTCCTGATAAAACAATGCTGGAGTGATCATGCTTGTGCATACTCTTTATGCATTTTTTTGCCATCATCTTCAGAAATATTTCTGGAAGATCTGTTGAGCCAAATGATATTTAATTTAAATAATTTTGAAGCACAATGCTAATTCCTCTTCTGGAAAGGCTGGGGCAAGTTGCATTCTCACCAGTGCACAGATATGCCCATATCATACACCCTTCCTGATAGTGGGAGACCTCAGGCTCCTCCATCTTTGTTAATATTTTCTTAATTATCACTATGAAGGGTAAAAAAATTTCATTTTCATCTAAATTTTTGATAAATAGTGAAGGTGAACACCTTTTCATTTTTACTAACCATTTTCAATTCTTATTTTGGCTTATTCAATTCTTATTTTGGCATTTTCAATTCTTAATTGGCTTTTCATGTTTGTTGCTCAGTTTTAAAAAATGTTACTCATCTTTTTAGTTTTAATTTATACAAGCTCTTTGAATATTAATAAAATTAATCTGTCAAATGTATTACACATATTTTTCCCAGATTGCCTTTTAACTCTCATTATGGCATTTTTTAGCTAAAAAGAAGCTTACATTTTTATGTTATCATATTTATCATTTTTTAGAAGTTCTTGGTATGCTAGTGAGGTTTAGGAAGGCATGACCTACATCAAGATTATAAAAAGCATTCATACATAACTCCTTCAACTATAATTTAATTTTTAACATTTAAATATTTGATCTATCTGGAATTGATTTGAGAGCTTTGGAGTGAGGTACTGTAATCAAGCTTAGTAGCTAGTGGTTAGGGTATATAATAAGAAAGATTTGTATTAAGGTCTGAGCTTCATCACTTAATTGCCAGGTGACCTTGAAAAAAATCACCTAACCTTTTGGAGCCTGTTTTTTTAATCTGTGAAAAGGGACAACCATACTCCCTAACTCACAGGTTTGTGATGAAAATAACAGTTCAAAGAATGTAGAGCAAATGTTGGAACATATTAAGCATATTTTTAATGTTAGCTGGACTTCATCTTGTTATTATTACTATTCCAAGTAGGTAAACAGTTTTCCCCAAATGATTTATTGATTAGTCTACATTTTACCCAAAGATTGAAAATGTTATCTTCAGTAGATACTTACTTACAATATATGATTAGATATATGTCTAAATGTCTAAACCCTTGAATCTGCTATATTGTTCTTCCTGTGCATCTGGGTAACATCATTTCAATTACAATAGCATTTAGGGTAGTTTTTAATGTCTAGTGGGCAAGGTTCCTGCCATTACTCTGCTTTACTTGGTCTTTGTATAGATATTCTTCCATATTATTTCCTTCCAGATACACTTTGGAACTATTCGGTTGAGATTCACACAGACACAGGATCCCATTCAGTAATATTTTTAACTTGTTTTTTAAATGAAAGAACGATATTATAATTATATATTAATTTTGCTATCAGTTGCATTCATTTCTGATGTATAAAAAAAATGATGTTGTCTTTTCCAAAAACATTAGAGTACTCTCAAAATAATTTTTTTTGTTGTTTTTTGAGACGGAGTCTTGCTCTGTCACCCAGGCTGGAGTGCTGTGGTGCGATCTTGGCTCACTGCAACCTCTGCCTCCCCGGTTCAAGCGATTCTCCTGCCTCAGCCTCCTGAGTAGCTGGGACTACAACTAATTTTTTGTATTTTTTGTAGAGTCGGGGTTTCACCGTGTTAGCCAGGATGGTCTCGATCTCCTTCCCTTGTGATCCGCCCGCCTTGGCCTTCCAACGTGCTGGGATCACAGACGTGATCCACCGTGCCCAGCCGAAAGAATTTTTAATAACAGTAAGCATCCTTCACTTGTTTCTGGAATTAATTTTGAACTTTCTTTATTTTTTGTGATTAAATATGCTGTTTTTAGTTTGAGTCATATATTTAAGTTGTTAAGAAAGCACAATGCTAATTGCCCATCCAAAAAGCTAGAAAAATTTGCATTTGCAACAGTATGCATAAATATGCCCACATTCCATGACATCCCTGACAGCAGATTTCCTTATGTTCTTTCCTTTTTGCTAATGTTTTTCTTTGTTATCAATTTGGAAGGTCAAATGTCTCATTTTAATCTCTTTATAGACATAGGAAGAACTGATATCTTTAAATCACTGCCTTTTCTATGTTTCTCTACTTTGATTCAGGCCTTTTTCTTTTAATCTCTCTCAGTAAAGTTTTATATGGTAGTTTTCTTCATTTAGTGCTGATGCATTGCTTATTTAATTTATTCCTTGTTAGTTTCTTTTCATTTTACTTTTGACTGCTTGTGTGAATGGGCTTTTTCATTTCATTTTAGCTTTTTGTTGGTATGAAAGGAAGATATTAGACATTATATATTAATTTTACAGTCACTTTCATATCAAACATGTAAAATTTTTCTTCCCTTTTCTTTTTTTTTTTTCTTTTTTGAGGCACACTCTCACTCTGTTGTCCAGGCTGGAGTGCAGTGGTGTGATCTCAGCTCACTACAACCTCTACCTCCCAGGTTCAAGCGATCCTTGTGCCTCAGCCTCTCAAGTAGCTGGGATTACAGGCACACAGCACCATGCCCAACTAATTTTTGTATTTTTAGTAGAGACGGGATTTCACCATGTTAGCCAGGCAGGTCTCGAACCCCTGACCTCAGGTGATCCACCTACCTTGGCCTCCCAAAGTTCTGGGATTACAGGCATGAGCCACCGTGCCTGGGCTTTTTCTTTTCTTTTCTAAATGTATTATGTAGCAATTGTTAAAAAATATTTTTTTGTGTATATTCAAGGTATAAAACATGACATTATAAGATACACATATACAGCATAAAATCTATCAATTTTAAAATAATTTTATATAACTGTCAAAAGCCATATCCTAATTTTGATCATATGTATATTTTAAATTTTTCAATTATTTTTACAATTAAACAAAAGGCTTTTAATTTGAATCATGTATTACACATTTTAAGACCACTTATATTTAAATGAAGGTTTAACTTTATAAATTCCCTCACTGACATCTACCAGAATGACCATATTTCTCTCCTCCTTTGGCTTATTAATATGGTATATTATATTTATGTAATTCTTTACAGGATTCCTGATTTTGAATGCTTTTCATTCTTAGAATGTCTCCCACTTCATCATTATATATTATTTTATTCATATACTGTTGGATTATGTTTACAAATATTTTCAAATACTTTATTTCAGACTTTTGTGTTAAGATATATTTTTCAGTAGATTTCTCTGCATTCATTATTGCCATTAGTTTCATTTGGGTATTAGTATTATGCTTCCTTAATGAAACAATTAGAAAAGTTTTGTTGTCTTCCACACTCTGAAACAGTTAAAAATATGTGGCAATTATACTGGTTAAAGGAATGACCTCTCTAGCCAGAGAAAGGGAGAGAGTGAGAGGCAAAGTTTCAAAATCTGGATTTACCTACTCTTCTACCTACTCTTTGTTTTTACATTTATAAAATGGTTATAATAATTGATACGATTTGGCTGTGTCCCCACCCAAATCTCATCTTGGATTGTAGCCCCCATAATTCCCATGTCTTATGGGAGGGTCCTGGTGGGAGATAATTGAAGCATAGGGGTTGTTTACCCCATACTGTTCTTGTGGTAGTGAATAAGTCTCATGAGATCTGATGGTTTTATAAGGAGAAACCCCTTTCTCTTGGTTCTCATATTCTCTCTTGTCTGACACCATGTAAGACGTGCCTTTTGCCTTCTGCCATGATTGTGAGGTCTCCCCAGCCGTGTCTTAAGGGCTCTTAAGCCCAACTGACTTAGGGCTCTTTTTGGGCAATGAAAATGTTGTATAACTGGATTCTTATGATGATTGCACAACTGCATAAATTAACTAAATATCGTTAAATTGCGTAATTTATAATTCATAATCTTTATGGTATGTTAATTATACCTCAATAAAGCTGTTAAAGTCAAGAAAGTATAGAAAACAGTTTATGCAAGTAATATTAAGAAATGATAGATTTGGTGATTTCCTGTGAGAGAATGGAGAATGAAAACACTTTACCATAATACCCAAGACTCTGGATTGAGTAACAGGGATTACAGTCTTGAAATTCAGTATACTGACGAACGCAGGAGGAGAAACCAGATCTACGGGAGAAGATAAATTTGTGTTTAACAGTTGAGTTGGAAGTGCTAGTGAGATTTTCAAGTGGGTGTCTGCGATTCAGGATAAGAGTTGGAGATTAAGAAATTGGTCAAAATGGTAATTTGGATTTGGAACTTCTTTTCATTAGTATTAGTGTTTTTCACCCTTTCTAAATAAGTAACTCTTGTGATCTTCCTTAATCTACTTTATTTACCTACTATCTCATATTTTTACTGTTTATATTCAATATTCTGTATTAAAAATGATTGCTACTTGTAATATGTGTTTTTCAAACTATATATTCTCCCCTATCATGCACTTCTAGATACTTTGATAATTCTTCTATGGGCTTTTATTGAAACATTTCATCAATGGTAACTGAATCCATTGGAGTGGCTGAGTTTGCTCATAGCACAGCGAGAAGTGGCCATAGATCAAAAGGCCGAGAAATATAGAAATATTATTAATGAGCTTATGAGAATAGTTTCAGAGGACTGGAAGGCACCGAATTCCAATTACAGTGGGAAGTTGGCTGTGAAGCAATTTTCAGCTAAGACAGAAGAAAGATATAGGGCAGTAGCTGGTGGGATTTGGAGAGAAGCAAAGGTTAAGATGAAAAATATGTTAGCATATTTATATGGAGATGTGACAGATCAATGACATAACTGGAGATAAAAAAGGGTGAATGTTTAAAAAGTTAATTCCCTTAGAAGATGAAAGATGAAAGGAATTCAGTGCATGCTTAAGAAAGGCAGTTTTTTCTATTATAACCTGAAGAAAAGATGAAAGAATAGCTGCTCGTACACAGATATTCATAGTTGTTCCTCTGTGTTCATACCCAATCTCCTCATTTTCTATTTGAAATTTTCGGGATATTGGCCCCATTATGTTGTAATTGTTTATAGCATATTACATTGTAATTATTTATAAACTATTTTGCTCATTTTTCAAGGGTGTGTGTGTGTGTGCGTACATATATTGTATAATCATCAATTGTTTTATGGGTCAGTACATTGTTTTCTACACAGTAACTCCTGACTCGTAGCTCTAAAAGAGTTGCCTCAAGACTCTGTTTAGGAAGCTGGGCCAGGAAAAACATGGCGATGCATTTAGTCATGTGGCTGTTCCTGTAGCCCTCCCTTCCCTGTAGAGAGCTGAGGTGAAGGAGTACAAAGCAAGCGGGGTGTGCTATTTCTTATGATTTGCTTTTGCTTCCTGTCCCCAGCCTTCTAAGCTGAGACCTATCACTGGATATCTTAATAACTTCTTCCACTTACTTACTGAAGAAAATCAGTTATATACGGCATTCAAAACCTGCAGAGTCTGAATTGTTGTATCCACTTTCCTTTTGGTCTAACTGTATTGTTCTTGACCAGTAATATTATCTGGAGATTCTAGTATGTCCTTGTGACTTTTCCTGGTCTTCGTGGAGGTATATTTATTTTGCTTGTTTTGGTGGCTGTTAGAGAGGAAGCATTGTCGGTGTGCATTTATGCCACTTCCTTTCTCAGAAGTTCTAGAGAAGATTTTGAGGCCTTGATTAGTCTTTTTCAATTGCCCTGCTAAACAGTACACCGTTCAGTCCCAAATAATGGGCAAGATTCAGCTTGGCAGAAATGACTTTGGGATAGTGTCAACTACATCTATGTAATGACACATTTTAAATAAATTCATATTTGTGTGAGGGGTTTCTCATCAATGGAAATTTGGAAGCTAGGTCACTTAGTAAACCAATTAATTAACATTGTGTATATAAACCTTCTTTATAAGTGACTACTGTAAAGAATACAACCCATTAACGAAATACGTTAAAAGTTAGATGGTTTTAGTAAGAATAATTTCTTACACTTGTATAGTGGATAGTGTCCTGTTTAAAATGTTCTTTCTCTACTAGCTAAATGGGTTATTACAGGAAGAGTGGGCTGGGCGCGGTGACTCACGCCTGTAATCTCAGCACTTTGGGAGGCTGAGGTGGGTGGGTGGATCACCTGAGGTCAGGAGTAACACCCCGTCTCTGTAAAAAAAAAATGCCAAAAAATGAAAGATCCAGCACCTGTAACGATGAAAAGGAAAGAATTCATACAAAAGTGTTAACTAAGCCCTGTCAGAAGCACTTTTATGTAAATTATCTAATTTAATTCTTCCACAATCTAGTGGAAGTTTCCATTATTATCCTAATATTAGAGAAAAGGGGACTGAAAGACTTAGGTGGCTGACATTTGCTCAAAGTCACACAATTAGTTCTCCAGATTGGAAGCCAAGCCCTATGCCATAGAGCTCACAGCTTTAACCATGATAGCAGCGTGTCACCTCACGTGAGATCAACAGCAGCAGTGTAAGGTAAGCATGACATAGCATCCAGGTTCTCCACACGAGGAACCGAAAATTCAGAGGTTAGAAAATTGTCCAAAATAACCCCTTAGCAGCAAATACGATGCACCTGGGAATAAAACTCAGGTCTCAAGGCAAGTTCATCGTTCCATTTTATTACACTGCCTCTGTCTGTGCCCTGCCTTTGAGTTATCTAGAGATTGACACTGTGTTATGGAAGGTTATTTTCTAAGTAGGAAGACTGCAGCTACGTAATGCCAGTACATCCCTCATAGGTCAATTGTGAGTTTTAAGTTAGATAGTGGCTGTAAATGCCTCTCACATTCCTTACATCTAACACATATTCTATAATTTCCTTGCACATCCTAGTACTGATGATTTATCTTATTTTATTGACTCTCTGTTCTTTATTTTGATTCACTTTATTACAAAGTAACAAACATCTCTTTTTACCTTCATATCTTTGACCTCGTTCCTTAGTCAGTGCTACTTTCCTTAGGTTTCTACTTTCACTGACTGCTAAGCTCAATTTACTGCATGAATTCTACCAGTTGGAAAAAAAAGAGCATGGAATAAAGCCCTAATGAAGAGATAAAGCTTGGGAGCCTAGAGGATATAAGACATCAATGACAGGAAGTCTGAGGAGTTCCTATGAGTAGCAATGAGTAGAGTTCAGAGCCAAGGTGAATGCTAAGCAGACCTATAACACTAATATGGTAAATGATGTAATAAGAAAGTAATGTTCATCTTTTCCAAATTAATACATCCTGCAAAGCACCTATACTATAAAGACAGCAATTCCATTCTTGAAAGTTATACCTGAAGCTTAGATGGGGTCTATGATAGTCCATTTTAATTGCCAACTTGACTGGGCCACTGGGTGTCCATATATTTAGTTAAATATTATGCTGGTTTGTCTGTGAAGGTGTTTTTGGATGGACTTGAGTGGGTAGACTGAGTAAAGCAGATTGCCCTCCCTGATGTGGATGGGCATCATCCAGTCAATTGAGGGCCTGAATAAAACAAAAAGACAGAATAAGAGAATTGTTTCTCCACCTTACTGATTGGGCTGGGGCATCAGTCTTCTCCTGCCCTTGTACTGGGACTTACATAGTGAGCACTCCTGGTTCTCAGATCCTAAACATGGACTCGAATTTACACCATTGGTTCTCCTTGTTTTCTAGCTTGCAGAGAGCAGATTGTGAGACTTCTCACAATTAAATGTGGAATTGACTCGTGATTTTGGAGGCTGATATATAAATATATTACATATATAAGAATACATGTATATTACATATATAAGAATCTTAGATTATTATATATGTATTTTATTTGTTTCGTTTTTCTGGAGAACTCTGACTAAAGCAGGGCCTAAGTTATTAGGATTTTAATCATTTGGGAACTATTATTGCAGACTGATTGTACTAGCCATGTATATAAAATGTCAGTTACAAATATATGTACTACTGGCCCATTTTTATACTTATTATCACATTTAAACTTCATAACAAACCAGGAAAACGGCAAAGCTACTATAATCTCCATTTTAACATAGGGAAGAATCAAGGTTCAAAGAATTCAAATAATTAACTACAAATCACACACCATCAAGTGGTGGAAGACAATTTGACTCTGTTTGACTCCATATTCCTTCTTTTCTCATTTTTCCACACTGTCTCACTAAAATGAAACATAATGGTTTGATAATGAATAAATTAATAAATAATTGTTAATACGGGTACTCAGAGTTTTTGGCTTCAGTGTTAGTGACTTTGTTGGATGTTCTACTTATTTGTATGGTGCAAGATTTAGGGTGGAGCTACCTAAGCAGGTTTCGTTCTCATATTAAACATCTTCTCTCCACTGAACCTATTCTATACTCAGCACAAGGTCTAGAAAATCTGTGGTTTGTTGTGGTTGTGAGTCTTTTTGAGCAGCCTTGCAAATAGACAGATACCTTAAACAAAGCTACTGTTGTGGAGGCACTGCTCTCATTTCCTTTTTCATTTCTCTACACATTATTCTCTAATTCTTCCAGCAGCAAGGGTATTTTCCAAATAGTCTGTTAGTTTTTTCACTTTGCTAGAAATTTCAACTTCATGGGCTCCTGATGGGAACAGGCAGGAGATTATTTGGGTGTATAACTAGGAAGAACCACTCATTATTTTCTTTCTCTAAAGTAAATTGCCAGAATTTCAATCCATTATTTTGTCCCAAATTGTTTTTTTTTGGCATGGTCTCTGTTTGCTCTTCTTCCATCAAAATGTAGAGATGGAAGTATAGTAACTTGAGGAACAGTATCTTCTTGGTCTAAAAATAGTATATGTCAACAATACTGGTGGAAGAAGGTTGTTTCGGTGTGTGTGTGTGTGTGTGTGTGTGTATGCATTTATTTAGAAGAGATCCTTTTCATTTAACCGCTGAGAGTCCTCTTGTGAACCGGGACCTGGACAGAATCTCAGTTTTTTCCTTAGAGCACAGGCTCACTAAAAATACAGAGTTGGAGGGCCTCTCAACCCTTTACTGGTTTCCTTTCTGGAAGTTTGAACACTTCAATGGTGTGGCCTATACTGGATGTATCATTATATACCTGGCACCTGGCAAAGATATTTGACAAGGTAGGTGCTCAGTAAGTGTTTCTAAAATAGATGAGTAAGTAACTGTAAAGGAATGAGTAAATGAATGGGTAAGTTAATAAATAAATGAATGAATACAGTATTAAGAATAGAAGCTGGAATGGTTGGAAAGCAGCAAGGGTCAGATTAGGCTGAGGATGTAACTCCCAAGGAGTCAGGAAAATGAACTTCTTTGATGTCTTCTAAGAGGATACTCAGAACGTCTGATTTAGTTACCGTGAAAAAAAAAGTTCTATTTCTTCTTCATATGGTGGATTAACTTCTCATGTTTACCATCTGTCTTCAAAAACATTGTTTAAATGGTTGTAAAGGAATAAAAATTGTGTAAAACCCAAGGATAAAGAAAATAAGAGAAGTCACTGGCCCAAAAGAGATTTCAACATTCATTCATTTTTGCAACTATGTCCGGAACGCCTTGCTATGCGCCAGGTACTCTTCTCAACACTAACAACAAATCAGTAAGCTGAACAGACAAAAATTCCTGCCATCATGTATCCAGTGTTCTAGCGGCCAGAGCACATTTTCAAAAGAAGCCTGAAAGTGATGGAATGATAGCGATTGATTTAGCAAAGTAGAAGAAGTTAAAAATGTCAACATGGGGCAGACATAAAAGGAGGTGAGACAATTTGCCACACAGAAGCCAGGATAGATCAGGTCTTGAGGCATCAGATACTGCAGAAGACAGGTATGGAAAGCTGGAATTAAAACAGAGAGATTTGTTGAAAGTCTGTGTTTATAGGTGATAGAGTTCCAGGTCTCCCCCTGCTACCCTCCACTTTCTGCTCCTCAGATACGAGACTAAATGTTTTCCTTCTGAAAGTTGAACTTGTGAAGTTCTAGACTTTGAGACACCTAACACTGGCTGGCAGTGGCAAGATCCAGAGTGGACTAAAAAAAAAGGATGAAGTGAAGATGTGCATACTGAGATTCCTATGTGTCTATTGATTTCTTCTTCCCAGAACACTACGTTATGGCACCCTGAGATGACATTGGTGGATTTTTCTATTGAGAAACTGACTGACCTCATAAAGATTATTTCCAGATACTGACATTCAGTGGTCCCTCAATAAGAAGAGTCAAACAGAGCTCTCAGTGAGTATGTGTTTGATGTAATCTTTTTTTTTTTTTTTTTTTTTTTGAGACGGAGTCTCGCTCTGTCACCCAGGCTGCAGTGCAGTGGCTCAATCTCAGCTCACTGCAACCTCTGCCTCTGGGGTTCAAGCAATTCTCCTACCTCAGCCTCCCGAGCAGCTGGCACTACAGGCTTGTGCCACCAGGACCAGCTAATTTTCGTATTTTTAGTAGAGGCAGGGTTTCACCATATTGGCCAGGCTGGTCTTGAACTCCTGACCTCGTGATCCAGCCACCTGGGCCTCCCAAAGTGCTGGGATTTCAGGCATGAGCCACCACACCTGGCCTGATTTAATCTTAAATGTGAATAAGCAACCCCAAGATGATCAGACATAAAATCCCAAGACAGTGTAGGAAAAACATTGGAAGAGCAGACAGAGAATATAGCGAGACAGGAATTATCAAAGAGAGAGTAGTACAGAAATTAAGGACTCAGGACTTCAGATTGAAAAGATCCACCAAAAAATTAATGATCAGAGCCTGGTGTCTGTAAATTCAGATACATCGACTGGTAAGGAGTAGGGTCCATACATTGGAATGTTTTATATAGCCCCACAAATGATTTTAATATATAGCTAGTAATGAAAAAAAAACCTGTTATAGCTATTAATGTGCACTTTTCCCTTTTTGTATTTGGGCTACTTGGGTTAGTACGCACACTGACATGTAAATATTTTTTCTGGCATGGTGGAACATATGGAAAACCAAGGCCAGAAAGGTGGATCCTCTTTCTCCCAGTCTAGGATTCATATATTGCCTATTTCTTTTTCTCATACTGTGTAAAATATATAACAAACAATAAAAATGAAGTTTTCTATGATTGGCCTGTAAAATAGTTAAGAAATCTCTTTTGCCATAAGCTTGTATCTTTCCTCTTACAAAAGCTTTTATTAAAAATAATTAAAACTTTTTTCTTAAACATTGCCTGTATCTTATGTAGGTTTCTTCATGGAATGTTAAAACTCAGAGGCCATGCCAAACCTGACTACAACTTAGAAGGCAAAACCCAGTGCAGGAGAGGGGGAAGGAGCTTTTAGATACCTGTTCTCAAGAGTTAGTTATATGAAATCAATATAGACACTACAACCTCTGGAGCAAGTAGGGCAGCCTGACAAAGTAGAGAAAAGGTTGCTGGTATTATAGGCCTTCCAAATTTATCTTATGGCTTCTTTTACTTAACCACTAATTTAAAGCTATAGTGCCCTGACCAGAGATGGGGAAGGACAACCTTATCATAGCTGTATGCTTTGCATTGTCCATTATGTTTCTCTCTCCTGTGAACTGGGCACGTTCTCTGGGTTGATGATAATAAAGTGTTAGAGTTACTAACTTAGAAATTAGTTATGAGAATCTTCTATCATTAAAAGCATCACCCCTCAGTAGAACGAGAATGAACTAGAAAAAGGTAGAAAGTGCACCAGCAGAACCCAGTGCAAGTCATTCTCTGACCAGAGCTTTCAGTTGTTCCCACCTTAGATATGAGCTATTACCCCAGTTCTCAGCTGAGCAACATTGTATCTTACCCAAACCCTCCTTTACAATTGAGAATACTGAAATATATTAATAGAAAATCATAAGACTTTCTGAATGGTAATCGTGGAACCAGAATTCAAAGCCAGTTCAGTTGTTCCTTACACATGTAGAAACATTTTCCTACATCATTTGGAGATATAATTAAAGCACACTGGGGGTATAGGGAAAGGAGAACTTCACTGTCACTAGAGGAGTCAGGGAAAGTTACTCAGAGGATGTAACATTTGACGTATGAAAATAACCAAGGTAGATAGAGAAGGGGAGAGCAAGAAAGACTTTGCAGGTGGAGGGAAAAACCTGTTCAGTCATGATGTCTGGAGAAAGCCAAAGGTGATCTTAGAGATTATGTAACTCTTTCACTTTACCCTTAGGAAAAAATAGAACCCTAGACTGTGCCAGATACCAGGAATATAGAGATAATAATGTTCCTGTCATCAAAAGTACAGGTAGAGTGTGAAGATAATAATTTTATTTTTCCCACCAGTGTCTACTTTATGGGATGCTCACATCGGCCAGTAAGTTTAGGTCAGTTTCCGGAGTAAGGGTCACATCTCTCTTTCTTGTTATTCATATTGCCAGTGGTGCTAGAATGAGACACCAACTGCACGTTCCTTCCAACTACAAGAGAAACATAGTTCAGAGTAGAGAATACTGAGGGGAGGATCAGTATCTTCATATTTGTACTTTAAGATCAATTTTCCAAAATACATTGATTGCTCACATTACATTTAAATTTTTTTTATTATACTTTAAGTTTTAGGGTACATGTGCACAACGTGCAGGTTTGTTACATATGTAGGGACATGGATGAAGCTGGAAACCATCATTCTCAGCAAACATTTAGATTTTTATTGCCAATTCTTGAGGTCATTATTCACTAGTTCATTTCACTAATCCGCCTACATTGAGCACCAGATAGTTGCACAGCATTGAGTCAAGTGTTGTGAGGCAGCAAAGATTAACTAGATGAAGTTTATGCCCTACAGGAGATAAAGGTTTCACTAAGATAAATAGTATATATTACAAAAGTCAAATATAGCACAGCATACATTTTCTTAGTGTAGTCTAAGGGAGGCCTCATGGTGTAGGGAAAAGAACATTAATTTCACAGTAATATGGACCCAATTGTGTGACCTAAATATTTTTTGACCTGGTACAGTTTATTAAACTTCAAGTCCCAATTTTTCCAACTGTAAAGTGGAAATGATGAAAACTCCTACCTCATAGTTCTTATGTGTGTGCATCTGTGCGTGTACTGAGCAAATCAAATAATATACAAAGCAACGTGGAATATACTAGGACTTCAGTATATTTTTACTTAGTCTCTGGTCCCTGCCAAACCATCCCAACACTCTAAGTAGTTAACGTCTGAGAAGTCAGAAGAACATAAAATAATTGGTGGTATTGTACTTCTTTCATGAATTATCCAACTTTAAAAAGTACATGACAACACATACAGTTCTCTGAAAATTCAATATAATGCCCTTACTAAAACAATTTGGAGTGGTAACTTACTATGTCCTTGCATACTGCTTCAGAGATTTGGCATATATTATCAAGAATAGCATTTTATTTAAAAAGCTCATAAAGCTTCATCCTCAGCTATTAAGGATTTAGGAGTAGCAGATATATGAAAACTTTCACACTCTATTGAACGGGATTATACATTCTTCTCTAGCCCACATAACTCACACTTCCAGGCTCATTCTAAATTCTTCACTTTCTGATTAATGATGTGGATAGCATGGCTCCAGGTAGTGTTCCCTTATCTGACCATGCCGCAGACTCACTTTCAATTGTCCTTCAGAAAGCATTAGGCAGCATTTTGGCAAAACTTCCTTTAGTAAGGAATATTGGAAAAGAAGATTATAATTTGTGATTCTAAAACTACATACAAAGTTCACAAACATATCCAGGGACTCTGGATTGCACACACACACACACACACACACACACACACACACACACATCACCTTAGATATGAGCTATAATCACTCTTATTATATAGTACTGCTATAAGGATGACTGATGTATGTAAAGTATCTATTGTAAACACTGACACATAGTAGATACTCAACAAATATTTGCTGAAATGAATTTTTCCATTTAATCATGTGAGGATATTGCAATTCAATTCAAGTAACTTTCTCAAGATCATACAGATTTTAATAACAGTTATATATATATGTGTGTGTGTGTGTCAGCAATCCAGATTCCTTATATATTTTAAATATAAAATATAAAAGGACTTTATATAAATGTGTGTGTGTGTGTGTGTGTGTGTGTGTGTGTATAAATTAAGCTTATATTGGCTCTCTTTTAGTTAATATTGATTGACATCCATTTCTTTCTGGAGCACAGTATTATTAATTACAAAAATAAATTAACTGGCAAAGTTCTCATTAAGGGTAAATGTGAACTGGGAAGACTGTATGGATAAATCGTTGCCTGCCTCATTCAGATTGAAAGAAACATTTAGACTCTGGAGGGAACAGTGAAAAAAGTGTATATTATAGAGTTATATGTTTTAATAACTTCACCTCATTCTATTAAGCCTCTAACCCCACTGGAATCATAAAAGGTTAATATTGAGATGAACCCTAAAGGCATAAATTAGTCTTTGCCATTACTTGCCCCCGAATGAGCCTTAAGCTATGTAATACTGGATCAGCAGGACTTTCCTTTATTATTAAAGAAATGAAGATACACTGCATTGAATGATATTATTGAAAATGCCTAAATTTTCTCATTATCCTACAAGTGCTTAAAATTGCTATTACAGATTTCTGTAGGCAAAATCCCAGGTCCCAGCAGACCCCTGCAGAATGTTATGGTGTATTAGTAGGGAGTGTGTTTCAATTACCCACAAAAATATACTTAAGTAGCCATATTGCGTATTTTCAGGAGAAAATGAGCTATTTTATTTTTATTCTACTATGAAGAAGGGTCAATCTGAAATGGTATGGTGGAGTTATAGGCTACAAATCAAAACTGAGGCATTATCAAAAATATTTCTCATTTATGAACTTTTTATGATATTAAAAAAGCACCAAGTTATCTATCATTTCTTGCTCCTTGGGTAGCTTTGTTTTTCAATATTAGATATTACTACTTCATGTTTGCTATTCATCAAGTTTAAAAGCGACACTTGTCCAATAAAAATTGTTGGATATCCTTGGCAAAGACATGGCACTTTTGGAATGCCATATATATCATCAACTTCTTCTAAGAAGAAATCCCCAGGTTGTAAATAATGAAAGGGCAGCTCTATCATAGGTAAAACAATTTCACACAAATCTTTCTTAACATCTTCTGTTTTTAAAAAATAGTTAAATTTAATTTGTAGATTTCCAAAATCCTTTTTTTCTTCAACATTTGTGCTAAAATAAAAAGTTCTTAAAATTTTAAAAATATATAAAACTTAACCATTTTAATTTGTGGCACAAAGATTTAATGGTTTATGTATAAGTTTCTGGAGCAGTGACATTTATCTAATCTAAACCTTATTTATTAAAGCTTCTTTTTAATATTCAGTTAATAGTCTTAATTATAAGGCTATGATTTTAATTTGATCATTATATCTAACTCTACAAACAATTACCAGTGGTTATGATTATTTAGATTTTTCATCAAAACACAGGGGGAAAAAATAGACAACAATTTAATTACCGAAATGATATGCTTTGTCAAAACAAATACATCCAACTTAAAGTAATACTGTATTTTGTAAGTACTTTCTAATTTATAAAGCACTGTCACATTTTTGCCCACTTGATCCTCTTAACCCAAGGAGATAGGCAGGGCCTCAATATTTTTCTGCTACTCAAAAAGAACAAAGCTGGAGGTATCACTCTATGGGACTTCAAAATATACTACAAGGCTATAGTAAACAAAACAGCATGGTACTGGTCAAAAAACAGACACATTATTTCAATGGAACAGAATAGAGAACTCACAAATAAGACTGCACATCTACAACCATCTGATCTTTGACAAACGACAAAAACAAGCAATGAGGAAAGGATTTAATAAATGTTGCTGGGAGAAGTGGGCAGCCATATGCAGAAAATTAAAACTGGACTTCTTCCTTATACCTTATGCAAAAATTAAGATGGATCAAAGGCTTAAATGTAAAACTCAAAACTATAACAACCCTACAAGAATATCTAGGTAATACCATTCAGGACATAGGCACGGGCAAAGATTTCATGATGAAAACGCCAAAAGCAATTGCAACAAAGCAAAAATTGACAAATGGGATCTAATTAAACTAGAGAGCTTCTGCACAGCAAAAGAAACTATCATCAGCGTGAACATACAGCCCACAGAATGAGAGAAAATTTTTGCAACTTATCCATCTGACAAAGTCTAATATCCAGAGACTACAAGAAAGTTAAACAAATTTACAAGAAAAAACAAACAACCTCATTAAAAGTGGACAAAAGAGATGAACAGACACTTCTTAAAAGAAGACATTCGTGTGGCCAACAAACATACAAAAAAAACCCCCCAACATCACTGATGATTAGAGAAATGCAAATCAAAACCACAATGAGATGCCATCTCACACCAGTTAGAATGACAATTATTAAAAAGTCAAGAAACAGCAGATGCTGGAGAGGTTGTGTAGATAAAGGAATGCTTTCACACTGTTGGTGGGAATCTAAATTAGTTCAACCATTGTGGAAGACAGTGTGGTGATTCCTCAAAGATGTAGAACGAGGAATACCATTTGACCCAGCAATCCCATTATTGGGTATATACCCAAAGAATTATAAATCATTCTATTGTAAAGATACATGCATGCATATATTCACTGCAGCACTATTCACAATAGCAAAGACATGGAATCAACCCAAATGCTCATCAATGATAGACTGGATAAAGAAAATGTGGTACATACACACCATGGGATACTATGAAGCCATAAAAAGGAACAAGATCATCTCCTTTGCAGGGACATGGATGGAGCTGGAAGCTGTTATCTTCATCAAACTCACGCAGGAACAGAAATCCAAACACCACATGTTCTCACTTATAAGTGGGAGCTGAATGATGAGAACACATGGACACACTGGGGAGACAACACAGTGGGATCTGGGGGTGGTGGTGAGAGGGAGAACATCAGGAAGAATAGTTAATGGATGCTGGGTTTAATACCTAGGTGACGGGTTGAGCTGTGCAGCAAACCACCATGACATGTTTACCTACCTATGTAATAGACCTGCACATCCTCCACGTGTACCCCAGAACTTAAAATAAATGTTGATGAAAAACATATATTTTTCCTGCTATTAAATCAGGATAATCACTCTTTTTTTTTTTTTTTTTTTTGAGATGAAGTCTCGCTCTGTCGCCCAGGCTGGAGTGCAGTGGCCCAATCTCGGCTCACTGCAAGCTCTGCCTCCCGGGCTCACGCCATTCTCCTGCCTCAGCCTCTCCGAGTAGCTGGGACTACAGGCGCCCGCCACCACGCCCGGCTAATTTTTTTGTATTTTTAGTAGAGACGGGGTTTCACTGTGGTCTCGATCTCCTGACCTCGTGATCCGCCCGCCTCAGCCTCCCAAAGTGCTGGGATTACAAGCGTGAGCCACCGCGCCCGGCTCAGGATAATCACTCTTATTACATAGTACTGCTATAAGGAAGACTGAGATAATGTTTGCAAATCATCTACTGTAGACACTGACACATATTAGATGCTCAACAAATATTTGCTGAAATGAATTCTTCCATTTTATCATGTGAGGGTATTGCAATTCAATTTAAGTCACATTCTCAAAGTCATACAGATTTTAATAACAGTTGTGTTATTAGAAGTCAAGTCTTAATGATTCAGCTGAATTATTGCTAAATATGAAGATTTACATGTCACTATTAGTTCAGTTTTATGATATTGTATTGATCAATGTGATTTGGACTTATTACATTTATTTTAGTTAATGTTGTTAACAATATATCCCAAAGAACAAATGAATTAAAGTATGTTTCAAAATTGCTATAACTTAAACACGAAATACATTCAAATCACAAATTTGACCATGTCACTTAGCCCTGTAGCCTGAAGATAGTAGAAAGAATAAATTGTTAACAACTACTATTTATTTATCACTTATTTTGGCCCAGTTACATCAGTGGTTTACATGGGTCATCTAAATTAATCCTTTCAACATCTTAATAAGGCTATTCTCATTATCATTTTATGATCTGGACAAATAAAGCACAATGAGAGTTTAAGTAACTTTTCTCAAGATCATTGAAGTAGGAAGTAGGGGAAGAAGGAATTTCAACCCAAGCACACTGACTCTAGTCTAGAGTTCATACTCTTTATCCCCATAATCCCTAGCTTCTATGGAGGGTATGTAGGTAAGAAAGGCTCCATAGAAGTGCAGAGAAATCCAGAGTGCAAAGCAAGAGGATCAAAGCTTGACTGTTAAGACAATACAGAAAAGAGGAAGTAGAATGTTTGGAAGAACAAGGGGAATGTAAATAGACAGCAGAATAGGCGTGGGATTTTTCAAAGCAGTCTTGCATGAAAGTATAAAAGCTGGGGGCTATGTGAAGATTGTACTCCTGCATCTGTCACAAGGCTGAGGTGTGTAGAGAGCTTGATAGCTCTAGGAAAGAACATTCCAGAATGTTCTGGTATGTTCTACAATAGATAAAGTCATCATCTGACAGGTTAGGGAAAGTGTGCAGCTGTAACCTAGTAGGCCAAGGAAGGGAACTGAGGTTGTATATCAGTATGTAGTCCTGGTGCAGAGCTATGCTGGTGCAAAAATAAAGGAGTGAGCCCTTTTCAGCTCATTCTTCTACATTAATTACACTTCCGAAGCCAGATCAGTAGGACTCAGAAGACGTGAGGTAGCAAGGAGGAGTTCATTCAGTGAGAATTGGCTGGAATGAGAAGGCTATTAAAACATAGTGGTAAACAAACAGGTGTGTGTTGATCTGAATGTGTGGTCAATACTTCAAATCCAGACACACACACACACACACACACACACACGCACATTAATCTACAATCTCAAATCTCGTTTTTCCTTAGGAGTATTTTAAAAGTTTTATTATATCATATTGCAAGTTGAAATTATCTAATATTATGTATGAATTCTTCCATGAAATTTAGTTTTTTTTTTGGTAACACTTGTAGATAGCTAATATATAGTTTGATGAGTATAATGTTTTGTTCCAAACATATGATATCATAATCTGCTTGAGCTGCCATAATAAAATACTGTAGAATGGGTGGTATAAATAACAGAATTTTATTTCTCACAATTATGGAAGCTGGGAAGTCCAAGGTCAAATTACCAGCAAATGGCTGGTTGCGGTGGCTCATGCTTGTAATCCCAGTACTTTGGGAGGCTGAGGCAGGTGGATCACCTGAGGCCAGGAGTTCGAGACCACCCTGGCCAGCATGGTGAAACCCCGTCTCCACTAAAAATACAAAAAATTAGCCAGGAGTGGTGGCGTATGCCTGTAATGTCAGCTACTCGGGAGGCTGAGGCAGGAGAATCACTTGAACCCGGGAGGCGGGGGTTGCAGTGAGCCGAGATTGTGCCATTGCACTCCAGCCTGGGCAACAGAGTGGGACTCCTCAAAAAAAAAAAAA
>NW_026652282.1:121700385-121705236 GCF_009828535.3 Hylobates moloch
AGACAGAGTCTTGCTCTGTTACCCAGGCTGGAGTGCAGTGGTGTGATCTCAGCTCACTGCAGCCTCTGCCTCCCGGGTTCAAGCAATTCTCCTGCCTCAGCCTCGCGAGTAGCTAGGATTACAGGCAAGCGCCACCACGCCTGGCTAATTTTTTGTTGTTGTTGTTTTTGTATTTTTAGTAGAGACGGGGTTTCACCATGTTGGCCAGGATGGTCTCAAGCTCCTGACCTCGTGATCTGCCGGCCTCGGCCTCCTGAAGTGCTGGGATTACAGGTGTGAGCCACCACGCCCAGCTGGTGTCTCTTCTTATAAGGCTCATCATGAGGGCCCTATCCTTATGTCATCTAATCCTAATGACTTCCCAAGTGCTCTATCTCCAAATGCTATTACATTGGGGGTTAGGGCTTCAACATATGCATTTTCGGGGGACACAAACATTCAGTCTGTAAAATATGGGAAATATATATGGTGAAATTTATGCTAAATGCTGATGAAATGTTTCAAATGTTTCAAATAATTGTGAGATAAGAAATTACTTGTTATGTTTTATTCTAACTTTATATCCTCCTATAAAGATGAACAAAAATGTATTCTTCAGATCTCAGTAATGTGTCTATACTGTGCCATTATTTTTTCCTCTACTCAGACATTTTGGTCAGTCAGCCAGATTTGTATCTATCAAAAATAAGTGCTGTGGTAGCAAGAGATTTAAACTGGGAGTCAGTGATATAGAGTGGGGAGTGTTAAATTTGGCACTAATTTGCTATGTAACCTTCACTTGCTCCTTCTTAGCCTTACTTTACTCACTAGAAAAAAAAGTATGAACTGAATTATGGTAATTTTAATGAATCACTTGAACCACCAAATGACTGGGTTTTCCTGAGACTGTCTTGGTTTTAGCCCCAAAGGTCCCACCTACCAGAAAACCTGTACCCTGGGATGTGAAAATCCCAGTTTCTCTTTATCATTGGCGTGGGATGGGGAGGAAACGGGCGGCCTCCACAATAGGGGCTGAAAGTAATACTATTTTCAGTGTTAAATGGATAAGTCTCAGATTATTTGCCTTCTGTGTTTTCTGTAGTTCTCCCGGCCCACCCTCCCAGCTTATTGCTAATGTTGCAACCCAGATCTGTGGTACACAGACCAGAGTGTGTGCAACTTACGTGTACTGTAATTGTGTTAACAGTTCAGTTTTTATTTTGCCTGTAGGCTAGCTGTTGTGCTTTGTATCAAGATATTGTTAGTATAACTTTTTAACATTGTGAGTCATGTTACCATGTTTTGTAAGAGTTCAGATAATGACAAAGAGACAACTGCAATAACAACATAGAACTTACCTGGAGATCATTGAAAAAGACGGTTAAATGACTGTGTGATTTTAATACTGACAGAAGGACTCAGATATGAGATAAAGGAAGTAAATAACCCAAACAAAGAATACTGTACAATATGCTGAAAATAATTTGGGATTAAACACAATGGAGAAGGGGATGTGAAAGCACATATGTAGAGTGAATTTCATAAGTCTTGGGTGAGACAGGTGAGAAAAGTTTTTGTCTCCCCGAAAGACACCACTGCTTAGTTGAAAACACTTGCCACTGAATTAACCTGGACATACCACATGAAAGTGCATTCATTATCATATTCCTTTGATTGCTCTATAAATCTGAATAAACTTACATTTCCTGATTCAGAGGTTTCAACTAAAACATCTGTATGAATGAAAAAAGGGATTTGATAATGGATGTGTTTGTTTCTTACACTGTAAAGCTGATTCTTTCCATTTTCTTTTTTTTTTTTTTTTTTTTTGAGATGGAGTCTTGCTCTGTCACCCAGGCTGGAGTGCAGTGGCGCAATCTCGGCTCACTGCAAGCTCCGCCTCCCGGGTTCACGCCATTCTCCTGCCTCAGCATCTCCAAGTAGCTGGGACTACAGGCACCCACTACCACGCCCGGCTAATTTTTTTGTATTTTTAGTAGAGACGGGGTTTCACCGTGGTCTCGATCTCCTGACCTCGTGATCCGCCCGCCTCGGCCTCCCAAAGTGCTGGGATCACAAGCGTGAGCCACCGCGCCCGGCCGATTCTGTCCATTTTCTACCAACTATCATGTTTTCTACAGTATATCAATTGATGCTTTGAATCATGGCAACAAGTCTCTAGCTTTCAGATGCTTTGATTTGAAATATGGAGTTTCAAACAGTCTTATATGAAGATTTTAATAATGATATAGGAAACATAAAACAAAAGATATAAATTAAATTTTGCTTGTTTATCTGCATATTCAGCAGAGAGTACAAAGCTCAATTTTGGCACATTTCTTTCAATATATACACTTCTTACCAAAGAAGATTAAAAGATCTTATCTAGTAAATGTTCTTTAGGCCTTGCCCATAGCACTTCTGAAAAAGGGTGTGATTTGCTTACTTGTGCCATTAAGGCTTTTGTAATTTTTGTATTTGAACGTTTTTGGTTTCCCAAAATGTGCAGCAGCACTTGATGAATTTTTTTATTTTATTTATTTATTTATTTATTTTTTGAGATGCAGTCTCGCTCTTTAGCCCAGACTGGAGTGCAGTGGCGCAATCTCAGCTCACTGCAACCTCCACCTCCCAGGTTCAAGTGATCCTCCTGCCTCAGCCTCCCGAGTAGCTGGGACTATAGGGGCATGCCACCACGCCTGGCTAATTTTTTTGTATTTTTAATAGAGACAGGGTTTCACTGTGTTAGCCAGGATGGTCTCTATCTCCTGACATCATGATCCACCTGCCTCAGCCTCCCATAGTGATGGGATTACAGGTGTGAACCACCGCACCTGACCCTTAAATAGTTTTTGAGAGGATAGTTAGCATGATGCCATCATACTGGACTGACATCAGTAATCATTTTAATGTGGTCTTGATAAGAACAGAGTTGCAAGTCAAAATAAATGTTATATTTGGCTGCATTCCGTTAAAGGTAAGCAAAGTAATGGATATGTTAATTAGCTTGACTTAATCATTTCATACTGTATACATACATCAAAATATCACATTTTGCCCCATAAATGTATATAATTAGTATTTATTAATTAAAAATATTAGCAATAAATAATAAAGCTACATGAAAAACAAAAAGACTATACAACAATATAGCCTACAATATTTAAATATTCAGTAGTGTTTAAAAAAGAGTTGAATTGCTATATGAGAAGACACAATAATACATTATAAAATATTATTATATTTTTCTCACACCCATAATTTTAATTTATATAAATTACTACTAGTTGCCACTGTTAACTTGTTCGATTTTTAAGTATAAATTATAGGATTTATGTAACAGAAGTAAATGCAGAATAATGTATAATTCCAAAAATCTATTTTTCAAAATTTAACTTAAAGTAATAACACATATAGGTATAACTGTTTATTATAGTTTATGTTATTATAGATTTTTGTCTGGTATGTTTGTGTCCCAGTTTTCTTCTCTGATAAATTAGTCACTCACTCCATGTGTCACTCAGCTCTATTGTTCTGTCTGCATGATTGTAGATGGCATCCCTAGCAGTGTAAATAAGACAAGCAGCAAAGTTCCTCGAGTTCATGAGAATTAATCAAGTGTTTTGGTAAGAAAACAGTCTAACCTACTTTTCACAGATGATTTTGAGATTGGCCGGAGTGAGTTCAAAAGAAAATATATGGTAACTTTATATTTCTAAGAATTCTCAATACTTTAACATGATTACTTCATGTCTGATACACATGCTCTCAGTTTGTCAATGAAAATCCCAGCGATTTTAGTTCTTAAGATAAGGGACTTTAGGGGTACATATGGAGTGGACTAGGGCAAGATGAACGAAGTGTCATAGCATTTGCTAGTGTAGTCATTCCTCAGACACATGATATGGAGAAAGGTCCCTTGTGGCCAATTGCATAGTTAGGAAGTAAGTGAGCTTTATTCTTTAAGATGGAGTCTTGCCCTGTTGCCCGGGCTGGAGTGCATTGGGACGATCTTGGTTCACTGAAACCTCCACCTCCCAGGTTCAAGCAACTCTCCTGCCTCAGCTTCCTGAGTAGCTGGAATTACAGGCGCCCACCACCACACCAGGCTAATTTTTTGTATCTTTATTAGAGACGGGATTTCACCATGTTGGCCAGGCCTCAAACTCCTGACCTCGTAATCTCCCTGCCTTGGCCTCCCAAAGTGCTGGGATTACAGGCGTGAGCCACCATGCCCGGCAGGAAGTGAGAGAGATTTTCACACACCCACTCAGTGAAAATACTCTATTAAGAACAGTATTTTAGGTGACATTTTTTGGAAAGTGAGTATACTCAAAATTATATATACTTTAACTATTGTGTTGGCATAAGATATGAAATCAAATTAGTAGTGCTCTGGAGGTTAATGTGGTAGCAGAGGACTATCGAAAAGAATTAAGGTGAAGTGAATTTTGGGAAAAAGAAATAGAATACAAAGAACTTTGGACGTGATGAAAATTTAGTCACAACTGCAAGCTATTAGACAACAACTGTGACAAATTATTGGATTTTTATGTATTTCTTTTTTCTCTCTTATTAATGAAAAACATAATTAACCTAATAACGTCTTTTCTATGTTATTGGCAATAATGAGAAGTGAAAACTTAAATATACATCACATGAAAGTTAAAAACAACTCAAAAATCCATACTCATAAATCCCACATATACCCTTTTTATGAGGTGCTACATGTAAGTCATAAAATTGTTTCTTAGTGATTAGCAACAATCATTTTCAATATACTTGAAAAATATTTAAAATCATGAGAGCACTACCAAAGAAGAAACATTATTTGAAAGTAGATTTTTTTTTTTTTTTTTTTTTTTTTTTTTT
>NW_026652282.1:121705397-121755720 GCF_009828535.3 Hylobates moloch
ATTTTTAAAATTAGAAAATGAAAGAAAAAAGAATTTTATGGTTTTACTGCTTACCTTTCATTTGCTTTTTTATTATAGAAAAAAGAAAAAAAGTCAGAAAAGACATTCTAACAAAAAGAATGCAACTGTTGCCCATAATCCCATAAAACTCAGAGACTTCACCTATCCAGACCTCAAGATCTATTTTTCTAGATCCTTTTGTCTTGCTCTCACTCTCCTCACCCCCTTAAGTGAGATTATGCCAAGAATGTTCATCTACAATCCATGTTTAACTTAATACAATATTTCACAACCGTCTTTTATTTTTAAGCTTCATTATAAAATATATCATATATATAAAAGACTGATGTATATACTTTGCCAATATATATGATGCTCTCTGATAATTCCTTCTTAATGTTTTTCCCTTCTCTCTCATGTAACTACTATTCTGCATATTATGGTAATTACTCCCATGCCCTCCTTCATATTTTACCCCCTATGTATGTATCTTTAAATGACATAATGTTTGACTTTTCCTGTATTTGACTTTTTATTATTGGAATCTTAAGTGTTTTTCTGCAGCTTGTGCTCATTATATTTTTGTCTCTGTGTTGATACAAGTAGCCACATTTCATGTAGTTTTCATAATGTATGTAGTATTTAGTATTCCATTGTAGGCATAAAACGTGTTTTTTTGTTTTGTTTTGTTTTGTTTGTTTGTTTGTTTGTTTTTGAGACTGGATCTTACTCTGTCACTCAGGCTGGAGTGCAGTGGCATGAACTGGGCTCACTGCAACCTCCACCTCCCGGGTTCCAGCGATTCTCCTGCCTCAGCCTCCCTAGTAGCTTGGGCCACCACGCCCGGCAAATAAACATGGTTGTATTCTCCATAAATTTTTTGGTTAATTTTAGTGTTTTGATGGCACAAACAACGTTCCTGTATTTCTGTACCTGGTTATGGCTGCTAGATAGAATACAAGATGTTTAGTTTAACTTGAATTTCAGATAAACAAATTTTTTTAGTATAAGTTTATTCCCAATATTGCATAGAACATATGTACACTATTTTTTATTATTCTTATTAAATGTAAATTTAACTGAGAGTCATGTATTATTATTTGCTGAATCTGGCAACACTCTACATGGTACAAATTTTTAGGAAGTTAAGTAGGATATATACCTAAGTGTGTAATTGTTATGTCTTGGTAAATAAGTGTGTTCAATTTATTTCCAAATTGGTGATATTGATTTATATATCTATTTGTGGTTCTATTGGAATGCTCATCACTTAGTATCTTCACTAATGCATAGTATTATCCGACTTTATAACTTTACCAATTTAATGAGTGTCAAATTTTATATCATTGTGGTTTGAATTTCAATTTCCTACATTACTAATGAAAGTGAGTATCTTTTCAAATGACTGTGGACCATTGGTGTTTCTGCTCCTGTGAGATGCCCACTTACGTATTGTGCCTCCTTTTTCTATTGTGTTATCAGTTTCAGGGGTTGGAGGATTTCTTTATATGTTCTGGATACTAACCATTGTTCGTTTATACGTTGCATATATAGCCTCCCATTTTGTGGCTTATCTTTTGATATTAACATTAGTTTTTGTTCATCACATGTGTGTAGACTGGCTTCTGGGATCTCCATTTAGTTCCATTGTTCCCATCATCTGTCACCGAGCCCAAAACACATAATGTAACTATTGTAGCTCTATAAAAAAATACTGGAATAACTTCTAGGGCATGTCTCCTAATTTTTTTGAGAATTGACTTAAGGTCTGGCAGATGGTCAGTTTATGTTAATATTTCCTATGCATTTAAAGTGTACATTATCCAGTTGTTCGGTGTCATCATGTTATGTTTAGATGTCCATTTGATTAAGCATGCTGTCTATGTTATTCAAATCTTCCAGATATTTACTGATATTTTTCTGCTTAACCTATCAACTATTTAGAGGGGTACGTTAAAATTTTCAAATATGCGGCTGGGCACGGTGGCTCACGCCTGTAATCTTGGCACTCTGGGAGGTCGAGGCGGGTGGATCACTTCAGTTCAGGAGTTCAAGACTAGCCTGTCTAACATGGTAAAACCCTGTCTCTACTAAAAATACAAAATATAAATTAGCTGGACATGGTGGCATGCCCCTGTAGTCCCAGCTACTCGGGAGGCCGAGGCAGGAGAATCGCTTGAACCCAGGAGGCAGAGGTTGCAGTGAGCTGAAATTGCACCACTGCACTCCAGCCTCTACTGCACTCCAGCCTGGGCAACAGAGTGAGACTCCGTCTCAAAAAAGAAAAATAAAATTCAAATATGGTGGCTGGATTTGTTAGTTTCTTTTCCTTTGTAGTTTGGTCAAATTTTACTTTTAAACTGTTTTCAAAACTATTTTTACTAGGTCCCATAAGGTTTAGAATTGCTTAATCTCCATAATGAATTAATACTTCCATAAATATATATTGGCCCTCTTTATCTATAGAAATAAATATTGCCTAAAATTTATTTTGTCTGATACTAATGTAACTGTGCCAAATATCTTGTTTCACATTTATTTTGTATATCTTTAGTATCATTTTACTTATATAGTTCTTGTGTCCTTATGTTTAAATGACTTTTGTAAACAATGCATAAATATATTTTAAAAATAACTTCTGAAAGTGAACAGCATAGTTGGTTTGTGATTTGTAGTATATGTATATATGTATATTCTTTGTTTCATTTTCTTTTTAATTGACATATAATAAATATACATATTTACCGGTTACAGTATGATGATTGATACATATGTATATTGCATAATGATTAAATCCAGATAATTGGCCTTTGATTTATTTCTATCATTTTATTTAGTATTTTCTGTTTGTTCCACTTTTATAGTTTTTTCTTCTTGTGTACTTGATTACTTTTGGTTTGATCCTGTTTCTTTCCCTCAGTTTCATTTTTTGTTGTACTGTTCTGGAAGTTGTACATTCTATTTTATTTATTTAGTAGTTAATTGTGGAAACTTAATATGTATTCAAACCTCAAAAATTCTAAAATTAATCATTTCTTTCTCTTTCCTTAAGTTATATGAAACTATTAGAATGCTTGAACTCCAATCACAACATCCCAAATTTTATACTTGTATTATTCAGTATTTTCAGTTGTTTTGATTTTCTGTGAAGATATAGTCTTCCCTGTTAACAGAAAATAAATCCAAATATATTTTAATAAATATTTTTTCTCTTACATCATTTTAATCACGTAGTGTTCCATTAATTATTTTGATAAGTCAGCATTTGTCCAACCCACTTTTGTTGGACATTCAGATGGTTTCCAAACTTCACTATTAACCAACAATAGTCTTGGTTGGCTGAAAATTGCTTAAAAGTAAACCTAATAGCTCATAATAATAGTTAAATTCTGACATCAGTTTAACATCATCTATATGGAGCAGTACAAAATAGTTGATAGTTTAACATCATCTATACGCAGCAGTACGAAAATAACTCAGGAAACTGAAACTCTAAAAATAAGTAACTTGGTTAATTTCAAAGAGCTATTAAGCGGTGAAAGTGCGCTTTGGACCCAGACAGTTTACATTTTGAGACATACAGCAAAAATGTGGAAATTGAACACACACACATACACACACACACACACACACACACAATTTCCAAGTTGTATTTAAGGAATAAAAACTGATGTAAAGCTATTTTAAGACACACACATGCACGCACGTGTGCATACATACACACACACACACACAAATATCAATTAGTGACAAAATGTGTGAAGTAGAAACATTCATTTTCGACTGATTTTCTTGAGTCTTGACTATCCAGGTGTTGTTCTTTTTGCCAAACTTTTATCTCTGCAGGTTATTTTGGACAATTGGACAATTTGCTTTCAAATATCTTTTCTTACCAGGGCAACACCATTGAGCGACTACAATTCACATCGCCTAATTCTTAAGATTTCTAGTATACAGATATGTCTGCTGTAACCTTCAGGCCTCTCCAACAAAAGTATTTTCTCAATCACAAAACAGTTATTCATTATAAAGATATGCACTTTACAAAAAAGAAATCTTTACTTTCTAGTTTCAATTGAAATAGAATTAAATGAACATGAAGATCTGTTTTTCCACTATTCAGAAACATTCCTCTAGCATGACAATAAGAATACCCATAATATAATTTAATTGTAGACATGAAGCTAGAAATAAAAGTGCTTAAAATATTGACTACTTTAAACTGAAGATGGAAAATTGATTGACTTAGAGAAAAATATATAGATTTTGAAATTTAAATTTACTAAAATTGGCACCATCTTATTGATTTTTCTATTGGCTACCATTTAAGTATGATTTCAGGCTTTCATTAACAACAATTTAAACATATTTGAAAATAAGATATGCATTTTGTAAAATTAAAATATCTCCCACTCAACCTAAGTTGGAAGATACTTATAGCCAGAACACCAAAATATAAGGAGCATGAAAAAAGGATTTTTGCCTGTTTATTCACTATTACAATTGTAGTTTCTTAGACAGTACATGGCTCAGAGTATGCACTCAGTAAGCATTTCTTGAATGAATACACAAGTGAATAATTACTGGTCAACATTCACTATTTGGTGCATATTAATTGTGTGTTATCAGTGAAAAAAGGACCCAAAGTGCCAGGCTCTACAGCAACAGTTTTCAACAGGTGGGCTAGCCGCTCCAAGAATATATCTGGGGCAGGAGTTGTAGTTTGAGAAACTTCCCTCGATGATTCAGAATTACAACCATGCTTTACAAGTTTTCCCAGTGTCATAAGGGCAAGCAAGTTATCATGTTTCTCTCAGAGTAGATTTAATTTTTTTTCTATTTAACAGTGACTCTCAAAGTCTTGAGTATGGCCTAGCATGTCTGATAGCATTTTCTCATTGTGAATCATCTTTTGTCCTTTATTCAATAAAATAGGTCTGTCTTGTGCAGTAGCAGATGTGGCAAGGAATTGGTAGGCAGTTGTATAGGGTCAGCTGGGATGAAAGGAGATAGCAGACAGAATGTTAACACATGGTGGATACAATTACCAATATCGGAAGAGCCATTTTAAGTATTCCATTTGTGTGTTCACTGATTTGCAGATGTTCTCGAAAACATCCTGTCATTTCATTTTTAGAGTCTGAATCAAGAGACCATTCTAATCATTTTAAAAGCTTTTCATTATAAAAAGTTTGAAAAGAAGATGTGTGTTATTAACAGCTATTGAATATATACATTTTGAAAAAAATATATTTTTGAATGGTTTTCCTTGCCCTTCTCATAGAAAACTTGGCAACATTGTGCATTGTTTCTCAAAGGGAAATGTAGATCTAAATCAATATAAGTGTGCCCCAATTTATGAAGTCCCAATTTATGCAAATGTGAATTTAAAAACTCAGTTGGTTTGTTAAATTTTCTATCTAGAGACAATCTCTCTATTCAGGAAAATACAGCAAGATCTAATAGAGATCATAGAACAAAGTTTTGCCTTTCTGTCTTGGTTTTGCCTTATAAGATCAGACTATATCACTCTCGGACTCAATTTTCTTATTTGTAATATAAGACACAAAAAATTCTGTAACAAGCGTCAAAGAAGTAGTTAAAGCCTGATCAAATTTTATTATAAATAATTGTTCCCAGTGGCAGGCTTGCTACTACTACACCTTCTGAAGAGGTATTTAATATTTTAGATACTGTGACCCCACCTTTAGATATTCTGGAGGTCTGTAGTTTTGTTAAATGTTTTGTTAAATATGTTCTCTGTGTGAATCTCATGGACCCTCTTTCCCAAAGGCCCAAATTTTGGAACCCCTGTTTTAAACACTTCTGAGAGCTGTTTAATTCACCACAGACATATATTGGTCAAATTTAAAAATAGACCTTTTGGCCGGTCATGGTGGCTCATGCCTGTAATCCCAGCACTTTGGGAGGCCGAGGCGGGTGGATCACCTGAGGTCGAGAGTTCGAGACCATCCTGGCCAAGATGGTGAAACCCTGTCTCTACTAAAAATACAAAAATTAGCCAGGTGCAGTGGTGGGCGCCTGTAATCCCAGCTACTTGGGAGGCTGAGGCAGGAGAATTGCTTGAACCTGGGAGGCGGAGTCTGCAGTCAGCCAAGATCACACCACTGCACTCTAGCCTGGGCAACAGAGCAAGACCCCGTCTCAAAAATAAATAAGTAAATAAAATAAAAAAGTAGACCTTTTATTGCATGCCTTTTCATGTAGCTGATTTGATTATTCTTTTAGATTCCTTTATATATAATACTGCAAATAGACTTATTGTTTAATAATTCTTTTTCCTTTTTTCTTCTTATTTCATATGTTCTAGTTTGGTTCACTTTTGAGACGTGGAATAACTGGATCAAAGGTTATCAATGTTGCCAGGCAGCTTGATACTAAGTACACGGGTACTAAGTACAAGGGAGGCATTTACCTTGGACAGAAGATTTTAATAATGTTTAAATGCAATATTTTAAAACAAAATTATTGCAAAAACCCATGATGAACAAAATCACATTTCCAATAAAGAGAGGCTCCAATTTGTTCATTTTGCCTCAGGTTCCAATATGGCTGTGCACAGCACTGCTGCCAGCATCATTTGAATATTATCATTTCTGAAGACATTTACAAATTTGAAAGGTGGAAAATAATCTCTTTATATCTTTATTTGTCTTGTATATATTTATTTATACACATCTTTGTACCACAATGCCACAATAAAGTATGGTGTCTTGCAAATCACATGTAAAATGGCAAAATGATGTAAATTACAAGCAGGTGAGAAAAGACAGGTAATACTATTTTGTCTGTGTAATTCTGTGTGGATTTGTTTTATATTATTCAAATCTAGATATTTGGTCCATACCAGTTCATGATTATGATGTTCTTGGAGGATTGTTTTTTTTACTAGTATGGAATCTGTCTGTGTTCACATTAATGCTTTTCCACTTTCAATTCCATTTTGCTGAATACTAATATTTCTTTGATTTATTTGTTAATAATTTACTTGATATTTTATTTTAAACATATTATTTTGTTTACATATGATTGTAGTAGATAGTCTATAACAGGAATTATTTTGGTTCTGATTTGAATACTTGCCTTTTAATAGGCATGGTTAATTTGTTTCCTTTTCCTGAGATCGCTGGTCTGTTTTCATGTCTGTTTGTATATACCATCTTCAGCATCACATCTGTTTTCCTCTCCTGTTTCATTTTGGATTTTAGAGCTTATTCCATGTACTTCTCTACTAGATTAAGCTTTCATTTTCTAGTCTTTCTCTAATTTTCCTTACATTCTTACCATTTAAACAAAACTCTGAAATTACTGGGACAGCTGGATATCTACCTGTAAAATAATGAAGTGTGATCTGTATCTTAAACCGTATGTAAACATTAACTCAAAATGCATCGTAGACCTCAATGTAAGAGTTGAAAATGTTCTAAAAGTAGAAAGTTGTAATGGTTGCATAATTCTGTGAATACACTTAAAAACACTGATTTGTAAAGTTGAAAAGGGTGTGTTTTATGATATTTTATGTCAAAGCTTTTATTAAAAATGCAAAATTAGTATGTCTATCTTTCTAAGGCAGCTTGCTGTAATATCTTGATTTTGTTAGTTTAGATTTTCCTATTTCAATGCTATCTCTTTCATGAATCTGGATTTCCATTTTTGCTTTTTGATGGAGGGCTGTCCTGACTGGGAGGTGGCTGTTTATTTTGTTTCAAATCATACATCTTCCTCCACATTTGGCAATTTCATGGTTGCTTCTGCTACACGTTTTCGATTTGGGGATTCAAAAGAGTCACGTGAGCAGCTTGGAACTCTTTATTTGTACAACACAATCCTAGTCACTATGTTTGTGTGCAATTCAGGCTGGGTCCTAATTTCGTAGCAGCGTCTCAGCTTCCTTCCTGTTCCACAGGCAGCTTTGGATGGACAGTTACGTCTTCTCCTAAACAGTCAGAGAGCGCAATTCTAGGCCCTGGCTTCATGAAGGAAGCCTGGTTTTGCTATCCAACCATTTAAGGAATGAGGTCATTCTCTGTTACTGCAGGACATTAAAACTAGACCCCTGCTGCTTGTTTCTGATTGTGATGTCTTTCACCTTTAGTTAGTGTTCTGCACTGTGAGTTTCCCCTTTCCCTGGCCCACAGATAGTCTACCATTCTATGTCAGTGCAGTTAGGCATTTTTAAATTTTTTTAAGAAAAGCACAGATGCTCCCATGTTTTCAGTGAAGGAGGAAGTTTTAGTATATGGTCAGTCATCCACCTTATGTGGGAAACTAATCAAGGTTAGAAGTATGGAGCTAGAATTGAGCTAATATAAAATACTAAGAAATAGTGGGCATGAGGTAAGATTATTACTTAAGTGTGATTACTACTAGTGAAGCTGAACATTTCCCTATATTGTTGCTAATGTTTTTTATTTTAGTAAATTAGGTTTTAATATTCTCTTCTCCATTTGTCTTTTTGAAACTTGTTCTTTTCCTCATCTTTTTTTTTTTTTTTTTTTTTTGAGACGGTGTCTCTGCTCACTGCAAGCTCCGCCTCCCGGGTTCACGCCATTCTCCTGCCTCAGCCTCCCGAGAAGCT
The DNA here is from genome assembly GCF_009828535.3 of Hylobates moloch. Taxonomy (NCBI): domain Eukaryota; kingdom Metazoa; phylum Chordata; class Mammalia; order Primates; family Hylobatidae; genus Hylobates; species Hylobates moloch. The sequence continues at coordinate 121,713,997 of NW_026652282.1, forward strand.
GGGACTACAGGCGCCTGCCACCACGCCCAGCTAATTTTTGTATTTTTAGTAGAGACGGGATTTCATCGTGTTAGCCAGAATGGTCTCGATCTCCTGACCTCGTGATCCGCCCGCCTCGGCCTCCCAAAGTGCTGGGTTACAGGCGTGAGCCACCGCGCCCGGCCCGTCATCGGTTCTTATGACCTACAAATGTGGTTCACTTTATTTATATTTTGACATTTAATTTTAGTTTTTTAATAACGTTCAAGGTAGTTTAGTCAATGAAATCTGTTAGCCTTCTTTGTAATTTCCCCTTTTAATAGTGATTCTTAAACACACACACACACACACACACGAAGAGATTAGCAAATGATGTATTTGTGATAGGTCAGGAAGCAAAGAAATGTTCAAGAGAGAACCAAGCTCTGAGTATTTATGGCATTTAACAACTTTTTCTTTGCTAGAATGAATACTTTATTAAATCAAGTAATCCTCATTATGCAAATATACTTGTGATCAAATATGGTATTTATGATGGCCACAGTGAAAAAGAATACATTTCTTGAGGTCTCTTGAAGTCGCTATAGATTCTCGATTTTGAATTTGACTGTCAATCATCAGAGTTTTTCTCTTATCATATTTCTATTTGCATACCGGAGAGAAACCACTATGGATGTACAAAGAATGAAATTTCACTGGCATGTTGCAAAAGTTGGTATTAACACAGATTGTAACTGAGAAACAAAGAAATGGGGCTTGAGACACAACCAAGATAAGTTCTATTAATATTTAAATTGAGTTTCTCATTGGAGACATGTCTACGTTCATTGACTCTTAAAGAACAGACTTTTTTTTTTTACTTCATTGCTGAGCATTTTTTCAGTGAGAATATATAATTTTCTTTCACCTTTTTTATTTTTCTTGCTTTACTCCTCAAAACAGACAAAAGCTCCTTATTGTATAGAATAGAAGGCAAATTATTTGTCATTGATTTCAGAGTCAGTTACAATTTGGCTGCAAACCATTTTTCTCATATTATCCCTCTAAATCATAATAATAGTGATAATATTAATAGTACATTTTGCTGATGATTTCTGACAAGGTGCCGTTAACTGTTTTAAGCCCATTATATACATTATCTAATTTAATCTTCACAACAACCTTCTTACCAGCTTTCATTTTTGAGATGTGCAATTTGAGGCTCAAAAAGGATAGGTAACTTGCCCAAGGCGAAATAGCCACTTTGAGTCCAGAGATGGTGCATTAACTCCCATATTATTTGTAGCCAGGCTACACTGGCCTACATGTCATGACCTAAATATCTTAACATCAAATGTCTACGTATTTGCTTGTCTGTTTCTTAGCCGCTGGATGCACTGACACTACTCGTCTACAAATCAAACTCTTCCTCAACTTTTTAAAAAACTTCAATCCTCTTTTAAAATGCTGAGAAATTCCATGCTACACCACTCCAACACAGATCATTCATGTAACTCATTTTCTCCAAAATCAAATGAAAATACAGCCACAAGCTTGACAGAGAATCTGAGTGGGACACAGCTGAGTATGGGTGTCAGAGGTATTTAGTGTTAACCCAAGTTTTCTACAATAAATTGGGTTCAGTAATGCCAACTGTTTTCACTCTTCTCCTTAAAGGACTTTGTGCTAACAATTCTGTTGCTTCTCATTGAACTTCCATGGCCTGCAGCCAATAGATAACTGAAAGTTATAAGTTAAGTAAGATGTTATTACGCCTATTTTAATATACCCAATTCATACTTGCATTGGTCTCTATAAAGTATGAATTAATTTTGTTGCTTGGATTGCCTTTTTCTAGATAGCTTAATCCAGGAACTTTCAGACAACATTTTGAAAAGTGGTTTTCTTGATGAATATTGCTCTGTCATTAAGCCAATGTCCACCATTCCATCATGTGCTATAATTTTGAGCCAAGAATGATCTTTCCTTTATGTAGATAAATTAAAAAGAGAATGTTCCAGATATAGCATAATAAATATCTGACTTTCTTCATACAAATGATTGTCAAAATACTCTGAAAAGGAAAAGTACAGTTACAATATCTTCATTAATTTTCCACCTAAGACCTCTAAAATAACATTGACTAGAGACTTACCAAAAATCAAATTCTCAATTGACATAATATCATAATATTCAGTTATTCATTTACTCATTCTTGTCTTTATTCATTTAGAACAACATGTATGGAAAAATTTGGAAGCTGATCCAACAAGCTCTATAATATTGTAATTTCTATAAGACAGTGTATCGTTTATAGATTAAGGCATATATGTCATGAGATACGTCACAAGACGTATCTCCTATACAAATTTCTAAAAATATGGTAAGAAGAAATAAAGGCCCTCCAACTAAGCCAAATATAGTAGCTATTTCTATTTATGTATTATTTTATTTTTATTTACAAAGAAGAGAGATATATACACAAATGTGCAAGATAGAAGATATTTAATGGAAAAGAAACCTGTTGAGAAATCACCAGCCTTTATTTCACAAAATAATAGAACAATATTAAGGAACATGCATATATAGAATGTATGACTAGGTAGCACTAACTAGTTAAATATTTATGCGGCCCAGAATTCTAAAAGTTTGTAGCAAGTTGTTTTTCTTAAAAGTAATGTGTTGTGATAATTTTATGTTTGCATATAAAGGAAATCTAAAAATTTTTAAATACTGAAATGACTGAATATGTGCCTTGTGTTTAGTGCTGTGCTAAGCAGTGACGGAGCTATGACGGTATATAAAGCATGAAACTTGTCTTCAATGAGCTTACCATCTAATTTGGAAGGCTTCTAATGTGACTCTCCCAGATGACCCCCTTGTGAGATGCCCTTACTGGTCTCAGAAGGCCTCAGAGTTCTTTCCTTCAAAAGTAGTTGAAGTGAGGAAGTAGCTAAATTAATTTCTGCAAAAGGTTTCCATTAACTAGTTCTTTGGCTATATTAAAATGTTCATATTCTAATTTAATTTCGATTAGTTACTTCAGATTCCTTAAGGTCATACACAAAAAGAAAATTAACATTAGTTTTCACTCTCTCCATTAAAGCTTGTACAGAACCAATCTATATATAGTTCATAAAAATAAATACCACTTACACAATAAAACCAGGTTACATCCACTTCTGAATCTGACAAATAACAGTTCAGTAAAATATTAACATTTATAATTCTGACCTTTCATTGTGGTTTCCTCATTGTGGAGTGTGAGAAATATATAGCTATCTATCTTCTAATAAAATTTATCCCAATTCAGTAGCCAGTTAAGCCTCAGTAATTGGTCTGTTATTTGATTATTTATTTCTTGGCTTAAAAAAATTATAAAGGCTACACACTAAACCAATGCAAATAAGTTGTGAATAATTGTCACATTTTGTATAATACCATAACAGTAGAAGAAAGATCTACAGGGACTTATGAAGGGGAAAATAAAAGGGTCAAAGGAAAAGAATATGCCAGTGATTAGCTACTTCAGCCTTTTCAAAACGGCGTTCTTCAGATTTTATTTTACGGGGAGCTAAGAAGTGTTAATGTTAAAAAGAAAAAAAAGAAAGACAAGAAAAAAAAAGGAAGGTCTTTCATGGCAAAATAAGCTCATAACATTGTAGAACTTTTCTGAGACTTTACAATGTCAATATATATGGAAAAACTATAAATGAAAAATAAAGCATTTGACTGCAGGACCCCATACCCATCCTCGTTTAAAGCAACTATTATCAAGTACTATTAAAGGTGAGGTTGGCAATCTCATTCTGTAAAGGGCCAGATATGCCTGACAGGCCTTATGGTCTTTTTCTCAACTACTCAACTCCATTGATGCAACACAAAAGCAGCCATAGATAATATGTAAAAGAATTAGTGTGACTGTGTTCCGGCAAAACTTGATTTATAAACAATGACATTTGAATCTTTTGTACTTTTCACATCACAATCCTATTCATTTTTGACTTTTTTCAACCATTTAAATACGTAAAAAATTATTCCTGTCTCACAAAGCATACACAAAGAGAGAGTAGGCAGAATTTAACACATAGATCACAGGGGGGCCAACTCTTGATCTAGAGGAAACAGGAACCACATTGTGCAGACCCTGACTCTTTTTCCAGAAACATGCATTCCATATTGGAAAAGACAACTGTATTACCTCTTCCTTGTTAAGGGAAAGTGGATTGAGGGTGAGGTAAACTCGGATGTGGCCATGTGGTTTCCAGCCAGGTTACTCAAAACTGAAAAGACATCTTCCATTTTCAAATGATTTATTGCATGGGCTTTGGGGTGAGAAAAAATTGGATTTATATCTGGCTTTTACTACATGCAAGGTATAAGTCTTCAAATAAATCACTTTACCAACCAGAACCTCTGCTTTCATTGCTAAAGAGTAGTACCTACAACACAAGGTTGTAGTGATGATTAAATAAGCATTGAACACAGTGCCTAGCACCACCGAGTGTTTCCCAAACAGTAGTGTCACCTTATTCTTAGTTTGTATTTATGCATATGGTTTGTCTAGTGATTATTATTTTCATGTTGAGCAAGTTGCATCTGCTGCTTATTATCAAGAGTGGAAGTCTGAGCACTTCTGCCCACTTCTTCTTGGTACTGGAGTCACTGAGGAAAGGACAAGGCAGTCAAGCACTGGCGCATAGAGAAGAAACAGAAAGATCGGCTTCAGTGGTGGGTGCCAGTCCCCCATGGCCAGTGGGTCCCTCTTGGCAGTTGGCACAGGGCAGTTGCCCTGCACACACCCCTCGTGTCACAGCAGAAGGACTTCACCTCCTCCCCACTGGGGTTGGCCAGTTCAAAGGAGTGAACATTGAGTTTAAAACAGAAAAATATCCCCACACAAGGTGACAAGTTTAGGACAGGCTGTGAGGATTCTTTATCTCTTGGTAAGGAAGTGCTCCTGGATTAAGGCCCGTTTGTATGTGTCCAAGAGAAGACAGAAAGACTGCATGTATGGCCGGGCGAGGTGGTTCACGCCTGTAATCCCAGCAGTTTGAGAGGCTGAGGCGAGTGGATCACCTGAGGTCAGGAGTTTGAGACCATCCTGACCAACGAGGTGAAACCCCGTCTCTACTAAAAATACAAAAATTAACCAGTCATGGTGGGAGGCGCCTGTAGTCCCAGCTCCTTGGGAGGCTCAGATAGAAGAATTGCTCGAACCCAGGAGGCAGAGATTGTACCACTGCATTCCAGCCTGGGCGATGGAGCGAACCTCTCTCAAAAAAAAAAAAAAAAAAAAAAAAAAAAAGACTGCATGCATTTGACTGCCTGCCTTACTCAAGAATTCATATAGAGACACAGGTGTAGATATAGATATTTATTTATACATATCAGAGGTTTACTACAACTTTGTGTGTTTACATACAGTGAGTTTTCTTTTCACTGAATATAATAAATATAACAAATTTATTAAGAAGTGTCAGCTTAATGGAGAAAACATGAAATGGTTCTGTTTTTTGAAAAATCACTGCTTTTAATTTTTGGCTTACATCCATAAATGCTATCGAGGGTAAATTCCACCCTTTCTGTCACTTTCAATCCAATAGAGTTTGCAATTTCTTTTTTTTTTTTATTATACTTTAAGTTTTAGGGTAGATGTGCACAACGTGCAGGTTAGTTACATATGTATACATGTGCCATGTTGGTGTGCTGCACCCATTAACTCGTCATTTAACATTAGGTATATCTCCTAATGCTATCCCTTCCCCCTTCCCCAATCTCTAATTCAATTCAAATGTAATTTCAACTTCTCTCTTTCTCGTATCTTTAGTTTGAGGTTACATATACCCCGAAGAAAGAGGAAGGAGTGGTCTGCTCTTTTACCTCACCCTTCATACCACCTTTAGGTAGGCTAAGGAATATCATCTCTCTCCCTTTTTCCTGAATCTGACTTCTCTAGGGGGAAAAGCACAAGGAGGGACCAGTGTACCAGGATTCACTGTAGGTGGACAGAAAGCATCCCTGTTCTTGCTCTGGTTTAGTCTGTTTTCATCTACTGGTGGCCTATTCTAGTGTTACAGTCTTCTCACAGTTAACGTGTGTAGTTTCTTTGGATGTTTTTCAGTCTTATTTCAGCTCCATGGTCTTATAGGTGAGAGAGACAGAGAGAGAGAGAGAAAGAGAGAGAGGGAGAGGGAGACCCATATTTCCCTTTGACCCCTGTAAAAGTATATTGTCAGCAGTGTACCCACCAACTCTTTCTCTAGGTAGCACACCTTATAAATTGGTGTCTGTCTGGGTCACCCAATGGAACCTGCTCCATATCTATCCTCTGTGTTCTTTGTATATAGCTATGAGAACTACTAAGGACCTGTCTGATGCTATCTTATCACTCCAAATCCTTCCTCCCCTGACAATTTCTTGTCCTATTGTTCTGCAGTCCTTTCTTGCCTGACTTGTATTAGTCACTATTCTACCAATTTGTTAGGCTTCGGAAATTTTCAGAAATGTAGACACTAGTTTTCATGTTCACATACATGTCAAGTTCTATCAAGAATCTCCTTAGAGAATGGAAAATAGTAGAACCACTATAGAGAATAATATGAGGGTTTCTCAGAAGAACTAAAAATAGAACTACCATATGATCCAGAAATCCCACTGCTAGGTATATATGCAAAATAAATGAACTCAGTAAATTTAGCCCAGGAGTTTGAGACCAGCCTGGGCAACATGGCAAAACACTGTCTCTACAAAAAGTACAAAAAAATTAGCCGGGCATCATGGCACGCACTTGTAGTCCCATCTACTCAGGAAGCTGAGGTAGGAGGATAACTTGAGTCTTGGATGTAGAGGCTGCAGTGAGCCAAAATTGTATCACTGCCTTAGCCTGGACAACACAGTGAAACCTTGTCACAAATCAAAAGTATATCTTCACTCCCCTGTTTATTGCAGCACTATTCACAATAAGCTAAGATATGGAGTTAACCTAAGTGCCCACAAATGGATGAATGGATAAAGAAAATGTGGTACAAACACAAAATTGAATATTATTCAGGCAGAAAAAGAACATTCTGTCATTTTCAACAACATGGATGGAACTAGGGGACATTATCTTACGTGAAATAAGGCAGGCACAGGAAGAGAAATATTGCATATTCTTACTCATATATTGAAGAGAATAACATTGATCTCATGGAGATAGAGAACAGAATCATAATTATCAGAGACTGGGAATGGTAGTGTGGAGGGGGAATGAAGAAGGGATGGCTAATGCACACAAGCACACAGACAGAAGGAATCAGATGTAGTGTTTGGTAGCACAACGGAGCGACTAGATTTAACAATAATTTAGGCCAGGAATGGTGGCTCACATCTGTACTCCCAGCACTCTGGGAGGCCAAGGTGGGTGGATCATTTGAGCCCAGGAGTTCGAGACCAGCCTGTGCAACATGGCAAAACCCTGTCTCTACAAAAAGTGCAAAAAAATTAGCCGGGCATCATGGCACGCACTTGTAGTCCCATCTACTCAGGAAGCTGAGGTGGGAGGATAACTTGAGCGTTGGAGGTAGAGGCTGCAGTGAGCCAAGATTGCACTGCTGCACTTTACCTTGGACAACACGGTGAGACCTTGTCTCAAAGAAGAAACCCACAATAATTTATTGTATATTTGAAAATAACTAAAAGAGTGGAATTGGAATGTTCCTAACACAAAGATATGATAAATACTTTAGGTGATGGATACCCCAATTACCATGATTTGATCATTACACATTGTAGGCCTGTATCAAAATATCACATGTATTCCATAAATATGTACAACTATTATGTATATATAATAATTAAAACTTTAAACATTAAAAAGGATCCTTTTAGAACATTCATCTCACTTGTTTAGTAGCAGCAGATGGCCCTGAAGATTCTTCTGTCCCGCAAACTTTCATCTGAGAAGTGGCAGTCTTTCCTTCTAGCAGAGACTGCCAATCTTCATGATTAAGTTTCTTGTAGCCTCCCGTTGTCTAACTACCAGGAAAAGAGAAAGTAACTGCCTTCCCCAAACACTGAAGAAGCGAAAGGAAAACATCTAAGCATAAATTCCACGTTACTCGCGAGGTCAGTGACACTGCTGACTCTTTCCCCTTACCTGCTCCAGTCTTCTATTAGAGGTGGTGAAGTGGTGGTGATGGGTAGGTAGGTGGTTGTTTTATAGGGCATAAGATGCTGATCTTTAGTGAGGCCTGAAAGTTGATATCTGATATCAATTGTTTGAAGCTATCTTTAACCCAGACAGTAATTAGAGCCTCTTTATAAACATTTTGGATCCTAGTTGTTAATTTAAGGGCAAAAAGAAGCAGAGTTTTAGTAACATTTTATTTTTACTTGAGACTGTCCTTTGTGTTTAATTTGCTGTTCCTTTAACAATTTCTTGTGATGGATGCTTAGGCTTGATATGTGCATTTAAGGCTTAAATTTCCCTGTAAGCATAGTTTTAATATTGTCTCATGTTTTGATGTATAGCATCTTTATTATTATGCAGTTCCAAATACATTCTAAATTCTGTCATGATTTCTTCTTTAAATAATGTGTAATTTAAAAGTCCATTACGTAAATCTCACACATTTGAGTATTTACTTATTTATTGCTTTATATCACTTTTAGCCGAGAGTATATTTTATATGACTTTCATTTCTTGAAAATTTGTTGAAAACTGATCTATGGAACAGCATGTGTACAGTTTTGGAAAATGCTTCTTGTTCACTTTAAAATAATATTTATTCTGACATTGTTGTGCACAGTGTTCCACACATGTCAATTACATCAAGAAGAATATTTTTCTGATCGTTATATCAGTTACTGAGAGGTGTTTAAAAACTTAATTATAATTATATATTTGTCTATGCATTCTTTAATTAGGTCATGTTTGCTCTTCATATTTTAAGAATGTCAATAGATGCATATACATTTAGAGTTAGTGTATGATAATTTTCCTAAGGTCTATTTTCTTTTTGTATAGCTACACTACCTTGCTTTTGGTTAGTATTTATATAATTTATTTTTCACATCATTTTACTTTAAAAGTTTCTCTAGCCATATGTTTAAAATATAACTTTTATCAGCACCACTTAGTTATAATTTTCTTTGTTCCTTATATCCTGTCTGATGACCTTAGTTTTTAGTTGAAATATTTATTGTATTTACATTTAATGTAATTAGTTATATATTTTGGATTACTCATTATTTGCTTTATACTTGTCTAAACTACAGATGGTTCCTGGCTTATAATGATTTGGCTTACAATTTTTTTTTTTTTTTACTGTATGTTTCTGCAAAAGTGATAAACATTTAGTATACTCCTTGACTTATGATTGGGTTACATTCAGACAAACCTATTGTAAGTTGAAAAGATTTTATATATATATATATATATATATATATATATATGTAAGCTATAATTTAGCATATATATAGTATAAGTTTTCTAGTTGTTCTTAGATATCCTGATAAAGCAATCTTAAGTTGAAAATGTCATATATATATATTTATAGCATTTATTTAGCATAGTACAAGTTTTCTACTTGTTCTTAGAGTGATTAGTTACAAATCATTAGTTGACTATTATCAGGAGGGGAATTCTTTTAATAACTATCCTGTTTTAATTATATATATATTTTTAGTGAAGCTAATTCCCCAACACTTACTGTTTTGAAATTTATTATCTAATTTCATGTATTTATTCTTCCACGAGAACTTTAGAATAATTTTGTCAATTTATAAAATAGACTTGCATTGCACTTATTTATTTATTTGGAAGAGTTGACATTGTTTTACTAGGATTTTATCAGGGTATAAATACATGACTTGAAAATAATGATAATTTAATAACACTTTGATTTTTATGTCATGTCTTTTTATCTTCTTCATGACATTTTAAATAAAATTGTGGCTAATTTCTCAATTTTAACATGAAACTGACTAATGAATGGAATCTTTTTAAAAGAACACAATAAGCATATATTTTTCTATTTCTCAGTTATGTTTTTTAAATCAGAAATTAATTTTGGATTTTATTCATATCCTTCTATTTTTCTTTTCTTTTAACTAATATTTATTTTTTGTCTCCTAGATTCCAGGCATCCATATATTGTAGGTATCACAATGAACAAAAGACAGTGAGACAATTTGTAAGCTTTAATGAAGCTTATAGTCTGTATCAGTCAAGGTCTTAGCAAAAAACAGATGGCATACTCAAAAGTTACTACTATTCCTAGGCCTAAAGGGACAAGGGGAGGAAATACTTTCTGGAACCCGCAGTGAAAGTTCTATCTGTATGAAAGTTTTGACCATGGGAGCTATTAATAGATAGACAAATCAGCCCAGGCAACTTGCAGCCTATAAAGGAAGGAAACAAAGGAATTAGTACTTCATTCTCTCCTTCCACCCTCAGATATCTTGCCAGTATTTTCCTTTGGCCAAATCTAGTTGGAAGCCAGAGGGTAAAGAAGCCCAAGCAAGCCAGATTCCTGGAAAATAGTACAACATGGAAATAGAGAATCTATCTATAGCAAAAACTAAAGAATAAGTAGCACATAACATCTGGAAACTGGCATTTAAGTAGGTAAGTTTTATATAGAGTGATAAGTGATATGTTAGAGGAAGTTTTGCATGGCATTACAACTTTTAGAAGGGGCATCTCTGATTTGCTAATCTGTAGTATCTCTTGGACAGGTGTTGTCTACCTGTTTTGCTCTATTCAGATCAATATCTGCATCTGTACTCATATTCAGTAACTTTAAAAACCACTTTATTATGCAAATTTTTGAATGCACACAAAATTAAAGAGAACAGTAATTAGTTACGATCTATCCATCACATACATTCAACAACCATCATTACTTTGGAATCTTGAGCCTTCTATCATCCAACTACTCTTTTTAATTGTATTTGAGAGAGGTTCATAAAAGATTACAGTGTTATGTTATTTTATCAGAAAATACTTAATTGTGCATCTCTAACTGATATAATACTTTAAATAGATTTTACATATCAGCATGTCATTATCAGACTTGATAACATTAACTCATTATCCTAAGAAAATTAAATTCTTTAACACCATCTAATACCATCTATACTCAAATATCTCTCAGATCATGGAATTGATTGAGAGAGAAACCAGACCATTTGTCCTATAGACCATCCCAGATCCTGAATTTCACAGATTGTTTCCTCATGACCTCATTTAATGTATTCCTCTTTTTCTGATATTTCCCATTAAATTGTGTGTAGCTCTAGGGCCTTAATTGTATTTTGGTCCAATTTTAGGCAAGAATATTTAGTGAGTGGTGGTGTGTACTTTCCATTACATTACATTGGAGGCACACAATGTCTGATTGTCCTACTTCCATTAATGAAAACTGTCATTGTGGGTTCAGATGATGCCAATCTGTCCCTTCCATCATCAAATTTCTCACCAACACTTCAACTAATGTTTTTAGAATTAATTGATTATTGTTGTCAAGGTAGGGGGCCCCAAAATGGAGATTTTCTCATTTTATCATTACTTTTGAATCTATCAATTCAATAAAGAATAACTTTCTCTCCTTAATTATTAGCTTATCTTAAAATACACTTCATCTAGAAAGGGAAAATGAATGCTTAAGTTTTCCACGTCTTCATCAGTTTTCAGAAAAATGGGTTGATGCCGTAGCAACTTCCAATGGTATCTAATAAGTTTTTATCAGTCTGAATTTATTTATTTTTATACATGTGATGTGTTTTTGACCATTGAAGTTATTATTGCTCAAATTATGCCATTTTCTGACAAGTGGGAGTTCACTAAGTTAACATCCATGTTAATATTTTACTTAACTTGAAATTGAGATCTGTCTTTGAATTATACTCACTCCCGACATCTATCCCTTTTAAAATACTATATGTTGCTTCAAGACTTTGACGAAATATCACATGAACACCCTTGAATTCTCAAATCACTAGCCGTGTATTGGATAGTATTCAATATTCATTCTAACTTGTCAAGATACCATCAATTGACTCTGATTCAAGTCTACGTCAGACATTACACTTAACTGAAATTTGATGTCCTATAGCTCTTCATACCTACAAATTCTGTCTGTACTCATTGTTATGGAATTTGGAGTTCTCCATGATTTATCCTTAAACTTATTTCTATTACTACTTCACCCTACCTCATTGCTGCCCTATTTGTCTTTTTCAGCTTCTGAAAGGCAGATCCATATTGAGTACTTCCTGCAAGTCTAGGTTTGTGGAAGTTTCTGAGCTAATTTGGGAAAGGCTAAAGAGAGTTGAAATCAAAACAGTAAGAGATGTACTCACATTTTTTTGTTAGTTCATCTAACTCCCTTTGTTATGGCTTTAAGCTCACCAAAAGAGTACTGTCCATTATGGGTCTTCCTAGGTAGATCTTACTTTCAAAAAGAGACTGGTCTCACCAAAGTAATTTATGGCCTATTTCTCTTTCAGTTATACGGTTTTTTCATTATAATTAAGTTCCTGGCATTTTCAGTATAGGGAGCTTTCCATGCTATATCTTTTACACAGGGAAAGTCTGTAGAAAAAAAGATGCCTCATCTACAGTGCCTAGTTATTAACTTAGTCCTGTTTTTCGCTGCAATTAATTATTCGTATTTCTGATCAGTCTTGTGAGCCAGCACAATGTGAATCTACCCACTCTCTGAGTGCTGACAACTTAGATCACTGAGTCAAAAAGGCTGCAGAGTAGATCTCAGGCCTTGGCATCATGATAATGAATGTATCTGTGTGAGACAGTCAACAGCCTTTCCCCTGGTGGCATAAGTCTTTGTGTTAGCCTGATCCTCATTTGTCTTATTTGAACTTCTACAGGCACAACTTGCAAGGAATCACAGATTAGATTATGCTTTGATCCAATTATTTTATTTTATAGATGAGAAAACTGAAGCCGTAAGAGGAAAGGACTTGTCTGAGATTACAAAGTCTTGAAAAAGTCACAATTTATTCCAAGTCTCCTGATACTCAATTGAGCATTCTGTGCCTTGTTTGATGGGTCTAGATGGATTAAAAAAGCATTTTCCTATTATCATTTGGACTTCATAAATATTCATGGATTATAAAACTCTAGTGATGCCTGAGACCTTAGAGACCAACAGGGATCTATGGACTAGATATATTAGAATGATCCCTGAAAATTTTCATTCTATGGTACTGGGATGAGGATAAAAAACTGTATTTTTTATAAAAATAAAAACTTCCCAGGTGATTCTGCACAGTAAGACTTGGAAACCCCTCCCATTTTATAATTTCTTATTTTTGCGGATGAATTAACAGGCCTAGGAAGGAGAAGAAATCTTTTCTTTATACATAATTTCTTGCTTGGGGTCTCGATCACAGCACAGTTGACTTTTGAGCAGTTATTTACAACTCCAGCACTATGTACTGAAAGAGATCGAAGCTGTTCAGTTTGGAAGATCTATGTTAGGGAAACAGCACCTAGAGTAAATCGTGGAGCAGATTGTGAAGTCAGTCCCGAATGTCATTTGGGCACAAGTGTTTTTTGCTTCTATTGCTGAAATATGCATAACTTATGCTGTGGGACATATTCAAACGGACAAAAAGCTACAATTAGAAGGAGGCAATAACACACATTGCTATCACTGAATTTAGAGAAATAATAATTGAAGTTGTCATTAAAGTTCTGAAGGGCCCCATTGCAAATTATTCACATCTTTGGAGGTTGTTCTCAGCTACATACTATGATTAGGAATGTAGGGTGTACTTTAATACTCATGGGTAGTTCTGGTTCTGTGACATTAACCCATTTTAGAGGCTCATACCCCTATATCAATTGTCTATGCCAGTACCTCCTCAGATGTGTATCTGTACATTATTTTTCTTAATGATACTGAACACTGTTATATGTGAGGCACAACCACAAAGCATTTTATAGTCAGATAAGGGAGTAAGACAACTTGTATAGGATTGAAATAAAACATAAGTTTACTTAGTAGTATTTGTTCAGAGGCAAGAATTATCACATTCAATTTGTGGAAGATAATGAGAAACATTGATTAGCATATGAGGTGGGCCTTGGAGAATGGGGTGGGTGGAGACAGACAAGAGAGAGAGAGAAAGAGAGGAAAGCAAGAAAGGAGATAGAAAGAATGAATGAAAGCATTCATTCCAGGCTTCCAGGCATAGGGAACTGCATGAATAATGCTACAGATGAATGAGAGTACAAAACAGATCAGGCTAACCCAGAGACTTACCCTTTGCAGACATTATTTGAAAGGACATTCCACCCTCTTAGTTTCCTTAAGAAGCTTTCACCTGAAATCTCCTGTCTTCCGCGCATTAATAAAGAGTAATGGTTTTCATAGATTGGTGGTAAACAGAGAGCTGTAGTTGAACATCACCTGTAGACCAAATAGGGTACTAACAGTAACCTAGAACTCTGACAATTATGCTATAGTTATGTGGAAGGTGGGACAGTAGTGTTAAGGAAAAGGGAGTAAAGGATTTAGAAACAGAAGGGTAAATTTTCAGCCTCTTCCTTGTTACTAATTAACCATATGACCTTGGGTTTTTACTCAATGTCTTTTGCACCTCACTTTCTTTCTTTATAAAAATAGTATGAAAATGCCTCTTCTTTCTAGGTCTGTGGATTGCTGTGAGGGTCAAATAAGATAAATGCCAAATTTGGTGTTATTATTAGTAGTAATAATGGTAAAATAGAATATTTCATATCATTTAAAGATTTATATATGCTGAGGAAGGGATTTTTTTCATACTTGTTCAAAACATCAATTCTGTAGTGTTATAAATAATTTTCTTAAATGAATCACTGGTACAAAGATCACATTCTGATTCATAAGTCCTTTCTGGATGACTTAGAAATATTTAACTATTAATATAAGTGTGAAAATCCAGCAGACTGAATCATTAAGGAGGAAAAAGAATCAGTTTTTATGCATCAGTCAGGTTTCAGTGGCTGATACTGTCTATCGACAGGAGCTGGACACAATGATTCTTGCATCTTTTGGATTCGAATGCATTCTTATTATCATTTTACCCCTGGAGCTAGGTTTGGAAAGACAACATTTGTTGCTTAAGACAACTTCAAAAACCCCCATTTCTAAGTTATCACGTTGGAAGGGTTGTCATGGGACCATCATGTTATTTTATTTGCCAAATATGTTATGAATACGTTTCCTTAGTAATGTGCTTTTAAATTGATGTTGTTGTTACTGTTTTTAGAGAAAGAAGATACTGTTCTCAATAAAATAAAGAACATGCTCAAATAACCAACTAATAAAGAGATGAAAATAGTCAATTAACATTGAGAAGCATGTTCACTCTCACTAGTATTCAGACAAATAAAATGTAAATTACTGAGATATTGTTTCAAACTATCGAATTTGCAGACATTTAAAAGAAAAATAGCTGGGAAAACTCATAACCTGCTTTAAAAAGGGAATAGTTAAAAGAAGTATAGTGGAGTGATTAAAGTATGTTCTAAAGAATAGATGGCAGTGAGGAAATAATCAGTATAAATACATGAAAAATATCAGATATATAATTGGTGATCTGCAAGGAAATGAGGTGAAAAGTTAGTAGCATTTACTTCTGAATGGTTGTGCAACTTAGATTTTTAAAATCTCAGTTTCTGAATTTTCTGCAATGATTATTACTGTTATTATCAGTAAAAATGAGAAAACAGGCCGGGCGCGGTGGCTCATGCCTGTAATCCCAGCACTTTGGGAGGCCGAGGCAGGCGGATCGCGAGGTCAGGAGATCGAGACCATCCGGGCTAACACAGTGAAACCCCGTCTCTACTAAAAATACAAAAAAAAATTAGCCGGGCGTGGTGCTGTGCGCCTGTAGTCTCAGCTATTTGGGAGGCTGAGGCAGGAGAATGGCGTGAACCTGGGAGGCGGAGCTTGCAGTGAGCCGAGATCATGCCACTGCGCTCCAGCCTGGGCGACAGAGCCCGTCTCAAAAAAAAAAAAAAAAAAAAAAAAAAATATGTGTGTGTGCGCTCATGCCTGAATGCACACCTATAATTATCTTCTAGAGTTGCTTGTTCTTAGTTACAGCAAAAGTATTATCTACCACAAAAATGACAGCAGCATGCTTTATTGAGCAGCAGCTGTGCATGTGGCCTATTTTTTCTTTTTTTTTTTTTTTTGCAAACCCATACTTCTTGTTTGGTTTTCTGTATTATTGATATTTGATATTATAAATATAAATATTATAGATATTTGCAGATTACATGTTTCCAGTTGCCCAGCCACAAATATCAGTGGTGGTATATGCACTATCTACTACACTCATTTACGACATACATTTACGTAACAGAAAGGCTACTGTTTTTGTGATTTAAATACACAGGGCTATTTTATTCTATGGGAGCAAGCAGAATTTAATTTAAACTGGCGTTTTCTCTGTAGACCTGGCAGTAGAATTTTACCCAGGAATGCACTATTTTATTATTTTATAGTGAATAATATCTGTGACAAGCATGCATTACATTACTACTTGCTGAGTCATGAATACTACCAAGTAAATATCTCAAATTTATAAATTTTAATGCAATTTTTATTTTTGAATTGATCTTCTGTCTTTGATAGAATCTACCTAAAAGGCTTAAAGTGCACATAACTGAGCAGTTTTCTTTTCTGTAATGATGCAAAGTATATGAATAGTCAGTAATCTGACTCAGCGGAGAGACAAGAGTTCATAGCCAAGAGATTTGTGCTTTGAGCTTTGGAAATAGCTCTTACTATGTATTTTTGATCTTGAGTGGGATATTAACTATGAGTCTCGGTGTCCTCATCCATAAAATGGTGTTAATAGCAACTGCCTTTTTTGCTTTTCAGGTTTAGAGACTTGAAAAGTAAACAATAATACATGGAAGTTCTCTAACACCTTGTGTGCCCAGCTTGACCACATACTCAGCTTTTTGGTAATGAGCACAATTAAAGTGAACCAAGGGGGAACAAGTCGCCGATTTAATTTGGGGTTAAAGTAATTGTCTTCACACTGTGTCATAGCCTAATTTAGTCCGAGCATTCTGTAACTATGTGTGTCTATTTAAGAGATTAGCTGAGGGTGGCTGATATTCAATGTCAGTTTATCTCAGCTGTGGGAAAACAATCCCTGTGTGTACCCTATCTGTGCTTGTGAGTCAACAGTGAGATTTTGTATAAAGAATAGCACGTTTATGTTTACAAGACTGAAAATGTGTGAAGTTCATAAATATCTCAAATAATTCTTTCTTCGTGAAAGCTTTCCTGCTCTTCTGGCATTCTACTTTGTAACATTCAGTTTCACATCTACTTTCCTTGTTACATTGCAAACTCCATGGGGTCAAAGTGTATGTTAGTTTTGCATACTACTGAGTCTGTTGTGTCCATTGTAGTGCTTGACACATAGCAGATGCTCAACAATTATAGTAGTAATTATACACACACACACACACACACACACACACACACACACACACACACATATATATACATAATATATAAAAACAATTGACAGACTCATTAAGTCCCACCACCCAACTCCTAGTTCCTAACATAGTGTCAGGTACTTATTACGTGAACAATAAATAGTGACTGTATCTTCTTCATATTATTTAGGATGGGCCTCTAGGAGTTCAGTAACTTATTATTTTACAGTAAATCAAAATATCAATCCTTATATGACACTCAAATGCATGCATACAGTATTGTGCTTAAGTAGGATACTGTCCTCAATAATTTATATATACATGCACCTACATTTTTTTTCCATGCATTGAAAATGACTAGTCCAGAGATGAATATGAAGGCAGTGGTAAAAGTTTTGGAGCAATACAATCTAACTTTGGGCTTGAGGCTCATTTGAATTCCCTAATTATCCTGATCTAGATCTTCAGGCTTGTACCTCTCCCTGAGGGTCTTGGTTATTTTTCCTAATAGACTCCCCAGCCTTTTTAATCAAACAAGTCTTCAACATTAAATATAAATCTCATCATAAAATCGAAGTTGCATTTGTTCTAGTCAAAGCCTAAAGCTACTTCTAGTAATTACTAACTTCAGGGAATAATTTGCCTAGACATTAGCAATGTGCTGGGCCTACATCTGAGCTACAGTGTATTTACTTACCGTAATTAGTGATTTTAAAAAAGAGAATTTTCCCACTTGGAGTAAAAGAACATCAAAAATAAATGCTATAATTCAGTGAAGTTTGTATAAAAAGAATGTATGTATGTATTCATGACACCTTCTAAATTAGTGCAGCGATACATTGTATTTTATCTCTGATTTAACTGTTTTTATAAAATAGCAAGATTATAAAAATTCCCAGTTAACCTACATTAAAAACAGCATTAAAATCTGTAATAGCTAAAGGACATATTATCAATAAATTCCACGATATGTGCTTACAATTTTTTTCCAAATGTTAGATGATTGATACTTCATTTTCTAATCTCTTTCAGACCTGACAATCTGGATGGTAAACTGTAATGAAATATCTCCAAACTTATGTTTGGTTTTGTTTCCTTCCAGTTATCATCTTGTGTATGTGTGTGTGTGAATGTGTGTGGATATGTGTGTGTAGCAGAGAGAGAGAGAGAGATAAAAAATAAAATATAAATAAATGAAACAAACCTTGTGAAATAATAATTATGCTTTGGAAGATAGGGCTTGTTTCCCTCTTGGTATAGTCTCTTCAAAATCTTATTTTTATTTTTAAATTTTTTTTTTGGGGGACATAGAAGGTGTATGTATTTATGGGATACATGAGATGTTTTGATACAGGCATGCCATGTGGAATAAGCCAATCATGAAGAATAGGCTATCCATCTCCTCCACATTTATCATTTGAGTTACAAAAAAATACAATTACACTCTTTGATTACTTTAAAATGTACAATTAAGTTATTATTGACTGTAGTCATCTTCATGTGCTATCAAATTGTAGGTCACAATCACTCTTTCTATGTTTTTTTTTAAACCATTAACTATCCCCGCCTCCCTACCAGGTCCCCACTACCCTTCCCAGCCTCTGTTAACCATCCTTCTTCTCTCTATGTCCATGAGTTCAATTGTTTTAATTTCTAGATCCCACAAATAAGTGAGAACATGCGATGTTTGTCTTTCTGTGCCTGGCTTATTTCACTTAACATAATGATCTCTAGTTCCATCATGCTGTTGGAAATCACCGCATCTCATTCTTTTTATATGGCTGAATAATACTCCATTGTGTATAAGTACCACATTTTCTTTCTCCATTTATCTGCTGATGGACACTTAGGTTGCTTCCAAATCTTTTATTTTTCCAAAAAACTGAAAATTGAGCTACCATGTGATCCAGCAATCTCACTGCTGGGAATATACACAGAAGAAAGGTGTTCAGTATATTGAAGAGATATCTGCACTCCCATGTTTTTTGCAGCACTATTTACAATAGCTAAGGTTTGGAAGCAACCTAAGTGTCCATCAACAGATGAATGGATAAAGAAAATGTGATACGTAGACACAGTGGAGTACTATTCAGCCATGAAAAAGAATGAGATCCAGTCATTTGCAACAACGTGGGTGGAACTGTAGATCATTAAATTAAGTAAAATAAGCTAGGCAACAAACATAGGAGAGCAGATATATTTTTGATATACTGATTTCATTTCTTTTGTGTATATACCCAGCAGTGGGATTGCTGGATCACATGGTAGCTCAATTTTCAGTATTTTGAGGAACCTACAAACTGTTCTTCATAGTGGTTATACTAATTTACATTAGCACTAATATTGTATAAGGGTTTCCTTTTCTCCACATCCTCACCAGCATTTTTTATTGCCTGTCTTTTGGATATAAGCTCTTTTAATTGGCGTCAGGTGCTATTTCATTGTAGTTTTGATTTGCCTTTCTCTGATGATCAATGATGTTTATGCTATTTTCATTTGCCCGTTTGCCATATGTATGTCTTCTTTAGAGAAATGTCTCTTCAAATCTTTGGTCCATTATTTGATAGGATTATTAGATTTTTTTCCTACAGAGTTGTTTAAGCTTCTTACATATTCTGGTTATTAATCCCTTGTCAGATGAGTAGTTTGGGAATATTTTACATTTCCACTTTTTGGTGTCCTCTTCAATTTCTTTCATCAGTATTTTATAGTTTTCACTATAGAGATTTTTCACTTTGTTGGTTAAGTCAGTTCTTAGATATTTAATTTTATTTGTGGCTATTGTAAATGGGATTACTTTTTAAATTTCTTTTTCAGATTGCTTACTCTTGGCATATAGAAATGCTACTGATTTTTGTATATTGATTTTGTATCCTGAAACTTTATTGGATTTTTTTATTAGTGCTAATTGTTTTCTTGTAGTCTTTAGATTTTCCAAATAAAAGATCGTATCATTTATACACAAGGATAATTTGACTTCTTCCTTTCCAACTTGGATACCCTTTATATCTTTCTGTTGTCTGATTGCTTTAGCTAGGACGTCCAGTACTATGTTAAATAAAAGTGGTGACAGTGGGCATCCTTGTTGTGTTCCAGGTCTTAGAGGAAAGACTTTCAGTTTTGTTCCTATTCAGTTGATATTAGCTGTGTGTCTGTCGCATATGGCTTTTATTATGTTGAGGTGTGTTCCTTCTATTTCCACTTTTTCAAAGGTTTTTATCGTAATGGGATGTTGAATTTTATCAAATGCTTTTTCAGCATCAATTGAAATGATCATATGGATTTTATCCTTTATTCTGTTGATATGATGGATCACATTGATCAATTTGCATATGTTGAACCATCCTTGCATCTCAGGGATAAATCCCACCTTGTCATGGTGACTAATCTTTCTAATATATTGTTGAATTTGGTATGCCAGTATTTTGTTGAGGATTTTTGCATCAATATTCTTCAGAGATACTGGCCTGTAATTTTCTGTTATTGATGTGCCTTCATCCAGTTTTGGTATTAGGGTAATATTGGCCTTATAGAATGAGTTGGGAAGCATTCCCTTCTCCTCTGTTTTCTGTAATAGTTGGAGTAGAATTGGTATTATTTCTTCTTTAAGTGATTGGTAGAATTCAGTAGTGAAGTCATCAGGTCATGGGCTATTTTTTACTGGAATAATTTTTATTATGACTTCTATCTTGTTACTTGGTCTGTTTGGGTTTTGAATCTATTCCTGGTTCAGTCTCGGTAGGTTTCATGTATGTAGAAATTTGTCCATTTGTTCTTGATTTTCCAGTTTAATAGCATATAGTTGCTTGCAGTAGTCACTAGTGATCCTTTGAATTTCTGCAGTATCAATTTTAATGTCTCGTTTTCACTTCTGATTTTATTAACTTCATCACCCTACATTTTAACTTTTTGTTGTTTCTATTTATATACTTTTGTACTATGTGTTAAAAAGTTGTTGTAATTATTATTTTGATTGGTTCATCATTTAATCTTTCTACTTAGAATAAGAGTAGTTATACATCACAATTACATTGTTATAATATTCTGGGTTATTCTGTGTGCTTACTATTACCAGTGAGTTTTGTACCTTCAAGTTATTATTTATTGGTGATTAGTATCCTTTTCTTTCTGATTCAAGTACTTCCTCTAGTATTTCTTGTACGACAGGTCTGGCATTGATTAAATTTGTCAGCTTTTGCAGGCCTGAGAAAGTGCTTTTTTATTCTTCATGTTTGAAGGATACTTTTGTCAGGTATGCTATTCTAGGATAAAAGCTTTTTGTCCTTTGGCACTTTAAATGTGTTTTACCCCTCTCTCCCAGCCTGTCAGATTTCAACTGAAAAGTCTGCTGCTACACCTATTGGAGCTCTACTGTATGTTATTTGTTTCTTTTTTCTTGCTGCTTTTAGGATCCTGTCTTTATCTTTGACTTTTGGGAGTTTGACTATTAAACTTGAGAAGACTTGAGGTAGTCTTCTCTGGGTTAAGTCTGCTTGGTGATCTATAATCATTTTTTGAACTTGGATATTGATATCTATCTTTAGGCTTGGGAAGTTCTGTTATTATTACTTTAAATAAGGTTTCTACCCATATGTCTTTCCATACCTCCTCTTTTAGGCCAATAACTCTTAAATTTGCCTTTTTGAGGCTATTTTCTAGATGCTATGTGCTTGCTTCATAGTTTTTTATTCTTTTGTTCTTTTGTTTCCTCTGACTATGTATTTTCAGTCTCTTTGTTAAATTCTTCTGATAGAATTCTAAATTCTGTGTGTTATCTTGAATTTCTTTGAGTTTCCTCAACATAGCTATTTTAAATTTTCTGTCTGAAAGGTCACATATGTCTGTTTCTCCAGGATTGTTCCCTGGTGCCTTATTTAGTTCATTTGATGAGGGCATGTTTTTCTGGATGGTGATGATGCTAGTGGATGTTCTTCAGTGTCTTGGCATTGAAGAATTAGGTATTTATCGTAGTCTTCACTGGCTTGGCTTATTTGTAGCGTCCTTCTTGGGAAGGCTTTCCTGATATTTGAAAGGACTTAGGTGTTATGATCTAAGCTGTATATGCTTTAGGGGACATACCATGCTCATTAATGTTGTGACTTTTGCAGACTTCTAGAGATACTGCCTTAATGTCTTGGACAAGATCCAGGAGAATTCTCTGGATTATAAGGCAGACACTCGTTCTCCTCACTTCTTTTCTCCAAAGCATATACAGTCTCTCTCTCTGTTCTGCACCCGCTAAAGTTTGGGGTGGAGTGACATAAGCACCCCTGTTGTCACCACCACTATGACTGCACTGACTCAGACCTGATGCCAGCACAGCACTGGGTCTCACTCGAGGCCTGCTGGAACCACTCCCTGGCTTCTGCCTGTGTTTCCTCAAGGCCCTGGGGCTCTACAATTAGCAGGTTGAAAAGCCAGTTGGGCTTGTGTCCTTCCTTTCAGGGTAGCAAGGGCACCCAGGCCCTGGGTGGGTCCAGAAGTGTTGTCTGGGAGTCAGGTACTAGATTTAAAAACCTTGGAAGTCTACCTGACATTCTGCTGCATCGAGGTTGAGCTGGCACTTAAAGAGTGGGAAGATGCCATCCTCCCACTCTTTTTTCCCCTTTCCAAAGGCTGAGAAGCCTCACACCATAGCCACCGCCACCCGAGTCCAGGAGTACTGCCAGACTACCGCAGATGTCACTTAAGGCCCATGGTTTTTTAAGTCAGCTTGTGGTGAATACTGCTTGGCCTGTTACTCATCCTTCAGGGCAGTGGGCTCCCCTCTGGGCCAGGGCAGGTCCACAAATGCCATCCAAGGGTCAAGAGCCCACTTAGTGCTTTAACTCCCTTTGGCTGTGCTGGTATCTACAGTGCAAGAAAAAGTTGCCTTAACTATTCCCTGCTTTTCTCAAACAGGAGTTTTGCTGCTAATATGCTGAGTCTCTCCTGAAGCCAGCAATTTTGAGAGGCTCACAAAGGCCCTTGATGTAGTACCTGGGTATCACTATTCCTTATTCGGTGCCCAAAGGCTCTTCAGTTAGCAGATGATAAATGGTGCCAGGACTGGGTCCTTTTCTTCAAGGCAGCAAGTTCTCTTCTGGCCCAGGGTGTGTCTAGAAATGTCGCTTGGGAGCTAGGGCCTGGAACAGGCATCTCATGACTGAACAGTGCCCTACCCTGCTGTGGCTGAGCGTGTATCCTAGATGCATCTTTGTAATATTTTTTATCTATTATTTGGCAAAGACAACTAAACATACCAACTAGTGATCATTTCTGGTGAGATTAAAGTAATATATATATATATATATATAAATACATACATATAAAAATATATAGATACATATATTTATATATATTATATATGCTTATATATAAAACTTTAATATATAATATATTATCTATAACTATTATATATAATATGTTATAGATAATATTATATATAAAACTATATATAATATATAAATATATATATTATATATAGATAAGTTTATTATATATAAAACTTTAAACTATATATAATCTGTATATATCCATATATAACTATAATCTATATATCTATATCTATAACTATAATCTATATATAATATATATATAAAACTTTAATTTCACCAGAAATTTTACAGTAGTGGGTATGCTGTCTTTGCCAAATAATAGGTATATATATAATATATATCTATATCTCTATCTATAATAATAATATATATATAAATTTATGTATATATAAATATATGAATTCACATATATAATATATACATGTATTATATAATATAATAATATAGAAATATATAACATGATATATAATATATAATATATATTAATATACTATTTATATATATTTGATATATTGTATATTATATGTTATATAATATATTTTATATAAGTATATTATATATAAATACTATATACATAATATATAAATATTTTATAAAATATATGATATATTTATGTAATAGATACATATAAAATATATATTATAATATATAATGTATAAATAATATATATTATATATAATATATAAATAACATATATAATATAAATAATATATATTATGTAATATATAAATAACATATATAATATATAAATAATATATATTGTATGCATTATATAATATATAAATAATATATATTGTATGCATTATATATAATATATAAATAATATATATTGTATGCATTATATATAATATATAAATAATATATATTGTATGCATTATATATAATATATAAATAATATATATTGTATGCATTATATATAATATATAAATAATATATATTGTATGCATTATATAATATATAAATAATATATAGTATGTATTATATATAATATATAAATAATATATATTGTATGTATTATATATAATATATAAATATAGTATGTATTATATATAATATATAAATATATATTGTATGTATTATATATAATATATAAATAATACATATTGTATGTATTATATATAATATATAAATAATATATATTATATATACACATATAATTTATATATTATACATACATATATTTATATATAAATGCACTGGGCCTAGTGCCTTTGTTCATCTCAGTTATTGCTGGGTTAGTGAAAGTGATGCGAACATTCTCGACCCTTCCCACAGGAATGGCTGCAGAGTTCAGTGTTTAATTGCTTTGAAAATCATTGAAAATGACTTCATTTTGAATATTATGGCTTAAGTAGTAGATATATTTTTATATAAATATTTACATATATAAAATTTTACATATATAATATATACATATAATAATATAAAAATATATAACATGATGTATATAATATATAAATATATATATATTTATATATTAAAATTTTATATATATAAATTTATGTATATAAAAGACTTTATATATATAAAACACTTGATTGCTTCGTTCTTTAACAACCACAAAAGTACCCCAGGGCATCAAAATAGTGTTTTCCACAGTTTTGGGGAAAATGAGTAGTATACTTAAAGGGCTTTGCCAGCATCATGCTGCTAAATGTTTACCTGCGTGGCAGTTAAATGGTCTCAGGTGAATTTACTTTTACCCCCTCCAGAAGCAGGACAATTGTAGGAATTTTCACTGCAAGCTTCACAATATGCCGCACAATATCTCAGTGCAGCAGAACTGTCACTCTGGGGTGGGTCTGAAGAGCAGTCAAAGGAAAGTTAAATTGCTTTACCTTAGGCTTGTTCAGTTAACTTTGGAGAATATTTCCATATTTGTGTTTGAAATCACAACTTGTCCTCAGGATTGAATCCTGAGGAGAAAGTCATTCCTCAGTCTGTTTTTGCTGACAATATGCTGAGTCATGACAGCTTCATATCTGGACAGTATTTTAATCCCACGTGGCTGAATGGGAAAATATCAAGTTCAATATGGTAACTTTTAAACAAAGAAAAATTCTGGAAAGAATTTTGCTTCTGACACTTGGATTCACTTAATCCATCATCCATTCACTCATTCATTTCCTTCAAAATACATTTGTTAAGTACCAATTACGGTTCAGATTTTACACAAGATGTTGCAGATATGACAAAGAATACAAAAAATCCTGCCTTAGTGAGCTCAGAATCTAGTGAAGAAAATGAAATATAGATAATATTAAAACAAAGTCATAACTACAGCAGCATTTTTTAAAACACAACTTAAAACAACAGTTATCCGAAGCTGGATCTTCAAGGTTCTTCACAGAAAAACAGAGTAAGGTCCACAGAGGTTTAAATTGCTTCCTTCCTGGAAGTGAAATCTCAGGGTTATGAACATTTAAAGGAGGGATAGATTACTCTACCTTGGGTGTTCAGGAGATGGACCGTCTATGAGGAGAAGGAATTACACAGATGAAAAAATGACGTCTCAGTGAAGAGAAGAGTAACAAAGGCTTAAAGGTGGGAAGATGATTATACATATATATATATATATATATAGAGAGAGAGAGAGATATTATCTAGAGATATAAACATATATAATTATATATATAGAGAGAGAGTGATATAGATAGATAGATAGATAGATAGATAGATAGATAGATAGATAGATCGATCGATCAAGGCCATGCTGTAAAACATGCTATGAATCTTCTTCCCATAGTATGAGCAGTAAAGCATTACCATGGTGTTTTTTGTAGATAAATGTGATACTTTTCAGAATGATTGTCATTTGCGTATTCCAAGTCACTATTACCACCAAAATGTGTAGAGCTGTTGAGGCCAAGATCCCAGGTTAAGACAAATAGCTCCATTTTGTCCTGCAGTCATAGGTAGTGCCACTAACACTGCCCAAGAGCCTCAGCGGTCACTGGTCACAGAAAATCCCATGAAGAGATGGAGCCAACATCCTCCCTGATAAATAAAATTAACCCCCTTAATCATGTGGATGGGGTGAGTGGAGGGCAGTACCATACTCACATAAGGATATCACAT
Organism: Hylobates moloch; assembly: GCF_009828535.3. NCBI lineage: Eukaryota > Metazoa > Chordata > Mammalia > Primates > Hylobatidae > Hylobates > Hylobates moloch. The sequence continues at coordinate 121,740,811 of NW_026652282.1, forward strand.
TTAATCCTAGGCTGTGATACCTGCCAGTGGTGACATTCTATAGGTCAATTTACTTATGTTTAGCCTTCTGCAGTGACAAAATGTTATAGCCATTTATTTAATTCAGTAGGAGATTGTTGAGTAAATGCATTGTCTATTGTCATTAGGATTTGGTCTTGCACATAAATGCACGCTGTACAAGGTTGCTTCTCCAAGCTACTTACGACAGAGTACAGTAAATTAAAATAATTTTCTCTCCTATCTACTTTAAGCATCATTACTTTTTGACTGTCCCTCATGGCATTATAGAACTTTTAATCAAGAAAATATTTTAGTATAATATTTTTCAAAATGCGGTTGGAGAGCACCTATCTCAGGCATCCTGTTATTATTATCTAGATTTTAGGGTCGTTGTCTGGTCTGACTGAATTAGTCTGTGAAGATGGGGCCCAGAAACCTACATATTGAATAAGCTTCCCGGGTGTCTTATGTAAATCAAAATTTGACAACATTACTTTCAATGATAGTTTAACTCCATCGTTTCATAAACCAGTAATATACAGTTCAAAAAGGGGATGTGACTTGTCTAGGGTTACTAAGCAAATTACCCACAGACTTCAGACTTCCCCAAGCCTCTGAGATCTCATTCCAGGGTTTTTTCTAGCAACACAGTGGTTTCCTCCCATCATATGTCTGTTGTGCAAAATGTTCAGAAGAAATAATTTTAATGATCAACTATCAGTACATGAACTCTTTTTAAATTATCAAGGACACTTTTTAAAGTGATTAGAGTACACTTATGACAATAGTTTAACATTCCAGAGTACTGTTTGAGAATGTAGCCTCAACATGGAATCTTTGTACACAGAAAATATTAAGGAAATGTAACTGACAAAGTTTGTCGTGTGGTCTCAATGTAGACCTGCCATTGGTGCCTAAACTTTGTACAGGTAAGATGGAGTTGTAGAAAATGATGCTGAGAAACCAAATACTGTAAATTAACTAGCCTATTCATAAGACCGAGACTCTTGCCCACTTTGTATGCTTTGTTCCTTATAATCACTGGGCCTGATGCCTTTGTTCATCTGAGTTATAGTTGGGTTAGTGAAAGTGATGCGAACATTCTTGACCCTGCCCACAGAAATGACTGCAGAGTTCAGTGTTTAATTGCTTTGAAAATCGATGAAAATGACTTTTCATTTTGAGTATTATGGCTTAAGTAATAGCTATCAGTTAAAATGGGCAATTTTTTGAAAACCTGAATAACAGATTTTTTGCAGGTTCTAAAAAAAGTCAAGACCCGGTGGTTGAAAATTCTTAAAATGATTTTACTTCTGAACAAATGTAAACTTTGGGTACCAAAAAATTGGAGCTTTTATCCATGTTTACATGTGATGGAGTTTTCTGGAAAAAAATCACCTCATGGGTAGATTAATTTTTAAGAAAGTATCTATACAGAATAATGATTCCCAGCCAGGTGGCTTCAGTTTTAAGTAAGACTTTTTTTTTTTTTTTTCTTAAAATGACAGAGGTTTTGAACCTGAGAAGAGTAGGCTTTTATTGGTACTGCCAGTTTTTGTAACCCTGTCCATGTATTCTACAACTCATCTGATCTGATAAAGCATTCACAGGTTCCAAAAAGAATACACAGAGATTTTGGACGTATTGTTTTTAAATTAAACTTTTGTATTTAAAATTCTTGGACTTCACCTTTGGCAATCTTTTAACTTTATACTGAGATGGGAGAGAAGGAAAAAAAATCACTTTGCCTCAATTGAAATATTCCCCACATGTGCTAATTATCTCAGCTGATAGTTGGAAAGGGACTTCTGTAACCATTAAAAATTCTGACTAATGGGGCCAGGTTTTGTGGAGGGACTTCTAAGCAACATCTCCTTTGATAAAAACCCATCCCATTGGGGAGAAGTGGGGATGATTAATGGGTATAAAAATCTAGTTAGAATGAATAAAATCTAGTATTTAATAGTACAGCAGGGTCACTACAGTCAACAGTAATTTATTGTACATTTAAAAATAACTAAAAGAATATAATTGGAGTGTTTGTAATTCAAATAAGTGATAAACGCTTCAGGTGATAGATACCCCATATACCTTGATATGATCATTACACATTGTATGCCTGTATCCGAATATCTCATGTACTCCATATAAATACATACACCTACTATGTACCCATAAAAATTAAAAATTAAAAAATTCCACTCCATTGTCTTTGATTTCCTGCTGTGTGTATTTTAGGGCATCCTATTTTATGGGCTCTTACTCAGTTTCTAATTTCATATCATTAATATAATCTAAAATGTGAGATAATCACCAAGTGCCTATGCCTTGATGATTACTGTCTTTATGTCACTTTAATTTTTGAAACAAAGTAGGTTCAAGCACAGCTACAGGCCCTTTTATTATCTGCAAAAAAATCACTATATAGGATTCAATGATCTGTAAATTCTTTTCCCAATTCAACATCATGTGGTTAGGCCTATGGCACATTTAAATCTATTTTATCTGTCTTTTTTTTGGTATGTATTTGTAAAAGGGAGATAGCTAATATTTTGTTGTGTTAGAAAAGAACTGTGTCCCCACATTCTCAATTGAGGAGATAGTAGATTTCAAGTTAGAACATATTATAATAAAAAGACTATTGTAAAAGCCCTTTATGTAATAAGCACCACTAAGTGTAATGCATTAGGTGGTATATTGTGTCTTTGTTTTTAATATCCGTATATGAACAGTGTGTAAAGAGCATGTAAGTGTTCTCATTTGCAATCTCATTTTGATTACCACTTTATTTTTAAGAGAGAAGTTCAGAAATATAGGTAAAATCAAGCCATACACCATTACTATGGTTATCGTCTGTTTAATGGAAGCATTTGAAGAATATTTATCCTTGACATTTTCAAATGAAGCTCAGTGAATTGTGCACAGGGGAATACAAATGGATGCATTCATCCTTACTTGAGAAAAAGAATCTGGCTTTGTTAAACACTCTTAAAACTTTGTATTCTCAGCCAGGCATTAAAATCTAGTTTTATGATTAAAAAATAACTTCTATAGATATATTTTAGGCCTAAATATGAAATTCATCATCAAAACAAATTTAAGACATCAGAAATATACCTAATGTTTTCATTTTTTCAAAAAGTAATGATAAATGAAAAAGTTAGATCATGAACGCTAGCGTTAGGTTAGAGTTTTAATTTGTTGTGAAATATGAAGATTATTTATCTCTTCCTCTACCATTTTCTTAATTAAGAAATCATATTAGAAGCATATAGGCAGTTTACCCTTTGCACAGTGCTCTAGATTGTTGTATAGATAAGTTGAGGACACTTCCATTTTTCACTTTCCTTTATTAGCATATCATCCTTTGGGTGCTTTCCAGTGTACCGGTGAATGACAAACACTGCTATATCCAGAGAGTGAGAAATTGAATACCTTACAGGTTGTCAGACATCTAAGACAGAAGATCCCTGCAAGCAGTGGGGAGAGACTGGATAGATTCATTGGAATTACAGTCATGACAGGCAATAGGGATACTAGTGGAGACAACCTTTGTCTTCTTGTTAGCGAACTGAGTGTTCCTAATTCAACGTTATAAAAACTCTAATGAGATGCATTCTGAGTTACCCTCCTTGTAGGCAGGTGTATAAAATGTTGACAGATGAAACTACACCGAGGAATCCAAACATATATTCTTTGAATGGGTTACATTAATACCATAGCTTTCCATTAAAGAGCGCAGAAACTGCAATGTGGCAAGAAGTCACATGGAATAGATAACTTACTGAATGATGTTTCAAACGTTCTTTTAAAAAAACAACAAAAAAAAAAAAGAGGGAAGAGAATGGAGGTTGTGATGTGATAAGAAGGCAAGGAGGAGCCGTAAGCAAACACCAACACCACATAAACTATATGATTCAAAAACAAAGTGTTTAAAGACACTAGAGGTAACATTTTTCTTCTAAGCCACTGTTGCTTCTGCTGGTTGTATGGCTAATTGATATGGTTGATTGGTTGGTTGGTTTTAGCCAAGTTTATTAATGGGAAGAATTCTAAAATAGTTTTGCAGCCTTGAAGAACCAGTTAAACAAATAATTATTTTTAAGCTGTAAATTGAGATGTTCCATTCTTTTGGCATTTAAGCATGCTACGTTTGGGCCATTAAAACAAAGCAAAATGATATTTTTTAAAGTTGGGTTTATTGAGGTATAATTTACATCAAATGCACTTCACCCTTTTAAGTTGTACAATTTTATGAGCTTTATAAAAAAAAAATAAAATAAAATAAAATATGTGCAATCTACTTTTAGATAATTTCCCATCACACCACAAAGTTCCTTCATGTCCCTTTATAGTCAATCCTCTCTTCCTATAGCCAGTCCCCAGCAGTCACTGGTCTGCATTCCTGTAAGTTTACTTTTTCCAGAATGTCATATCAATGAAATCTTGCAATGTGTAGCTTTTTGTAAATGAAAGGTGTCCTTTACTCAACATAATGCTTTTTAGGGTCGTCTGTGTTGTTGCACACAACTGTGTTTTGGGATATAATAATATATATACTTTGTAAATGAGTTTAAAACTACAATACAACTATAATGAAATATCCGGCTCACGCCTGTAATCCTAGAACTTTGGGAGACCAAGGCGGGTGGATCACGAGGTCAGGAGTTCAAGACCAGCCTGGCCAATATGGTAAACCCCATCTCTACTGCAAATACAAAAATTAGTTGGGCATGGTGGCGCATGCCTGTAATCTCAGCTACTCGGGAGGCTGAGGCAGGAGAATCACTTGAACCCAGGAGGCGGAGGTTGCAGTGAGCCAAGATTGCGCCACTGCACTTCAGCCTGGGTGATGGAGGGAGACTCCATCTCAAAAAAAAAAAAAAAGAAAGAAAAAAAATAAAAGAAATATAATAACTAATCCTTATGCAATGATAATCACCACTCACTGATTTTAAACATTTATGTTCAGGTTTCTCTTTATGCATATGCTGTTTCTGATACATATGTACACATATACACATACACACATCATTCTTAAACCTTCTACTTTATCTGTATATAATGTTATAGTTTTTCAGATAACATTGTATTAAATTATTTCTCATGTCATTACTGTCTTTGTGAGCCTAATTTTAAGGCCTGCAAATGCCACATTGTATGTCAGTTATTTAGGCATTCTGATATTTTTAGATATCTTGCAATTGTTTCCAATTTCTTACTATCATAATGGAAGAGTGAACATCTACATTGTCTAGTTGAAATTTTAGTTGACTTAATTTGTTCTCATTTTCCAGTAGTAGCATTTAATGCTAGGTAAGAAACCTCGGGTACTACTTTGGCCATATTTCCCCTTTTTTGAAATAATTCTCCTATTATTATTTATTGCTATTACTTAAGATATTTTTTGTTTCTCCTTAAACCAGAGGTATTTAGAAGTACATGTGCATGTGTGTAACTACATATGTTGTGGAATTGTTTATCTGACCCTTAATTTTCAAATATATCGATTTATACTGACTGCTTTTATGAGGTTATTTTATAATTACATTTAATTGTAATCAGTAAGTATGGTCTATATGATGTTGGCTTTTTGAAATTGGTAGAGAGGTACTTATGGCCTAACACATGGTCACTTTTGGTCACTCACATTTGTTAAAAACAAATCTGTAGACTCTAAGAGGACAAAATTAATGGTATCTCTATGTTTAATATTATAAACGAGTTATTCAGTTTTTCTGCATATTTCCTCATTACTTGATTTGTTGTTTTCTGAGAATGGTGCATTAAATTCCCCAATGATTATTGTTTTCTAATTTCTCATGTTATATTTCTATTAGCTTTTGCTATATTTATTTCAAACCGATGATATCATGTGGATGAAGATTTATGATTCCCATCCTATTGGTGGATTTAAAATATTTAATTTGAAATAGTTTATATAAATGATTTTACCTTGAATTTTTTTGCCTAAAATTAATATCACTACACTTGCTTTATTTGTGCTGTAAAAATAATAGCTTAATTTTAATTTCTGAATCCAATATGTCTGTATATTTTAATAACAATTTACTATTAAATTATTCTGATATTAATAGGCTGAGACATAGGTTTTTCAACTTTTCTGTGTTTTCTCATGTTGATTTCAATTTACTTCATATTCCCCTTTCACAGTATTTACTTAGTTTCATGTTTTCCATGAAGTTTTTCATTTACCTTGAGGCTTGGACATTATATTTACATGTATATTATTCAAGTGTTGTCCTTAAACTTTAATACACACATTTAAATATATTTTTCTAAGATATATACTTAATCTGTATCTATTTCCTCTCTCTTACAATGCTAATTTCCTCACATTTGGTGATACTTTATGGTGTGCTTAAACTTTGTGTTGAGAATCTCTAATAGCTTCTCTTTACATTCTTTCCCTTTTAACTACTACTGACCTCAAGGGATTATTGTGGAAGGGCATGCTGTATTAGAGAGCTAATTTCTAGACTCCACCCTGTCCTTCTGGTTATTGCTAGTCTTCCTACTTTTTAACTTATTTACTGTTCCATTCTTGGGCTATACATCTTTGTTGCTTACTCCATGACAAAAAGGGAGAGAAGTAGGAAAGTAGAGAAAGAGCCACCTGTCTTGCTGCTTCTATTATGGTACCCTAAAAATTCACACTGTTAGTTCATTAGGAACCCCCTCCTCCACGTCACAATCTAGGACACCCCTGTGGTCTTTCCTACTCCTTTTCTATCTTTGTAACAGATTATTCTCATTTTGAGCTGTGGTTTCCTTTTCAATTGAATCGTATCTGCCTTTAGTCCATCTGGTATTCCTCACTCCACAAAAGATGAAACTGAGACACAGAGGATTACGTGTCTTATTCAATGTCACACAGATAGTGAGTGAGTGGCAGAAATGGGTTTTGAATCTAGGCAATCTGGCTCCAGAATCCACGCTTTTAACAATTGAACCATAGAGCCTTCCCTTTCTGCCTATAGCCCCTTTCCATTAAATCTCTCATTTTTAAATTGTGCTATTCCCTTAAAAAACAGTATTAATTGTCATTAAAATAAAGATAAAATCATAGTAATACAGCTAGAGCTGTATTCTCATGATCATTTTTCACCCACTGAATCTTCCTTTCACAGATATGTCAGAAGTGTTCATGGCTAAAGAGAGATGTTGGAAAGCAAATGAATCCTCATAGGTGTCTCACTTCAAAACTTTTAAAAATACCTGCAAAATCACCAAGAAGTTAGTTTACTTTGGGCCTTTATTTCTATGTGCTTCCCATACAACTCAGGATACATCACCAGCTTCTCTCCTAAAACAGTAAGACACTGAAGGCTCATATTTTTCTTCTGTGCATTATGATCCAAGTGTGTTCATAAAATAAGATATAGTAAGGCCATTCTATAAAGTATTACAGTAAAATTAAAATGCCAGTGTTGAACCCGATTTTCCCTATAAGTCTCTGACCCCATTAGCTATATCCTTTCAACTCTTGAGCAGGGATTGCATTTTTGCTCAATGCTGTCACTATGGGAGATGCTCAAAAAATATTCTCCAATTCTTGACATTTTATTGAGGGTTCTTCCTTGAGTATGACAGCCAGTCCACACCTTCTAATATGAAGTGATTGGGAAGCCCAGAGATATTGACTACTTCTTACAATAAGGACACAGTTTTGCAGTAATCATATTCTAGTCCTTTTCTTGACAGTCTTGATGGAGGTGAGAGGAGTGATACTGGCCTGTAACTTATTGCCTTAACACTACCAGCCTTTTTTGTTGTGATTTTGACTACCTTCAATTAAGTCATGTAACCACTTATTCTTCAGGTTTTCTTTGTTCTCAAGTGAAACAATTATTTCAGGAGCTTAAAGGGCTTTTGGAGAGCTAGAAATTCAGAAGTCGAGCAGAATCTAATTGTCTTTAGGACTATTTCCTTAGCACTGTGAATTTTATATCTTCATTTTTAACAATACAAGAAAAATTGATGGATAAGTTATAAATAATAGGAAACAGACTAAAATAAACATATAGAAGGACAAATCAACTATAGTCAAAATTTGGTTAAGCTGACGAAGGCTTTCTTTTGTGCAAAATATTAGGAAAATTATCCTGTGAGATAGAATTAAAAGGTGAGCTCTTTGGTCAGTGGAGTTTAATTGTCTAGGTTAGGCTGAGTGTCTTTCTATTCAAATTTCAGGCCAAAGGAGAAAGTGCTATATTATGTAGGGTAAAAGCAGCAAGCGATTGGGCAAAGACTGTTATCCAGCTGATGATGATGCTCCTCAAACCTTGTGTTTTTAATGTGAACCTACCTTCCTATTTCAGATTAAATACGACTGTCTCCAGACTCCCGTTTCATCAACATTGTCTCATTTGTTTCCTCAAGGATGGCATCAGGAGAAATATCTAATGTAAATGATGAGTTGATGGGTGCAGCAAACCAACTTGGCACATGTATACCTATGTATCAAACCTGCACGTTGTGTCCATGTACCCTAGAACTTAAAGTATATATATATATAAAAATCCACTCCTGGGGTAGATCTAGTTGTTTTGGACCATTGTCCATATACCCTAACCATGCCTCTTCTGATGTCTTCTGCTCAACCTACCTCTTTTTTCTGGCTCTCCAAATATTCTTCAGGTCTTACTCACATTCTTCATTTTAGCCTAATATCTGTAGCTCTGACTTACGCATTGTTTTTTAATTCAGAGTAATTTGTCTCCACAAATTGAATTTTGACTTTTGATCTCAAATCCTGCACACTGCTGAATCCATGTTACTTACCAATCTATCCTTACCCAGTTGTTAGTCCTAGACATCAGTATGCGTTACCCAAGTTCTCCCTCTGCCACCCTTCTGCTTGCCGTATCTCATGTGTTTATAAACCTGCACTGACTTCGGATAATTTTTTTGTTGTTATTCCTAATCCTTTTCACTTATGACAAACAATATTATTTCATAATAAATGAAAATAGCCCTTAAAATACTTACCTGCCCGAACGGTAATTAATTGATAATATACACTTTAAAGTATTTTAAAACATAAGAAGATGAGATTACATAGCATGTTAAGATAGTGACAAATGAAAAAGATTTTGATGTTTAAGTCATTTACATTGCTTTTCCTTTTTTATAGACATTATGGAACTTATAGTTGAAATATTTTTCTCCTATATACGATGATCAAAATGTTTGAAATCTAGACTCATAATTTGCAAGCACTTTCAGACCACTTATTCACTTAAGACTTGTTGGATAGTGCTTATTGTCATCTTCATTCTTTCTCTCTATGTAAGGTTTAAATGTGCTTTTTAATATTAAACTAGTCAAGGATTGTGTTTATTTTGCAATTTGTGAAATAGCTTTGTATAATTTTTTGGTGTCACTAGTGGGGGGCTGTAATAAGTAGATTTGAACTTTGCTTTTGTGTGGTATAATAACCTATAGCTTGAACCAAATATCTAACAATTTCTCCAGTGTGCACAATAGAACAAATATTTTATAAATTCCGTTTAATAATTTCAGACTTGGAACAGATAAATCTGGGTTAAATAAACTGGTATATAAACCCTGTTTTCTCCATTATAGAACTAAAATAACCTGAAACTGAAACTAAAATTTTACATACATTTTCAATTTAACCTTACAATTCCATCAAATAGACAAGACAGACATTCACATGAGGCTCAAATTAAGTGAATTATCCAAAGTCTCATTCTTTCTACATAATAATCTCAGTGACTTAAACTCAGGGTTTTATTTTAAACCTCCAGATCCATTGTTTATTATCATTGTTTTGTTTATTGTGTTTTTTTTTGCCTACAACATCTATACCCTCATTATTATTATTTTAAGGTCTCTTGTAATAAAAGTTGAAAAATACTATCTGCCCATCATCAAGAGTAATACTTTAATACCAGTGTTCACAGAAATAATTAAGTCCATGTTCACAAAATAAAACCTGAGTAAAGACCATTTCTTTCTTCTTTTTAGGGCTTAATTAGAACAATATGGTTATGCTAAATTATAGCATCACAATTTTAATGTTTTATTAGCAAACGGAAGCATATTAATATAAGTATTAGGGATTTTTAAAAATTATACTGAATTTAGCTGATGATATATAAGCTATGTCCACATCTAAAAACTATAGAGTATAGTCCCATTTATCTGGTTACGAGTTTTCATGCCTGATTGGTCAAACTGCAGGGGTTAATCTTTGTTAGGAAGACAGATCACACCAGTGTCCAAAGGGCCATATCAAAGAAATGACTTGAGACTAATTATTTCATGTGCCTTAACTATTTTGCTGCTTATAAGGCACGTGAGGTTTAGTGGGTGGATGTTACATATTATATCATATAAGCAGTCTTATAAATGAAATATATTATTTAAATCAACTATTCATTATTATTTTTTGTTTTTTGAGATGGAGTTTGGCTCTTGTTGCCCAGGCTGGAGTGCAGTGGTGTGATCTTGGCTCATCGCAACCTGCACCTCCTAGGTTCAAGCGATTCTCCTGCCTCAGCCTCCCAAGCAGCTGGGATTACAGGCAGGTGCTACCACACCTAGCTCATTTTGTATTTTTAGTAGAGACAGGGTTTCTCCATGTTGGTCAGGCTGGTCTCGAACTCCTGACCTCAGGTGATCTGCCCGCCTCAGCCTCCGAAAGTGCTGGGAACACAGCCATGAGCCACTGCGCCCAGCCAATTACTCATTATTGAATCATAAGTGAATGGTGAATAGAAACTCTCTAAGAAACATCAGAATGCTCCCTAAGAGGGACACATTGTCACTCATTTTCTAATCATGTATATGTAGAGATTTGGTTCACTTCTCTATATAATTTTTCTGACTTAGTTTTTCCTCAGGAAAAGGCAGATGATTTTATGAGAAATAACTGAAGACCATTTAGATCATAATTATGAATCCAAATGACACCATAAATATGCAGAATGGAAAGTGGTACATTGCTTTGGAGGAAACAAATTTACAAGTACCTGCAATTACTGCTTTTATGTAATTGTCCATTTTATGATACTACTCTATACTTATTATTAAGTCGTATCATATTTTTGTAAGTCTGACAAGCTGAAGAATGGTCTCGTATAATTTAGCTGTTTTTGTGTTTTACGGTACTTGATTCTCAAGCCAATAAATATCTAGTTAAATTGCATATTAAGCATATCATATTTTCCATTTTTCTTTTTTATTAGTAAAATTTATTCCTTTTTCTATATAAAGAATACATCTTTTTCTGTATACAAATGTATTTTCCTACACACTTCCTAATTTTGGAGGCCACTGGTCTATGGGATAGACCATCCTCTTTTTTTTTTTTATACTTTAAGTTTTAGGGTACATGTGCACAACGTGCAGGTTAGTTGCATATGTATACATGTGCCATGTTGGTGTGCTGCACCCATTAACTTGTCATTTAACATTAGGTGTATCTCCTCATGCTATCCCTCCCCACTCCCCCCATCCCACAACAGGCCCCCCAGTGTGTGATGTTCTCCTTCCTGTGTCCAAGTATTCTCTTTGTTCAATTCCCACCTATGAGTGAGAACATGCGGTGTTTGGTTTTTTGTCCTTGAGATAGCTTGCTGAGAATGATGGTTTCCAGCTTCATCCATGTCCCTACAAAGGACACGAACTCATCATTTTTCAGGGCTGCATAGTATTCCATGGTGTATGTGTGCCACATTCTCTTAATCCAGTCTATCATTATTGGACATTTGGGTTGGTTCCAAGTCTTTGCTATTGTGAATGGTGCCACAATAAACATACGTGTGCATGTGTCTTTATAGCAGCATGATTTATAGTCCTTTGGGTATATACCCAGTAATGGGATGGCTGGGTCAGTCTAGTTCTAGATCCCTGAGGAATCACCACACCGACTTCCACAATGGTTGAACTAGTTTACAGTCCCACCAACAGTGTAAAAGTGTTCCTATTTCTCCACATCCTGTCCAGCATCTGTTGTTTCCTGACTTTTTAATGATCACCATTCTAACTGGTGTGAGATGGTATCTCATTGTAGTTTTGATTTGCATTTCTCTGATGGCCAGTGATGACGAGCATTTTTTCATGTGTCTTTTGGCTGCATAAATGTCTTCTTTTGAGCTACTTTTGATGGGGTTGTTTGTTTTTTTTTTTTAAATTGTTTGATTCATGTATTCTGGATATTACCTTTTGGAGGTGATAGATTAATTTTTGTCAGGTTTGTCAAAGATCAGAAGGTTGTAGATATGTGGCATTATTTCTGAGGGCTCTGTTCTGTTCCATTGGTCTATATCCCTATTTTGGTACCAGTACCATGCTGTTTTGGTTACTGTAGCCTTGTAGTATAGTTTGAAGTCAGGTAGCATGATACCTCCAGCTTTGTTCTTTTAGCATAGGATTGACTTGGCAGTGTGGGCTCTTTTCTGGTTCTCTATGAACTTTAAAGTAGTTTTTTCCAATTCTGTGAAGAAAGTCATTGGTAGCTTGATGGAGATGGCATTGAATCTATAAATTACCTTGGGCAGTATGGCCATTTTCACGATATTGATTCTTCCTACCCATGAGCATGGAATGTTCTTCCATTTGTTTGTATCCTCTTTTATTTCACTGAGCAGTGGTTTGTAGTTCTCCTTGAAGAGGTCTTTCACGTCCCATGTAAGTTGGATTCCTAGGTATTTTATTCTCTTTGAAACAATTGTGAATGGGAGTTCACCCATGGTTTGGCTCTCTGTTTGTCTGTTATTGGTGTATAAGAATGCTTGTGATTTTTGCACATTTATTTTGTATCCTGAGACTTTGCTGAAGTTGCTAATCAGCTTAAGGAGATTTTGGGCTGAGACAATGCGGTTTTCCAGATATACAATCATGTCATCTGCAAACAAGGACAATTTGACTTCCTCTTTTCCAAATTGAATACCCTTTATTTCTTTCTCCTGCCTGATTGCCCTGGCCAGAACTTCCAACACTATGTTGATTAGGAGTGTTGAGAGAGGGCATCCCTGTCTTGTGCCAGTTTTCAAAGGGAATGCTTCCAGTTTTTGCCCATTCAGTATGATATTGGCTGTGGGTTTGTCATAGATAGCTCTTATTATTTTGAGATACGTCCCATCAATACCTAATTTATTGAGAGTTTTTAGCATGAAGGGCTGTTGAATTTTGTCAAAGGCCTTTTCTGCATGTATTGAGATAATCATGTGTTTTTTGTCGTTGGTTCTGTTTATATGCTGGATTACGTTTATTGATTTGCATATGTTGAACCAGCCTTGCATCCCAGGGATGAAGCCCATTTGATCACAGTGGATAAGCTTTTTGATGTGCTGCTGGATTCGGTTTGCCAGTATTTTATTGAGGATTTTTGCATCAATGTTCATCAGGGATATTGGTCTAAAATTCTCTTTTTTTGTTATGTCTCTGCCAGGCTTTGGTATTAGGATGATGCTGGCCTCATAAAATGAGTTAGGGAGGATTCCCTCTTTTTCTATGGATTGGGATAGTTTCAGAAGGAATGGTACGAGCTCCCCCTTGTACCTCTGGTAGAATTCGGCTGTGAATCCATCTGGTCCTGGACTTTTTTTGTTTGGTAAGCTGTTAATTATTGCCTCCATTGCAGAGCCTGTTGTTGGTCTATTCAGAGATTCAATTTCTTCCTGGTTTACTCTTGGGAGGGTGTATGTGTCAAGGAATTTTTCCATTTCTTCTAGATTTTCTAGTTTATTTGCGTAGAGGTGTGTATGGTATTCTGTGATGGTAGTTTGTATTTCTGTGGGATTGGTGGTGATATCCCCTTTATAATTTTTTATTGCGTCTATTTCATTCTTCTCTCTTTTCTTCTTTATTAGTCTTGCTAGTGGTCTATGAATTTTGTTGATCTTTTCAAAAAACCAGCTCCTGGATTCATTGATTTTTTTTGAAGGGTTTTTTGTGTCTCTATTTCCTTTAGTTCTGCTCTGATTTTAGTTATTTCTTGCCTTTTGCTAGCTTTTGAATGTGTTTGCTGTTGCTTCTCTAGTTCTTTTAATTGTGTTGTTAGGGTGTCCATTTTAATCTTTCCTGCTTTCTCTTGTGGACATTTAGCGCTGTAAATTTCCGTCTACACACTGCTTTGAATGTGTCCCAGAGATTCTGGTATGTTGTGTCTTTGTTCTCGTTGGTTTCAAAGAACATCTTTATTTCTGCCTTCGTTTCGTTATGTACCCAGTAGTCATTCAGGAGCAGGTTGTTCAGTTTCCATGTAGTTGAGCGGTTTTGAGTGAGTTTCTTAATCCTGAGTTCTAGTTTGATTGCACTGTGTTCTGAGAGATGATTTGTTTTAATTTCTGTTCTTTTACATTTGCTGAGGAGTGCTTTACTTCCAACTGTGTGTTCAATTTTGGAATAGGTGTGGTGTGGTGCTGAAAAGAATGTATATTCTGTTGATTTGGCGATTAGGTCTGTTTTGATTGATTCACTGATACTTTTTAATTTTGTCTCATTGACTGTCTAACTTGGGGTTTTCTATGTAATGGCCTTCTTTGTCTCTTTTAATCTTTGTTGGTTTAAAGTCTGTTTTATCAGAGACTAGGATTGCAACCTCTGCCTTTTTTCGTTTTCCGTTTGCTTGATAGATCTTCCTCCATCCCTTTATTTTGAGCCTATGTGTGTCTCTGCACGTGAAATGGGTTTCCTGAATACGGCACACTGATGGGTCTTGAATCTTTTTCCAATTTGCCAGTCTGTGTCTTTTAATTGGAGCATTTAGCCCATTTACATTTAAGGTTAATATTGGTATGTGTGAATTTGATCCTGTCATTATGATGTTAGCTGGTTATTTTACTCGTTAGTTGATGCAGTTTCTTCCTAGCCTTGATGGTCTTTACAATTTGGCATGTTTTTGCAGTGGCTGGT
>NW_026652282.1:121755820-121756927 GCF_009828535.3 Hylobates moloch
TCTTTGTTGGTTTAAAGTCTATTTTGTCAGAGACTAGGATTGCAACTCCTGCCTTTTTTTCTTTTCCATTTGCTTGATAGATCTTCCTCCATCCCTTTATTTTGAGTCTATGTGTGTCTCTGCACGTGAGATGGGTTTCCTGAATACAGCACACTGATGGGTCCTGACTCCTTATCCAGTTTGCCAGTCTGTGTCTTTTGATTGGAGCATTTAGCCCATTTACATTTAACGTTAATATTGTTATGTGTGAATCTGATCCTGTCATTATGATGTTAGTTGGTTATTTTGCTCATTAGTTGATGCAGTTTCTTCCTAGCCTCGATGGTCCTTACAATTTGGCATGTTTTTGCAGTGGCTGGTACCGGTTGTTCCTTTCCATGTTTAGTGCTTCCTTCAGGAGCTCTTTTAGGGCAGGCCTGGTGGTGACAAAATCACTCAGCGTTTGCTTGTCTGTAAAGTATTTTATTTCTCCTTCACTTATGAAGCTTAGTTTGGGTGGATAGGAAATTCTGGGTTGAAAATTCTTTTCTTTAAGAATGTTGAATATCGGCCCCCACTCTCTTCTGGCTTGTAGAGTTTCTGCTGAGAGATCAGCCGTTAGCCTGATGGGCTTCCCTTTGTGGGTAACCCGACCTTTCTCTCTGGCTGCCCTTAACATTTTTTCCTTCATTTCAACTTTGGTGAATCTGACAATTATGTGTCTTGGAGTTGCTCTTCTCGAGGAATATCTTTGTGGCGTTCTCTGTATTTCCTGAATCTGAATGTTGGCCTGCCTTGCTAGATTGGGGAAGTTCTCCTGGATAATATCTTGCAGAGTGTTTTCCAACTTGGTTCCATTCTCCCCGTCATTTTCAGGTACACCAATCAGACCTAGGTTTGGTCGTTTCACGTAGTCCCAAATTTCTTGGAGGCTTTGTTCATTTCTTTTTATTCTTTTTTCTCTAGACTTCCCTTCTCGCTTCATTTCATTCATTTCATCTTCCATCTGCGATACCCTTTCTTCCAGTTGATCGCATCTGCTACTGAGGCTTCTGCAATCTTCACGTAGTTCTCGAAACTTGGCTTTCAGCTCCTCCATCTCCTTTAAGCCCTTCTCTCCATTGGTTA
>NW_026652282.1:121757027-121812814 GCF_009828535.3 Hylobates moloch
AACTCGTCAAAGTCATCCTCCATCCAGCTTTGTTCCATTGCTGGTAAGGAACTGCGTTCCTTTGGAGGAGGAGAGGTGCTCTGCTTTTTAGAGTTTCCAGTTTTTCTGCTCTGTTTTTTCCCCATCTTTGCGGTTTTATCTACTTTTGGTCTTTGATGATGGTGATGTACAGATGGGTTTTTGGTGTGGATGTCCTTTCTGTTTGTTAGTTTTCCTTCTACCAGACAGGACCCTCAGCTGCAGGTCTGTTGGAGTTTACTAGAGGTCCACTCCAGACCCTGTTTGGCTGGGTGTCAGCAGCGGTGGCTGCAGAACAGCGGAATTTCGTGAGACCACCAATTCAGCTGTCTGATAGTTCCTCTGGAAGTTTTGTCTCAGAGGAGTACCTGGCCCAGTGAGGTGTCAGTCTTTCCCTTCCGGGGGGGTGCCTCCCAGTTAGGCTGCTCAGGGGTGAGGGACCCACTTTAGGAGGCAGTCTGTCCGTTCTCAGATCTCCAGCTGCGTGCTGGGAGAACCACTACTCTCTTCAAAGCTGTCAGTCAGACAGGAACGTTTAAGTCTCTGGAGATTCCTGCTGACTTTTTGTTTGTCTGTGCCCTGCCCCCAGAGGTGGAGCCTACAGAGGCAGGCAGGCCTCCTTGAGCTGTGGTGGGCTCCACCCAGTTGGAGCTTCCTGGCTGCTTTGTTTACCTAAGCAAGCCTGGGCAATGGCGGGCGCCCCTCCCCCAGCCTCGCTGCCGCCTTGCAGCTTGATCTCAGACTGCTGTGCTAGCAATCAGCGAGACTCCGTGGGCATAGGACCCTCCGAGCCAGGTGTGGGACACAATCTCCTAGTGTGCCGTTTTCCAGGCCCGTTGGGAAAGCGCAGTATGAGGGTGGGACTGACCCGATTTTCCAGGTGCCGTCTGTTTCCCCTTTCTTTGACTAGGAAAGGGAACTCCCTGACCCCTTGCGCTTCCCGTGTGAGGCAATGCCTCGCCCTGCTTCGGCTCGCGCACAGTGCGCTTCACCGACTGTCCTGCACCCACTGTTTGGCACTCCCTAGTGAGATGAAACCGGTACCTCAAGTAGAAATGCAGAAATCACCAGTCTTCTGTGTCGCTCGGGCTGGGAGCTGGAGACCGGAGCTGTTCCTATTCGGCCATCTTGGCTCCCCCCCCTCTTTTGTTTCTTAAATGTCTACATTATACAAAGTAACAATCAAAATCCTTGGTTACTAAGCAAACAAGAGAATAAAGTTATTACTCAGTGTACAGAAAAATATATGTTATCTGGGCTTGAAGAAACAATTAGAATAATTTGCTTCTAGTGTCATAATTTGCTTCTAGTGTCATAATTTTGCTAGAAAGAAGGAAACAGATGAAAGCACATGAACTTGAATGATGCTGTAAGTAATTTTTCAAGACAGTTATTATTATTACAAAGCCAGCAAGAGTAAGGGGAAATTTTATACTGACCAGAGTTATAATGGATAGTTTGTGAGGAAGTCAAATGATAGCACTTGATATTGTTCACAATGGTGTAGTCATCACATATAACTGTTTATAGATCACCAATTGCTTCTAATAACTAAATTATGTGTATCAATACATTGATGATGTTTCAGTGAAGTGTGCCAGAATCCTTTGTGTGTGTGTTTTTAAAATTGTGCCTATTGAATGTTGCTTATGGTGATAAGTGATGTAAGGAAATTCTTCCTCTAAAAAAAAAGTAACTTATTACATGCCTTTTCATGTCTTTCTAGTTCTCCCTTGGTAGGTGCTCTGCCTTTCCTATGCTTACTTTCATCCAAACTGCCCATTGTTCCCTTTTTTTCTATTTGATTCCTGGATATCTTTGTAAAGATGATAATAATGATTGTGAAAGCTGCCAATTATTCAACAGTTACTATGTGTGATGTAAATGATATGCTTATAAGTGTGCATATGAGTGTGTGTGTGTGCATACACATATACTTGTTTGATCTCCCAAATAATGCTAAATAACAGGGTAGATAATAAATATTTTAAAATTAATGAATAATATAGCTGATAAAATCATAGGAAACACAAATTCTAGAAAAAATGGGAAAGAACAAAAAATGGCAGAGAACTATTAAGAAAAGCTTAAAGAATCTGAACCTTTAAAACTTTGAAAGATTTAATCATTTAAGCTATGAAACAGAGGTTCAAGTCAAAACCAAATTTGGCTAGTCCCCAGAGTGTATATATTCACTCGGAGTACTAGAGTAATTGCCTCATCCACAGAAAAGTCAATGGCAACTCTGCACTCTCATGTCTTCAAACTTCATGTTGGTTCTCTACCTATTTTCCTTATTTTCATTTCTCCTCCAATTGATTCTTTATGATGTAATCAGCTGTATTATTCACCAATTCAAAAATATTTATTGAGTGTCCACTTTGTGCCGTGCAAAGAAATAAGTGGAAAATAAACAGACACAGCCGGTCACCATCATGGATCTTATATTCTAGTAGGAGGAGACAGACAACAAATAAGTAAAACACATGGTATATCAGGTAATGATAGGGGCTATGGATACAAAACCGGGGAAGGAGGGAGATAATGCCTTGGAGCCAAGGCCTTGGCCAAAGAAGGCCGCAGTTATAACCTGAGACTATTCAGCAGATACCTGAAGGAAAAGTTAAGTGACATAAGCCCCATACAAGTGGATAGGAAATTTGTGTAGAACACTCACAGGTGAAGGTCCTGAAGCACATGCTCAATGGTCAGACTAGTAAACATATGCATGTACACGCTTCGCTTCCGGATTCACGAGTGCCTAATATAATAGTAATTCTCACTATTTTTGACTGAGTGACAAGGGGCTCAACACGTTAAAATTAGTTCTAGATCTCATTCTCAGGTGCTGATGGGGCACCTGAATTCTGCTAGACTGTGTTGTTTTTAATTCATGAACTGAAGCACAAGCATCAGTCCATAACTAAGTGGACTTAGGGAATAGTACCAGGCAGAGGTAGGAATTCCATGGGCTCCATTTGTCTTGTTGTTCTGGTCTTTTTTTGGTGTAGGTAGTAGAGAAGCCACCTTTCTATTAATCGCAATTATTCTTTAACCAGAGAAGATTATTCTGAGCAACTTTTAAAAAAATATAATTTTTGTGGGTATGTATTAAGTATATATATTTATGGAGTACATGAGATGTGTTGATACAGGCGTGCAATGTGAAATAAGCACATCATGGAAAATGGGGTGTCCATCCCCTCAAGCATTTATCCTTTGAGTTACAAACAATCCAATTACATTATTTAAGTTATTTTAAAATATACAATTAAATTATTATCAACTATAGTCACCCTATTTTGTAATCAATGGTAGGTCTTATTCATTATTCCTATTTTTTGGTAAGCATTAATCATCCCTACCCTCCCCTGAATTCCCCACTACTTTTCCCAGCCTATGGTAACCATTTCCACTGTTACCTTGCTACCTAGGGTAACTAGGTAACAACTGAGTTCAGTTGTTTTGATTTTTAGATTACTACAAATAAGTGAGAACATGCAATGTTTATCTTTCTGTGCCTGGCTTATTTCAATTAACGTAATAATCTCCAGTTCCATCTATGTCTTTGCAAATGACTGGATCTCATTATTTGTTATGGCTGAGTAGCACTCCATTGTGTACATGTACTACATTTTCTTTATCCATTCATCTGTTGGTGGATATTTAGGTTGCTTCCAAATCTTAGCTATTGTGAACAGCGCTTCAACAAACATGGGAGTGCAGATATCTCTTCAATATACTGATTTCTTTTTGGGGGGTATATACCCAGAAGTGGGATTGCTCGATCACACAGTAGTACAATTTGTAATTTTTTGAGAAACTTCCAAATGGTTCTCCGTAGTAGTTGTACTAATTTACATTCTCGCCAAAAGTGTGCAAAGATTCCCTTTTCTCCACATCCTCACCAGCGTGTTATTGCCTGTCTTTTGGATACAACTCATTTTAACTGGGGTAAGATAATGTTTCATTGTAGTTTTGATTTCCATTTCTCTGATGATCAATGATTTTGAGCACTTTTTCATATGCCTATTTTCCATGTGTGTGTCTTATTTTGAGAAATGTCTATTTTGAAATATTTGGTAGGATTTGAATAGGATTATTAGATTTGACAGGATTATTAGAATTTTTTCCTATAAAGTTGTTTAACCTCCTTATATATTCTGGTTATTAAACCCTTGTCAGATGGGTAGTTTGCAAATATTTTCTCCCATTCTGCTGTCTCTTCACTTTGTTGATTGTATCCTTTGCTGTGCAGAAACTTTTTCACTTGATGTGATCCCATATGTATATTTTTGCTTTGGTTGCCTGTGCCTGTGTGGTATTACTCAAGAAATATTTGCCCAGACCATTGTACTGGAGATTTTCCCCAAAGTAGTCTTGTTGTAGTTTCATAGCTTGAGGTCTTATATTAAAGCCCTTAATCCATTTTAATTTGATTTTTGAATATGGTGAGAATAGGGGTCCAGTTTCATTCTTCAGCATAAGCATATCCAGTTTTCCCAGCACTATTTATTGAAGAGTCTGTCTTTTTTTCCAGTGTATGTTCTTGCCATCTTTGTCAAAAATGAGTTTATTATAAGTGTGTGGATTTTTTTTCTGTGTTCTTTATTCTGTTTCGTTAATCTATGTGTTTGTTTTTATGTTAGTATCAGGCTGTTGTGGTTACTATAGCTCTGTAGCATAATTTAAAGTCGGGTAATAAGATTCATCCAGTCATGTTCTTTTTGCTTAGGATAGCTTTGGCTATTCTGGGTCTCTTGTTATTCCATGCCAATTTTAGGATTATCTTTCTATTTCTGTGAAGAATATCAGTGGTATTTTGATAGGCATTGCATCGAATCTGTAGATTGCTTTGGGTGTAGACATTTTAACAATATTGATTCTTCCAATCCATAAACATGGAATACTTTTACATTTTTTGGTGTCTTCTGCAATTTTTCATCAGTGTTTTATAGTTTTTATTACAGAGATTTTCTACTTTGTTGGTTAAGTTAATTGTTAGTTATTTAATTTTATTTGTGGCTACTGTAAATTGAATTACTTTTAAATTTCATTTTCAGATACTCGCTCTTGGCATATAGAAATGCTACTGATTTTTATATATTGAGCTTGTGTTCTGCAACTTCATTGAATTTGTTTATCTGTTCCGATAGGTTTTTTCGGTGGTGTCTTTGGATTTTCCAAATAGAAGAGTATATCATCTACACACAAGAATTACTTGACTTTATCTGTTCTAATTTGAGTGTCCTTCATATATTTCTCTTGTCTGATTGCTCTAGCTAGGACTTCTAGTGCTATGTTGATTAACAGTGGTGAAAGTGGGCATCCTTGTTTTCCATGTGTTAGAGGAAAGGCTTTCTGTTTTTCCCTGTTCGATATGATACTAGCTGTGGGTTTGCCATACATGGTTTTTATTATGTTGAAGTATGTTCCTTCTTTCCTCAATTTTTTGAGGGTTTTTTTTTATCATGAAGATGTGTTGAATTTTATCAAATGCTTTTTCAGCATCACGTGAGATTATTATATGGTTTCTATCTTTCATTCTGTTGGTATGATGCATCGTATTGCTTGATTTGCATAAGGTTAAGCATCCTTGCTTCCCCGGGATAAACCCCAGTGGGTCATGATAAATGATACTTTAAATATATTGTTGAATTTGGTATGTCAGTATTTTTTTTTTGAGGATTTTTGCATCAATATGGATGAGAGACATTGGCCTGTGGTTTTCTTTTATTGATGTGTCTGTCTGATTTTGGTATCAGGGTATTACTGGCTTTGTAGAATGAGTTTGCAAACAATCTATACTCTATTTTTTGGAATTGATTAAGATTTTGATTACTTCTTCTTTATGTGTTTGGTAGAATTAGGCAGTCAAGCCATCAGGTCCCGGACTTTTCATTGTTGGGAGATGTTTTATTACAGTTTCTATCTCTTGAATTTTACTGATTATTTCAGGTTTTTTATTTCTTCCTGGTTCAACCATGATATATTGTAGGTGTCTAGAAATTTGTCCATTTCTTCTAGATTTTCCAATTTATTTGCATATAGTTGCTCATAGTAGCAACAAATTATCTTTTGAATTTGTGCAGTATCAGCTGTTGCAATGTCTTCTTTTTTATTTCCGATTTTATTTATATCTTCTCTCTTTTTCTTAGTGTGACTAAAGATTTGTCAGGTTTGTGTACCTTTTCAAAAAAATACAACTTTTGTGTTTAATTTATTGTTTCTATTTTTTTTTAAATTTCTGCTCTGATCTTTATTATAATTTTCTTCTACTAATTTTGGGTTTGTTTTGTTGTTTTTCTAGTTCTTTACAATTCATCATTAGATTGTTTATTTGAGGGTTTCCCTCTCATTTGATGTAGGAACTTATAGCTATAAACTTTCCTCTTATTACTGCTTTTGCTGTATCTCATAGGTTTTGGTATGTTGTGCTTCCATTACCATTTTTTTTTCTAGAAATTTGTCAATTTCCTTCTTTATTTTTTCATCCACTCAGTGGTCATTCAGGAGCATATTGTTTAATTTCCATGGGTCTGCATAGTTTCCAAAAATTCTCTTGTTATTAATTTCTAGTTTTATTCCGTGTGGTCAGAGAAGGTGCTTGATATTATTTTAATTTTGTTATATGTCTTAAGATTTACTTTGTGGCTTAATATATAGTATATCCTTGAGTATAATCCATGCACTGAGGAAAAAATATGTATTCTGCAGCCATTGAATGAAATGTTCTGCAAATAGCTATTAGATTCATTTGTCTATAGTATAGCTTAAATCTGATGTTTCTTGATTTTCTGTCTAGAAGACCTGTCCAGTGCTGAAAGTGAGGTATTGAAGTCTCCAGCTATTATTGTACTGGAGCTTATCTCTATCCTTAGCTCTAATAATATTTGCTTTATAAATAATATTTGCTTTATATATCTGTGGGCTCTAAAGTTGGATGCATATATATTTAAAATTGTTATATCCTCTTGCTAAAATTGACCAGTTTGTCATTATATAGTGATGCTTTTGTCTCTTCTTATAGTTTTTGTCTTGAAATTTAGTTTGTCTAATATAAGTATAGCTACTTTTGTTCTTTTTTGGTTTCCAGTGGCATGAAATATCTTTTTTGAATCTTTATTTTCAGACAACGTGTATCTTTATAGGTGAAGCATGTTTCTTGTAGGCAACAAACAGATCATTGGGCTTTTTTTTTTTTTTTACGGAGTCTTGCTCTGTCACCAGGCTGGAGTGCAGTGGCACAATTTCAGCTCACTGCAACCTGTGCCTCCTGCGTTCAGGCAATTCCCCTGCCTCAGCCTCTCCCAAGTAGCTGGGACTACAGGTGTGCACCACCACACCCAGCTAATTTTTGTATTTTTAGTAGAGACAGGGTTTCACCATGTTGGCTAGAATGGTCTCGATCTGTTGACTTTGTGATCCGCCCGCCTCGGCCTCCCAAAGTGCTGGGAATACAGGCATGAACCACTGCACCTGGCGGGCCTTGTTTTTAATCCACTCAGCCACTCTATATCTTTTGATTTTAGAGTTTAGTCCATTTACATTTAATTTTTATTATTCTTTACTTATGTTTTTAATATTTAATTTTTGTGGGCACAGAGTGGAAATGCATATTTATGAGGTATATGAGATGTTTTGATACAGGCATGCAGTATGAAATAAGTAAGGACATATTTCTGACATTTTGTTATTTGTTTTCTGGTTGTTTTGTGGTCTTCTCATCCTTCTTTCTTCCCTTCCTGTCTTCTTTTAGTAAAGGTGGTTTTCTCTGATGGTATGATTTAGTTTTATGGTTTTCATTTTTGGTCTTTTGGTTTGAGGTTACCATTAAGCTTGCAAATACTATCTTATAACACCATTTTTACCTTGATAGCAACTTAACACTGTATAAATAAATAAACAAGCAAAAAGAAAACTAATAAAAACTCTATGCTTTAACTTCATTCCCCCACTTTGTGACTTCTTGTTATTTCTTCTTATTGTACTGTGTTTGAAAAGTTGTTACAGTTATTATTTTTTATTAGTTCTTCATTTAGTCCTTCTACTTACGATAGGAGTAGTTTACACATCAGAATTACAGTGTTTTAATACGTGTTTTTGCACTTACTATTACCAGTGAGTTTTGTACCTTCACATGATACTTACTGCTCATTAATGTCCTTTTTCTGATTGATGTACTCCCTTTAGTATTTCTTGTAGGACAGGTCTGGTGTTGATTTAATCTCTGTTTTTATTTATTTGGAAAGTGTTTAATCCTCCCTCATGTTTGAAGGATATTTTCAATGGATATCCTATTCTAGCATAAAAGGTTTTTTCTTTCCTCAGTCATGCCATTTTCTCCTGGCCTGTAAGGTTTCACTGAAAAATCTGCTGCCAGACATATTGGAGCTTCATTGTGTCATTTATTTCTTTTCTCTTGCTGCTTTTACCATCCTTTATTTATCATTGATCTTTGGGAGTTTGATCATTATATGCCTTGAGGTAGGCTTCTTTGGTTTAAATATGCCTGGGGTTCTATAACCTTCTTGTCCTTAGATATTGATATCTTTCTCTAGCTTTCAGAAATTCTCCGTTATTATCCCTCTGAATAAACTTTCTACCCCATTTCTTTCTCTACCTCCTCTTGAGGCCAGTTATGCTTAGGTTTGCCCTTTTGAGGCTATTTTCTGGATCCTGTAGGCATGCTTCATTGTTTTTTATTATTTTTTCTTTTGTCTCCTCTGACTGTGTATTTTCAAATAGCCTGTCTTCAAGCTCACTAATTCATTCTTCTGCTGGATAAATTCTGCCAGTAAGAGACCCTTACGTATCCTTCAGTATGCCAGTTGCATTTTTTCAGCTCCATAATTTCTGTTTGATTCTTTATAATTATTTCAATCTATTTGCTAAATTTATCTGATACAATTTTAAATTCCTTCTGTGCATTATCACAAATTTATTTGAATTTCTTCAACATAGCTATTTTGAATTTTCTGTCTCAAAGTTCGCATGTGTCTGTTTCTCCAGGATGGTTCCCCGATGCCTTATTTAGTTCAATTTTTTGAGGTCATGTTTTTCTGGATGATGTTGATGCTAGTAGATGTTCTTCAGTGTCTTGGCATTGAAGAGTTAGGTATTTATTAAAGCCTTCACTGGCTGGGCTTATTTGTAGCTGTCCCTTTTTGAGAAGGCCTTCCAGATATTTAAAAGGACTTGGGTTTTGTGATCTAAGCTGTATCTGCTTTAGAGGACACACATGCCCATTAATGCTATGATTTTTGCAGACTTCTAGAGGTGCCACTGTAATGTTTTGGACAAAATCCAATAGAATACTCTGGATTACCAGGCAGAGACCCTGATTCTCTTCCCTTATTTTCTCTCAAAGATACACAGTATTTTTTTTTCTCTCTCTCTCTGTTCTGAGCCGCTTACAGCTTAGGTGGAGTGACACGAGCACCCCTGTGGCCACAATTCTCCTGGTTGAGACCTGAAACCAGCATAGCACTGGGGCTCTTCTAAGGCCTACTTTTATCACTTTCTGGCTACTGCCTATGTTTACTCATGGCCCTGGGCCTCTATAATCAGCAGGTGACAAAGCTAGCCCGGCCTGTTTTCTTCCCTTCAGGAGAGTGAGTTCCCCTAGGCCCTGGGTAGGTCCAGAGGTGCTGTGTGGGAGTCAGGGAATAGAATCTGAAAACATTAAGTCTACCTGGTGTTTTATTGTACAGCAGCTGAGGTGACACTGAAACCATGAGATGCAATCCTTCTCACTCTTCCCTCCCCTTTCCAAAGGCAGAGGAGCCCCAATCCTTAGCCACTGCCAACGCAAGCCATGGGGAGTACTGCCAGACTACTTATGTTCCTTTAAGGCCCAAGGGCTCTTATGTTAGCTTATGTGAAGGATGCCTGGTCTGGGACTCACTCTTCAGGGAAATGGGTTTTTCTCTGGCCCAGGCAGCTCCAGAAATGCCATCCAAGAGACGAGTGCTGGAATTAGGGACCCCAGGAGCCTGCTTGTTGCTCTGCCTCACTCTGGCTGTGCTGGTACCTAAGGTGTAAGACAAAGTCCCCTTTACTTTTCCTTCTGCTTTTCTCAAGCAGAAGGAGCTTTGCCCCACAGCCACCATAGATGGGAATGTGTTGAACCTCACCTGAAGCCAGCAAGCTTCAGAGGCTCACCCAAGGCCCTTGATGTAGTATCTGGGTATAGGTGCTTGTTATTTGGGGCCCAAGAGCTCTTCAGTTAGCAGGTGAGGAATGCTGCCAAGACAGTCATTCCTTTCAAGGCAATGTGTTCCCTTCTGGTCCTGGGAGTGTCTAGGAATGTGGTCTAGGACCTAGGGCCTGGAACGGGGGCCTCACAACACTGACTGGTGCCTTATTGTGTGGCTGAGCTGTTATCCTACAGGCAAGACAAAGCCCCTCCCACTCTTTCCTATCCCCTCCTCAAGTGGAAGGAAGAGGTCACTTTCGTAGCCATAAGCTTTGCAGCTTGGTGTTAAGGGAATGGTGATGCCAGCACTCCTTTAGCCACCCCAGCTGGTTTATCAGTAGGCTGTATGTTCCTCAAGTCCACTGTCTCTGAGCCTAGTTAGCACTAGGACTCACCTAAGAGTTGTGGTCTTTAGGGCCTAGACTGCCTTTCAAGTTTACCCAGAAACTCAGAGCAGTTTAGGCCTCGATGGCAAGGTTTTCAGGAGCACAGTTTCCATCCACTAGGATCAGTGCCTTCACTCTGGCTAGGTCTGGTTTAAATGCCCTCTCCGTGGGTGGGTGTCAGCTGAGTTTGTTCAGATTTTCCTTTTTGCTGTAACAAGAGAAAATTGAGTTCAATACCTCACAATTGCTGTGCCATTCCTCCCACAGCTCCCAGAGACATTCATACACCATGCCACCATTGCTGGGGTAGGTAAGGGGTAGTGTTAGAAATTCAAGACTGTTCTTTCTATCTCTTCAGTGCCACTCCATCTCAGGATTTTGATAGTGAAGGATAGGTAGATCTTGTATGATGTGCCAAATAATTCATTAAGGGATTTAAGGTAGAAGTCAAGTAGGACTGGAAGTTTTCTGGTCCAAGTGACTGAGTGAATAGTACATAGTGGTGTCAGGGGTTGCAGTTGTTTGGGTGAGTGTTGGTGATAGTGTTGGAAGTTGACATGGACTTGATGAATCCAGCTTTTGAGAACATAAGTTACTGTGCAATGTCTATAGAAAACATTCTACTTTGCTTCCCAGTCTAATGCTTGATCTACTTTTTCCATTCATTGATTCAGCAAATATTTGAGTTTCAGCTATGTGCCAGAAGTGTAATAAATGCTAGAGGTGAAGAAATAAGACAGAAAAGGTCCCACCTGTAGAGAGGTTATAAGCTAGTCTATTGGGGAAGATGAGCATTAAACATCATATGATTAATTGCAGTTTCGATGGGAGCTAAACATACAGGGATTTTTGAAAGGCTTTGAGAAGGCGATCTCATTCAATCCAGAAATATGATGGACCTACCTGAAGTGGTATTTTGTTGTTTTCTAAGACACTCAGTTTTTTTTTTTTTTTTTTTTTTTTTTCCTGCAATCCTGAAGCTCCTCCTTAGTTACAGCAGAATCTCACATATATTGACAGCCTCAATTCTCTTATCTGGAAAATGGGGATGATGACATTCCTCACATAATACTAAATGAAATTAATTCGTGTACAAAACATAGCATGATGCTTGACAATATAGACCCTTTCTCTTCCTGTTCTCCTAGTCTGGTACTCGCAGCTGTCTATTTTTCAGCAACAGAGATCAGCAGATGTTAGCACACCTGTGGAAACTGGCATTTAAGATAGTACATCCTTGGAACATATCAACCAATCTAAATCTGCCTTACTCTCTCCTGTTTTTGACATTTCATCATCTTCATCATCATTATGATGAAGAGTGCTTTCAGATGACTTATTAGAGAAAATTATAAATCTAGATGAATGGTCCAAACCCTCATACTCTGCTTTATATATTTTTTTCATTCACATAGGCAGCAGCATTACACAGCTTAGATTCTGCAAGATCCACATAGATTTTTTTCTTGCTGATTTTATATTTGGACTTGTTAGACAACATGTCTCAACTTTTAATTCAGAAAGAAAGGTCATCATACTTAAGACAAAAAGGTATACATACAATGTAATTCAAAGTTTTGGACTTTGCTATCTCAATTTGCTCCAAGTGGTTTAAAGCAAGCTCAAGGGCAAACTTGTATTTTCTCTGTTAAAAATTACAGGAAACCCAGTTCATCCAAAGCCTATTTCTTTTTCCTTGATATATACTCCATTATTTGCATGTTTCTTTTTAAGTGTTTCATCTTTATCCTCTCTTTGTTTTAGAAAAAAGAATTTCCCTTGATATCCCACATTTGCAGTTTATCTTTTTTTAAAATAAATGAGACAGGAAAAACATAGATACACAGAGACATAATAGAGCATAGTGGGGGAAAAAGAGTAACGCTCTGAAGACAGGCTTCCTGGGTTCATATTCCTGTTAAGCTAGTAATCAACTATGATCAGGGCACACTTGAGGGATTGTGTCTGAATCTTTCTATATATAACTTTCCTCACTTATAAAATGATGATAATAATAGAACCTACTGCAAAGAGCTAAATACCTGTATGCCTCACTTACGAGAATTTCAAGGCAATAGTGGCCTCTATTCAGAGCAATGCAATGGTTATTCTCATTGTTATCAAAATTCTTTAAAAGGTAGGCACAATCAACCTTCTGTACACCATTCCTCATTTGTACATAAACCTGTAATGTCCTTTGATATCTTCAGATGACAGCTCTCCAGGAAGCAGTTGTGTCACCCGAGCAATCATTATTCAACATCATACCCACATTTTGTTTTAATAATAGATAAGCAGTATGTATGTAGGAGGTAGAGGGGGCAACTTCTCTGAACCTATCTATCTATCTATGTATCTATCTGTCTGTCTGTCTCTCTATCTATCTATCTTTCATATAAATATGTATGTACTGATGAAGAATTAAAATAATCCTACATAAATTTGTGTTTATTTAATCTTAGAAAAACACAAATGCTTTTTTTCTCCAAGGCACTCAGCAGTAAATCCAGGAGCAAGTAACATAGGTCTGGTTGTCAGGAATATATAAGATTGGGTTTTAAATTTCCTGTGTGTTATCCACTGAAGCTGCTATGTGACTTATAAAGTTGATTTCTGTTTCAATTTCTACCCCTACCACCACCTATATACCAAGTACCTGGAGAATTTGTTGGGATGACTACTTATCATGAATCAGAGTAGTCCAAAGTAAGGACTTGGACACAGAAAAGCATTCCTCTGTCACTTGCCAACTGTGTCACTCTGAACAAATGACTTAAATCTCTCAGGTCACTGATTTTCTTATATATAAAACTGAGATTAAAAATGTCTGTCTCTTAAGATTGAGATGAGCATTAAATGAGATGGCTGTAAACTTCTTAGCACAGGGCTGACATGTAGTATAACACTCATTAAATAATAGCCAGGCTTACTATTACATGTAACTGGATGCCAATCATTTAAAAATCAAACCTGTAACTGTTCATCTAGCGTCTCGTATTTAAACAGTGAGTTCTTTAGATATTAAATCCTAATAAAAAAATTTACACAGAATATAGTACTCAAGGCTTGGTAAAAACACTTTTTTACTTAACTTCCGGTACTGATATACAATTTTTTTGTCTAAAAAGAAACTTGATTGTAAATAGTGGACCATAGTCCTTACTACTACTGAATTGATTCATTTTATCTGGGAAATTTTGTAGTGCTAATAATGATAATGAAAATAGTGTTCAAAAGGGAAAATCTTATATAGATAGATTGAAATGAGATATACAAAATAAAAATGGAGGAGCAAATTGGAAGAGAAAGTGCCTATAAGGCTGTTTTTCTGAATTAAAAAAAAAAAAAAGTCGAATGAAGCCACTTTTCCTGTCTTCTCTGTACCCTATTACCATTTTATGTAGAACTAGCGGTAACTGTGTAGTAAGTAAAAAAATGGATGAGTATGTGTTCAATAAAAGCATACCATTCATTCAACCACCCCCTAAGAAGACAAGAGTAGAAACCATCCACCAACAAGAGATCAATTTTTTCAAATAGCTTTCATTTGCTGGTAATCTTTGTATGAGATATTCCTGATCTAACATAGTCATAAACAAATTTTTCCTACCCTGTTTCTTTGCCTATTTTGAACTGTCATTGGTTAATGTTGTTTGAAATTGTTTCCAATGAACTCCGAGAGCAGCCAAAAAAGTCTGCTGTCAGTTTAACATCGTGGCAGTCCAAATTATTTCAAAGGCAGAAAAAATTTGCAAATAGTCTTTGAATTACTTTCTACACACAAGACAATATTTTGGATTCACTTTTCCTATATGAAGGTTTTCCAAGATTAAATTGACCAAATTAGTATCTACTGAAGGACTTGAGAAAATGATATGACAGCCCTGCAGGGAAAAAAAAAAGCTAAATAAAACACAGTCACTGCCTCTCAGACACCTTATACATCTCTCCAAAGTCATAATTCAAATTCAAGGTCTAGACATATGGCAAAGCTCAGTTTGTTCATAGGAGGCTTCAAAATGCAAAAACTCACAGGAGCTGATAAAATAAAGCTAAAGAGGAGAGTTATATGTGTCTGAGAAGTTTTTAAAAGAAATAGGTTACAGGATTGAAAAGCAAAAATTCTGGTAATTTAGCAAATTAACACCTTCAGAAAATTTGATTTTAACATTTAGACTATTCTTTATACAGTCTATTATTAACAATTTCCTTTTAATTATATCTAAATTAGTCACACAAAAATGCTTTTATAGATTCCCCTTTATGAGCCTTAACACAACTTATGCAGATCATTTACAATGTGCTTGAAATTTCTGACTTCTATACTACCTCTTTCTTAAATATCCTGTTATTTTACTCTAGGACAAAAATTTACTACACAGTATCCCTCCTCATACAGCATTGTTTTTTAATATATTTCCTTGAAAAAGAAATAAGAAAAATGTAAAGAATGTTATGGATAGAAAATTTATTATTTTTTGCAATTTTTTTCCTACTCATTAGTTCCCTCATATTTTGAACCTCCCTTTTAATAACTTCTGAATTAGAAAAAAACATTTTTTCCAATACAGAATACATTTATTTGGCACATTTTATATAAACCTGGGAAGCAAGAAATCCCTAAGTGCCCGCCAGATATTTGCATACTTTTAGATGAGAACAATTTCACTATTTTAAGATTTTAAACCACACACAAAGCTCACTATTTAAGCACTTATTCCAGTCACATGTATTTAACTTTTCTACTTTGAACAGTTTTGTCTAAACCACCTCAATAGAACCAAGATATCATGCAGAGCTAGTCATCATTTAAAGCCATCTTAATCATTTTAAAGCCTGTGAACATCAGTGATTGACCTAGGTACAAATCTTAAAGTTGAATTTTGGAAGACACAACATTCTCTTCAAACTAATAAGCTTAGACTAGTCTTATTTAATTTATGAGTGCTCTTTTATTTATAATCCAATTTGATAGCATGCTAGACACAACACCCATCAAATACCTGTATATACACTTAAACAATCACATTAAATAAAACAACCTACATAAGATAACTTGATTGATATAATTTACAAAATTGGGACCCATTTACCTGACCAAATTTTATTTGCCCCAATAGATATGGAAGATAGGAAGAGGCAGGGAAGGGGATCCCATAGCAACAAACAAGCAAGGGAATGGGCTAACTGGTTGCTTAAGGGGAGAGTCTAGAGTCCCCAAGCTGCTGGAGAGCTCACCCAGGAGTGGAAACACTGAAGAAAAATGTTCAGATGGACACTTGGCTGCCACCATTGGAAGCTGTCTGTCAGGTCAGGGGTCCAAGACTTCTAGTAAATTACTTGAGCAAGGTAACTCTTTGGGGCTCATGGGAAAAGGTTATCTCTAGGATTGATGGGGAGCTTCTTTCTCTCTCTCTCACCAGGGACGGTTAGGACATTCTTATTGCTAATGTCCCTTTTGCTTATAGTAGGCACGGTAATTCTGGTCCAGTGGGTGACAAGTTGGGGCCTCTTATCTGGGCATCCCAGACTCTAGTCTTGCAACACTTTTTTTGAATGGGTAACCCAGAGGGGAATAGGGGCTTGAAGCATTTGCTAATAATTGCACTCTTTGGCTATTTTTTTTACCACCTTTTCCGTGTCCCTATTGTTGTAAACTTTAATGACTACTTTTAAGAGTTGGCTTAGAAAAGTTTGAGATCCCATTGCTGATTTTTGTAGCTTCCTCCAAATGTCAGGGACAAATTTACTAATAGAATGTATATGCAGAAGAACTTACCCTTCTGGGGAGCCTGGGTATTCACTAATAAATTTCATGAGTTCCTCAACTAAATGACCCTGAAAAAGTGGGCTTTTTCCTCTTTTCCCTGAGTTATTTCTCTAACCTTGTTATAATTCATGGGCTTAACCACATTCTTTTTCCTCCACATTTTCTCCCACAGTAGAGCAAGCAGACAACAATATTTGTAAATCATAATAAGTTAAATCAAAAGATATGGTCAACTTAACACACTTCTCTGAAAACTGGCCAAATTTTTCCTTGTATAAATTCAAATTAGATATAGAAAATGGCACATGAACTCTAAATATTTCCTCATTTCCTTCAACTACCTCAAACAATGGGCATAAGTTTGACTTTAGGGGCTGATATAAGGCCCAAATCCTGGTGGTACTGCTTGGGTAAGCCCTATGTCAAGGTGGGGTATAGACTGAGGTTAGTCAAATAAGGGGGAAGGGAGCCTGATAACCTTGGGGTAGAATCTTTCATTAGAGAACTAGTGGGACACCCTCAGATTTGTGGGACTGAAGAGACTCTGGGAAAGGCATAGGCCTTCTAGGGGGAACAGCTAGGAGGGGATCCCTTAGGTATGGCTTTCTGATGCTTGGAAGTAATGTGAGCCAGTAAAGAACCAGAAAAGTCTATACATAAGGGACCTCTTCTTTTCTTCTGTTTTACAGAATAAATCAAATTGTAAAGTACCATTATAACGTATAGAATCACATTTAGGCCAAATCTGTTGGTTTTCTAATTTGCATTTAACCCTAACAGTGTTGCAATAGCAAATGAGTTTCTTTTTCTTTAAGCTGAATTTGAATTTGCCCCAGTAACCGAAAAGACATCCTAGTGGTCAGTCCTCTGGGATGCTCATCATTGTCCCATGACTAACAAGGATTTTTGCTAGACGTAGAAGTTTTTCTAAGTCTAGTAAGAGGGGAAGCAACTTGCCCCTTATTGCTTTTCCCTTTTAGACTTTCACTTCCTGAAGGGAAGGTTTAAATATAGGTATCAAGGTGTTACAAAAGCAAATTATTAGCTACAAATGGGCAGTAGGATGTTGAGCCTAAATTCCACAGAGAGTGAGAATTAAGCAGAGAGGAGGGATAAACACATGGCGACTGTGGATGGGAGGAAGAGAAAGGGGTAAACAGTGTTGCCCAAGCAGAGACCTTAAAGGCCTTAACTTTCCAGAGAATCCCTCTCAGCAGCGGAGACATTTTAAAAAAATATGTTTGCCCAGCCACTTGCCTACCTCTGTAGATGGTCATCCAGGAAGCCAGGGATCTGGAAACTTCCAGTCTCTTTGACCAAGAGGGGCTTGAGCAAGGTAGTAGTAAGACAGCACACAGGAAGGGGCTTGAAACTGGCTATTAGGAAAATAATAACTTCTAGCTTCAGGGCAAAAAAAAAAGTGAGACCAATATTCCCCTAGGAGGAGGGGCTATAACTCACATTGTAGAAGGAATGTTAATGCTGAAAACGCCAGAGCATTGGATGGGGGCGACCTATAATACCAGTGATGAAAACCTGGAGTACCCAAGTTTCAGCTAACGAGGGTCCCCTCACCAAATGCTGAAAATCCCAGGACACCCAGGAAGAAGCCAACACTTAACCCGACACCAAGCCGAGGTCATAGAACAACGTAACTCTGGCACCCGAGAGTCAACACAGTGGAGGACCTCTCACAAACAAGCGCCCTGCTTTAAACAGTTGCCCAAATACAGTCAACAGAAATTCAGAAGCAAATATAAGACTGCAAACAAAACATACATTTTAGCACTGAAAATCAAATGACTGGTGAAAGAATAAAATGGTGTCAGAAGAGAAGGGACTAGGGGAAGAAGTGACAAGGATGTGCTTCAGGGCATTCAAACAATGGGGGACTTTTAACTGACCACTTAGACAAAGGCTTTTATTTTATTCCCTAGTTCTCCTGATATTGGAGAGGGGTACACTGGACACTCACCCATCTGTAGGAGCCAAAATGGTGCTGATTGATCTTCCAAATGGGACTCGGGTGAAGATCTCTCTAGGTTTCCTCAGCTTGGGTGAGCTTGGCTGTCACATGGGGGACGGGCACAAGGACCAGTAACCTACTGGCCTACTGGTCAGAGCAGGGAGTTTCACATGAGGCAGTGGCACTACAACCACTTGCCTGTCTGCTCAACTCTGACACCTGCCAGGGAAAATGATGGCTTTGAGAAGAGTCTTTGACTAGTGTTACAGCTCTGTTGTGTTAGCAGCTTTTTATTGTTACAGCCTCAGTGTTGTATCTCTTGCAGGCTAGATCACAGACTGCTTCACCATCTTTCTGCTCATCCTCTTTCTGCTTATCATCTTGCCAACTGTTGTCTCTCACCCTCTCACCATTCTCTTGCCATTCTTCTGCTGTCGTGTAACTGCTGTCTCTCGTTGTCTCTCACCATTCTTTCACTTGGCTGTCTTTGTCCTTTCATTGGTCACCAGATGATGCAGGGCAAGGAAGCCCCACAATTGGGGCTTAGCCTGCGAGGATTCTTGGCTTCACTCAGGAAAGAATTCAAGGGCAAGCCGGTGGTGTTAGACAGTAACTTTTATTGAAGCAACAGTGCACAGCAGTAGCAGTGGGACTGCTCTTTGTGGAGCAGAGCCACACCATAGGCAGTGTGCTCAGAACAGCAGCTCAGAGGCAGCTCTGCAGTTATGTTTATACCCATTTTAATTATATGCCAACTAAGAGGTGGATTATGCAGAAATTTCTAGAAAAAGTCTGGTAACTTCCAGGTTGTTGGGTTGTTGCCATAGAGAGAGGCAGTAACTTCTG
This sequence comes from Hylobates moloch, assembly GCF_009828535.3. NCBI lineage: Eukaryota > Metazoa > Chordata > Mammalia > Primates > Hylobatidae > Hylobates > Hylobates moloch. The sequence continues at coordinate 121,776,212 of NW_026652282.1, forward strand.
GGTGTTGCCATGGCAATGGTAAACTGACATGGCACACTGATGGGCATGTCTTATGGAAAAGTGATTCCACCCCATCCCTGTTTCAGCTAGTCCTCAATTTGGTTCGGTGTCCATGCCCCACCTCCGGAGTTGAGTCTTGCCTTCTAACTCAGATGAACTGTATTTATTGCTACAATCAACATCTTCTATTTGTGCATGGAATCCCATTCTTTCTTCTTTATGTAAGAGATTTGCTATTAAAAATAACCCCGTTCTTCAGCATTATTATTTTCTCCCTCTCTACAGTTCATCCGTCTCAGTACAGAAACATGTAATTTTTTCCATCTTCAATCTTCTCATGAACCTACATTCTCTTCCATGCATAACCCCATTTCTCTGCACTCTGTGTCCGCTTCTTCCCCCTTCATTTTCCTTTGAAGTCACTCAACAACTCTCATACCCATCACCCATCAAATTTACTGTTATCAATTACACTTAGTGATCTTTACATTGCTGAATTAAATGGCTGATTTTTACTTCCCATCTTATTTGAGCTAGAAGCAGCATTTTGTAAAGTTTGCCACTCTGTATTCTTTAAAATGTCCTCTTTACTTGGCTTCCAGTATACTTCATCATCCTGGCTGGTTTTCCTCCTACCCTCCTGGCTATTCCTCCATCTCCTTTTAGGCTCCTTCTTCTCTGCGTGGACTTTAAATGTTAAAGAAAGCCAACACTCAATCATTAGATATTTTCTCCCTCTATATTCACTCCGTTGGTGATGTCATTCAGCCTCCCAGCTTTAACTATTGCCAATATACTGATGACTTTCTAATTTATAAATCTATTCTAGATGTAGCCCCCTAAATCTAGATATCTATATTGAACTGCATGTTTGACATAACCACTTGGATGTCTGAAAGGTTTCTTATAATTCTGTAAGATAGCACCCCACCAATGCCTCTCCCATACAGCCACACACAGAACTACTCTTCCTCTATTTTCTCCCATTGCTTCCATTAACTGACTACACTCAATACTATGTTAATTGTATATTTTGAAATCATTGACAGAGTGTAATGGGATAGTTTGTAACACAAAGGGTAAATGTTCGAGGGGATGGATACCCCATTCTCCATGATGTGATATTTCACACTCCGTGCCTGTGTCAAAACATCTCATGCACTCCATAAATATATACACCTACTATATACCCCAAAAAGTTAAAAGTAAAAAAAGTAACAATAAATTAAAATTAAAAAATGAAACAATTATTAATTCAGTTGCTCTAACCAGAAGCTAGAATTGACTTTGATTATTCTTTTTCACTTACCTACTGTATCCAATTCATCAGCAATTCCTGTTGTTACTATCTTTAAAAGCTATCCAGAATGTCATTATTTATTGTGATCTTTCACCACTGCCGTCTCTATCTAAACCAGCTTCACCAATTGACTATAGTATGCAATATCCAGTACAAGTCTCCCTGCTTCTTTTCTTGCTACCATTTTTTTAAAAAAAATTCAACCCAGGTGTCAGAGTTATCCTTTAAACCATAAGATGATTAATTTCTCTCTTATGTACCAAGTTCTCCAGTGGATAGCCGTTACAACAAAATGAAATCCAAAACTCTTTATCATAGTTGACAAAGTTTTGCATTATCTGAACTCTGCCTAACTTTCCACTTTATTTCTTACCACTTTCTACCTTGATCTCTCTGCTCTAGCTACAGAGGCATTCTTGTGTCTCTTTGAACATGCCAAGCTTGTTTTTTATACTAGAGTCTTTGCACTTGCTGGTCCCATAGCCTGGATTTCTCTTCTTCTAGGAGTTTGTATCATGCTCCCTGAGTTTATTTTGGTCATTACTCAAATACCAACTTTCCAAAGAGTGTTTCTCTGGCCATCATATCTGAAATAGGACCTTCTTCATTCTCTACCCTTAGAGGCTACCTTATTTTCTTTATAGCTGTTACCATACCTCTCTACCCTTAAAGTCTACTTAGTTTTCTTCACAGCACTTACACTACCTGATATTATATCATATTTTATTGACTTTTAATTCACACTAGAATATAAGATCCATAATAGCAGGATATTTTGTCTGTTGCTTTCACTGTCATATCTCCAGCACCTACAGTAAGGTACCAAATAAATAATTTTTTTTTTTGAGACGGAGTCTTGCTCTGTCGCAAATAAATAATTTTTGAGTTAATAAATGCATTTAGGAACCACTGGAATAAACAACTATCTCATTATTTTTATTTAATATGTTAATTAGGAAGGAACGTTTACTATTTTAATATTCTCATTTTCATTAAGAGTTTAAGAAGATATTCATGTTGTTATATCATTAAAGGCTCAAAATAAAATAATTTTAGTGGCTATATATAATTTCATGTATTTACTTAGCATTTGCCTATATAAGACATTTGTTTCCACATTTTCATAACTATGCTGTAAACATTTCTATACAAATCCTTTTTTTGAAGTTCGTATTATCTCTTTAGAATTTTTTCCTAAGAGGTAGAAATTTTTGATCAAAGTATAGAAAATTTAAGGTTTTCATTTTATGTAAATATATGATTTCCAGCCAGTTATATCAATTTGCAAAGCAAATTCATTCATTTATTTACTTCAGTAATATTTATTAAGTGAACAAAATAGATGACTTCTGCTCTCTTGGAATCTTGAAGCTTAAATTCTAATGATATATGGCAGATAATAAACAGTCCTAATAATAACAAGTAAGTGATGTATAGACTATGACAGAGGATGACAAACGTTATGCAAAAAAAAAAAAAAAAAAAAGAAAACTAGAGCAAGGTGGGAGGTTGCGACTGCTGCAGGTGGGCAAAATGTTCACGTAGTAAAGGGAGTGTTCTGATAGTCCTCATTTAGGAGATGACGTCTGAGCTAAGGCTTAAAAGGTAAGGAAGATGTGTATGGTGCTAAGAATAAAAGCATAGGGTAGGTGGATGTACCCATTCACTGCATCTTTGCCAGTATGGAGTCATTATTATTGTGACATATGAATTTTTTCTGTTGAATTTATGCTAAAGTTTAAAATAAGCCAGAATATTCTAAAAGGTATGTAAAATTATATATCTCATGAGTACATCTCTAACTTCATCTGCTTTCAGACACTCCTGCACTCAGTCTCTTATCACACTGACCTTTTAATTATATGAATGTGCTGGTGGTTTCTGCCTAATTTGGGACAGTCACACTTGTTACTTACTAGCTGGTATATTTCTCTCTCTCACTCACTCATTTTCTCTCACTCTGTATCTTTCTCATACACACACACACACACACACACACACACACACACACACACACACACCACTGCCTTATTACGTCCCAACTGAAGAATGTTCTCAGTTTGTGTGTTTTTTCTTCTGGGAAATTATCACGGAGACTCCTAACTTGGTTAGGTTCTATTATTGTTTACTATTACAGCACACTGTAGGGTTATTTGTGGTCTTGGTAGTGATAGTAGATAAAGATAAACAAAAGATAAAATACTGTAAAAGCCTTATCGATGTGATAGTAACACTTCTTAATACAACAACACAATTTTAAATCTTATTTTTATACAATGAATTGCATTGCCCAAGGATATATTGAAGTTTTAACCCTCAGTACCTGTGAATGTGATCTTACTGGAAAATAGGTTGTTTGCACACATAATCAAGATGTCATTAGGGTGAGACCTAATCTAATATGACTTATGTCTGTATAAGAAGAGGAAAAGAGACACAGACAGTGAGGTACACCGGGAGAATGCCATGTGATGACAGAGGTAGAAATTGAAGTGATGAACCTATAAGGCAATAAAGTTTTCCAGCAACACCAGAAGCTGTGAAAATGACATGGAACATATAAAGCAACCCTGCCAACATCTAGATTTTGGATTTCTTGTCTCCAGAAATGTGAGATTAAACGTTTCTGTTGTTGGCTGGGCGCGGTGACTCACGCCTGTAATCCCAGCACTTTGGGAGGCCGAGGCGGGCAGATCACGAGATCAGGAGATCGAGACCATCCTGGCCAACACGGTGAAACCCCATCTCTACTAAAATACAAAAAATTAGCCAGGCAGGGTGGTGCGCACCTGTACCCCCCAGCTACTCGGGAGGCCGAGGCAGCAGAATTGCTTGAACCCGGGAGGTGGAGATTGCAGTGAGCCGAGATCGCTCCATTGCACTCCAGCCTGGTGACAGAGCGAGACTCTGCCTTGAAAAAAAAAAATAAGTTTTTGTTGTTTTAAGATAGCCAGCTTATGGTACTTTGTTATGGAAGGCCTAGAAATCTAACACACGTATTTTAAATTTTATATATATATATATATATATATATATATTCACATATTACATATTTTGATAAAATGTTTTGTAATTTTATAAAATTATATTTATAAATCATATTTATTATATTGTAAAATAAACTACATGCATTTTTTATGTTGTTCTTTGACATAATACAAATTACTTATTTAAACTTATGATAAACAGAGATTTATTTGGCTTACATAGAATCAAATAAATAGAATGCGGGAAATCAAAGACTGAGGGGCCACATCTGGCTAAAGTCTTTTTGCTTGCATTATAACAGGGTAGAAGGCAAGATGTGGGCATATGGGTGAGAGAGCAAGAGATCATAATCAACATAAATCCGTTTGTGAAAGTGGAGCCCTCATGATCTAAATGCCTCCCATTAGGTCCCACTTCCCAACACTGTTGCATTGGGGATTATTTTTCAACACATGCTTTTGGGAGGACACTTTTAAACTACAGAAACAATAAACATGGAAATAAATGATTTCAGTGGTGATAGTTGCTATGAAAAAGATGACGAGCGAATAGCAGTAAATTAAAGTAAATACCTTACTTTAAATAAGGTAATCAAATAAAGCCTCTCTGAGGGGGTGACATTGAGGCAGAGATTTGAATCGTGAAATTATTTATTTCCATGTTTATTGTTTCTATAGTTTTTATGTGTTGTTTTAAGCCACTGAGTTTGTGGAAATTTTTACAACCGCAATAGGAAACAAATACAGTTTCTTTATTTGTAAAATAAGCATTAGTGACCTTGTAGAATTGATGTGAGGTTTTAAAGGAAAAAAATAATAGATTTGAATGCATACAAAGGAGTTAACAAATAAAGGAATAATATGTGAGATATTCTCTGAAAGCACAGAGAACATTCATGTGAGCATGATTCAGCCCTCCCACCCTATGCCTGCATATGAGGCCCCAGGAGGAGCTACATCTGATTCTCTTCTCCTTCCCCATCTTCGTCTCCAAGGCCTTTTAGTGTGTGGCCCTGCTTTTCTCTCCATCCTCATCTCTATTTGATCCCCCACTCATTCTCTTCACTCCAACCATACTTTCCATCCAGGTTTTTTGTCTTTGCTGTTTATTCTCCTTGGAACTCCCCTATATCATTGCAGAGCTGTCTTGTCATTTAAACCTCAACTGAAATGATATCTCTTTTTGAAAGGACTTTAGAGATCACTCAGACCAAAGCAAACTTCACTGCAACTCTCTTCCATATTTCCTTAATTTTGCTTTTTTGTAGTGCCTAGCAGAAACTGAAATTTATCCAAATATATTGAACATATTTATTTCTAGATTTATTTTCTCTCTAACTTCTCCAGAATGTGAGTGAAATGAGGACAGTTTTTCTCACTGTTACATTTCAGAAACAGAAAGGCACATAATTATGTACTTAATAAATTTCTATTGCCTTCCTACATCACTAAAGACACAACACTGCTTTTAGAAATTTTGAGAAAGTGAGTTAATAATGTCCTTTTTGTTTAAGCTGGTTAGAGAGTTTTCTGTACTTGTATCTTAACTAATTGAACTTTTCCCTCCTGAGTGTGTCTATTAATTCATCTGTCTATCTATCTATCTATCTATCTATCTATCTATCTATCTATCTATCAAAAATCAGATAACAGAGCAAAGTATGAAAGACAAATTAACAATTATCTGAGCCTGCCACCGGGTTACTATTTTGTTGAATATATTGTGTATAGATATAATACAATGAGATATTTTCTATTTTCTAATGTATTCATATAACTATATCAATGTCATATACTGTATACTAATATAATCTATTTTTTTTTTTTTTTTTTGAGACAGAGTCTTGCTCTGTCACCCAGGCTGGAGTGCAGTGGCGCGATCTCGGCTCACTGCAAGCTCCGCCTCCCGGGTTCACGCCATTCTCCTGCCTCAGCCTCTCCGAGTAGCTGGGACTACAGGCGCCCGCCACCACGCCCGGCTAATTTTTTGTATTTTTAGTAGAGACAGGGTCTCACCATGGTCTCGATCTCCTGACCTCGTGATCCGCCCGCCTCGGCCTCCCAAAGTGCTGGGATTACAAGCGTGAGCCACCACGCCCGGCCCAATATAATCTATTTTTATGTATGATAATATGAATGTACACTATTATACAAATGTAATTTTATAATTATTTCAATCATTATGTAACAATGACATTCTAATTATCCAATATGAATCTATCTTGTATCTAAGTATTTAATACCTAAATCTAATATCTAACACATAAATATCAAATATGATATTCTAATTATCTAATAGTGACAGTCAACATTCTCTTGGGAATATGCTAATTATATTCTGTGATGTGGTATAATTTACTGTTTTTCATTTGATATTGTCATATAACAGGGTAATAGACAGTGACTTCATAGCAGAGGGTGTGTTTATTGTTGACAAAGAGTGGTCAAAGATGTTTTTCGAATTATGTGACTTTTAAGCTAGAACACGAATTGATAGAAAAGAGCCTGACATAAGAAAATCTGGGGGAAGAGCCTTCCAGGAAGAGGAAATAGCTATACGAGTGTCTTAAGGCAAGGAATAGGTTGGTATCTTCAGACACTAAAGGGACGCTGATGTGGCTGCATTTCCTGCCTAGAAGAGGCAGGCTGATGCAAAGGAAGAAGTTATTGGACATGAAGTCAGAGTTGCCTAAGCCATGGAAAGAAACTTGAATTTTTTCTAACTTCAGTGCACAGAGAGTTTTAAGCAACAGAGGTGATTGAATTGCTTCGCAGTTTTGAAGTATCACTTTGGCTTTACTATGGAGACTTCATAACGACTTCACATTACTTCTGTCCAATTCACATCAGGTTTATTTCCAAGAATTAAATTTAGTGTTACTGTTGTTGCCGTGTTGTTGCCGCTGTTTCTTTTATAAATGTGACTTTTTTCTCATTGTCGTTACTAAGTAGTTATTGTTTAACTACATGAAATTAGTTATTAAAATAATTTTTCATTTTACTCTGTTCTTTTATTGATGCTGCGACATCTTCAGTTGGTATTTTTAGACTTCTGCAGGTATAATTTTATATTGTCTGCAAATAATAATTATTTTTCCTTCTACTTTCTGACATCTGTGATTATTATTCTGTCCCTTGATTGAATGCATTGTCTGACACTTCCACAAGAATGTGAAGTACTAGTTCTCACAAACTCCTTTGCTTTGTTCCCTACTTAAAAGCAATACTCTTTGTCACAGACTGCTAGTTATTCCACAAACCCTCCTTCAGTACTAGAACACTTGATGTTTAGCTGGGTGCATGAATGACCAGACTACATTTCCCAGCTTCTTTTGCAACTCCACTTGGCCATGTGACTGAGTTCTAATGAGTTGTGAGTTGAGATGTGCCATTTCCAAATTTTGCCTTTTAAAGGAATAGGTGTCTTTTCCCATTTTTGTTTATATCATCTGGTAAATTTCAGTCAAAAATTTTTACTTTCGACTTTTCTGAGTCACATTGCTTTGGAAGTGTTGTGTTTGTATAAATATAATGCTATTGGTTATTATCATTAATTTGTCTATGAGTCTTCTCATTAAGTGGGGAGCTGATTTGACTTACATATTTGTTCTTGTTCATCATCACATTACGTTTTTTTCTCTGATTTTATTTAGCCTGTTTTGTTTCATTTCTTATCTGAAGAATACCAAAGATATCAACTTTTATTCTGCTAAGTTTTTGTTTTATATTTTTAAAATGCACATTCAATTTAAAATTTTCAAATATCACTTTTAGAGCCACAAGAGTTTCTTTAAATTCTTCTCTATGAAATATTAATAGCCACATCTGATGCTCGAAATCTTCTTTGTATTTTCTCAGGGATTTATAAAACTCCCACAACCACTTTGCGAGACAGGAACACATTTTATCTCCAATTTGCAGGGCACAAAGCTGAAGTCGAGAAGAGTCAAACATTGAGACAGGGTCACATAAATATTTCTTGTTAAAGCTACATTCAAAATAAGTCTTGGCTGATTCTTAAGGCCAAAATTACAGTAAGTTAAAGTGAAGAAATGATTACTTGTTCCCAAATTCAGTCCCACAGTGAGTAAGCCTAATCCCAAAACAGTGATCCTAACGTTGGATCTGTTTTCATATATTTATGAAAATATGTTTTTATGAATACATCTATATATTTATAAAATCTCTTCATTTCCTGTGTTGTTTTAATGTTTCCCAAGCCTATACTTTAAATTACTGACTAAATTTTTTATAGGGTTGAGTATGTTCCTTATTGTTTCCTATTGATTTTAGAGTTATTTTTTAATTTCTCCACTTGTTAAATATCTGTGGTCACTTTTGTTCTTCAGCCACTACTGCAGAACCTGGCAACAAATACTACTTAGCTAGCTGTCTTTGCTTGCTGTATTCCTGTTCTCTTCCCTTCTATGGTATAGAGCATTTTACATATTGGTCTTATGTTGTTATTATTTGTTTTTCTCCTCATTTATTTTGAATTGGGGCCATGGATTGTCCCCACTGCCAAAAATAGGTGAATACATTTTCCTTGATATCTCTGTTCTAGGAAAATCTTTGACTTAACCCTCTCTCTCTACTTTGAACAGTGGTTCTCAAACATGGATGTAAAAAAGTACAGAGCATCAATCACCCCTCCAGACCTACTAAAGAAACCTTCCAGTTGCAGCTTCAGAATCTGTCCTTTTTAGCCCATCTTCTAGAACTGGTCTGCATATTTTTTTGGACCAATGCCTTGAAACATGCACTGAACAATTTGCACATTTATTGTTTTTATTCTTTGTTCAGTCATTTAGCTCCTTTATGGGAACAGGGGGCTTGGGGGACAGTGAGGAGATATCTGGGGCTGTGAGTAGTTGCAGTCAGGAAGTTTTTTTCTTAGTTGTTGGTTTGTTTCTTAGTTGCTTAGTTTGATTTTTTGGCTCCTATGCACTGGCATCAGCAGCACCGTGTTGGGGGCATACTCTCATCTGTTGGTGAAGAACGCCCTTTTTGTGTTTCAGTTTACTCCCTCTCAAAGTGGGAAATTCATTTTCATAAAAAGTCCAGGTTGTTGAGGTTTTTGTTTTGTTTGACCCTATGTGTTTTTCTGTGCAGATGGCTGTGGCTATGATTCTCAAGAGATTGTTTCTACTTCTCTCTGACATTCTGTCTGGTTAGAAGGAAGATAAACTACAGGTTGGCAGGTAGTTAGGGAGGCAGTCACATAGGTTGTATGGCTTTGCATCTTGTCCAGCATTTAGTTTCTCAGGAATGCTTATTTGCAGTGGAGAAACAAGCTCCACACAGTGCAGCCTACACTTCCTTCAGATCTGCTCAAGTCTAATTTCCTTGCTTCTTCAAATTGGAATATCTGGACCAAGGTAGTGATAGGGGTTATATATTGATTTTTGAGTCTTCTTTCAATCTGGGCCAAATTATACTGGATCTGAATCATACCTCAAGAATTATATTGATCAAGGGTCAGTTTTTGTTTCAAGTTTCAGCATTGATGAATCCTTTCTGTTCATTTTGGTTAGTCACAGGGTGAGAGGTTTTATAAGCTGACACTATTTCCGCTTGCTTTCCCATAGCTTATTCAGTATATTGAAAAATTTTCAGGAAACAACAGCAAAATCTTACATAATATTCCTTGTTGAATATCAAATTTCTGTTTTTGACTTTCCATTGGAATAAGTGAGGAATCTCTACATAAGACAATGCTTGAGGGTAAAAGATGAGTGAATGCAGAGATCTTTGTGCGATTGAGATGGCTGGCATCAGCTCTGAAGCCATGCGATCATTAATAGTAAGTTTCTGCTCTGCCATTTACAAATGCTGTAATCTGAATCGATCTTTCAATTTGTTCAAAATTCAGTTTTCTTTTAACTTTGTAAAATAAAAATAACCCTTGTTACTACATGTTGTGATGTTTTTAACACAGATTAAATGCAATAATATAAATCTGAAGTATTGAGCACTGTACCTGGCATAGAATGAGCTCATTATAATATCACTCTCCTTATTCTTTCCCTTGTTTAACCATCAGTGGTGAGACACAGCTGTTGATTTGCCAAAATAGATGCATAATTTTATAAATGAAAACATCCCAAATCTCTTTGGGTGGCCTATTAAGGAATGAGCTGCAGGGTTTTTCACCTTTATTACTATTGACATTTTGAGACAGATAGTTCTTTGGGTTTTTTTGAGGGGGTGTCATCTTGCTGAATTTAGAATGATTAGCAGCATTCCTAGTTTCTATTCAATACATGCCGATAGCACCAAGAGCCACCCCAGTTGTGACAACCAAAAATATTTCCAGACTGCAAAATGTCTTCTTGGGAGGGGGTGCAAAATCACCCCCAATTTGAGCACTACTGAGCTAGAGGAATGAAAAGGACACCGTGTTGGAAGAGGGTGGGGACTTAAACTTTGAAATGTTGTTCATAGCTTGGAAGAGGCTCACCTTAGCCGTTTCTCCCATTGGGTGAACTAGGCTTTTTGTGCCTAGGTGTTAGTGAACGGATGTCAGAGCAGAAGGTAGGAGACAGGAGAAGAGTTTTCTCTATTTAGAGGGAATGGAAAAGATGCAGGGCCGTGTCAGAAGGTTTCAGATCTCTCATGAGCAAATGCAAAACTTCTGTGTTCTCAAGACCGGAAGCACATTTCTCAGCCAAGGGAAGAGGCTAATTGAGAGGAGTGATCGTGGCTCTTCTTCATTTTCTTAGTAAGCTCCTGAAGGTGGCAAGACCGCAGAAAAGCAATGCATTTAATACCTCAGGGACTTGTTAGTGCCTGAAATTGAACATGGAGGGATTGGTATGATTTCATTGTGCCTCAGAAGTTATTAAACTGGGTCAGGCAAGTCTGCACTCTGGCTCCCCATGTGCAGGTGCAAGCAGTGGCCCCAATGGGGATCCGAGGGCAGTTCCCTGGCTGGTGGGGTAATGTTCCAGGCAGGAACACAGCTGCCTCTGCTGCACAAAAAATCTGCCTGAAAAGTGGGAGGCAGCAGGTTGCAATAAGCCCCACTCAGCTCCCACACACTTGGCAAGTCAGTTTTCATACCCACAGTGTTCTGCTAGCAGCAGCTAACTGGGTTTCAAGTGGCCTGTGCTCAGAATTTAAAACTGTCCCAGGCCATAAACTTTCCCCATGGACCCAGAAACCATATCTTTCAGGCTGCATCCTTTCCATTCCACCTGTGAAGCAGGGCCATGCAGCTCATGTGCCTGTTGCCATAGCACACTTCTCACTTGCCCCTCAGTTCTGGCCAATCAGCTTTGTCCTTACTAAGGATTATGTCACAAATCCCAGTTGGGCTCTTCTCTCAAACTGTGACTGCAGCCTGAGTTAGACTTCTGCAACGTTCCCTGTGAGGTGGGATCAGGAATGGCTTCCCTCCATTCCTGCTGGAATCTGGGAGTGCACACAAAGCATGTCCCGATGCTGCTCCTTCTTATATATTCCTTACTTTTCACTGAATCACCTCTAGAGCTGAGTAGGTTTGAAGTCTTCCCTCATGACTTGTATTGCCTGGCTCCCCTGTGGGAGTATATGTCATGACAGCAATCTGTCCCTCTCTCATGCTCTGGGGACTAACGGTTTTCCATCTGTTTTATGATGTAGTCTGTTGCCTGCCACTTCATTCAAAGGGTCTGTGGTTTCTTTCAGTTCTTCTGTTAAGTTCCTATGTTGTTTCTTCGAATAAATTTTACAGCATGAATCTCTACATGCAATTTTGTCTTACTAAGTGGGATAAGTGTGCTTATAATGCTTCCAATCTGCCATCTTGGAGAAAAAGAAAAACAACCTTTAAATATTTTGTCTATAATGTGCTATGGAAGAGACCTTTTCACGTTGTATCTGTTTAGGAATTGATGAGCCTCCTGTATCTCAATGTCTAAGTGTCTTGTTCGACTTAGTAAGTGTCATCTATTATTTCAATAAATAGGTCTTTGAAAACATGTTTCCTCTCTTTGCCTTCTGGGCTATCAGTGACTTTTATATTTGGTCACTTTATGTTGTTAGATATATTCCAAAGGCTTATTTTATTATTTTCTTTTTTTCTTTATTTTTGTCTGACAGTATTATTTCAAAAAAAAACTGTCTTCAAGCAAAATGTGATCTTAAAATAAGTGAGTTATGATTGAGTATATTGTTGAAGCTTACATATGTATTTTTTAGTTTATTCACTGCATTCTTTGGCTCCAGAATTTCTGTTCGTTCCTTTTTTATGATATCTATCTCTTTGGTAAAGACAGGGTGGCAGTGGCCATGCTGCTGCCCTGCCACTGGGTGTTGGATGCCACCTTCAGTGATGGCAGTCTAGGCCAGTGGTTGAAAAACACATGTGCCACATGTGCCTTATCCCCAGTGGTGCTCACACCTCAGCCCCAAGTGTGGTAGCTCATGAATGCTCATGTCTAAGCCCCAGGTTAGCAGCCAGCTCTCCTTTTGCATCTTAGCCTTAGTGTTGCTTGGCTCCAAGACAGTGTGCAGTCTGTTGGGGGTGAGGCTCTAAAATGCTATCTTGCCCAGCCACGATGTTCATGTCTTTCCCTTGGTTGCAGTAGCCTGTGGTCACTCGTGTCTGAATCTCCAGGGAAATATCAGACATTTAGTTTGCACCTAGGCCTCAATGCCACTGGGCTGCAGTACAGTATGTAGTTCATCGGGGGTGAGGCTCTGCAGTGGTGCCTCATTCGTGCCTCAGTCCTAAAAGCAGCAGCCCACACCTTGGTCCCACCTCTGCACCAGATGCCGTAGTCTGTAGTCACTGGTGCCTATGTACCTGGGGCAACAGTTGGTGCTTCTCTTGCACCTCAGCCCTGGGCTACTGGGCTCCAGGACAGTGCTCAGTCTGTTGAGGGCAGGGGTCTAAAATGGTACTTTGTTGTAGCTGCTAAAGTCTCAAGAAGTGTGAGGGACCCAGCAGGAGCTTTCTCCCTGAAGCAGTGCCATCATACAATCTCCTGGCAGCTTTCTGTGTAAGTTTCAGGGCCCATGATGGTTGAAGGGATCTCCTGTGGCTGGGATTGTAGGAGTCTACAGTGAGAATGTAGACCACTGAGGCTCTCTCACCTGTCCTTTCTCTGTATTTTGGAGTCTCTCTCAGCTCAACAGCTGATCCTGGATGAGCAGGCTGCCTTGCTTCCCTCCCCATCTCTGCTTTAAGTATTGCCTGTCACTTTTCTAATGAATTCCAGTGATTTCCTTTGAATTATATATTCAAAGTGTGATTATCGACTCACCGTTTGGTTCTTTTTAATGGAGAAAGTGAGTACAAAATGCCTCTCGTCTGCCATATTCATGATTTCCAAGAAATAATTTTTAAAGGTTTTTAAATATTTTATGTAATTATAATGATTATGGGCATAAGAATTATGGAGAAGAATGGAGTGAAATAAAAGCTTCATTCACTCTGCTATCATATTTGATTATATCTTTAGGTCAAATTGATCTTTGCTATTGTCTTGGCTGCCTGCTCTGGCTACAGCTAATCCTGGGCAGGCTTTGCAGCTCCTACCACTTCCAGGCCCACAGCTGCAATCCTAAGCTTGCTCACCAAAACAAGTGTTTATTCATTATATCTTCAGTAGATTTTATTTTATAAATATGAATTGTTTATATGCATTTCTAATATGTCAAATGCTTTACTAGCTTTTTAATATCTTTATATCCATTTTCCCTGGATCATTAATTACTGTTCTTAACTCAGTGGTTCTTAACTGGAAGAGATTTTGCCACTTAGGGGATACTTGGCAATATCTAGAAATATTGTCGGTTGTCATAATTGGTGGCAGCAGGGAATGCTACTGGTGTTTAATAAGCAGACAGAGATGCTTCTAAGCATCTTATTGGACAAAGGACGACCTCACACAAGAAACAATTATACTGCCTAAAATGTGATGGTGCCGACAGTGAGAAACCCTGAGTTTAACATAATGGGCTCAGAACTCAAAAAATGATTCACTTTCTCAAAAATTTGCTGCATTTTTTCTTCTGGTCAGAATGTGCACACTGGAAATTCTTCCTGAAGGATTTGTGTGAGGAGACCTATTCTATAGCTGTTAAATGATTGGCAGGGAGGTTGATAGATGGAGGTGAAGTCAGCCAAAACTTAACTGATATTTAATAGCCAGGAAATACCCAACCTGGAAAGTATTCATTCATAGCATCACAAACCACTAAAGAAAAATGATATTTTACCTCTGAGAAAGTTAACAGCAAAAGTATGGTCTTTCTAATTAGTTTTTAGCTTGCAATCTAAATAAATGATAAGTAGAGAATATCAGGTCATAAAAATCATTTAATTTTAAGAAATATTTTCATAAGACTATTGACATAAAAGTGATTTAAGAAAGTGAAAGTTACATTTAGCACAAGATTTTGCATTTTTCAAAAGTATATGATATTGGAAAAACATGTAACTACATATTATTTTGAATTTTTTCTATGTAGCAAACTTTGTCCAGACCTCTTTAAGAACATTTCATAAATTTGGCATCATTACTAACATCTCCATGTTAAGAAGATTTTCATAGAAGCAATATTTTCTTGTGTCTCTAAATGGGAGAGAGTGCCTCTCCCCACTAAATTACCATATTAAAGTGGACTGTTCAGCATTTATTTTCTTCAACCATTCTGTCTAAAATTCAGCCTGATGTGTTAGCATGAGTCCTCCTGCAAAATTGGTCAATGGGTAGTCATGCTTTTGTGTGTTTTTCACATCAAAAAAACCCCCACGAGAACAAAACAAAACAAACACAAAAATGCCCAGTAAATATTTAATGAATAAATTGTTCTGTTCAAGGAGATTGAGAATGGACCTTGCTCCACTGCTTATTTTTTTTCTGTATTTTCAACATCTGCCTTTCTACTGGCTAATTAACTATAGTTTATAAATATGTTTAATATTAAATAAAAATTTAAGAAAGAGGAAGCATCAGGAACCACTTTAAAGGTGAATTGTAAAAAATAATGTGATAATAACTTCACTCTGCTTTTCCTTCTCACTTCTTTTCTTCTCTCTTCTTTTCTTTCCACTGAGCCTCACAAGAGTGAAGCTTCTTGTCTGTCTCTTCTTACTTACCAATCACTCTTTCTTCAACCTGGTGCTCTCTGACTCCTGTCTCTACTACTCAAATAAAGCTGTACTTTGCAAGACCATCAAAGACAATTTAATTATCAAATCTAAAGGCTCCTTTGGATCTTTCAGGTCTCCAAACAAATTGCATCTTCTTGAAGAGGAATTTTCTGACCACCTGAGTTAAATCTCATGACATTCTCAAACATATTGCTGTATTTTACATTCTTGATAGTCCCTAGTACTTGATCAAAAAGCTATCTATAGTTGTTATACATATTACCTGGGTGATGAAATAATCTGTACACCAAACCCCCATGACACAGAGTTTACCTATATAACAAACCTGCAGATATATCCTTGAACCTAAAAGTCAAAAAATAAGAAATCAACTGTAGATATTTGTTTATGTGTTTATTTTCTTTCTGCCCCCACTCGAATAAAAGTTTATTGAGGGAAAGGACTCAGCCTTGTCCACCAGATCCTAAATGATACTTAGTAGACACATATTAAGCATTCAAGTGATATCTGTTTACTGACTGGGACTGATCAATTTGCCTCTTACATGAACTCTCTGGAACATTTGTCAGTGATGACCGTTTGCTTCTAGATGCCCCTTCATGGCTTTTGAAATAGTACCCTTCCTTTTCAGTCTATTTTGCTAACTTTCCAATATGATGTGATCTGTTTGAGAAAAGGGACTGCTATTAGCGTATTTCCTGGCACATGAAGGACTCGCAAAACACTCATAAAACATCCTTCTATTTGGGCTTCAGTATGAAAGATCTTAACTGAACTGTGTGTTTAAAATGATATGTATTGAAAGAAGTATTATTTTTGCGCCACGAAGATGCCTAAATATTTCTAGTGTGATAATTAGGTATTGAGAAACTTGAAAGTGTATGAATATATAAATTGCTTAGTAGTATGAACTGTAGTGTTTTGGTACTTGGTTCGTACAATTACTTGACTGAATGCTGTGCAGCTATTAAAATTATATTACAAATTATAATTATTAAGATAAACATAAATTATTTGTTATAAATTAACAAGGCATGACACAACATTATGCATGAAATATAAGTACGACTTTATAAAACGTATGCAACAATGAAAACTAGCAAGGAATGAAACTTGCTAATTTTTTGTTTTAATGATTTTGTTTCATTGTTTCAATGAAACAATGAAAATTATAACAGAGACTGTAATAGCAGCTGAGTCATTTTATGGAATTTCAGATGTTTGTTCTTATTTTTCCAAATTCTCTGTAGCCTTTTAACTTTCATATATTTTAAAAACAATTCAAAGCTGAATACACTTTAAGCATCCTGTATAACTTGGAATGAACTTGTGATGAACTGTCAGAAGAGGTTATGGTAGGTGGTGTCACGTTTGTTCAAGAAAGAGAGGTTAGTGGTAGTGGTCGCATCTTTGTTCAAGAAAGAAATACATCCCCTATTATTCATGGCCTTTGTGATTTTCTTTGTGTTTAATGTATTCCACAAGTAGATTCTCCTCTCAAGGTATCGCACCCTGGAAATATAAATAAAGACTTAAATTACTCCCATGAAAGTGACTTCTTCTAGCTCACACAATGAATCACTGGTAGACCTGGGAATGAAACCTCTCAATTTACACTCTTAGACTTCATAAACATCCCGAAAACACTTCATCTCTCCTACATTGTTAGCTATATAATGAAGAGTTCTACATTTATTAGACTATAAGTCTTATGTTTTCCCTTTGATTGCTATCGCTCTAGGTGGCAACAAAAGTCATTCTAACTTCACTTATAAGAGCCAGGTTTGTTTGACACACACATTGTGGAGTTCATTAAATTATTGCTTCTTCTCTGTCATTTATAATTTTGAGAATAAATCTATGTTCTTGAAATTTATTGCACCTGCATTTACAGAGGCATAGAGAAATGTGGCAATTTATTCATAAAATGCTTTATCATGTAAATGAATGACGGCAAGTCTCTAGTTCACAAGATGATTAGAATAACAGAAAACACACAAATTCCAGCTTTATACATACAACAGTTTCAAGGCTATGTAGTTAGAAAAATATGATTGGAGGGTTGATCTGAGTTTAATGTCTGAATTCACAGCCTACAGGAGTAAGGCCATCAACCTGTGATATAGAAGCTACTAGGCCGGAGTACATTTTTTTGTCTCTGCGCACAAGAATGACTTGCTATCAGCTAATCTAGACAACCCATATACTCCCTTATTAGTGGCTAGGTACATATTTTTGTATTGTTTCTGACTTGAATAAGTTTATTGTGCATACATTGTCAAATTATAGCAACCTTGACCTGGAGAGAAAGCTCACTTCTCTAAAGAATACCTGTGAGGGAAAAATAAACTTCCTTCAAACTATATATCACCCCATGAACAGAATGCTCCTCAAGCAGGTATACAACTCCAGAAGAAATATCAGACATTCTCTTAAGAAATTGAATGGCTCAAGAGCAAAAACTTTGATACCATTTAGATGACTGCCAGCATAATCCCTACCCAGATAATCAAAGGCAAATCCCTCTGATTAGTAAGCCTTGCCCACATACCAAGAGTGCCCCCATAGGGTTTTTTTTGTTAGTTTGTTTTCATTTTAAACATTCAAAAGAGTATATGTAAGTGCAATGTAAACAAGCAGACACCTTCAGAAGTCTTAAGAAATATAATATTACCATTAAGTTAAAAAGCTTTCCATGTGCTCTCCTCAAGCACATCCCTTATCCAGGGATTGCCACCACGTTGAACTTTGTAGTACCCATTCCCTTTCTCTTCTCTTTGGAGTGTCTGATGTTAATATCTCTCAACAATATATTTTGCAGTTGTCCCTGATTTTGAAGCTTGTACATATCACGTCATACTGTATAAGTTATTCTGACTCTTTTCCGTCTGATATCATGTTTTTGAAATTCAATCCTGTGGATATATGCAATTATAGTTCACTTACTTTTACTGATGTACAGCATTCAATTTTATGAATACACTAAAATCTGTGTACTAATATTCTTCCAGTGGGCACTTACATTGCTTGATGGCAAATTTTCAAACTTTCTATTGTCTGAATATGTCATTATTTCACCCTCATGTTTGAAAAATATTTAAATTTGGCATATGAGTTTAGCTTGGTGGGCTTAATCCATTCTTATTCCCTTGCTGAAAGGTCAGCTGTCAGTATAGTTGCAATATGTGAATTATCTTTTCCCTCTGAATTCTTTTAATATCTTCTGTGTGCCTTTGGTATTCTGCTGTTTCACTGTTATGTGTTTAGGTGTGCATTTGTTTTCATTTATTTCACTTAAAATTTGTTGGTCTTTCTGTATTTGAAGTTTAATGTCTTCAAAAATTGTGGAAAAACATCAATTATTATCTCTTTGACTATTTCCTTGACTCCTATTTTCTAGAGTCTATTGAGATTTTAATTACATATATATGAGGCCTTCTCACTCAATACACCACATCTTTTAATTTATTTTTTATATTTAAATCTCTGTTTTTATTAGGCAGTATTCCAGATAATTTCTTCAGATTATTTTCCTTTCCAATTTAAAATATCTGTATAGTATTTGCATTAACTAGACATTTTTATTTAGAAGTAATAAAAACCAATGCCAACATTACCAAACATATGATTCAGCCTTTTAGGAAAGTTTTGGAAATACCCTCTAGTATAATTGAACATTTTTTTTCTCATTAGTTCACAAGACATTTTATTTCTCAAAAGTAATTGGTAATTTTTTTAAAGTGCTAACATTTTCAGCCATTCTAGGATATAGTATATGTTTACTGATACAATATTTTCTTCATTGATATTTCCTTTGCTAGTTCTTCTGCATCAGCATTTTGAGTAATATAAAAAGATAGTCTGAGGCACTTTTTCATACTTGGTTTAATTTAGGTATGAATAATGTAAAGTGATGATTTGTAGGAAATCTCAAAAATAATTTCCCAAGTTTTGCAGTTAGTGCCAAGGACATTTTGCAAACGTACTTATAATTTCATTTAGACACAAATAAAGAACTAAATTAAAAGAGAGGTAAAACGCTTATTTTCTTTGGAGTGCAAAACTTGCATACAGATATTGGTAGTGTACAACTCTGTTTATAGTGATAAATGAGAATAGTCTTTATGATGGTAGAAAAAAATTTCCACACATAACAGCACAACTTTTCATAAGGCTTTGGTAAGAAATATATGATAAATTATCTTTAAAATCTTATATGCCAATATTAAGCTTTAAGTTTTGCAAAATAAAAGTCGTAAATACCATCATTTCACCTCCAGTCATATTTTTAACAAAGGGATTTATGTGGTAACAAAACAGAAGTTATGCTTGAGGTATAAATGTATTAAGTGAATATATCTCTACTGACATTCAACTTCTATGAGCTAGCTAACCTTTAAATGCTAACAAATTTGCCAGTAGACACCTGACTCCCATTTATTTAATGTTTTATTATAGTTGTTATGTTGTATGTTGTATTATTTTTGAGAAACTAATGGAATTAGTTACTATGGAAGAGTTACTTATTTTGTTGTGGTTGTATTAATTAAGCTCTTATAGGGGAGAATAAGCTCTGTAAAGTAGAATAGTTTAGTTGAAAAAGGATTTATGGGCAACTCTGTTTATGACCAAATCCTGGCACTTGCATTCATTAGCTGTATGACTAGGAATCTTTTCTGCACTTAAGTGCCCTCATTTGTAAAGTGGATATTATAATACATATGAATACATATGTGATAGAGGTATAATGAAAGTAAGTTAAATAATAAATTTTAAGCATCTAAAACAGGGTCTAACATCATATATTGGAAATGTATTGCCGGGCGCGGTGGCTCACGCTTGTAAACCCAGCACTTTGGGAGGCCAAGGCGGGCGGATCACGAGGTCAGGAGATCGAGACCACGATGAAACCCTGTCTCTACTAAAAATACAAAAAATTAGCCAGGCGTGGTGGCGGGCTCCTGTAGTCCCAGCTACTCAGAGAGGCTGAGGCAGGAGAATGGCGTGAACCCGGGAGGCAGAGCTTGCAGTGAGCAGAGATTGCGCCACTGCACTCCAGCCTGGGCGACAGAGCAAGACTCCATCTCAAAAAGAAAAAAAGGAAGTGTATTATGTTTTCAGTTGTGATACCAGATGCTAAGATACAGAGAGGACAGACAGCTCCTAGCACATAACAGGTAAGTTCATTTCCACCTATTTAGTGGTTCTTGGTCTTTATTCCATTTTAGATTCAGATGTGCACTGCTTACTCAATAGCCAGTTCCCAGGTATTTTTAAATTCTTGTTGCTTCTTCACCAGTGGTTTTTTTTTTTTTTTTTTTTTTTTGTAAATGTGTTCCAGTTACTTTCCACTCCTTTTCTAACTGATGGGATAATGTACTTATGCATTCAGAAATCTACAGTTGCTTTCTATTACGATTGATTACACATCTAAACTTGCTGGCCTAAGTGGGGGAGTGGGTGATGAGATTTAACAACAGGCGAGTTGCTACAATATACAAATCTCTATGATTGGCAGTTTACTGTGAGTACTGAGACTCCCACCTTTTCTAATAGTCTTGCCTCCTTAAGGGATCCTAACAGGACAATGAGATGAAAATATTTAATACTACAGACAAAGAAGCTACCTATGTTCTCAGAAGGCTTGTAATTCTCTCTTAACTCACAGACTCATTTTAATTATTTATTGTGCCTTCTCTTTCTCAATTCCCCCCAAGATGGTAACAAAACTAATTACATCTCATCATTTACTTTTACAGTATATTAATTCTACTCTGGTTCAACAATATCTCAACAACACAATATCTTCATTACCTAGAAGAGTAAGAATGTAACTATGTGCACCCAAGTTTTTGCACTGACTTTATATGTAATTTGACAGTTGTTGTCATGTAATGAGCTCCATTGTTAAATTATGATAAACTACTGTTGTTGCTAACTTTAGTTCTTCTGGAATAGGTCATATTACTCTCATTTTATGGGAAGCTGTAGTTTACTTCCACTGGACAAATTCTTGAGTCTCATTTTTCTCATTCATAAGATAATGATAATGGTACCTGATTCATTGGGCTTATAGAATTAAGTACAATAAAATAAAAGCAAGTACCCCAGTGCATTACTTACTATACACTAAATAGATGGTAATTTCACATGAATAAGAATATCTGAATAAAATCCCATTTACCTATATTATGTATTAGATGAACTTTAGAATCATAGAATTTAGAAATAGGGCAGTATGTTGGGAATTCTGTACTCTAGTGATTTCCAACTGTGTTGTAGGACACATTGGGTTTCTGAGGCTGTTGCATGAGAGGAGAACAAGCACTTGTTACCCTCTTTCACGTTATTCAACCAAAAGAGTTGTAGATTTCACTCACATTATAATTTCATTACCTTATAGAGCACTTATTGGGCAGATTTACCTCATTCAATTCATGATACACCATATAATCTAAAATAACCAACCATCCCAACATAGCACCTTCTGAAGATGTTCATAGGTCATTATGGATGGATTTCTTAATCACTGCCACAGTCCAGTCATAGTTATAGATATCAAATGCTTCAGAGAAGACTGAATATTCCAAAAGAAAGTATGTGTAATATTGATAAGTATGTTCTCCAAAACAATGAAGTTAAATTAGAAATCAACAAAGAAATAAATTTGTGAAATACACAAACAATTGAAAATTAAACTACACATTTCAAATAACCCATAGGCTAAAAAATAAATGATAGAGATAATTAGAAGAATGTCTTTAGCTGAATAAAAATAAAACCAAATATCAGAATTTATGGGGTCTGGCTAAAGCAGTGTTTAGAGGGAAATGTATAGCTATGATGCTTATATTAGAAAAGAAGAAAGATCTTAAGTAAATTAATCTCAACTTCTACCTTCAGAAATAGAAAAAGAAGAGCAAATTAAATCCAAAGCATACAGAAAAAGTAAATATAAAGATTAAAGCAGAAATTAATAAAAGAAAAAACAAAGTAAATGCAGAAAATCCATGCAGCTAAATGTTGATTCTTTGAAAATGAAAACAAAATTGACAGCCTTGTACCTAGACTGAACAAGAAATTAGGAGAATGGATATTGCATAGTCAGGATTATCCAGAGAAACAGGATCACCAACAGGATATCCATGTGTGTATGTGTATGTATACATATGTGTGTATAGTATGTATATATAAATATATATACACACATCTATATGTATGCATATGTATATACATACATATGTATCTAAAGAGGCAGCTATATAGAGAGATATTTATTTTAATGAATGGTTCACTTATTATTCTCAGAACTGGAATAAGACAAGGATACCCACTCTCACAACTCCTATTCAACATATTACTGAAAGTCTTAGCCAGAACAATCAGAAAGGAGAAAAAAAAATAAAAGATGTACAAACAGAAAAATAAGAAGTCAACCTATCTATCTTCACTGACAATATGATTCTATAAATAGGAAACCCTGAAGACTCCATTAAAAAGGCTCCTAGAACTAATAAACGACTTTAGTAAAGTTTCAGGATACAAAATCAATGTATAAAACTTAGTAGCATTTCTATACACAAATAACATCCAGGCTGAGAGTCAAATGAAGAACACAATTTCATTTAAAATAGCCAAAAGAAAGTGAAATTCCTAGAAATATATCTAAACAAGTAGGTGAAGGATCTCTACAAGGAGAACTACAAAGCATAGAGAAAAGAAATCAGTGACAACACAAATAAATGAAAAAAAATTACTTGTTTATGGATTGAAAGAATTAATATTGTTAAGATGGTCATACTGCCCCAAGCGATTTACAGATTCAATGTTATCCCTATCAAACTGCCAACGTCATTCTTTACAGAAGTAGAAGAAACTATTCTAAAATTCATGTAGAATCCAAAAAGAGCCTGAATAGCCATAGCAATACTAAGCAAAGGACAAATACCTGAGGTCATGTATACCCCATTTACTTTGATGTAATTATTATGCATTGCATATCTGTATCAAAATATCTCATGTACCCCATAAATATATACAACTAATATGTACCCACAAAAATTAAAATAAATACATTTATAGAAAGAACAAAGTCAGAGGCCTCACATTACCCAGTTACAAACTATACTATACGGCTACAATAACCAAAAAAAAACATGGTACTGGTATAAAAACAGACACACAGACCAATGTGTCTCTTACAGAAAAGAAAACTCAGAAATAAAGTCACACACCTCCAATCATCTGATATTTGACGAGGCCAACAAAAACAAGCAATGGGGAAAGGACCCCTTGTTCAATAAACAGTGCTGGGATACCTGGCTAGCCATATGCAAAGAATGAAACTGAACCACTACCATTCATTAAATATATAGAAATTAACTCAAGATGAATTAAAAATTTAAGTGGAAGACCTCAGACTAAAAATATCCTAAAAGAAAACCTAGGAAACACTTTTTTTTGACATTGACTTTTGCAAATAATTTAAGGCTAAGTCCCCAAAAGCAACGGCAATAAGACCAATAATTGACAAGTGGGACCTAATTAAATTAAAGAGCCAAACAGAGTAAACAGCCTACAGAATGGGACAACATATTTGTAAACTATGCATCTACCAAAGGTCTAATATCCAGAATCTATAAGGAACTTAATAAGGAAAAATCAAATAACCCTATTAAAATGAGTAAAGGACATAAGCAGACACTTCTCCAAAGGAGACATGAAAGTGGCCAACAAACACGAAAAATTGCTCAGCATCTCAAACCATCAGAGAAATACAAATCAAAACCACAATGAGATACCACCTCACACCAGTCAGAATGGCTACTATTAAAAGGTCAAAAAATAACACATGCTGGCAATGCTGCAGAGAAAAAGGAATGTTTATACACCGTTGTTGGGAATGAAAATTTCTTCAGCCACTGTGGAAAGCAGTTGGAGATTTATCAAAGAACTTAAAACAGAGCAATCCCATTACTTGATATATGCCCAAAGGAATATAAATTATTCTACCAAAAAGACACAGGCACTCATATGTTCATCACAGTGCTATTCACAATAGCAAAGACGTGCAATCAACCTAGGTGCCCATCAATGGTTGACTGGATTTTTAAAAATGTGGTACATATACATCATGGAATACTATGCAGCTATAAAAATGATAATATCATATCCTTTATGGCAACATGAATGGAGCTGGAAGCCATTATGCTAAGCGAGTTAATGTAGAAACATAAAACTAAATACCACATGTTCTCACTCATAAGTGGGCGATAAACCCTGTGCACACATGCACGTAAACATGTGAACAATAGAAACAGCAGGCTACTAGAGCAGGGAGGGAGGAAGGGAGGCATGGGTAGGAAAACCACCTATTGGGTACTATGCTCGCTACTTGGGTGATAGGATCTATACCCCAACCTCAGCACTGTGCAGTATACCACGTAATAAGTCTGCACATGTACCCCTTATATGTAGAATAAAAGCTGAAATTTTTAAGAAAAGGTTCACTTGAACGTGGAGGTGTAAGTTCAAAATCTGCCAGATAGGCAAATAAGCTGGAGATGCAGGAAAGTGTTATAGTCCAAGTTCAAAGACAATCAGCTGGCAAAATTCCTTCTTACTCAGAGGAAGTCAATGTTTATTCTATTGAGGCCCTTCCATGGTTAAACAATACCCACACACATTATGGAGGGTAATCTGTTTCACTCAAAGTTCACCAATTTAAGTATTAATCTCTTCCAAAAATCAACTTCACAAAAATATCCAGAATAGTGTTTAACCAAATATCTGGGCAGCATGCCCCAGACAAATTGACATACAAAATCAACCATCACAGACAAATTACCAAAGCCAGTGCTGAAAAGAAGACATCACTATAGACTTTAAAGAAGATAAAAAGATTATAAGAGAATACTATGAAAATTTTATGCCCAAAATTAGAATATTTAGATGAAATTGATTAATTCCCTAGAAAGACTCAAAATTGTTGAATCAGACTCAAGAAGAAATAGAAAATCTGAATATAACTACCACAAAAGATTAAATTTCTAATGAAAAAGCCACACACACACAAAGTCCAAGCTCAGATTACTTCGGTAATAAATTTTACCAAGTTTTTTTTTAAGAAAAATTAATATTAATTCACCACAAACTCATCCAACAAATAGAAGTAGGATTAGTGATTACAATTGAGATTTGACATACTAACTAAAAAACAGTTTGTTTTGGTTCCAATCCATGTGATTCTTCAGTTTTCAATTTATTTCTCCATCACTTCCAATTTAACCATTGTCCCTGTGGCGGTTGGCCTGTTGGATATTGGGGGTAGTCTCAGTCTGTTTAGATCACTGAAGCATCTTTGTCAACATGGTAGGTAAATTGATAATGAAAATGATTGTCTTTAGAGCTTGAATTCTTACTATGTGCTACACTTTTTGTTTGGCACTTTTAATGTATTATATTAAATATTATTATTTTAAGTACTATTCATTGTACCAGATTGTGAGGGCTGTGTTTCTGTTAATGCCAAGATTGAAATACAAGTTTGTCTTATGTGGGTTGTGCTTAATATTTAAAAAAAATAGGCTGATGTTCTTATTAAGATTTTATTTGTGTATCATGAAATTAATTATTAAAAGTATACAGTTCAGTGGTTTTGGGTATATTCACAAGATTGTTCAACTGTCACCACTATTTCGAGAACATTTTGATAACCCGAAAGGAAATTTTACACCTGTTAGCAACCACTCTCCATTTTTTCCTTGTCCCAGACTCTGACAATCACTAATCTATTTTTTAATCCCTATGAATTTGCCTATTGTGAACTATCTTAGGACCCTTGTTGGCCATGAATTGACCACATATGTGTGAATTTATTTCTGAACTCTTCTGTTCCATTGATCTATATGTCTATACTTTTGTCAGTATCATACAGTTTTAATCACTGTAACATTGCAGTAAATTTCAAAATCAGAAAGTATGACAATTCCAACTTTGTTCTTTTTTATTAAGATTGTCATGTGTATTCTGGGTCCCCTGCATTTCCATATGAAATTATGATCAGCTTATTCATTTCTGCAAAAATTGACAGTTGGAATTTTGGTAGGGCTTGCATTGTTTCTACAGATCAATGTAAGCAGTATTGGCATCTTAACAATATTAAGTCTTCCAATCCATGAACATAGAATGCCTTTCCACTTATTTAGGTCTTTTTTTTTTTTTCAAGTCACTCTTAGAGTTTTCATTTTGTAAGCATTGTACTTCTTTACTTAAATTTAATCCTAAGTATTTATTTTACTGTTGCTATTGTAAATGGAATTGTTATCTTAATTTCATTTTCAATTTTTTTACTAGTTCATAGAAATACAACTGAGTTTTTGTATATTGAGCTTGTATTCTGAAACCTTGCTGAGCTCATTTATTCTATCTAACAGTATTTTTGTGTGTATGTGTGGATCCTTCAGGATTTTCTATGTATCAAATCACGCAGTCTGCAATATAGAGAGTTTTATTTCTTTCTTTCCAATTTGGATGCCTTTTCCTCCTTTTGCTTGCCTAATTGCACTAGGTTATACTTTCAGCTCTATGTTGAATAGAAATGGTCGTTGTCTTGTTTTTGATATTAGGAGAACAGATTTCAGTCTTTCATCTTTGAGTATCATGTTAGCTGCAGGGGTTTTTTATGCACTCTTTGTCAAGTTGAGAAAGTTTCTCTCTATTCCTAGTTTGTTGAGTTGTTTTCTTTTTTCAATCGTGAAAGGATGTGTTAGATTTGGTGAAATTTCTTTCCACATCTATTAAGATGATTGTTCTTTATTCTATTTGTTTGGTGTATTACATCAATTTCTTTTTGAATGTTAAGCTAATCTTGATTTCCTGGGATATATCCGATTTGGTCTTGTCATATTACTATTTTTGTATTGCTAGATTTTGTTTGTTAGCATTTTTGAGGATTTTTGAATATATAGTCACATGAGATATTGGTCTGTAGTTTTCTTGTAATTTTTAAAATCTGGTTTAGTATTATAGAATGAGACAGGCAGCACTTCATCTGTTTCTACTTTACAAACTAGTTTCTAAAAGATTCATGGTAATTCTGTTTTTAAATCTTTAGTGAAATTCACCAGTGAAATCACTGGACCTGGGCTTTTCCTTGTGGGATTTCTTTATGACTAAATAAATCTCTTTATTTATTACAGGCCTATTCAGATTTCTATGTGTTATTTGTAATTCTAAAGGCAACCCTTGTGGTATGTGGCATGCTGACTACATCCTCCTTTTAAAAAGAGGAATAACAAAGGTTAAATTTCTTGCCCAAGTCTTTGAAGGTAATAAGTGGCAAAGCTAGGTTTCTGGTCAGTCGTGCTCCAAGATGCATGACAGTTTTTGAATCACACACACTTCCACAGACACTGATTAAAATTATGTATTCCCTTTGATACAGCCTTGGCACAGACTTATATGACACTAAAGCCTTTAGAGAAATGTGGGTGCTTTGAAGTAAATGTCTACTGGAAAACCAAACTCCGGGGAGTATTTTCGTGCAGATTGTGGACATCTTGTTAAAAGATTTGACTTGAGCCTTTTTTGTTTCTCTCTCCTCCATCTGGGAGTAATATTTTGGTAATGTTTTTATTTGCATCTTATCTAATGATTTATTTTTACTTTATATGGAATGGACAAACTGAATTCCTCCTGCTAAAGAAAATTATATTTTTCTGCTAAATTTATTTCTCTTTCTGAGACACTTGTTTTTATAAGACAAATTTCTGGACTTTCACTTTGAAGAATCCAGAGATTAGGTGGCACATAAGAAAAGTGTTACAGAAAAAAAAGAGAAAAGTAATTTTAAAAAATCATGCAGGGTAAGGTTTTGTGGGTGTTTTAAGGTGATGGTTTGAGAGGTAAGAGCTGAGGAAAGGTAAAGTGATGAGGAAAAGTGGTTATGATTAATTGAACCCCCTCTTATGTTTCCTGATAAATAGAAGTTAACGATTCTTTTTTTGCCAATAGACTAAGTGTATTTAGTTACAAGGCTAGTCCATGTTTGAACCATCAGGGTCCCAACTTATATTAGTATCACACTCTTATCCCACAATAAGGATGTATGTGACTTTGCTTTTGTACATGTGCCAACCTTATATAAAAGTGATAGTGGACTTGAATCTAGTTTGCATGGGACTAGATTGATTTAATCACTCATTAAGTTGGCAGATTATTTTGAGCCAATGTTGTTCTAAGCCCTGCGATAGATTATAGGTGAATAAAATAGTCATCATCTCTGTCTTTATGTAATTTATAGCCCAGGAAGGGAGATCAATATTTAATGGTTATTATATACGATAGATATTTAGTGGTTGCACACACACAGATGATTACAATTTATGGTAAGTCCTATGAAGAGAAAGAAAAAGGAACTACAGGAGATAAGCATACTAGATGTAAGTTAAGTGGATGGGAGTGGTCAAGAAAACTACCTGTGAGGTAGTGATTTCAAGCTAAGACCTCAAATCTGAGTAGGAGTAACTAAGGTGACTGAAATGGTTTGGCTCTATTTCCCCACCCAAATCTCATCTTGAATTGTATTCTCATAATTCCTACATGTTGTGGGAGGGACCCGGTAGGAGATAATTGAATCGTGGGGGTGGTACCCCCATACTGTTCTCATGGTAATGAATAAGTCTCAGGAGATCTGATGGTTTGATCAGGGGTTTCTGCTTTTTCATCTTCCTCATTCTCTCTTTGCCTGCTGCCATCCTTTTAAGATGGGACTTGCTCCTCCTTGCCTTCTTCCATTATTGTGAGGCTTCCCCAGCCACGTGGAACTGTAAGTCCAATTAAACCTTATCTTTTGTAAATTGTCCAGTCTTGAGTATGTCTTTATCAGCAGCCAGAAAACAGATTAATATGGTGATGAATGTTCCAGTCAAAAGATTCTGCATGTGGACAAGTCCAAAATTGGGAAAGAGTTGGTCTCTTTTGAGTAACTAAAGTCACCATGTAAAAATATACAACTGAAGAGGTAGGCAAGGGTGAGATCACACAGATAGTGTAAATAACTTTAAAAATATGTTATCTTGCGTTCACATGGGAGTTAGTCATAGGTACATTTGGGAACTAATTTCTTCATCTTTCCCTAACTGGAATTTTCAGACGTTCAAGAGCAAAATTTCAGAAGACCAAGTTTAAGAACATCTAGATTTTGAGAGTGCTCACTCTCAGGAGCATATGTACAGATTTGCTAAGTGGTAAGACAGGTAACACTGAAAAATTCACATTATGTAGTTGGCTGTCCACTAATCCAACAGTGTGCAACTGAGACTAGCTAGACAAGGTTATAGGTCTTTGGCTAGAAGATAGTTTTTTTTTTTTTCTGGATCAGTATGTTATCTACTGCTGTGCTCTATGCATTTTCCTCATTCAATTAGACACAATGTTTCAGTTTCAAGATATAGGTGAGGTTCATGTAGATGGAGTAGTCTTCTTATGGTTGATGGGAGGGTTCAATACCTTATTAAAGCTCTTATATCTAGAAAATTAAAATCTCTTATATCTAGAAAAAGCTATTCAATCTATTTTAAAACTACTAATCGTTTATTCACTAAAACTAATAATGTATTAATAAGTCATTACCTTATTAATTTTTCCCAAAACATTATTCAATAAATTAGAAATACTTGTGAACTGAGACTATACTCAAGAACATCTAGACATTTTCATATATCTTTCACAGCTATAATATATATATATGATATAACAAAACGTGTAGAAAGAATAAATGAAAAGCATATTTTATTTTGGTGAAAGTTTGAAAAATCAATACCTAACTGAAAGCTAGAAAAATGCCCAGTTCCTAATATATTCTGCAACTCAGAATCTTAAGAAGTTTCCATTTTTAACCATGTGCAGGTTCAAAGTGTAAGTAGCAACATTAAACTTATGCTTTTCATTTCACAAACCATGTATAAAACAGGTAGCTAAATTGAAAATAGTTAATTTTAGGTTTTATTGTATCATCTAACATCCATGCATGGGGAAAATAAGGCTATGGAGTATTATCTTTCTCTTCTCTTGTTTATGGATCACATATTTTTCAATAAGCATATTTGAAATAGAACTACATGAGAAATTGAAAGAAACAAAAACAGTGCATCCATGTTGGCAACTAGAACATCAATGGATGGCTTCTAAACTTCTAAGAAACCATCTGGAGCAATAACAGTATTGATCAGTATTCATCATAGTACTCAAGAAATGCTAAAGGTGTCCAGGTTGTGATATAGATGGACATCAGACCTAACCCTTGATCTAATATTTCTGAGACATGTACTAATCATCTTGTGAACATGTGGCTGGATGAATCTTTGTTTGTTGGCTTTGGTTTTTCATAACTTAGAAAGCGAAAGACAAGCCTAAGTAATATGCACACCGTGATGCTAGACAATGGAGCACATCCTTGTGAGGGAGTTGTATTGCCTGAAGAGAGGTGACCATGACCACATGTGAGGCGAATTTAGTGCTACATAATTTAGGTATCCTTCTTAAAACATCTCAAAGTTTTTCTACCAGAGCTTTAAAAAGTTTCCTAACAGAGGAAAATTTGCCGTGTTTGCAAAAAAGGATGGCCCTTTCTATACTTTAATTCTGGATCCACTGAATGCTACCAACTGAGAGAGTCGGCTTTTAAAAATAGTTAATGATTACTTTTAACTGACACACAATTATACATATTTATTGGGTACAGTGTGGTATTTCAATACATGTGTACAATGTGCGATAATCAAATAAAGGTATATATCCAAAAAAACTATATCAATATGTTGAAAAAGATTCTCATGTTCATTGCAGCATTATTCACAATAGGCAACATGTGGAATCAACCTAAGTGTTCATCAATAGGTGAATAGATAAAGAAAATGTGGTACTGACACATAATGTTATACTATTCAGCCATAAAAAGAAGGAAGTCCTGTTATTCACAGCAACATGGATGAGCCTGGAGGACATTATGTTAAGTCTAAAACACCAAAAGCAATGGCAACAAAAGCCAAAATTGACAAATGGGATCTAATTAAACTAAAGAGCTTCTGCACAGCAAAAGAAACTACCATCAGAGTGAACAGGCAACCTACAGAATGGGAGAAAATTTTTGCAACCTACTCATCTGACAAAGGGCTGATATCCAGAATCTACAATGAACTCAAACAAATTTACAAGAAAAAAACAGACAACCCCATCAAAAAGTGGGCAAAGGACATGAACAGACACTTCTCAAAAGAAGACATTTATGCAGCCAAAAGACAAATGAAAAAATACTCATCATCACTGGCCATCAGAGAAATGCAAATCCAAACCACAATGAGATACCATTCTCATACCAGTTAGAATGGCCATCATTCAAAAGTCAGGAAACAACAGGTGCTGGAGAGGACGTGGAGAAATAGGAAACACTTTTACACTGTTGGTGGGACTGTAAACTAGTTCAACCATTGTGGAAGTCAGTGTGGCGATTCCTCAGGGATCTAGAACTAGAAATACCATTTGACCCAGCCATCCCATTACTGGGTATATACCCAAAGGACTATAAATCATGCTGCTATAAAGACACATGCACACGTATGTTTGTTGTGGCACTATTCACAATAGCAAAGACTTGGAACCAACCCACATGTCCAACAACAATAGACTGGATTAAGAAAATGTGGCACATATACACCATGGACTACTATGCAGCCATAAAAAATGATGAGTTCATGTCCTTTGTAGGGACATGGATGAAACTGGAAAACATCATTCTCAGTAAACCATCGCAAGGACAAAAAACCAAACACCACATGTTCTCACTCATAGGTGGGAATTGAACAGTGAGAACTCATGGACACAGGAAGGGGAACATCACACTCCGGGGACTGCTGTGGGTTGGGGGGAGGGGGGAGGGACAGCATTAGGAGATATACCTAATGCTAAATGATGAGTTAATGGGTGCAGCAAAACAACACGGCACATGGATACATTTGTAACAAACCTGCACATTGTGCACATGTACCCAAACCTAAAGTATAATAATAAAAAAAAAAAATAAATAAATAAATAAAATGTCAGCTATAAAAAAAAGAAATAAATCAGACACAGAAAGATAAATACTGCATGTTCTCACACATATGTGGAAGGGAGCAGTTTTAAAGCAAAAATTATACTACAATTTGGCTTTCATTACTGATATGTCTATGCCAGGGAGAGAGAAAACAAGTAATTGCAAATGCAAACACCCTGACAAAGAGAGAACTTCAGTGGATCTGTCCAGCATCCCTGAACATTTTGGATGAGAAGTTCTTTAGAGAATTTCATGAGAGCCATGGACTCACTTGCCAGAAAAATTCATGCTGTGGAGGCAGCCATTAGTTTATTCAGTAAAATCTGCATGTAATTTCAGGGGATCATCGACCCTTTTATGTGCTTAAATAAGCCCTTGTCTCTCAAGTTAAGAACTCTTGGACTAAATAATTATCATATTAGAATGTAATTATGGAAAAAAAAAAAAAACAAGCTTTCAGAACTTGGCATTGATAAGGAAACTGGGCTCCAGAAATAGATCTGCTTATCTGTAAGTAGTGGCCCAAATCCACTGATTTTTGCCTACAGGTGCAAATTGATTAGCTAATCAAAGCTGCTTTTTTACTGTAGATTACCTTTAGAATTCTTTCCCAGCTTCCAGGATAACTGGGTCCCTTCAGTTCTGCACAAACGTCTATATTTTCCACATTTTCATGTCAGGTTTCTGTAGCACCCTGTCATGTTTGGAATATAAACCAAACTCCTTCCATGTCCTAGTAGTGTCTGCTTCTTCTAGTTCTTGTCTGTTTCCCGTATCCCCTGCTGTCACTCCCTCCTTCCTGCGTGAAGCTTTAGTTATGGAAACGTTGCACGGCTTCTTGAACATGTCAGGCTTGTTCCTGCCTAAGAACTTGGATCCTTGCTGATCTTAATGCCTGGAATGTTCTTTCCTGTACTCCAGATGACTCCACCCCACTTTACTCAAGCCTCTCCTCCAATGTTAACTACTCACAGAGCCTTTCCTTGACACCTGAAACAGGCACCACCCTCACTCCATGAATATTTTCCTCACCTTGGTTTTTCTTTATAATACTTATAACTCTCTGGAACTATCTGGCTCATTTGCTAATTGTATTGTACTCCAGTATAATACGGAATTCAAAAGAGTGAGAGGTATTAACTGCTGTATTTTGAGCACCTGGAACAGAGTCTATCACATCGTAGGTTCTTAATGTCTATATCTTGAAAAAATAAGTGTATGATGAATGAATACATGCATAGTAAATACTGTGATAGCCAATATTAATTTACATAAATTAATTTGAGGGAGGATACTAACTTCCCATTTGAGGTGATAGTTAAACTTTATATAAGTTATAACTTTATATACTTATAACTTATACATATAAGTTAGTCTGGATATTTCATTGAATTATTACTCAATAGAGAACAAAGAACAATATCATTAAAGTTTGTTGTTACCAGAAAATGTCAGAATGCATGCAGCTTTTTTTGGTAAGATTAAATAATCCACATTTACAGCTGAGATGGATTATCTGATGCTTCTTTAGCAAAGGAAGGGTCAAGTTTGTCTTAGGCTGAAAAATATTAGTTTATGTAATTCCAAGTATCAGTTGTTTGCTCAAATCCACATGGAATTTAATGATTTAAGGTCATGGGGAAGCTCATTTTGTTACACTTCTAATTTAAGTTGAGGGAATTATCTTATATGGATGCCTTTCTCATATAATCAACAATCTCTAAAACCTCATTTCTTACAAGTAATCGATTTTATTTTTATGAATTTATTTTATTTACATATATAATTTTACATAAATGCATTATCTGTGCTCATATTCACATATTCATTTTTTAAAATTATTCTTTATGTTGTTTGATTTCCAATTCTCCCAACTTAGCATCTGCCTGGTAACCCAAATCAATAAATATGTGTGTATGTATTTGTGAGATACACACACACACACACACACACACACAAACACAAACACACACACACCATGGAAGCCCTTGTTAAAAACCTAATACATATTGTTGCATATTTATTTGTGCCCCCCACACATATATAAAACTATATATACAGTGTGTATGTGTGTATGTATATATATAACAACACACAACGTACATACATTCATTCATAAATAATGAGTGTGGCTGGGTTTTTTGGGGGGTTTATTTTTTAAAAATGAAATATTATCCTACACATTTTCTTGTATTTGTAGTTTCTCAGATTAGCCTACCTTGTGGAAATTCTCCCAGTCACCTTGTGTAACTCTAATTCATTATTTTAATAGCTATATAATATTCTACAGTATGGTATACTACAAGTCATATGACTACCCCCAAATGAATGACCATTCACTTTGTTTCTGTCTTTTTTTTTTTTAATTAACTTCCAAGACATCCTCGGGAATTGTAGAGCATTTTGTACCTATGAGACAGATTGCTCTGAATTAGTTTGCTAATAAGTGAGGGTTGTATCTTTCTATATTAATAAGTATTACAGATAGCTTTCCAAAAAGATTTTAGTGAGTTGTATATCTATTCTATTTGAAAGTTTCCTTTTGATTTGTATTTCCACCAAGAGCTGTCATTACTGATTATTTAATTGTTTGATGAGTGTAAAGTGATATCCGTATTGCTTTAACTTGCATATCCCTGACTACTAATGAGTCTGAACATGCTTGCAGACTGTTTAGATTTACTTTTTTGTGAATACCCTATACATATCCGCTTACTACATTTTTATCTATTGAATTGGTTTTTATTAACATCAGTAGGAGACCTTGGACATTACAGATATTAATCTTTTGTCTTTTATCTGTATTTTAAAAATATATATTCCAAAACACTTCTGATGCTACCAAAATGGCATAGCACCATTTATCTCATATCCTCCACCTTACAACTTAAAAACCCTGCATATAACATTTCAAACAAGCATCAAGTGACTCTGAAAGGTGGAATAAAGAAGGTAAACTACAGAGGGATTTAGGACTTAAGGAACAACATGACAGTGAGTTTTGGGGGTTTTCTAATTGTCTCCCTTATATCCCAGATATGGCACTGCAGACATTTCCAACCCAGAACTGTCAACAAAAAGGACAAAAATCTTCCAAGGAAAACCTATTGCCCAAAGCCAAAAGAGAAGGAACAGCTTGGCCTAATGACAGAAAAGCTTTTTGCAATATGTGTCCTATTCTAGCCAAACATGAGAAGACAAAGGCCAATAACCTCTTCTCCCCTTCCCTCCTACCACTTAGTTTTATCAGGGAGGACTGGGGATATGATCTCACATCCCCTGTATTGCTGAAACGGCTGGTATTCAGATTCCCTTGTCAGGGTAATGTTGTCAAGGCTTAGCAGGGAATTAGCCTTCCATCTCTACCTGGCAGAAGCAGGCAACAATTTTCCCAAAGAATGGTGTAGATGAGCCTAGCAGAGAGCTGATCTTCCATCCCCCAGTTGGCAGAGGTAGGATGTGCTCTGATTCCCCTACCAGGGTAGTGTCAGCAGGATCCAAAGGGAAGCCAATCCAGTTCCATCACAGTGATGACACTAATCTAGACAGTTCAAAACAAGTATAGTTGGTACTTTGCTTCTCCTTGATTCAAATAAATGGAAAGACAGCTTATGTTTATAAACATAAAATGATACAGTTTATGTGGAATAAAGTTTAATGGTTCCACAAAAAATTAAACATAAAATTTCCATGTGATCCAGTAATTCTACTTCTGAGTATATATCTAAAAGAAGTGAAAATGGCAACTCTAACGGATATGTGTACACCCACATACATAGCAACATTATTCCCCAAAGCAAAAATGTGGAAACAACCCAAATGTCTGCTGAAAGATGAGTGAATAAACAAGATGTGGTACAGACAACCCATAGAATATTGTTCAGCCTTAAATATGAAGGAAATTCTGACGCACTACAGCATGAATGAACCTGGAAGACATTATGCTAAATTAAATTCATAAAAGGACAAATACTTTATAATCCCACTTATGTGAGGTATCTAGCATAGACAAATGAAGGCAGACAGAAAGTAGAATGGCAAATGACAAGTTGTAGGAGTGGTGGTGGGGAATGTGGAGTTGTTTAATGGATAAAGAGTGTCAGTTTGGAATGGCAAA
>NW_026652282.1:121812824-121838819 GCF_009828535.3 Hylobates moloch
AAATGGCAAGTTGTAGGAGTGGTGGTGGGGAATGTGGAGTTGTTTAATGGATAAAGAGTGTCAGTTTGGAATGGCAAAGTAGTTCTGGAAATGGATGGTGGTGATGGTTGCATAACAATGTGAATGTACTTAATGCCATGGAAATGTATACTTAGAAATCATAACATTCGCAGCAACCTGGATTGAGTTGGAGACCATTTATAATAGTAAAATTGTTATTATATATATTTCACCATAATTAAAATGTCTTTATTTGTAAAAGTACAAAGATAATTTTGAAACTTTATATTTAAAGAAAGAATGTATGGATGTGATCTGGCCAGATAGATTTGATGCCCTGGAAGATATGATGAGCAAAGATGTCTATTGATTTTGGTATGTCTAAGGCCATCCTAGGATGCTAGATACACTGAATTGAAAGGGTATTAAAATTATGTCATTAAAATGGAGGTAAAAGATCTTTACAAGAAAAAAGATCTCTACAAAACATGTCAAAAATAATTGCAAAGGACACAAGGAAATTGAAAGACATCCCAGGCTCATGCACCAGAGGAATTAATATAATTAAAATAACCATACCTGCCAAAGAAATCTACAGATTCAGTGCAATTTCCATCAAAATATCAATGCCATTTTTCACAGAATTAGAAAAAAATATGAAAATTTGTATGGAACCAAAAAAGAGCCACAATAACCAAAGCAATCCTCAGCAAAAAGAGAAAGCTTCAGGCATAACACTACCTGACTTCAAAATATTGTATAAGCTATAGTAACCAAAACAGCATGGCATTGATATAAAAAGCAAACACAATGGAATGAAATGAAAAACCCAAAAACAAATCCATATATTTACAACCATCTGATCTTCAACAAAGCCATCAAGAACATACATTGGGGAAAGGGCACCCTCTTCAATAATGGTGCTGGAATATGTGGATAACCAGATGCAGAAGAATGAAACTGGACTCCTACTTTTTACCATATACAAAAATCGACTTGAGATAAGGCAACTCAAGATTTTACTTAAAGGTAAAACCTGAAAGTATAAAACTACTGGAAGAGAATAAGGACAGCTCTTCAGAACATTGGTCCAGGCAAAGATTGTATGCCTAAGATTTCAAAAGCAAATGCCACAAACACAAAAATAGGCAAATGGGACTATATTACACTAAAAAGTTTCTGCTCAGCAAAGGAACCAATAAAGAAAGTGAAGAGACAACGTCTTGAAAGGAAGAAAATATTTGCGAATGATTTGTCCAACAAGGGACTACTATTGAGCATATATCAGGAACTCAAACAACTCAACAGTTTTTTAAAATCCCATTAAAAAGTAGACAAATGACACGAATACACATTTTTCCAAAAAAGACATAGTAATGGCCAAGAAGTATGGGAAAAATGCTTAATATCTCTAAGCATCAGGTAAATACAAATCAAAACCACAATGAGATATTATCTTACCAGAGGTAGAATACCTATTATGAAAAGACAAAATAATCAGATGCCTGTGAGGATGTGGGATAAAGGAAACTCTTACGCACTGTTGTGAGAATGTAAGTCAGTAGAAATGCAATGGAAAACAGTATTGATATTTCTCAGAAAACTGAAAAAAAGAACTATCATATGATCCAGCAAATCCACTACTGGCTATTTATCCAAAGGGAAAGGAATCAATATACCAAAGGAATACCTGCATATTCATGTTTATTGAAGCACCATTCACAACAGCAAAGATACAGATTCTACCCAGATGTCCACCGAGGGTGAATGGATAAGGAAAATGTGGTATATATCCACAATGGAATATTATTCTGCCATAAAAAGAAAGAAGTTTTATTTGCAGCAACATGGATGGAACTCCAGGTCTTTATGTTAAATGACATAAACCAGGCACAGAAAGACAAATATCACATGTTCTTACCCATATGTGTGACATAAAGTGTTGATCACATGGAAATAAAAAGTGGAATGATGGATACCAGAGACTGGGGAGTGTGAGTGAATGGTTTCAGCAGGGGTTGGGGTGGTGAAGAGAGGTTGGTTAATGGGTACAAACATACAGTTAGGTAGAATTAATAGTTTCTAATGTTGATTGCAGAGCAGGGTGATTGTAGTAACAGCAATGTATTATAAGTTTGAAAATAGCTAGAAGAGAGAGCATGAAATGCACCAGCACATAGAAATGATAAAAACTTGGGTCATAGATATCTCAAATAGCCAGACTTGTTTATTACACATTCTATACATGTAACCAAATTTCACATGTACCCCATAAATATGTACATATATTTTTATAGCAAAAAAAATAAAAATGAATCTTAAAAATCTTGAAATTGCAGAATCGGAGTAATGGACATATGGGGTTTCACTACTACCTTATCTATTTTATTTATTTAAAAAATTATTTATAAAGGTTTTTAAAGTGTGAAAAAATCCTATAGAGTATATCATACCAAATCTATGATATTCTAGAATAAGCAAAACTGTAGAGACAATGCAAGGATAAGTTGTTGTTGGAGGTTCGTTGGAGGGAGGAAGAGGGATGACTAGATGGGACACAAGGGCATTTTAGGACGGTGAAACGATTCTATGTGATACTGTAAGAGTGGATACGTGACATTATATATTTGTCAATATCTACAGAATGTAAAACAAAGAATGAACCCTAGCTAAATTGTAAATTTTAGTTAATAATAATATATTAACATACATTCACAATTGCAGCACGTGTACCACATTACAAGATGTAAACAATATGGAAAACTGTGGGGAGGTTAGTGGATATGTGAGAACTCTGTATTTTCTTACAATTGTTTTTGGTAAAACATAATATTCTAGAACATAAAGCCTATTAATTTTAAAATATGCAAGCTATTTGAAAATACACTTCAATAAAAAAGATATACAGATCACAAAAATATATGAAAAGATGCTCAGCATAACTTATCATTGGGGAAGTGCAAATTAAACCACAATAAGATTCTACTACATACTAATTAGAGTGACTAAAAAATCCTAAAATATCAGATATAAGAGATAATGTGAAACAAGGAACTACTCTCATTTATTGCTGGTTGGAAAAAATATATAGCGCTCATTCGATGAAAGCATTGTATTATCTGATTTATAGACATTCTGAAAAAGGTAAAATGATACAAAAAACAGATCACCATTACTAGGGACTTGGAGGAAGCTGTTAGTTGACTACAAAGGTGAGGCATAGGGGATTCAACCCAAATTGCTGTGTATGTCAATAGTTTATTCCTCCTTGTTGGTCTGTAGAATTCCATTGTGTGGATGCACCTCAATTTGTTACTCCATTCACTTACAGAAAGACATTTCATATTTTCCAGCTTTTGGAAGTGTGAATAGAGCTACTATAAACATTCATGTATAGGTTTCTGGCCTGGGCATGGTGGCTCATGCTTATAATCCCAGTACTCTGGGAAGCTGAAGCAGGAGGATCTCTTTAGCCCAGGAGTTCAAGACCAGCCTAGGCAACATAGTGAGACCTCATCTCTACAAAAAAAAAAAAAAAAAAAAAATTAAAATGAAAAAGATAATAAAAATTAATGTACAGGTTTTTGTGAGAACATACGGTTTTCAAATTTATTTCACACAGTAATGGTATTTCTGAGTCATATTGTAAGTGTATGTTTATAATGAGATCATGTTCTTTGCAGGAACATGGATAGGGCTGTAGGCGATTATCCTTAGGAAACTAAAGCAGGAACAGAAAACAAAATACTGCATGTTCTCACTTATAAGTAGGAGCTAAATTATGAGAACACATGGATGCGCAGAAGAACAACACACACAGAAGCCTGTCGGAGGTTGGAGGGTGGGAGGAAGGAGAGGATCAGGAAAAATAACTAATAGGTACTAGGTTTAATACCTGGGTGATGAAATAATCTGTACAGCAAACCCCCACAACACAAGTTTACCCATGTAACAAACCTGCACATGTACTCCTGAACTTAAAATAAATTTAAAAAAAAAGAAGTCTGGGGGAAATAAAAGACATTTCCAGATAGTGAGTGCACAATTTTACATTCACACAGGAAACACAATAGTGTTCAAGATGCTCTTCATCCTTGCTAGCAGTTAGTAATGTCAGTGTATTTTTCAGCAGTTCTCAAAAATATGATGCATCTACCTTGATTTTAATTTGTTTTTTTTGTAAAATCTAATGATGTAGGATAATTTTTCATGTGCTTATTTAACATTTGTATGTCAATTTTAGAAAAGTGTCTGTTGATGTATTTTGCCCATTTTAAAAATGTTTTCTAATTTTTGGATTTTGAAAGCCCTTTCTGTATTCTGGATACAGGTGCTTTTTGGATATGTAATTTATAAATATTTTTTCCAACCTGTCATTTGACTTCTTCTGCTCTCAACAGTGTCTTTCTCAAAACTAATTTTTAAAATTATTGAGGATGTCTGATATATTGTTTCTTTTTGAATTTTGGTTTTATTTTTGAGGCGTCTTTTCTTAATTCCAGGTCATAAAATTTACCCTATGTTTTCTTATAAAATTTTATACTTTTTAATTTGACATTTTTTTTTTCTCTGATTGCTTTCACTCATCAAGGGAAAGACACTAAGGAAGAATAGAGTAGATCTTCCATCACAGGTAGAGGTTGCCCCAGCCTAGTCCTGCCCCTGATATTTGACCTGAGTAGCCCCAGAAAAAGCCCATAGATGAGGACTTTTCTGACTTTCATCTTGGGCGTCTGAGGGAGGTGAGGCTTTTTCTGAGGGGTGGAACTTCAGATCAGCGAATGGGTAGTCTTGTCCTCTACCCCACATACTTCAAGGTAAGGACTCTAAGGAAAGACTGAGGGGACCTCCTGTCACAGATATAGGGAGCTTTAGCCCTGCCCTCCTTGTACTGTTAGCCCTGCGTGGCCCAAGGCAGGTTTCCCCAGTTGTGATGTCCGTAGACTTCATTTTTGGGGCCTGAGGGAGGTGAGGCTT
This sequence comes from Hylobates moloch, assembly GCF_009828535.3. NCBI lineage: Eukaryota > Metazoa > Chordata > Mammalia > Primates > Hylobatidae > Hylobates > Hylobates moloch. The sequence goes on from NW_026652282.1 coordinate 121,817,802, forward strand.
CCTCACCTTAGACTCAAGTCAGCAGAGAGAGGAGTTCCGGCTCCAGCATGCATTAAGGTGAGAATGCAGGGAAAGGACAAAGGTAGCCTTCCTCTATAGATGGACTGAGCCTCAAAGAACCTGCCCCTCGTGTGAATCCTGAGAGGTCCCGTGCATGGGTATCAGGTAGCAGCAACCCTCCCCATCCCCTGACATCCTTTTAGAGCATTTCACGGAGATAGTGATATCCTTGGCCTGAGGAAGCCAGTCTCAAGTCAGCAGAAGGGCAGGGGTGAAGACCCTGATCAAGAGTAAATATGATTACCTTGAGAAATTGAGAAGTACACAGGGACCTCACAGAATCCAGTCCGTTTCCACTCTTAGCGCCGGAAAGAAAGATTTTTAAAATTCAGGAAGTCTAATATATCATTTTCTTAAATGAATCATGATTTAGTTTCAGGTATTACATCTCTTTGCCTAAGTCCAGTTCAAAAGATTTCCTCCTATGTTTTCTCATAAGTTTTATAGCTTTTAATTTAATTATAATCCATGGAGCTATCATCCATGTTAAAATAATTTTTACATTAAGTGTGTGATTCAGGTAAATTTTATTTTATATTTTTGCATATGGATGTCCAGTTGTACTCATAGCATTGATTAAAATACCACTTTAAACACATTTAATTGGCAAAAAGTAGAAAAACAAACAATATCAAGTGCTGATGACAATGTGCAAAAACGAAAACACTCTTGTACTGCTAATAGAAATGTAAGCTAGTGTAGCCTTTTTGGAAAGCAATCAGGCCTACAGCGATTGTACTCTACAACTTTGTAATTTCCTTCCTGGATATAGGCCCACAGAAACTCATATAAATGCACAATGCAACAGGTAAAGGAATATTAATTGAGCATAATTTCAAAGAGTAAAGAGTTAAAAACTAACCACTAGGGGATTTCATAAGTAAAATGCAGTATACACATAAAAAAGGAATTTATCCAGGTATCTGATAAATAAACCAAATCTACATGCTGCAATGAAAATGAAGCTCAAATAATCCTTACCTTCAAAATGAGAAACGAAGCAAGATTTCTGACCAAATACTACTTCTGTACATTTAACACACACACACAATAATATTACATACTTTCACATATGTGTAAACTAATATACGAATAGTGAAATAGACATTCATAAAACAAGCAAGAATGGGTGCCTTTGAGTGAAGGACAATAGCCAAGGGAGGTTAGATGAAGAAGAGAGAAAGTAATGAAATAAAATGTAAACAAAAGAAAGGTTTTCAATAAAAAAAAAAACCACCACTAATATTTCTCAATTCAGTTATCTTGAGACATTTGTAAACACTGAATGGACCTTATTGGGGCCTTCTTCTGGATTCTCTCTTCTCTGCCATTAAAAAAAAAAAAATCTATCCTTTAACCAATGCCATACTTTCTTTGTTATTACTGTAGCCTTATAGTTGTAAGAATCAAAGAAAGAGGAAAGAAACAGGAAAGGTGGCTTGACAGCTAAAGACAGGTTTATTAACTTCACCTTCATACAATGGGCCCCAGTAAAACAGTGGGCCTTAATAAGCACATTCCTTTCCCTTCAGGTGCACTAAGAGAAGTTAAAAGCAGACTCAGGGAGTATGCCTGCAGCTGCAGGAAGATGTATGGGAACAGACCCAAAATTCTCCCTCCCAGATAAGCACAACAAAGAAACACAGAGGCAGTCCAAGTCTCTGATAAACTCTCCCGCCCTAAATCCTTAAAAACTCTTTGTCTGTAAAAACAAAGCAAAACAAACAAACAAACAAAAAGAGTGCCTCTAACCTAACTCGCCCAAAAACCCCTCTCAGGTGTATTTTTCTAAAATAAAACTGGAAAGGCCTATGCATTATTTTTTGTTAGTAAGTGTTACTGCTGCTATGAGGATAATAATTGAGCAAAATGTTACAGTAACTGAGATTTTCTGTCTGATATTTTACCTTGAGAGTGTTTTAGTATATAGTCCTACTGCAAATAGTAGAGTGAGTAAAGCAGTTCCTGCAAGGGTGGCATAGTAAATAATTTTTATTAAAAATGTTTTAATATTTGGCTTAAACGGAGAGGTAGAGGCCGGGCGTGGTGGCTCACGCCTGTAATCCCAGCACTTTGGGAGGCCAAGGCAGGCAGATCACGAGGTCAGGAGATCCAGACCATCCTGGCTAACATGGTGAAACCCCATCTCTATTAAAAATACAAAAAAATTAGCCTGGAGTGGTGGTGGGTGCCTGTAGTCCCAGCTACTTGGGAGGCTGAGGCAGCAGAATGGTGTGAACCCGGGAGGCGGAGCTTGCAGTGAGCCGAGATTGTGCCAGTGCACTCCAGCCTGGGTGACAGAGTGAGACTCCGTCTTCAAAAAAAAAAAAAAAATATTTATTTACATTAATATTTAGAACTTTTTCTGGGCTGTTAGGGGTTGCTTTCTTAGCTTTTTAGGGTTTGATCTGAGTGTGATGTATCCAGGAGTTAATTTCTATAACAGATATAATTTAAACTGTAGCAAATAATAAAAATTGAAAAACATTTGGCCAGACTAGAATTTAACAACAGGTGAGCTACAGTTTTTGAAACATAATTTTCTTTTTTCAGTTTCCCATTTTTATTAAAAGACAAATTGTGGTAGGATTGGTTTGCTTTATTATACTTGGCTTAATTATTTATATACAGTGCAGCAAGAATTTGCTACTAGGCCTTTTAAATTGGCTTTGATGGAACTTTGTTTCATGGAAGGAATTTGAGATAAGACTTTTAAAAGCCAAGCCTAGCCATGGATTGGTACCATTAAATACCTATGAGTTGGGCAAATTTTTTTTCTTGAGGTTCTAAGATCACTTGGGATTCCTGGCCTGTTAGAAAGTGACATTCTTTACTTACCATAGATTAGAAAATCCGTACAGGGACTGTGTACACAAAATACGAGGTCAATTTTTCAAGGGTTTTATTGGCTTTATAAGTTCTTTGATTTTCAAAAAATATTTATTTATTTATTTATTTATTTATTTATTTATTTATTTATTTATTTTTGAGATGGAGTCTTGCTGTTTCGCCCAGGCGGGAGTGCAGTGGCGCTATCTCAGCTCACTGCAAGCTCTGCCTCCTGGGTTCACGCCATTCTCCTGCCTCAGCCTCCCGAGTAGCTGGGACTACAGGTGCCCGCCACCGCACCCAGCTAATTTTTTTTTGTATTTTTAGTAGAGATTGGGTTTCACCGTGTTAGCCAGGATGGTCTGGATCCCCTGACCTCGTGATCTACCTGCCTCGGCCTCCCAAAGTGCTGGGATTACAGACGTGAGCCACCGCGCCCAGGCAGTTCTTTGATTTTTTAAAGGAGAGCATACCATTCCAGTTAAAGCCTTGGTAAAATAAACAGTTTTTTTTTTTTTAGATTGTGTTCTGTTACAAAAGAAAACAGGTTCTTATTGTGCTTATGCAGACAGCTATATTGTTGTAATGTAAGAATACTTATAACTAGTTTTTAAATTTTAGAGGAACTAGGCAGAAAGAAACAAACACACTTTAAATTCACTTCACAGGAGTATACTTTGCTTAGTTGTTAAAGGCTGTAGCTAGCTTAAGACAAGTTTTCTTGACTTTGAAAAATAAAATAAGGATTAGCAGTGTTTTAAGCAAAAGGTAAAACTTATTCCTGTTTTTTATTAGTTTAGTCCATTTTGTTAACTTTTGTTTTGCTTGATATTTATAAACATTTTAGCTTTTCATGAGTTCTGTACATTTGTTGTTGTTGTTGTTGTTGTTATGAGAAACCTCCGTTTGAGAGCACTTGTTAAGGTGACACAGCTTGATTATAAATCATGTTTTGAAGAGAATTAAAAGAAAATAACGATCGTCTGTAAACAACAAAATGTCTAGTTTGGATACAATTAGAAACACAATTGACAAAGAAATTTGATTATTTCTGTGTTTTACAATAACCTAACATAACAACTTTAATTGTGATAATAGCACATATTTGGACACGAGAACTTTAGACATACCATACAGTTTTGGAACATATATTAATATTATAATATGATTCCCTAAAATATAACCTATTAGACATCATTTTTGCAATTGTATGTACCTGAGCATGTTAAATAATTCTTTACCTCTTTTCCAGATGCTTCAGGGGCCCTGTGCAGTACCCAAAAGCCAGGGGTTAGGAAAGACAACCTTGACACTAAAGTTTGATTTTGGGAAGCGTATTAAATATGTTTACAATTTAAAACACTTGGTATTATGAAATAGAATTTTAGATTGCCCTAAGTTGGTTTTTGTTAGTTTGTTTTGTTTTGCCAAAATGATGAGTTAAAAATTTGGAAAAGCAAAACCCATTTATTAGCCTTTTTATTACATTAAAATCCTGTTTAAGAGAGAAAGTTAAATTTTACCCTTGCATTAGTTTGCTAGTAACGTTAACCTGAATTTTAATGAAACCTTATAGACAATCCTGTTTTAACAAGTTTGACCATGAAGTGAGATTTTTATATACCTGTTAAAACCCTTTACAATTTTTGCTAAAGAGTAGATTAGCATTTTAAGAAAACTTTGTGGTGCTTTAATTTTAGTGTTTAATTTACAGAAAAAAAAAACCCATATAATACCCTTTTGAGTTTAGTTAATATGTTTACACAGTTTTTTTTTGCAGGATTAATTTTTACAATGTTTGTATAATTTGCTGAAACCATTCACTTTATTTTATTTAATTTTAAGACTTTTTAAATTCTTAAGAAAAATGTATATTTTATGCCTTCTTATAATTTTTAACTAAAAACACTTTTTACTGTTTTTATACACCTTGCACCCAAATCCATGTTTAGTAGCTTTAATTACGTTATAATGGTAACTTTTAGCAATTTTTAACTTTCATGTATAACCTGTTAAGTTTTTTAAATTATGCGCTAGATACAGATGAAGTTGGACTTTTTCCAGCATACTTAGCGGCATGGTTACTTCCATAGCTGTCTGGCCTTACCAATTGTGACACAGGCAAGTTGACAGTTTTTAAAGGCTAAAGAAGCAGGTTACAACCTTAAAACATTTAGCAAACCTAATATCTGACCTGCATAACGTAGACCACATTTTTACACCTTGAAGACATTAGTATTTTACCAATAATTCCTAAGACTGTTTTTATGTTTAAATTTTAAAGTTAGGTGAACTGAAAGGTACCACAACTTGTATTTTTGCCTTAAAGATGTTTGATTTAAGCTCTTACTTTTTTTAGGCTAATTAATTAAAGCTTTTTTTAAATAGACATTGCACACATAACACATATATAACCATACGGACAACAGAAGATCCAGTAGTTATAAGATTTTTTATTTGGTAATTTCCCAATTGGATTATTGGCCTTCAGGTGAGGCCCTTTAAGAACGGAGCTAGGAATACAGTTTCCAGGGCCTAATAAACAAGCATAGATTGAAGACAAAGACAGATTTCGAGAGGTACTTATTTACGTCTAATTCCAGGGATTCCATAAGAAAAACAGAGATTTTTTCCAAAATGGGATTTGTGGTGCCTTTTCTGTTTTCCCAAGGAGTCCCAGGCCACCAGAAGTCATTTTAGGGTTTCTTGGCATGCGCCAAGAGTGTGGCAAGACTGGCAAGACAGAGTGGAGAAAAGTAATTCAGATGACTGAGGGAAAACCTTTTCCTGGAAAACAAGATTTATGAAGAGAAAAACATAAAAGTCTTTTGAATATAATTATAGCTTGGAGATCCATTTTAATTAAGCTGAGCACTCTTTTTTAAGAGACGGAGGTTAGAATTATATAAATGCTATGCCAAGTTAAATTAAAGGATTATGTTATGTGCAGGAATTCCCTGTGAAACGGAGAGGGATTTTCAGAGAAAGAATCCAGATGCTGTTGGATTTGTGACAGATTAGACATGGAGAAAGGGACATGAACGTGAGCAATGCCTTTAACTCTAGCCACTTCCCATAGAGGGAGAATGGCAGAGGTTGTTTGACTGGCTGGAGTAGTTTTTGAACGGGTAACAGGTGGAGAAGTAGGAGGGGCAAGGTTAGGGGCTAAAGGCTTGGGGACAGGAGGGGCTGCTGGGGCAGAGGGTTTGCAGGGGCAATGAGCAGGTGCAGGAGGTTGAGAATACAGAAGGGGTTCATGTGCAGGGTTGAAAGGAATTTTGGAGAAAGGGGTTTTAGAGGAAGGAGAGACCTGGGGAGGATTTTTATTAAGAAGAAGGATTTTATGAGGGGTGAAAGCTTGACATAGGGAGGGTCGGGATTTAAGGTTTAAAAAAAAAAAAAAAAAAAAAGCCCGAAAATAGAGAACCTCTTGCCATTTGCCATTCTTCATTATAAAGTTTGTAAGATCCCTGAGAGTTTGAAAGTTAAAGGTTTCATTTTTGGGCCATTGGCTGTCGTTATCTAATCTGTGCTGGGGCCAAGCCATGTTACAGTAGAAAATTAAATGCTTTGGCTTTAGGGTCCCCATAAACCAAGTTTGGTGAGGTTGCAAAGAAGACAGCCCAGAGGGAAGGACGTAGGAATGTGGGATTGTTTGTGACCCATGTGGGCTGGTAAGAGGAGGCCAAGGGTGTCTGTTTTGTTCTAGGCATCCCCAGACAGAAGACAGAGACCCAGAATCCTCTTTCTGAAAGAGGACGGTTAATCTGAGAAGAAACTGCACATCCCCAAGGTTTCCTCTAGCTTAGTCCCGCTGGTCCTCTGAGGACCAGGATGGCAGGCCAGACTTTCTCAGGTACCAGGAGAAAGCCAGGAGAAGGCAAATTTTACCAGCCAGCTGAATTAGTGTCCGATGTTGGATGTTCCAGTTGGAATTGGTAAAGGACCTCCTAGACTGGAGCCACATGAGGAAGAGAGAGAGAGAGAAAGAGGGAGGAAGAAGGAAGAGGGAGCAAGGGTTAGGGAGCGAAATAGCCACTGCAAGTCATTGCTGGTGGAATCTTGAGACCTGAGGGTTTTGAGAATCCACTGGGGAGTAGCCCTGGCCTGAGCCTCACAGTCCCCTTCAGGTTAGTTGTCCTCCTCATGCAAATCACTTGAAAAGTGAAGTGAGAGAAAAGATGGGGTGGGTGGCTAGAGACCCTCAGGATCCAAGAGTTAACTCAGGATGAGCTGCCATTGCCCACTGCTTCTTGCGTTGCAAGACAACCTTTGCTCCCAACACCCATCCCGGGTTTTGGCACCAAATGTAAGAATTAAAGAAAAAGGAAAGAAACACAAAAGGTGGCTTGACAGTCAAGACACGTTTATTTTAGGGAAAACAAACCTGAGAGGAGCTTCTGGCCGAGTTAGGTGAGAGGCACTCTTCCTTACAGACTAAGAGCTTTTAAGGATTTAGGGCGGGAGAGGTTATCAGAGGCTTGGACTGCTTTTGTGTTTCTTTGTTGTGCTTATCTGGGAGGGACAGTTTTGTATCTGTTCCCATACCTCTTCCTGCAGCTGCAGGCATACTCCCTGAATCTGCTTTTAGCTTCCCAATCTTAGGGCACCCGAAGGGAAAGGAACGTGCTTATAAAGGCCCACTGTTTTACTGGGGCCCATTGTATGAGGGTGAAGTTTGGCAGTTACCTAAGATACCCCCACCTGCCTTACCACCACCCCAACACCCATACCCAAGCTGTTTTATCTGTGTTTTACTGTCTGCTCTTTCTGGCTGCTTGTTGTTAAAAGAGAAGTGATTTCCTCGAAATGCATGAGGCTAGAAAGGGAGCTGGAACTTAAAGTGGCGATGTTTGTCCCAGATGACAGTGCTCCTGCTCTGTCAATAGTAAGTAACATAATTGGGTTGTGTGATTCCTCCAACTTCATTATCTTTTTGAAAATTGTTTTTGAAACCTAACACAGTAGGCACAAGGTCTGTATAAAGAAAACTATAAGACTCTAATGAATGGAATGAAGGGATATTCAATTTTCAAGGATAGAAAGACTCATTATTGTCAAGATGTCAATTCTAACTTGATCTATAGATTGCCTAAAATCCCAGTCAAAATCCTAGAAAGTTGTTTTGTGGATACCAACAAAGTTATTTTAAGGACTAAAATATGTTTTATGTGGAAATTCAAAAGACTAAGATTAGCCAACACAATATTAAAGAAGAAGACAGTGGGAAGACTAACACTTTCCAACTTCAGGTCTTACTATAAAGTTACAATAATCAAGACAGTGTGATATTAAAGAAATAATAGACAAAAAAGTCAAGGAAATGCAATAGACATCCCAAAAATAGACCTACAGAAATATAGTCAACCAACTTTTGACAAGGAATCAGAGGCATTTAAATTAAGAATAATCTTTTCAGCTAATTATACCAGAACAAATGAATATCCACATGGAGAAAATGAAGCTGGGCACAGACCTTAAACTCTTCACAAAAGCTCACATAAATTCAATCACAGACCTAAATGTGAAAATAAAATTTAAAAAAACCTATGAAACACATAGAAGATACCACAGGGGAAAACCTAAGTAACTATGGTTTGAGAAAACTTTTTAGATACAACCCAAAAAGGAACATCTGTGAAAGAAAAAATTGATAAGTTTGGCTTCATAAAAATGAAAAAATTCTGTTAAGAGAACAAAAAGGAAAAATGATAAATGAGGATGAAAGTTTTGCAAAAAAAAAGTCTGACTAAAGATGTGTATCAAAAATATATTCAGAACCCTCAACTCAATAACAAGTAAGCAATCCAATAAAAATGGACAAAAGATCTGAATAGATACACACTACACCAAAGAATATATACACATTGCAAATAATAATGTAAAAAGATGATTAGCATCTTATGTCACTAGGGAATTACAAAGTAAAACAGGATACCACTACAAATCTTTTAGAGTGGCTAAAATCAAAGCGACTGAAAATTTCAAACACTCAACAGGAGGCTGAAGAACAGGTACCCTCAGTCATTGCTGATTTTAATTTGGAAAAAAAATGCAGTCACTCTAGAAACAGGATTGTATGATTCTATGCATTTTAAATCTGGAAATGGTAAAAAAAAAAAAAAAGTAGATAAAGAAAACACATTAAACACACTTGTTGCTGTGATTTGGGTAGGGGGTGGTGGTTGACTATCAAGGTGAAGCAAGAGAAATTTTAGGCTAAAAGAAGGGATCTCTATGACATTTTAGTGGTAGATGTAAGACTCTATATTTCCTACGATAAATAAAAATGTTCATTGTAGTGAACGCTGATATATACAAAGTTTTAAAAATCAGCCATGCATTGGGTTTTCAAAAGGATGCTGAGAAAAGAATGGATTTTACAGGATTAAATGTGAAAGGAGAAGCACCAGCAAAAAAGGGTTTGTCTTAGTCTAGGTGAGAGATGAGCCACAGAGGTAGTAATGGAGATCAATTGAAGTGGAGGGACTTCACATTGGTTTTAGATGTTGGGGTAACAAATGCTGCTCTTGGATTTGATAAAAATTGAGAGAAAGGGAGGCATCAAGTATATCAAAACATGTGCCACCTATAGCAAAAAAGTCACATTGAGCTATTATTTTTTAATAAGTTGTCAGCCCTCATGTGTATTTTATAACCTCTCTGAACCATACACAAATGCTCCTTCTTCCTTGAAATCAGGGAATGCCCTCCCCTCTCCCAAACCTTTGCGCAAAACATCTATATTCATGGCAACTATGGTAAATCTTCGGTGACAGAGGCAGCATGTTCTTTGTAGCCTGAATCTAAGTGAGAATAAGGAACTGAAGGTGAGTCATTTGGGGCGTGTTTGGAAAATGGTTGTGTTCACTCCTTTAAAAGGTCCCTGACACTCCCCATTGATTCAATCCCAAGAATGTTAGTCCCTCTCTCTTCTGGACAGGAGACTTATTTCCAATACCAGTAGGTAAAAGAATAGGTTGCCATTTTCTTTTTACCATCCATAAGAAATGTTCCCTTCTTGGGACCTCAGAAGAAAAGCTCCATGAGGATAATTCCCAAGGACATGGGAGCAGAGCTGGAATTTACCCACCAGCTGCCTCCATGTCTGGGAGAAGAGCTTCCTTGTCTGTGGGTTTCCACCTTGAGTGCTGAGGTTTGATGATCCACCAATCCTGGCTATGAGCAGAGGCCAACTGCCCCTGGGACACAGAGACAAAGCTGAAGAAGAAAGTCAGCTCACGAACGGCTGAGCTGATCCTGGCCATAGTCAATGAAGAGGGCCCCAACCCTCAGGGAAGTCTCTGGCAAAGCCACAAGCCAACCTTTTTTGGAATCTCAGGGTTCCTGAATCCTGCTGAGGGTCCTGTCAGGAGTAAGAACAGCTGAAAGGAAGTATGTGAATCTCCTGTCTATGTGGAGAGGAAAATAAACCTCTATTCCCATCACATTGGGGCAAACTGGCACTGCCTCTAAGTCAGTAAAGTATTTGTGGACCTGGTCAGGTTTCTGTCATCAACACAACATCCCCCGTTCATGACTTTCTGGAGTAGAACTGCTCACATTATATTTCTTGGATCCCCAGAGTTCCAGAGGTCAGCAGGAGGACTGGCCAAGTAGGAGGGGGAATTAATACAATGTTGTCCCAGGTAGCCTTCCCCCAGCCACTACTGAGATTTCAAGTCCTGCTGTCAGGAAGCAAAGGTTCATGAAAGCAGTCAGGCCTTTTATGGCTGAGACAAGCGGGCAGAAGCAGCTGCTATTTCCTGTGCTCCTGTTTGACTTTTATCTTACTTCCCCCTGGTACTGAAGTGACCAAAGACCCCAGCCTCTTTCAGTGCTTTCAAATCCAGAACTTTCAAATCCAGAACTTTCTTAAAAATAATTTATACAAAGAGTTATTATTCTAAGTATGTCTGTGTATTTTTGAGTTTTTTTTTAATAATAAACATATTTTAAGGTAGGTTTTGAATTTCCCTGTAATTGTATTTTCTGTTTAATATGAAAAAGGGTTCCACTTACATTAGGGTTTTTGTATGGATATTCTGTTGTTCCACTGACACTTATTTCAAGAAGACTGTCTTCTGCTCTAAAGCTGCAAGTTTTAAAAATCAGTTAAGGGCCGGGCGCAGTGGCTCACGCTTGTAATCCCAGCACTTTGGGAGGCCGAGGCAGGCGGATCATGAGGTCAGGAGATGGAGACCACGGTGAAACCCCGTCTCTACTAAAAATACAAAAAATTAGCCGGGCGTGGTGGTGGGCGCCTGTAGTCCCAGCTACTCGGAGAGGCTGCCGGAGGAGGACTTGCAGTGACCAGATTCCCACTGCACTAACCTGGAGAAGGAGACCCGTCTCAAAAAAAAAAATCAGTTAGGCACATGTTTATACATGTTTTGTTAGTTTTGTTTTTCAGAACTCTCCATTCAGTTCCTTTGGTCTATCTGTCAATCTCTTCACCCAAATCTCAAACTCTTCGTTATAGTAGCTTTGTAATTCTTACTATCTGGTAGACTAATGGCTCATTTTCAAGTGTATATTGACTATGCTTGTCCATGTGCATGTCTTTATATTTTAGAATCAGGTGATTCACACATGCCTTCATGTCCAAAGCCCTTTGGCAGTTTTGATTTAGGATTGCAATCAATCTGTAGATTCCTTTTTGGGAAGAATCAACATATTTAAAATATTGAATCTTCATGCCCATGAATTTATTGTATTTTATGTTCAGGTAGGTCTTTGTTAATATGCCTCAACAGCATTTTAATATTTTTGTCTGTAAAAATTTTTTGCTTAAGCTTTTTTAACTAAAAAATATTTTAACCAGCCGTCAGCTGCCTCCCAGTCTTATTTGGTTAAAATGTTTTTGGTTAAATTATTTTCCTAAGATACTTGATATTTGGGTACTATAGGTTAAAATTATATATTTTTTACTTTCATTTTCCTACTCTTTCCCTGACAAAAAACGAAGTTGATATTCTTTTGAATATTGACTTTATACTAGCAAACTGATATACTATTATATGTTGAATAAATTATCTTTAGTTGTTTTGGATTCTTTTCATGCACAGTCTAATCATCCATTAATCACAAATGCTTTGCTTCCAACTGGCCAATCCTCATTCCTTCATTTACTCCTCTTTAGATTACTACACTTACTACTACCTCTAGTATAAAAAGTAATAGAAATACTTGTAGCAGAAACTCCAGGTCAGGTGTCAAGTTCAAACTAGAGGCTTTCAACATTTCCTTAAAAGATATATCTGTGATAGGTTTTTCATGCATATCCTTTTATCTAATTTGGTAACATTTGTCATATTTGATAAACTTTATGTTTAAATAATTTTAGATTTACAAGAAAATTATAACAATAGTAAGAACATTCTCATATGTTCCACACTCAATTCCTCCTGTTATTAACACCTTACCTTGGTAAGGTTTCCTAAAACTAATGAACCAGTATTTATACATTGTTTTTAACAAACATTCTTTATTTATTATTGAACATACTTCAGTCACATTTTCTTACTTTTCACGAAATTCTATTTTCTATCCCAGGATCCCCTAAGGATATTCCATTACATTTAGTTATCATGTTCCTTAGATGCCCTTTGGCTGTACCCGTTGATTGAGACATTTCTCGGTTTTGAAAACATTGACAGTTTTGACAGTTTCGTATGGTTAGGTATGTTGTAAAATTGACTTTGATTGGCATTTATGTGATTTTTTTGGTCATGGTTTGATGTAGGTTATGTTTCCTGGAAGGATGAACAGAGAGGTGAAGTGCCATTCTTATCATATCATACCGACAGCACATAGTACCAACATAATTTGTCACTGATGATGTTAACTTGATTACCATGGCATCATTGTGCTTTTGGCTTTATTCAGGGTAAAGTTACATTATGTTTTGCCGTATGTTATACTGTCATCATGAGAATAACAGGGAGACCCAGGACCAGCCAGTAGTCACATGAGGCCTCTGAGGGAGAACTGCAGAGACTCCCTGCCCACAAAGAGGAGGACCCACAGAATCCAGCTCCACTGCTGCTGTCAGCCCTGGGAGGCCCTGGGGCATGGTGGCCCACTGTGGTGTCCCCTGACATTTTAGAGGGTAGAAAGAGGAGAAGGCTCTGCCTAGGTGAGTCTCACTTCAGATCATGAGAGGGGAAGGGACTCAGGCCCTTCCAGGCATCCCCAGGATGACACAGAGGAAGGACTGGTGAGACATCCCTCCCAAGAAACGGAAGGACACGCAAATCCAGGCCCTGTTTTTACCCCTGGGAGGCCTTGGGCAGGGCCCTCAGTCAGAGACGCTAGCACTTTTCACTTCGTCTTGGGGGGCGTCTCATGGAGGTGGGAACCTTGATCTGAAGAACATAGTCTCTGGACAGCAGGGGAAGAGCTTCCAGGCCATGTCAGGAATAATAACTGCAGGAAAACAGAGAGTCCTGCCCACCCCATTTCAGTAAAAGGACACCAGAGTCCTGCCTTGGGTCTGGGAGGCCCCACCCCACTGTGGATGGGTGTGATTCTCCCTCTCTTCTACCTTGCAGGTCTCAGGGATGGGAGGGGCTTATTCGGAGGTGAAAGACTCAGTTGCACGAGGCAGGGAGGCCAGGCGGTTTCAGGAGTCCAGGCACAGCCTCTCAGGAAGGCAGGAAGGGAACACCCATGACTGGTAGTGCCCCTCCCCTGTCCCTGTGCCTGCTGCCAGCTCTGGAGGAGCCCATCAGGGTCCCCATATTTACAACTTTCTGACTTGCATTTTGGGAGTCAGCCGGAGGGGAAGTTTTCTCTGAGGAGGGCAGTTTCAGTTGAGCAGAGGGAGGAACCCCAGGACTGGCCACTCAACGAGAAGAAAACTCTGTGGAAGGACAGTGACCTTCCAACATGGAGGGGAGGCGCAGGTTGCACCCTTCCCCTTCCTGCTGTCAGCCCTGGAAAAAAGGATGTGGGGGGAGAAAGCAGGGAGGTGGGCAGGGAAATATGGACGAGGGGCTTGAAGTGAGCAGGAAAAGGTGGAGGGATATCGAGAGGTGGGCAGGAAGGGGTGGAAAGGGTCGGGGAGGTAGGCAGGAAGGGGTAGAGGGGGCCCGGGAGATGGGCAGGAAGGGGTGGAGAAGGGCCGGGAGGTGGTCAGGAAAGTGTGGGAAGGAGGTAGAGAGGTGAGGGGTGGTTCCTCCATAGAGAGGAGACCTAACCCCACTGGGAGTCTGAAGTATTTGAGGCATTTTGTGAGAAGGCTCAATTGAGATCAGCAGACAGAAGACTCTTAGAACTGGCCAATCCTCAAGGTAAGGGCCCTAAGGGAGAACTGAGGGACCTCCCACCACAGCAAGAAGAAGCTCTTGCCCGCCCTCTACCTGTTGTGAGATTGCAGGTCGCAGACAGGAAAAGGGCAACCGAGGGCTGAGGGACATGTCCTCATGACAGAAGAAGGGAGGAGGTGCCGGCTCTCTAGGGAATAAATAGGAAGACTTTCAGGAGGACTCGGGGAACCCCCACCTCAGAGGACAGACTCCCAGAGATTCCCACCCTGCTCCTCATATCAGCCCTCGTAGAGCTCCCCAGTCAGCTCAGGCGGGGTGGCAGCCCTCTCATTGCTGGGTGAGAGGTGTAGGGAGAGGGAAGGCCTTGGTCTGAGGGTCCCATGGCAAGTCAGCACAGGGAGCTGCCTCCGGTTGGCAGAGGGAAGATTCCCAGGCCCTGCTGGTGATAAGAGTGAGGACTGAGGGGTCACGCGTGCATCAGAGCAGACGTGAGGCCACCCCGACTGCCCCCATGGTAGAGTGCTGGGAGGTGGCTGCCACCGCCCTACCTCCCGCTGCTCTCAGGGATGTGGAGTTTGCCCTGAGTTTTGGCCAGAAGAGTGGTAGGGCCATGGCCCTGTCTGAGAAAAGGTGAGGATGCTAATTAAATTCTGATGGGACCATGCAGTCCAGAACTGTGGAGCTCTGCGAGTCTGGTCAGCCCCAGCTGTCAGCCTTGGGAGGCCCAAGGCTCTGCTTGCAGTCTTTAGCCTGAGAGTCTCCCTCACTTCCTCTTGCAGGTGCTCCAGGAACCAGGAGTTGAAGACCTGGGTGTGAGGCACACTTCCTAAAGTCAGCACAGCAGAGGAGGCCCAGGCAATATCAGGAGTCAAGGTGAGTGCACGCCCTGTGTCCCAAGGGCCCTACCCCCACAAACAGAGCAGACCCGGCAGCACCTGGCCATAGCCGCCTACTGCCATTCCTGGTGCCTCAGGCTCTGCCTGCCAGCTGTGCCCTGAGGTGCTTTCTCACATCCTCCTACAGGTTCCCAGGGGACAAACCCCCTAGGAAGACAGGTGACCAGTGAGGCCCTAGGGCACCACCTTAAGAGAAGAAGAGCTGTAAGCCGGCCTTTGGCAGAGCCATCATGGGTGAGTTTCTCAGCTGAGGCCGCTCGCAGTGTCCCTCTCTCCCTCAGGCCTGTGGGATCCCATCATCCCTATCCCTGCTCACACATTTACCTCCTGCTCGTGAGGAAGACGTTATGCCTGTGTTTTGAAATGTTCCTAGTGGCAACTTTGAGAAAGACTTCCAGAACCAAATTGTGATAGAGAACTTGGTAGATGCACAGGATTCCACAGAGGAGGAAGAGGAGAAAACCTCCTCCATTTCCTCTTCCTCTTTCTACTTATTATTC
This sequence comes from Hylobates moloch, assembly GCF_009828535.3. Taxonomy (NCBI): domain Eukaryota; kingdom Metazoa; phylum Chordata; class Mammalia; order Primates; family Hylobatidae; genus Hylobates; species Hylobates moloch. Next base: position 121,833,357 of record NW_026652282.1, read on the forward strand.
CCCTCCTCTTCCTTCTCTTCTTCCTCCTTCTCCTCCTCTTTCTCCTCTTCCTCCTCCTCCTCCTCCTCTACTCTGATTCTTGGTGCTCATGAGGAGGAGAAGGAGTAGCTGGCTGCTGGGATGCTGCCTCTTCCCCAGAATCCCCCTGAGAGTCCTCCCCAGGGTCCTCTCCAGGGTTCCCTGTCCTTCTGCTCCTCCTCCACTTTATGGAGCCCATTCAATGAAGAGCCTAGAAGCCAATAAGATGAAGATACAAGTACCTGGCACAGCTTGCCAGACAGTGAGTCCTTGTTCACTTGTACACTGGATGAAAAGGTGGACGAGTTGGTGTGGTTTCTTCTCAAATATCAAGCAAAAGAGCCTGTCATAAAAGCAGAGATGCTGATGAATGTCTTCAACACACACACGGGCTACTTTCCTATGATCTTCAGGAAAGCCCGTGAATTCATAGAGATTCTTTTTGGCATTTCCCTGACAGAAGTGGACCCCGACCATTCCTGTGTCTTTGTAAACACATTAGACCTCACCTGTGAGGGGAGTCTGAGTGATGAGCGGGGCATGCCCCAGAACCGCCTCCTGATTCTTATTCTGAGTGTGATCTTCATAAAGGGCAATGGTGTATCTGAGGAGGTCATCTGGGAAGTGCTGAATGCAATAGGAGTGTGTGCTCAGAGGGGGCACTTCATCTGTGGGGCGCCCAGGGAGCTCGTCACTGAAGTTTGAGTGCAGGGACATTACCTGGAGTAGCGGCATGTGCCCAGTAGTGCTTCTCCACGTTATGAATTCCTGTGGGGTCCTAGAGCCCATTCAGAAACTAGCAAGAGGAAAGTAGTGAGATTTTGGTCATGTGAAACAATACCATCTCTAGTTCCTTTCCAGTCTCTTCCAAGGATGCTTTGAAAGATGTGGAAGACAGAGCCCAGGCCATAATTGACACCAAAAATGATGCTACTGCCATGGCCAGTGCAAGGTTCCGTGCCATCTCCAGAAACTTCTCCTGTCCTGAGTGAAGTATAGGGCCGTTTCTTACCTCTGTGTTTGAAGAGGGCAGTCAAGGTCCCAGGTAGTGGAGGGCCCGGGTGGGGCTTGAGGGAACAATACAGTGTTCTTTGCATTTCTGTTCCATATGGGAGAGATAGATTTACCTCTTTTCCTTTTGTGTACTTTTTGAATGATTTTCCTTTTAATAGTAGGTTGAATTAGCTTCAGAATATTATTTTATAAATATTAGTCACACATGTATTGCTGTTTATCTAGTTTAAGAGTAACAGTTTGATATTTTGTAAAAAAAATGGAAAAAGCTTGTCTCTTGTGATCTATAACAGGATAACATGGTATTGTGCTAGGAATTTTCTTTAAATTGTGTAAGAACTCAGCAGTTAAATAGTGGAACAAAACAAAGGATGGTGAATAGTTACATTTCCTTATCCCATTTATACTGTTGTTCTTGAAAATTAAAGAAATAGAGCTGGCTTTGCTTAGCTCATTCAAGAAAGCAGCAGAAATTAAATGTTAATAAATAAAAGCATCTCTGACTGCTTTATTTGCCTAACATTCTGTGAGCATTTGCTTGCAGAGGGGACTCTTAATAGTGGGGATACAATGAAAAGCAAGAATTATGCCTTACCTATAAAACAGTAGAGTCTAGGAGCAGAAGCCATGTCAAGAAGGTGGTAAGATGCTCTCTACAATCATAAGTTTAAAAAGAGTGGGGAGGTGATACTCCAGATGGAGTCTTCAAGTATAAGGGCCCTGAGCTAAGGTAGTTTGGGGCTTCGGGAAACTGCAGGTGCTTCTGTGGGAGCTGATTGTTATGAAGCTGGGTGGTGGCAGGGCCCAGACTCTCAGAAGGTGAGAAAAAAGCCTCCAATGGAAAACTGCTCTGAGCAGTTCCTTCTGGGTGGAAGATGAGGCAGAGAGGAGTCTCCATATGGGGAAGTAATGGAAGGTGTCTTGCAGCTCTCTAACTGGTGAGCTTGAACACAGTGCAAGGACTAGGTGATTGATACCCATCATTTGCGAGGGTTTCCTGAGAAATAAGGCGATAATTCCTTGAAATGCTGCCCAGAAAGCTTCTAGGCTGGCACTCATTTTCCTAGCCTGGGAGAGCCAGAGTCCATTCCATTGAAAGGTCATTTAATTAGGTTATTTTTAATGTAACGTGGGCAACTGTAAGCAAGGGCTAGATTTTTAGTGGAGGATAAATAGAAATAGTTGTTTGGATGGATGAGCAAAGGGGAAGGTGAAAAGGAGTTGGTCCTTGATTCAAATTCTAGGATCTTTCAGCTGCATTCCACCTGGGGAATTCTCCCTTTACCCATGTTATATAATATATTATTTCAGAAAGAAAATGTACTGAGTTGTATTTATGAAGCTGAAATTTTGGTTGAGTTGGTATTTCATGACATATTCACCTACATCTTCTCTGAGATGTTTCAGATAACAAAAAACAAGAGCTGAATTTTTCATAAAAGACAGTGGTAGACTTTGAAGTTTTAATTCTATTGATAACGACTGCCATTTATTAAAATTCCAATACATGCTAGTCACTGTGACAGGTGTTTTATTCACATTATGTACATTCCAGCACATCTACAATAAAGGACTTATCCAACCCATTTTACCCAGATGAAGAACCTGAGGCTCATCGTGCTTAATGAATTCCTCCAAGTTCACATGGCTAGAATGTGACAGGGCTGGAACATGAAACCTGCTGTGAATTGATCTAGGCACATACCATCTCTACTCCTCCCAGCCTCAGGAAGGTCTTTGCCTGTTAAGCTACTTCTCTTCACAATTCTTAACATTTCTCAGGTGACATAAAGATGAACCCTATGGCCAAGATATTCAGATAGGACTAGAGAAGTAGGGTGACAATGAGAATAAATATAACGTGGGGATCATTGTGGACTTTATTTACCTAAGGAACTCCTATTCTGAGCCCTAGGTTTCTTGAGAGCTGACTCTGTCCAGGTGCCAGCAGTTATGCCCAGCCTCAGCATTTTCCCGCTTTACAGTACCCTCCTTTTGATCTCCCCTGTGTGCTCTCTTGAGCAACTCTGGAACCTGTCCTGCTGACCAGCTCATCCCTACAATCTCTCTGTGAAGGCTGTGCCCCGCTTCCAGTGTAACAGCCCAGAATCATCAGTCCTTCCTCTGACATAGATGCCTCCTCATCCCTGCAGAAGTTCCCTGACTGAACCATCCCTCCCTCCTGGCTCCTGTGTAATAGCAGCATTTTGATGTAAATTTTCAGTTTGGATAGTGACAATTCCATATCCATCCTGGGCATCCTCAAACACTCTCAAAATACTCCCACATAGGGTGGTGAGTAGAATCTGATTTGCCACATAACATACTGGTTCTAGGGATGTAATCTTAGGGTAAGAGATAGAGTTTTTGAGATCATCCTAATATTTGATATTTGTATTAGGATCTTAATATATGATATTTGTAGTAGCATTGTTTGAAGCAGGCCACTGAAGAGATACACAGACGAATGAGCTATACTAGGTGGTCGAAAAGCAAAGTTTCCTTCATAAACTTGGTATATGAGATAACATTTTGGAAATCACTTTTTAAAATAAATTACAAGGAGCTGAATTTCTAAAAACAGAACAATAACAAAATCCTTAATACTGCTTAGGAGGGAACAAGGGTTCCTTGACAGACAGGCTAGCTCTGATGAGAAAAGAAAATTATGGTTAACCATCCTTCCATTGTCTCTTTTCTGTGTTCCTGCCCCACAGAAAATCTTGGTTTGCAGTGTGCCACAGGCACACGTACAGCTGCTCAGGAATGTTTAGTCATGTACAGGGTATTAGAGTCTCTCATGGTAGGATATTTACCATATACCAAAGGCAGTGAGAGAATTCTCAGTCTAAAGAGGTTATATTGTGTGATGGTTAATACTGAGTGTCAACTTGATTGGATTGAAGGGTGCAAAGTATAGTTCCTGGGTATGTCTGTGAGGGTGTTGCCAAAGGAGATTAACATTTGAGTGAGTGGGCTGGGAAAGTCAGATCCGCCCTTAATCTGCATGGGCACAATCTAATCAGCTGCCAGTAGGACCAGAATCAAAAGCAGGCAGAAGAATGTGAAAAGGCTAGACTGGCTTAGCCTCCCAGCCTACACTTTTTTTCCTGTGCTGGATGCTTCCTGCCCTCTAACATCGGACTCCAAGTTCTTCAGCATTGGGACTCGGACTGGCTTCCTTGCTCCTTAGCTTGCAGATGGCCTATTGTGGGACCTCGTGATCATGGGAGTTAATAAACTCCATAATACATTCCCCTTTATATATACATCTATCCTATTAGTTCTGTCCCTCTAGAAAACCCTGAGTAATACAGATTTTTGTACCAGGAGTGGTTCTAGAGAAACAGAATATTAAGGATGGAGGTCTTTCATTGGTTTTGGGGTTTCTGGAGTTGGATGCTTAATGTGATTAGACCCCAAAATGCTGAATGAAGACTCTAATTCTAATGCCGTGGAGAACACTGATAGTCTTTGGATTGAACTGTTTAGAGAATTATGCAAAATAAATGCATTTGACACTCCTGATTAACTGCTTGTGAGAAAAAAGTTTAGTGACCCTGTATTTAATACCTTTGACCGTATGTGGAGAATCAAGGAACATAATGAAGTTGGTTGGTTTCTCCTAAATGCACTGGACAAAGGGATGAAAGAAAATGATGAACTCAGGGATTCTAACTCCTGGCTCCAGAAGCAGATACTGAGCCTCGAATCTGCTAAGATTGCCCTAAGTGAGAGTCTTATCTCCTGTAGAGAAAGACCTGAAATTTCCACCTTTGTCTGAGGAGATAAACCCTGTGCTGCCTGAGTCAACAGTGGTGGCCTCCTCTGAGGCAGTTGCCAGGCAAGATAATGTTGCTTCTCCTCAGGACCCACCCCCAACATCCCTGTTTGTTTCTAGACCTATAACTAGACTAAAGTCCTGGCGGGCCCCTAGAGGTGAAGTTCAGAGTTTGACCCCATGAGGAGGTGCACTACACTCAAAAAGAACTGCTTGAGTTTTTTAATTTATATAACCAGAAATCTGGAGGACAGGCATGGGAATGGATATTAAGGGTGTGGGATAATGGTGGAAGGAACACAGAGTTTAATCAGACTGAATTTATTGATTTGGGTCCTCTAAGTAGGGATTCTGCATTTAATGTTGCAGCTTGGGGAGTTAAAAAAGGTTCTAAGGCCGGGCTCAGTGGCTCATGCATGTAATCCCAGCACTTTGGGAGGCTGAGGCGGGTGGATTATGAGGTCAGGAGTTCAAGACCAGCCTGGCCAACATGGTGAAACCCCGTCTCTACTAAAAATATAAAAATTAGCTGGGTGTGGTGGTGGGTGCCTGTAATCCCAGCTACTCAGGAGGCTGAGGCAGAGAATTGCTTGAACCCGGGAGGCAGAGGTTGCAGTGAGCCAAGATCATGCCACTGCACTCCGGCCTGG
>NW_026652282.1:121839125-121909914 GCF_009828535.3 Hylobates moloch
ATACCCTTGACCAATACTTTGTGAAACAGATTTGTGAGGGCAGCACCTGCATCTTTGAAGAGATCTGTAGGGATTGCTCTTCTCTGTATGCCAGATCTAACAGTGGGAATTTTAGTCACTCAACTATAAAATTTAAATGCAATGGGAATAATTGTATCCCGATGTGCAGGGGTCAAACGGCAGCACTCCACCATCAAAGGCAAGGCGGGTATAGCTACCATAATGGACAGCAGAGGCAAAGCAGCAATCAGAATAGTTTGACTCTTGTAGGGCTCTGGCATTGGCTAATTAATCACAGTATTTCTAGAAGTGAAATTGATAGGAAGCCTGCTGCTTTCCTACTTAATTTATATAAGCAGAAAACTTCCAGTTAAGTGGACAAAAAACTAATTCAAATTATAAAAACAGAGAATAACGGCCCCTCAATTTCCAGACTTGAGCCAGTTTACAGACCCAGAACCCCCTGAATGAAGGGGAGGCTGGGTCCCCTTGAGGAAGGACTCCACTACACTATCAACAATTTATGCTGTGAATCTTTCTCCCATCCTTCCCCAAGGACACCACTGGCCTTTTACCAGGGTAACTGTGCATTGGGGAAAGGGAAATAATTAGACATTTCAGGACTACTGGACACTGGCTCTGAGCTGACATTGATTCCAGGGGACCCAAAATGACATTTTGGTCCTCCAGTTAAAGTAGGGGCTTTTGGGGGTGAGATAATAAATATTTAGCTCAGGTTCGACTTACAGACGGTCCAGTGGGTCCCTGGACTCATCCTGTGGCCATTTTCCCAGTGCCAGAATGTATAATTGGTATAGACATACTTAGCAGCTTGCAGAACCCCCACATTGGCTCCCTGACTGGGAGGGTGAGGGCTATTATGAAGGGAAAGGCTATTATGAAGGGCTATTATGAAGGGAAGGGAAAGGCCAAATGGAAGATATTAGAGCTGTCTCTACCTAGAAAAATAATAAATCAAAAACAATATCGCATCCCTGGAGGGATTGTGGAGATTAATGCCACCATCAAGGAATTGAAATACGCAGGGGTGGTGATTCCCACCACATCCCCCTTCCACCCTCCCATTTGGCCTGTGCAGAAGACAGATGGATCTTGGAGAATGACAGTGGATTATTGTAAGCTTACCCAAGTGGTGACTCCAATTGCAGCTGATGTACCAGATGTGGTTTCATTGTTTGAGCAAATTAACACATCTCCTGATACCTGGGATGCAGCCACTGATTTGGCAAATGCCTTTTTCTCCATTCCTGTCCATAAGACCCACCAGAAGCAATTTGCCTTCAGCTGGCAGGGCCAGCAATATACCTTTACTGTCGTACCTCAGGGGTACATCCACTCTCCTGCTTTGTGTCATAATCTTATTAGGAGAGACCTTGATCTATTTTCTCTTACACAAGATATCACGCTGGTCGATTACATTGATGACATTATGCCGATTGGATCCAGTGAGCGAGAAGTAGCAAAGACATTGGACTTATTGGTGAGACATTTGCATTCCAGAGTATGGGAAATAATCTGACTAAAATTCAGGGACCTTCTACCTCAGTCAAATTTCTAGGGGTGTAGTGGTGTGGGGGCAGTTGAGATATTCCTTATAAGGTGAAGAATAAGTTGCTGCATGAGGCCCCTCCAAGAAAGAGGCACAATGCCTAGTGGGCCTATTTGGATTATGAAAGCAACACATTCCTCATTTGGGTGTGTTACTCCGGTTCATTTATCGAGTGACCCAAAGGGCTACCAGTTTTGAGTGAGGTTCAGAAGAGGAGGAGGCTCTGCAACAGGTCCAGGCTGCTGTGCAAGCTGCTCTGCCACTTGGGCCATATGATCCAGCAGATCCAATGCTGCTTGAGGTATCAGGGGCAGATAGGGATGCTGTTTAAACCTTTTGGCAGGCCCCAATTGGTGAGTCACAGCAGATGCCTCTAGGATTTTGGAGCAAGGCCCTGCCATCCTCTGCAGATAACAACTCTCCTTTTGAGAGACAGCTCTTGGCCTGTTACTGGGTTTTGGGGGAAACTGAATATTTGACTGTAGGTCATCAAATCACCCTGCAACCTGAACTGCCTATCATGAACTGGGTGCTTTCTGTCCCATCTAGCCATAAAGTGGGTCATGCACAGCAGCATTCCATCATCAAATGGAAATAGTATATATGTGATTGGGCTTGAGCAGGTCCTGAAAACACAAGTAAGTTACATGAGGAAGTGGCACAAATGCCCAGGGTCTCCACCCCTGCCACCCTGCCGTCTCTCCCCCAGCCTGCACTGATGGGCCCGTGGACAGTTCCCTATGATCAGTTGATGAAGGAAGAGAAAACTAGGGCACGATATGCAGGCACCATCCAAAAGTGGACAGCTGCAGCACTATAGCCCCTTTCTAGGACATCCCTGAAGGACAGTGGTGAAGGGACTTCTAAGTGGGCAGAACTTCGAGCAGTGCACCTGGTTTTGCACTTTGCATGGAAGGAGAAATGGCCAGATGTGCGATGATATACTTATGCATGGGCTGTAGCCAATGGTTTGGCTGGAAGGTCAGGGACTTGGAAGAAGCATGACTGGAAAATTGGTGACAAAGAAATTTGGTGAAAAGGTATGCAGGTGGACCTTTCTGAGTGGTCAAAAACTGTGAAGATATTTGTATCCCATGTGAGTGCTCACCAATGGGTGACCTCAGCAGAGGAGCATGTTAATAATCAAGTGGATAGTATGAGCCGTTCTGTGGACACCACTCAGCCTCTTTCCCCAGCCATCCCTGTCATCTCCCAATAGGCCCATGAACAAAGTGGCCATAGTGGCAGGGGTGGAGGTTATGCATGGGCTCAGCAACATGGACTTCCACTCACCAACACTGACCTGGCTATGACCACTGCTGAGTGCCCAACTTGCCAGCAGCAGAGACCAACACTGAGCCCTCGATATGGTACCTTTCCTCAGGATGATCAGCCAGCTACCTTGTAGCAGGTCGATTATATTGGACCTCTTCCATCATGGAAAGGGCAGCAGTTTGTCTTAACTGGAACAGACACTTATTCCAGATATGGGTTCGCCTGTCCTGTACACAGTGCTTCTGCCAAGGTTACCATCTGTGGACTCACAGAATGCCTTATTCACTGTCATGGTATTCCACACAGCATTGCGTCTGGCCAAAGCACTCACTTCATGGCTAAAGAACTGTGACAGTGGCTCATGCTCATGGAATTCGCTGGTCTTACCATGTTCCCCATCATCCTGAAGCAGCGGCATTGATAGAACAGTGGAATGGCCTTTTGAAGTCACAGTTACAATGCCAACTAGGTGACAATACTTTGCAGGGCTGGGAGAAAGTTTTCCAGAAGGCCCCGTATGCTCTGAATCAGTGTTCAATATATGGTATTGTTTCTCTCATAGTCAGGATTCATGAGTCCAGGAATCAAGGGGTGGAAACCTCACTCACCATCACCCCTAGGGACCCACTAGCAACACATTTGCTTCCTATTCCCATGGCATTACGTTCTGGTGGCCTAGAGGTCTTATTTCCAGAGGGAGAAACGCTGCCACCAGGAGACACAACAATGATTCCATTAAACTGGAAAATAAGGTTGTCACCTGGACATTCTGGGCTCTTCCTACTTTTAAGCCAACAGGCTAAGAAGGGAGTTACAGTGTTTGCTGGGGTTATTGACCTGGGCTATCAAGATGAAATCAATCCACTACTCTCCAAGGGAGGTGAGAAAGAATATGCAAGGAATACAGGAGATCCATTAGGGCATCTCTTAGTATTACCATGCCCTGTGATTAAGATCAATGGGAAACTACAACAGCCCAATCCAGGTAGGACTACAAATGGCCCAGAACCTTCAGGAATGAAAGTTTGGTTCACTCCACCAGGAAGAAAATCCACAGCCTGCCAAGGTGCTTGCTGAAGGCAAATGGAATACAGAATGGGTAGTAGAAGAAGGTAGTCATCAATACCAGCTACGACCACGTGACCAGTTGCAGAAACGAGGACTGTAATTGTCATGAGTATTTTTTCCTTCTTTTCTTTAGTTAAAAACATGTTTGTGCATGCACACACTTGTACTAAGAAAATATCCAGAATCTACAATGAACTCAAATTTACAAGAAAAAAACAAACAACCCCATCAAAAAGTGGGCGAAGGACATGAACAGACACTTCTCAAAAGAAGACATTTATGCAGCCAAAAAACACATGAAAAAATGCTCATAATCACTGGCCATCAGAGAAATGCAAATCAAAACCACAATGAGATACCATCTCACACCAGTTAGAATGGCCATCATTAAAAAGTCAGGAAACAACAGGTGCTGGAGAGAATGTGGAGAAATAGGAACACCTTTACACTGTTGGTGGGACTGTAAACTAGTTCAACCATTGTGGAAGTCAGTGTGGCGATTCCTCAGGGATCTAGAACTAGAAATACCATTTGACCCAGCCATCCCATTACTGGATATATACCCAAAGGACTATAAATCATGCTACTATAAAGACACATGCACACGTATGTTTATTGCGGCACTATTCACAATAGCAAAGACTTGGAACCAACCCAAATGTCCATCAATGATAGACTGTATTAAGAAAATGTAGCACATATACACCATGGAATACTATGCAGCCATAAAAAACGATGAGTTCATGTCCTTTGTAGGCACATGAATGAAACGGGAAACCATCATTCTCAGTAAACTATCGCAAGGACAAAAAACCAAACACCGCGTGTTCTCACTCATAGGTGGGAATTGAACAATGAGAACTCATGGACACAGGAAGGGGAACATCACACTCCGGGGACTGTTGTGGGGTTGGGGGAGGGGGGAGGGACAGCATTAGGAGATATACCTAATGCTAAATGACAAGTTAATGGGTGCAGCACACCAACATGGCACATGGATACATATGTAACAAACCTGCACATTGTGCACATGTACCCTAAAACTTAAAGTATAATAATAATAATAATAAAAGAAAACATCTTTATTCTTATTTTCCTTTATCATGTGACATAAGATGTGTTGACTTCATATCAGCATTTAAGTATGCTAACTTTATGTAATAGCATTTGGATTGGGGATCGGTGCATTTCTGGTTGTATGAAGGAGAGTTGTATTAACTCCCTTAGTAAACTCCCCTTAATATGTACATTTATCTTATTAGTTCTGTCCCTCTAGAGAACCCTGACTACTACATATTGGTTATTTTTTATTTTTATTTTTTGAGAGAGAGTCTCGCTCTGTCACCCAGGCTGGAGTGTAGTGGTGTGAACTCGGCTCACTGCGAACTCTGCCTCCCGAGTTCAAGTGATTTTCCTGCCTCAGCCTCCCAGGTAGCAGGGACTACAGGTGCGTGCCACAAAGCCCAGCTAATTTTTGTATTTTTTAGAAGAAATAGGTTTCACCATGTTGTCCAGGCTGGTCTCAAACTCCTGACCTCAAGTGATCTGCCCGCCTCAGTCTCCCAAAGTGCTGGAATTACAGGCATGAGCCACCACACCTGGCCTCTATTGATTGTTAAAAGGACAGTGCAGAAAAGTGCTATTGAGAAATAAGGTTGTCCGTCCCTGCCAAGACATCAAAAATTGTTTTAAACTTAGATGCAATTCTGTATTTGAAACTACCAGTCACCTAGTAGGTGCAAGAAAAAGTTGGATTATTTCAAGGTAATGTTGGCATTCCCAGAAACAATTCCAAAAATGAGGAGACTTACTATCATAAATCATAACAGTTGCTTTTAATTGAGCACCATAACAGCTTATGGGAGAGAATGCAAGTGCCCATCTCCATCTTGTATACCCTGTCTTTATGGTTGGTTCATTTGTAGTTAGATAGAAGCCAGTGTATCATTCCAATATTTTCATTTCTGTTCAGCAGTTAACATCTGTTGTGATGTGGAACTACAAGGTGAAAGCAGCTTGGATTCCTGGGTGACGTGAGAGCTATGACCCACTATGGATTAGTTTATTATTCCATAACTAAATACTACAGACTGTGTGGTTAAACAATAGAAATGTATTTATTCACATTTCTGGAGACTAAAAAATCCAAGATCAAGATGTTGACTGGTTTGAATTCTTCTGTGGGCTCTCTTTGGCTTGCAGATGGCCACCTTCTCACTGAATTTTTACATGGTTGTCCCTCTTTCTGTGTGTCTGTATCCTAATCTCCTCTTCTTGTGGGGACACCAGTCATATTGAATAAGATCCTAACCATAAAACCTCATTTTCCCTTAATTACCTCTTCAAAGGCTCTATCTCCAAATGCAGTGACTTTGTATGTATGCATTTGGAGGAAGGGGTATAATTCAGCCGATAACACCCTGCCAACTAAAATCAGAATTTATAGGCACAAAAATAAACTTGTTGTGTTAAACCATTTAAATTTCAGGAAATGTTTTCATTCCATTAGCTCACTGTTACTTTATCTGACTATTACACTGCTCCTCTTCCTTTTATTAGGCTTACTTTAATGCTTTTCTTACAAATAAATACTGCATATATTATTGTTGCAAAAAAATGACAAAAATACATAGAAATCACAATTATCTCCTCTGCAAAGTTCCTCCAAAATTCAGCCCCCTACTAAGAACTTTCCACAATGTGGTGTGTAAATTTTAAAAGCTAATTTCAAGTTTTTAAAAGATAGATGTGGTAATGTATATGTGTGTGTATATATATGCATATATAAATATATATATTTATATATGCATATATATATTTATATATGTGTGTATAAATATAACTAAACATGAGTAATGATATACATATAAATATGCCACTTGCCTTTGCCACTCTGATAGGTTCAGTTGCATTCCCCGGAAGTTCTACCTTGAAATTAAAAATGTGACATTATTTGGAGATAGGATCATTTCAGAGGCAATCAAGTTAAAATGAGGTTATTAATGCTGGCCCTAATCAAATATGATGGGAGTCATTTTAAAAAGGGGAAATTTGGACATAGAGATACGAGTAGAAGGATGATACTGTCAGCATACATGGGCTGAAGACAGCCATCTACAAGGCAAGAAGAGAGGCCTGGAATATAACTTTTCATCACAGCCCTCAGAAGGAATCAACCTTGTATACACCTTGCTTTTTGACTACCAGACTCCAAAGCTGTGAGACAATATATTTCTGTTGTTTGTGTCATCCAGGCTGTGGTACATTGCTATGGCACCCCTAACATGCCAATATAATCACTCATTGAAATGGATCCAAGATCTTTCCATGACAGCACAAATGTTAATAGATCTGTCTTACTTTTGGGACTACTTCCTAGAATTCCAATTTATTTCTGTGCAATAACGAATTGAACACATCTTCTGACAAACAAATATTTGTTTATCTTTTGTGGCTATAATTCATGTAAATAAAATCAACATCTCTGAGCATAAATTCTGGGACAAGTACATATAATTACTTACAAGGAATGCATTTCAATGAGGAAACTGAGTCAGTATGAATATTTTCTATTTTTTAAATGTTACTGACTGTTTTCCTAAGATATTTCACCAATTAATTCTCTCACATAAACAGAGGAAATTATTATTTAATAATAATGATTATTATTCCCCGTAACTGTCTATGGGGAAATGATTCATTTATTCACAAACATATTTTATCAGAGTTTTAAAGATTTGTCAAACTTATGGGGGCAAACTCTAGGTGACTTTTTGGGTTTGGTGATGACTTTTTTAGATGTAACACCAAAATTTGGTTAAACTTATGGGTGCAAACCCTAGGTAACCTTGGTTTTGATGATGGCTTTTTCAGATGCAACACTAAAAGTACTAGCTACCTAAGAAAAAAGAGATAAATTGGACTTAATTAAATCTAAAAACTTTTACTCTGAAAAGTCACTGTTAAGATCATGAAAAGACAAGCCAGAGACTGGCATAAATGTTTTGTGAAACACATATCTGATAAAAGATACATATTTAAATATGCACAAAACGCTGAAAACCCAATCATAAGAAAACAGAAAACCCAATTTAAAGTGGATAAAAACTATAAACAGGTACACAAACAATGAATATATAGGAATTTAAAATGAGCATATTAAAGAGTTCAACGTCATATGGCATTAGAGAAGTGCAAATTAAAGCACCTAGGAGATAGCGCTCTACACCCAGGAGAATGGCTGACATCCAAAACACCAAAACATCAAATGTTGACCATATGTTGAGCAACAGGAATTTTCAGTCATTGTTAGTAGGACAGACCTGGAGGAATCATAAAAGCATAAGGCTAAGTGAAAGGAGAAAATCTTAAAAGGCTACATCATGTATGATTCCAATCATACAATATTTAGAAACAGTTAATTATGAATACACTAAAAATATCAGTGGTTTCCGGAGGCTCAGAGGTTAGGGTTGGGGCAAGGGGGATTGATAGGTGGAGCACACAAGAGATTTAGAATGGTGTAACAAGTCTGGGTGATACTGTAATGATGAATACTCACCATTACACATTTATCAAAACCTATAGCATCCCCAACGTTGAGTGATTCCTGATGTAAACTGTGGACTTGACCTAATAATGAGGTATCAATACAGGTCCATCAGTTGTTGCAAATATGCCATAATAATACAAAATATAAATAATAGGAGACACAGTGTGTGTGTGTGTGTGTGTGTGTGTGTGTGTGTGTGTGTGTCTGTGTATGTGCATAGGGCAGGGCAGGAATTGGAGGGGGGGTGTAGATATGTGAGAACTCTGTAACTTTGACGAAGTTTTCTCTTTGTATTTTTGGATTAGCAATGCTCTAAAAATGATGTATATTAGTTTTTAAAAAGACACAGATGATTTGAAGAGAATATACCAATCAGAAAAAGGCATATAAAAAGGTGACCAGTGTCATTTGTCGTTAGGAAGATGCAAACAAAAACCAAAGGAGATTCAAATACAGGCTTATTAGAATGGCTGAAATCTGAAAATCTAAAATACTAAATGTAAGAGGGGATATGCAACAAGAGGAATTCTCATTCCTTGCTAGTTGAGATGAAAAATGATACAGCCAGACTTTTAAATCCATGTTTTGTGAACCTACTCATATGACAAATTGTGAAAGTTAAAACTATATGAACTGAAAACAGAGCATAGTTGCTAGAATCTTTGGAGAAGTACCTTGACTGACCTCAAAAGAGATGCACAGGGGACTTTTCGGGTGATGGAACTGGTCAGCGTGACACTTGGTTGGTAGATACAGAACTCCGTGCATTTGCCAAAATACATATAATTTCACATAATAGTTAAATCTGATGAGTGTATTTTAAAAATTAATAAAAATTATAATAAAAAGTAATAACATTAAATTAATAAAATTTAAAAAATAATTTTTTAAGGGATCACGCACAGGCTGCTGAAAAGACAATGGATTTTTCTGGGACCAGGATAGGGAAATAAGAAAACTAAGGGAGCCTTTGACATAGGTTAGGAGAGAGATTATATTAACTTCGCACACGGTGGTAAAGTAGAAGGTTTTGGAATGGATTTTAGAGGATGACAGAACAGCTGTTGCTGTCGGGACAGGAGAAGAGGGGAGTGCCACCTCATTTCAGACAGACGGTAGCTTCAGTTAAGCAGAGAAAGGAGCCTTGGGGCTGGCCAACAAGCAAGAAGGGAACTCTGTGGAAGGACAGCGATCTCCCAACATGGAGGGGAGGCCCAGGCGTCGCCCAGCCACTCCTTGCTGTCACCCCTGGACAAAACAGATGGCGAGGTGAAAACGGAGAGGTGGGCAGGGAGAGGTGAGCGAAGGGCAGGGAAGTGGACAGGAATAGGTGGGAGTCGGGAGGTAGGCAGGAAGGGGTGGAAGGGGGCAGGTTGGTAGGCCCGAAGGGGTGGGAGGAAGTTGGGAGATGGGTAGGAAAAGGTGGGAGGGAGTGGGAATGTGGGCAGGAAGGAGTGGGAGTGGTGGGAATATGGGCAATAAAAGGTGAAAGGAGGCAGTAGGTGAACAGGAAACGGTGGGAAGGGGTGGGGAGGTGGGCATTAAGGAGAGGGAGGGGTCAGGGAGGAGGACGGGAACAGGTGGGAGGGGGTAGGGAGGTGGGCACAAAGGGGTTGGGGGGGCGCTGAGGAGGGCAGGAAGAAGTGGAGTGCTGGGAAGTAGTCAGGAAAAGGTGGAAGGAGGCGGAGAGGAGGGGGGTGGTTTTTCCATAGAGAGGAGGCCACACCCCACTCTGCCTCTGCTGTCAGCCCTGGTCAACCGTGGCAGGGTTCGAGGATGTGCTTTCCTGACTTGCACTGTGGGAGTCTGAAGGACCTGAGGCATTTTGTGAGGAGTCTGGACTCAGGTCAGCAGAGGGAAGCGTCTTAGACCTGGCCAATCCTCAAGGTAAGGGCCCTAAGGGAGAACTGAGGGACTTCGCACCAAGGACAGAAGAAGCCCCGGTCTGCCCTGCCCTGCCATAGGACTTGCAGGCCACAGACAGGAAGATGGCCGCTGAGGGCTGACCGAGGCGTCCCCACAACAGAAGAAGGGAGGAGGTGCCGGCCCTCTAGGGAATAAATAGGAAGACATTGAGGAGGACGGGGGGAACCCCCACCTCAGAGGACAGATTCCCAGAGATTCCCACCCTGCTCCTCATATCAGCCCTCGTAGAGCTCCCCAGTCAGCTCAGGCTGAGCGGCAGCCCTCTCATTGCTGGGTGAGGGGTGGAGGGGAGGGGGAGGCCTTGGTCTGAGGGTCCCATGGCAAGTCAGCACAGGGAGCTGCCTCCGGTTGGCAGAGGGAAGATTCCCAGGCCCTGCTGGTGATAAGAGTGAGGACTGAGGGGTCACACGTGCATCAGAACAGACGTGAGGCCACCCCGACTGCCCCCGTGGTAGAGTACTGGGAGGTGGCTGCCACTGCCCTACCTCCTGCTGCTCTCAGGGATGTGGAGTTTGCCCTGAGTTTTGGCCAGAAGAGTGGTAGGGCCATGGCCCTGTCTGAGAAAAGGTGAGGATGCTGATTAAATTCTGATGGGACCATGCAGTCCAGAACTGTGGGGCTCTGAGAGTCTGGTCAGCCCCAGCTGTCAGCCTTGGGAGGCCCAAGGCTCTGCTTGCAGTCTTTAGCCTGAGAGTCTCCCTCACTTCCTCTTGCAGGTGCTCCAGGAACCAGGAGTTGAAGACCTGGGTGTGAGGCACACTTCCTAAAGTCAGCACAGCAGAGGAGGCCCAGGCAATATCAAGAGTCAAGGTGAGTGCATGCCCTGACTGTGTCCCAAGGGCCCTACCCCCACAAACAGAGGAGACCCCAAAGCACCCGGCCCTACCCACCTACTGTCAGTCCCGGAGACTGTGGTTCTGCCTGGCATCTGTGCCCCGTGGTGCTTTCTCACATCCTACAGGTTCTGAGGGAGCAAACCTCTTAGGAAGACAGGCGACCTGTGAGGCCCTAGGGCACCACCTTAAGAGAAGAAGAGCTGTAAGCCGGCCATTGTCAGAACCATCATAGGTGAGTTTCTCAGCTGAGGCCACTCGCAGTGTCCCTCTCTTCCTCAGGCCCGTGGGATCCCATCATCCCTATCCCTGCTCACACATTTACCTGCTGCTCCTGAACAGGCCTCATGCTTCTCTTTCCAAACCTTCCACGCCTCAGCTTTGAGGAAGACTTCCAGAACCCGAGTGTGATAGAGGACTTGGTAGATGCACAGGATTCCATAGATGAGGAAGAGGAGGATGCCTCCTCCACTTCCTCTTCTTCTTTCCACTTTTTATTTCCCTCCTCCTGTTCCTTGTCCTCATCCTCACCCTTGTCCTCATCCTTACCCTCTACTCTGATTCTGGGTGCTCCAGAAGATGAGGATATGCCTGCTGCTGGGATGCCACCTCTTCCCCAGAGTCCTCCTGAGATTCCTCCCCAGGGTCCTCCCAAGATCTCTCCCCAGGGTCCTCCACAGAGTCCTCCCCAGAGTCCTCTAAACTCCTGCTCATCCCCTCTTTTGTGGACCCGATTGGATGAGGAGTCCAGCAGTGAAGAGGAGGATACAGCTACTTGGCATAGCTTGCCAGAAAGTGAATCCTTGCCCAGCTATGCCCTGGATGAAAAGGTGGCTGAGTTGGTGCAGTTTCTTCTCCTCAAATATCAAACAAAAGAGCCTGTCACAAAGGCAGAGATGCTGACCACTGTCATCAAGAAGTATAAGGACTATTTTCCCATATCTTCGGGAAAGCCCATGAGTTCAAAGAGCTAATTTTTGGCATTGGCCTGACTGATATGGACCCCGATAACCACTCCTATTTCTTTGAAGACACATTAGACCTCACCTACGAGGGAAGCCTGATTGATGACCAGGGCATGCCCCAGAACTGTCTCCTGATTCTTATTCTCAGTATGATCTTCATAAAGGGCAGCTGTGTCCCTGAGGAGGTCATCTGGGAAGTGTTGAGTGCAATAGGGTTGTGTGCTGGGAGGGAGCACTTTATATATGGGGATCCCAGAAAGCTTCTCACTATAGATTGGGTGCAGAGAAAGTACCTGGAGTACCGGGAGGTGCCCAATAGTGCTCCTCCACGTTATGAATTCTTGTGGGGTCCAAGAGCCCATTCAGAGGCCAGCAAGAGAAAAGTCTTAGAGTTTTTATCCAAGCTATCCAGTATCATCCCTAGTTTCTTTCCATCCTGGTACATGGATGCTTTGAAAGCTATGGAAGACAGAGCCCAGACCATAATTGACACTACAGATGATGCTACTGCCATGGCCAGTGCAAGCCCCAGTGTCATGTCCACCAACTTCTGTCCCGAGCGATGTCTGAAGCAGATTCCCCCTCTGTGTTTGAAGAGGGCAGACGAGGTTCTAGGCAGTGGAGGTCCAGAGTGGAGCCGGAGGGACCACAGTGTTTTTTGTTTCTGTTTCATATGAGTGACTTAAGAGTTTAACATTTTTTTTGTGGGGGGGTGTATTTTACAAATGCTTCTCCCTCCAATTGGTTTAATTCACTTCAGAATCTTAGTTTATGAATATTATTCACACTTGTGTTGCTGTTTGTCTGATTTAAGAGAAAGAGTTTGATATTTCATAAAAAAAGGGAAAATCTGTCTTATTTTATGAACTGAAACAGTATAATGTGGTGTTTGGATAAGAATTTTCTTTAAAATTTGAAATAACTCTGCAATTAAATGGTGGAACAGAATGAAGTATGGTTGATATTTGCATATCCTTATCATGTTACTCTGTTTTCCTTCCAAATTAAGGATATATACCTGGCTTTGCTTGGCTTATTCAAGAAAGTAGCAGAAATTAAATCTTAATAAATGAAAGCTTCAGTGACTATTTGCTAAACATTCTTTGAGCAGTTGCTTGTGGAGCACGCTCTTAGTAGTGGGGATACTATGAAAACCAAGACTTATCTCTACCCATAAACTGTTAGAGTCTAAGTTCAGAAGCTGTATCAGAAACATGGTAAGATGACTCTCTATAATCATAAAAACAAGTTTAAAAAGGAGTGGGGAGGTGAAACTCCAGATGGAGCCTTCAAGTGAAAAGGCCCAGAGCTAAGGCAGTTTTGCCCTTCGGGAAACTTCAGGTGCTTCTGTGGGAGCTGATGGTTATGAAGCTGGTTGGTGGCAGGGCCCAGACTCTCAGAAGGTGATAGAAAAACCTGGAATGGAAAACTGCTCTGAGCAGTTCCTTCTGGTGTAGGATGAGGAAGAGAGGAGTCTCCACATGGGGAATTAATAGAAGGTGTCCTGCAGCTCTCTAACTGGTGAGCTTGAATACAGAGCAAGAACTGGGTGATTGATACCCATCATCTGCAAGGGATTCCTGAGACATAGGGCGATAATCCCTTGAAGTGTTGCTCAGAAGCCTGTAGGCTGGCACTTACTTGCCTGGCCTGGGAGAACCAGAGCCTACTCCGTTGAAAGACATTTAATTAGGTTATTTCAATTGTAATGTGGGCAACTGTAAGCAAGGGAAAGATTTTTACTGGAGGATAAATAAAAATGGTGGTTTGGAAGGATGAGCAAAAGGGAAGGTGTAAAGGAGTTGGCGTTTGACTCAAATTCGAGCATCTTTGAGTTGCATTCCAGCTGAAGATGCCTTGCCTTTTCCAAATTATACAATATACCCTTTCAGAAAAAAATGTACTGAGTTTTATTTATGAAGCCAAAGTTTTGGTTAAGCTGGTATTCCATGACGCATTCACCTACATATTCTCTGAGATGATTTGGATAACAAAACTAAGAGCTGAATATTTCACAAAAGACGGTAACTTTTGGTGTGGTAATCATTGATAACTGCCATTTATTAAAATTCCAATCTATGCCAGGCACTGTGGCAGGTGTTTTACTCACATTACATACATTCCAGCAATTCGACAAGACAGGGCTTATCAAACTCATTTTGCAGATGAAGAACCCGAGGCTCATAATGCTTGATAAATTCCCAAGACCACATAGCTAGAACGTGACAAGGTTTTGACTTGAGCCCTGGTCTGAATTCATTTAGGCCCACACTGTCCCCACTCCTCCCAGCCTGAGGAAGGCCTTTGCCTGTGAAGTCACTCCTTTTCACGCTTCTTAATGTCTCTGCGGTGAAACAAAGATGAACTGTGTGGCTAAGGTATTAAGTTAGGCTGCAAGATGGAAGGTCAAATGGAAATAAAATACACTTCGGGGAGCATTATTGGCTTTCTTTACCCAAAGTCCTCTTGTTCTGAGCCCTAGGTTTCTTGAGAGCTGAATGTCCAGGTGCTGACAGCTTTGTCCATCCCCAACAATTTTTCCCATTACAGCTTCCCCCCAGCTCCTTTCGATCTCCCCTGTGTGCTCTCTTGTGCAACTCTCGAACCTGGCCTGCTGACTAACTTCTCATTATTGTCTCACCCTCTGAAGTGTGAGGACTGAGGAGTCACATGTGCACCAGAATAGATGTGAGACTAGCCCCTATTTCTCCTGGTGTAGAGTGCTTGGAGGTGGCTGCTCAACTCTCAGCGCAAGAACCTAGAAGCACCTGGCCTTCCCCTGAGATAGACCATTCCTACTGCCTGCAGAAGTTCCCTGACTCATCCATCCCTCCCCCAGGTTCCTCTGTGATAATGGCCTTTCGATGTGACTAGTCGCTTTGGATAGTGACATTTCCATACCTAGGCTGGGCATCTTCAACACACTCTCAACGTATTACCAAACAGGCTGCAGAGTAAAATCTGATTTTCCAGATAATATATGGGTTTTAGGGATGTAATCCTAAGGTCAGATATAGCCTATTTGAAATCTTCCTAATATTTGATACTTGTAGTATGATTTTAATGAGATGCATTTTTGAAACAAGGCACTGAAAACAGAGATGAGCAGGCTTTTGTAGATGATCAAATGCCAATCTTTCCTTCATAAACTTTGTAGATGAGGAAAGGCTGTAGACATCACTTTGTAAATGATCCACAAGAAGGTGAATTTCTAAAAAAAAAAAAACAATAACAATATCTTGAAGACTGCCTAGGAAGTGACAAGGATACTTTGGGGGACATGCCGGTTTTGATGAGAAATAAACAGTAGTTAAACATCCTTCCACAGTCTCTTGTCTGCGTACCTGCCCCACAAGAAAATCCTGGCTTGCAGTGAGCCACAGGCACACGTATAGCTGTTCAGGAATGTTCCGTCATATGGAGGGTAGCAGAAGCTCACAGGGTAGAATATTTACCATACACGAAAAATATAAGAGAATTCTCAGCCTAAAGAAATTATATAGGTTATTAAAAAGGACAGTGCCAAGTGCTGTTGAGGGAATAACGTAGACCCTCCCTGCCGAGACTTACAGAATTGTTTTAAAATTGGATGTAATCCTGAATTTGAAACCATCAGTCACCTCGTAGGGCAAGAAGAAGTTGCAAGATTTCAAGGCTATGCAGACATTCCCAGAAACATTTCCAAGACATGAAGAGAATTACTGTCCTCAAGTATAATAGTTGCTTTTCATTGAGCACCGTAATAACATATGGGAGAGACTACAAGTGCCCATCTCCATCTTGTCTAGCTCGTCTTCCTGGCTGGTTCATTTATAGTTAGACAGAAGCCAGTGCATCATTCCCATGCTTTCGTTTCTGTTCAGCACTTAACATCTGTTGTGATGTGGAGGGGCAAGGTGAAAGCAGCTTGGATTCTTGGCTGAGGGGAAAGTGAGGGCCCGCTGTGGATTAGTTTATTATGCCATAACAGAATACCACAGACTGGGTGACTTAAACAATAGAATTGTATTTTCTCCCATTTCTGGAGGCTAAATATCTAAGATCAAGATGTGGGCCAGTTTGATTTCTTCCCTGGCCTCCCCGTGCCTGGCTGATGACCACTTTCTCACTGAATTCTTACATGGATGTTCTTTGGTCTGTGTGTCTGTATCTTAATCTGCTCTTTTATGAGAACACCAGTCATATTGAATATGATCCTAATCATCAGACCTCATTTTACCTTAGCTGCCTCTTCAAAGGTTCTGTCTCCAAATACAGTGACATTCTGCAGTACTGGGGGTTGAGACTTGGATATATGAACTCGGCAAGAGGGGCGCAATTCAGCCCATAACACCCTGCCAACTTAAATCAGAATTTATGTGCACAAAAATAAACTCGTGTTAAGCCATTTAACTGTCAGGGAGTTTTTTCTCTTCCATCAGGTTACTGTTAATGTGACTACTGGAGTGCTCCTCTTCCTTTTCTTAGGGTCATTTCAATATTTGACTTAAAAGTAAATAGTGCATGTATTTTTGTTGCAAAATATTCTAAAAATACATAGAAATTGCATTGCTTTCTTTACAAAGTTCCTGCCTGCAAAACTCAGCCTCCTACTCAGAAGTTCCCACCAATAACAATGTGGCCATGCACATTTTAAATATGATTTTCAATCTCGGGCTTTCAGAAAGATAGATGTGCTATTTTATATATACACATATATGTACATATACACACACATGTGTAATGTTATAATGATATACATATAGATCTGCCACTTACCTTTGCCACTATTATAGGTTCAATTTCCTCTTCTGCAAAATTCTACATTGAAATTAAAATGTGGCATTGATTTTGAGATAGGACTAATTCAAAGGCAATCAAGTTAAAATGAGGTTATTAATGCTGGCCTTATTGGAAGTCAGTACAAAAAGGGGATATTTGGACATAGAGATGTGAGTAGAGAGATGACAATGTGAGTAGACATGAAGGGAAGACAGCTAGGTACAAGGCAATGAGAGAGGCCTGGAAAGCATCCCACAATCACAGCCTCATAAGGAATCAATCTTGTGTACACCTTGCTCTTGGGCTACCAGATTCCAAAACTGTGAGACAATGAAATTCTGTTGTTTTGTCATCCAGGTTGTGGTACTTTGCTATTGCAACCCTAACATGCCATGATACTCACTTATTAAAATGTACCCAGTATCTTTCCATGACAGGTAAGATCTGCCTTACCTTGAGGACTTCTCCAAAGAATGCCAATTTATTTCTGTGCAATAACACTAGCATCCACAATGTTGAGTGAGTCCTGATGTAAACTGTGGCCTTTACTTAATAAATAGGTATCAATACAGATCCATCAGTTGTAACAAACATGCTATTGTAATACAAAGTGTAAATAATTGGAGACACTGTGTGTGTGTGTGTGTGTGTGTGTGTGCGCGCGCGCGCGTGAGGCAGGGCAGGGAGGGTGGTGTAGATATGTGGGAACTATAATTTTGATGAAGTTTTCTCTCTGTATTTTTGGATTATCAATGCTCTAAAAATAAAGCCTATTAGTTTTTTAAAACATCCAAATAATTTTAACAAACACTTTATCAAAGAGGATATACATATTGGAAAGAGGTATGTAATGTCATTTGTCATTAGAGAGATGCAAACAAAAACCAAAGAAGTTTGCAATACACACTTATTACAATGGCTAAAATCCAGCAGTCTAAAATATCAAATGTAAGAGAGGATATGGAACAACAGAAATTCTCATTCCTTGCTAGTTGTGATGAAAACTGATACAGCCGCACTTTTAAATCAGTATTTTATGCACCTCTTCCTATGACATGGTGAAAGCTACAAGTATAGGAACTGAAAGAAGAACATAGTTGCCAGGGGCTTTGCAGAAGTGCGGTGACTGACCTCAAATGGGATGCACAGGAGAATTTTAGGTTGATCAAACTGGTCATTACGATAGTCAGGTGGTACATATGGGCCTCCATGCATTTGTCAAAATACCTATAACTTCACATAATAGTTACATTTGATGTGTGTTTTTGAAATTTTTTTTGAACTTTTATCTTACATTCAGGGATAGAAGTGCAGGTGTGTTACATAGATAAATTGTGTCATGGGGGTTTCTTGTATAGATTATTTCACCACCCATCTGTTAAGCCTAGCACCCATTTGTTATTTTTCCTCATCCTCTCCCTCCTCCCACTCTCCACCCTCTGAAAGGCCCCAGTGTGTGTTGCTCCCTTCTACGTGTCCATGTGTTCTCCCCTCTAGCTCCCACTTATAAGTGAGAACACGTAGTATCTGGTTTTCTGTTACTGTGTTAGTTCACTTAGAATAATGGCCTCTAGCTCCATCCATGCCATGGATTGGGATTTTTTTTAAGTAGCAACAACAAAGAAGACTTTAACCTAGTCTAGGTGAGAGAGAATGTTAACATCATGCACAGCAGTAGTAACGGAGATTGAAAAAGTGGAAGGATTTGGAATGGATTTTAGAGGTTGAAGGAACAAAAGTTGTTGTTGGATTGGATTTGGGGTAAGATAAAGGGAGATATCAAGCATAAAAGTAAAAATTGTGCCCCTTTGATGGTAACAAATATCAAATTAAGACATACTTTGTTTTTTCAATTTTTTGACAGCCTTCATGTGTATTTTGTAATCACTCGGACACATGCACAAACGTTTCTTATTCCTTGAAATCTGGGAATGCCGTCCCCTTCTTCAACCTGTTGCCCCACAATTCTGCATTCATGGCACCTATGATACACCTTCAATGGCAGTGGCAGCATGTTCAGTGAAGGCTGAATCTAAGTGAGAAATAGGAACTGAAGGTGAGTCATTTGGGGCATGTTTGGAGAAGGGTTGTGTTCACTCCTTTAAAAGGTCCCTGACACTGACCCACTGATTCAATCCCAAGAACATTAGTCCCTCTCTCTTCTGGAAGGGACACTTATTTCCAATACCAGGAGGTAAAAGGATAGCCTGCCATTTTCTTTTTACCATCCGTAAGAAATGCTCCCTTCTTAGGACCTCAGAAGAAAAGCTCCATGAGGATAATTCCCAAGGACATGTGGGCCAGAGCTGGAATTTACCCACCAGCTGCCTCCCATTCTGGGAGAAGAGCTTCCTTGTCTGTGGGTTTCCACCTTGAGCGCTGAGGTTTGATCCACGAATCCTGGCTATGAGCAGAGGCCCACTGCCCCTGGGACACGGAGACAAAGCTAAGGAAGGAAGTCAGCTCATGAACAGCTGAGTTGATCCTGACCATAGTGGGTGCAGAGAACCCCAATCCTCAGGGTAATCTCTGGCAAAGCCACAATCAACTGTTTTTGGAATTTCAGGGCTCATGAATCCTTCTGAGGGTCCTGCCAGGAGTAAGAGCAGCTGAAAAGAAGTATGTGGAGCTCTTATCCATGTGGAGAGGGAGATGGGCCTCTACTCCTATCATGTGAGCAACCTGGCACTGCCACTAAGTTAGTAAAGTGTTTGTGGACCTGGTCAGGGTGTCTGTCATCAGCACAACAGCCCTCCATCATGACGTTCCGGAATAGAACTGTTAGGTTATATTGCTTGAATCACCAGGGTTCCAGAGGTCAGCAGGTGGACGGGTCAAGTAAGAGGGGGAATAAATCCATCATTGTCCCAGGTAGCCTCCCCCCAGCTACTACTGAGATCTAAGTTCTACTCTCACAAAGAAAAGGCTTGTGAAAGCAGCTAGGCCTTCTATGGGTGAGACAAAGGGGAGAGAGGAGGTGCCATTTCCTCTGTTCCTCTTTGACTCATATCATCTCGCTCCTCTTGTTATTAAAGTGACCATTGACCCCAGAGTCTTTCAGTTCTTTCACCTCCAGCCTTACTGGTGCTCTAATTTACTGCCATCTCACTAAAAGATAATCTATACAAAGACTTATTTATTATTCTGTGCAGTTCTGTGTTTATGAAGTTTTTATAATAAACATTTTTAGAGTAGATTTTGAATTTCCCTATAATTGCATTTTTTGTATAATATGAAAAAGGGTTCCACTTACATTAAAATTTTTTATATGGATATTCAGTTGTTCCACTGATATTTATTTCAACAAGACAGTCTCCTGCTCTAACGCTGCAACATTTTTTAATCTTTAATCAATTAAGCTTGCATTTATACATGTTTCGTTGCTTTTGTTTTTCAGGACTTTCCATTCAGTTCCATTGGTCTATCTGTTAATCCCTGCACCCAAACCTCAATCTCTTCATTATAATAGCTTCTTTGTAATTTTTACTATCTGTTGGACGAACTGCTCTTTTTCAAAATTGTATTGACTATGCTTGGCTATTTGCATGTCTTTATATTTTAGAATAAGGTGATTCATACATGCCTTCATGTCCAAAGGCATTTTGTTGTTCTGATTTGACTCCAGGCTAATCACTTTTAACTTCATTTCTGGTATTCCACACACACTGGGGTGGGGAGTGTGTCCCCCAAGATGTCAGACAACCTTGCTGCTATGACTTTGCTGGGTTCAGCCCACATGGATGCTCTTACAGTTTGGAGTTGCCCATTGGTGCCTGCAGCTGTTCCGTGTGCATGTTGCAGGCTGTCAGTGGCGCTACAGTTTGATGAGAATGTAAATTAGTCCAGCCACTGTGGAAAGTAGTCTGGAGATTTCTCAAAGAACTCAAAACAAAGCTACCAGTCGACTCAGTAATTCCATTAGTAGATATATACCTAAAGGAAAAGAAATCATTTTCCTTTGAATAAATTGCCAGAATCTTCGTGGTGATGGAAATATTCTGTACCCTGACTCTATCAATGTTAATATCCTGCTTGTGACATTGTATTATGGTTTTGCAACATGTTACTAGTGAATACAATTAGATATGCTCAATCTCTATAGTTTGTTTATAAATTTAATGATATTTAGTTGCAGAATCTTCTGTATCTATCTTTTGATTATCATCCTGGGTTTGTAGTCTTATTATTAAGTGTTCTTCCTCCCTTTGATTCTACATACGGTGTCCTCGGCTTTCTTCTAAGAATCTATTAGTACAGCTGTAATTCATTTGGGAGAATGACTTAATATATGAATCTGATTTGTTTTTCCACATGGATATCAAGTAGAAAAAGTCCCTTTTATTGAAGTAGTAATCTTCTACTCTTTACTATCCTTTTTATGTTACACTTTCGTTATCTGATCGTGAGCATTCATTTTTTCAAATAATCATTTAAACCATCTCCTCTTATTGAAGTTTTTTATTTGGCTTATCAGTTGATTGCTGAATGTCAAATGATTAACCTCAAAGATATGAATACTACTTTATAACATGTTAGGCCTATTTGTCAAGTTTAATTCTCCCATCAAAAAAGAAAACTTAAAGACAAAGAATGTTTTTGATGACATGACATTCCATATTCAACTAATGTGTTTTAATCGATTTTCTGATGTCAAAATGTATGTTCTCAATCTTTTCTTGTTTTTTCCTCTACTGAAAACTGGAAAAGCTCCTCATTATCAGTTCAAATCCAGACTGTGTTCTAGCATTGAAAATTTTATCACCAAGCTGTGCCAAACTTGTCACTTAGACCATTCAGAGTCTCGGCAGTAATTCTTGCTTTTACAACCCCATTCTTTACTATTCCTGGTGCACACCTACTCCTTCTTAAGCAATCCAATCGTGAACAGAGCTTTTGGCACATCCCTCCTCACAACTTGGCCCACCTTGAGGCCAGATTCCTTGTCAATTTCCATCAGGCCAAGATCCTCAGTGGTTGGAAGTTTGTATTTTCTATCATTTATCTCCAACCCTGTACAGTGTTCTTCATGAAACAGACATTTGATGAATGAAGTATTCTATTATCAAAAACTTTCTTTTGAGTTGAAAAGAAAATATGACTGTATATACTCCCTCATTTTGCTGATTGAGAAACAAAGACCAGAGTGGTGGTGTGAATGTTTACGTTTGCTTAGATGCACAGAGCCTAAATTAAAATCCAATTCTGCTGGACTGCCAGTGCAATGTACTCTAGAGGACTTCAGGCCGCTGTTATCCATCAGTGTTTTGCTAAATCACCCTCCGTCTCTTTCTCTTCTACCCTCTTTGCTCTATAATCATATGCCTTTTTTCGATTTTAAATTTTTATTTTTATTTCTGTTTTTTGTAGGTGCATATAGTTGTATACATTAATGGATTACATCAGATATTTTGATATAGGCATGTAATGCATAATAATCACATCAAGATAAACAAGGTAACCATCACCTTAAGCATCTATCCTTTGTATTACAAACAATTCAGTTCTTCAATTTCTTTTGTTCTAGGCTTTCTCTTTAGCTTTCTTACATTTGTATATATCTTAAATTCTCTATGGACTTTCTCCTGCGCCATATCCTCTTATCAATTATTGTAACCTTTAACATTTTTGTATAATGCTTTCCAAAGCATATTTAAAAGCAGGTACATATTCTCTCCATGGCTGTGCTTTGAGATAATAATATTGGAGATGAAATCCTCTTAGCTGAGAAAAGGAAAGACTGGTGATATGCCATTCCATCAAAAAAATTACAAACCAATTTTTCTCTTAAAATATTCAATTTTTAAAATGTTTTTGATTACTGTACTTCTTAAGTGTGAAAAATTGTCTCCTGGACCCATTTTTCTCAGAAGGAAATGAATTGCGATCCATATTTGAGATATTTCAGGCTCCTCAGCACTATGGCTCCTATTTGGGAAACAGGAGCCAGGGTTGGAGAAATTAAATCATTGAGCTATTTAGTTTCCTTACAATGCTTCTAAACCATCTAAGCTTTAAAAACTTCTTTCAAGGTATCTGCTTTTCCCCTATTCAAGTATAATTAGGGTTGATTGACTGCCAGAGATTAAAGGAGCTGTAACTTTTCTGTAATTCTCAAAAGTGTTACAGGCATTAGAAGGTGAAGCCATCCCTTGGTTGGCAACAACACACTTATAGATGATCTAAAAGAGACGAATGAGTGGACTGCTTTAAATTAAATGAAAATACTTAAATACCTGTGTGGCTATCATCAAAATAAATATGGCAATTTTACTCAGTAGTGCTAATCACAGAGGTTTCATTAGTTAAATAAAAACAAACAAACAAAAAAAACAAAGATTTCATTGGTGACCTGGATATATGTGTTTTTCAGCATGCCATATTTATATCCACAGATAATTTTTCCTCAAAAAGAAAAGCTTGCTTTGCTATATGTGCATTTTTTACATATGAATGTTGATTTCTGCTTCAGAGAATGTAGCTTTTTGACAGTAGCCTCATCATAAATGTCCGTGGTAGCAACAGCATTTATTGAAGAGACTTTAGGATTTATAGGGCAGCCCTACAAGATCTGTTTTCATGTGCCTTCTGTGATGACTTCTCAATGCTCTTTTGCTAGATTAATGGTAATATTGCCTCGTGAACATATTGATTTTGTAATATTTTGTGAATTATTTTGCATTCCCTTATGCCATATCGTTTTGACTCTTTTTTAACCTCGTTTTTCTTCAATGGAGTTCTTCAAATTATATGACATATGGCTCAACCAAAATGCCAAAAAATTAAAAATCAAATTATGTGGATATTAAGTATTTTGTAGTGAAACAAGACTTACTGCAATTCCTCATCTATGAGCTCCATATGTGTCAATTCATCACTATAGCAGTCTTGTCAGTTTTTACCTTGGTAAATAATTATTTCCACATCTAGTCTTCTAGGGGGCTTGGCAGGGTATCTTGCCACCTGGTCCACATTAATGAATACACAAACTGCTTATGAACTGTGGCTATGCTGCATTTTCGGCTGACTGATATCACACGTACATGCAGAGTGATTATACTGTTCGAAGCTCCATTTTCACATGAAGGCATTTTCTTCACACTTTGTAGAAAACCGTTTTTAGTTTGTCAGGAAAGGCTAGCAGATTGCCAGCCTAACAAGTGCGGAAAGGATGGTTATTTGTTTATGTCTGGGGCCACACTAATATTAAATAGATGGCTTGTCAGAATCATCATCTTTGGGTTATTTTACAGCTTGCGACTAATATTTATGGGCATGCAACAATCAGAATATCATGACCAGATGCCAGTAAGGAAGCCATTATATTTCTTTCCCTGGGAAAATTGTTTCTGTGACTACACATCCAATAAGGTCATGTTGATATGGTTTGGCTCTGTCCCTACCCAGCTCTCACCTTGAATTGTAATAATCTCCACACGTCAAGGGTGGGACCAGGCGGAAATAATTGAATCATGGTGGTGGTTTTCCCCATACTGTTCTCCTGGTAGTGAATAAGTCTCACTAGATCTGTTGGTTTTGTAAATGGGAGTCCCTTTGCCCTTCATTCATTTTCCACCATGATTGTGAGGCCTCCTAAGCCACATGGAACTGTGAGTCCATTAAACCTCTTTCCTTTATAAATTACCCAGTCTCAGGTATATGTTTATTAGCAGCATGAAAACGAACTAATACACATGTCAAAACAAAAATCAGTGTTGTTATTCTCCACAACCCTATGTATCACCTAAGTATGGCTTCTTTTGATATTAATAGAAAGCTCTTTTATAGCAAAGGTATGAACATATGACTACGTAACACTGTGATGCTTTAATGTGTGTGCATGCAAACACATACATAAATTTGTGTTTATTTTCAAAGGAAGAATGGACTCCAGTTATGTACATTTGTTTTTAAAATGTACATCTGATTGTATGATTTCTTGAGTGGGTATCTTATAAACATCCATTAAAAAACCAGAAAGCCACAATGATCTTATCTTTTGCGAATACAACATAACCATGAGTTTTCTTGCTATCTAGACAAATGCTGTTACCATCTCATTTCTGTGTCAGTTTTATGTAGGCAAGGCGTACAAACACACACTAACAATTGTCTCTAGCAGATGCTGGCACTTCATTCATATAACCTTTCATTTGAATTTTTAAAAAATAAGGCTGACTGTACTGCTTATGCATGATACATTGGAGCGTTCTGAAGACTTACAATACAGGTGTGCATTCTTACTTCTCTGTCTGAGAGTGTTCTCTGATCATCCTGGACAGGGGCAGACTGGAAGTGCTATGTCAGTATCATCCCAGGAGTTACCCTCAACAAATGAGGAACAGAAATCATTGAATAAATATCCCAGCTTCCTCATTTCTTGGTAGAATAATTCTGAGACATGATCCACACAGCCCCTCAGAGGATGGCCAACAGGGTGGAGTCCCATTTGCCCACAGTGGTAACCTCGTCATCAATGTAGATTTTATCGACTCTCCTCCCTTCCCTTTCTCCTTTCCTCATTGTCTCCAGTGCTTTCTGTGATGACTGCCAAAATAAGCAACTTACAGTGAAATCTTTACCTCAGAGTTGACTTTTGTAGGAACCCAAATTAAGACATTGACTTTAGCCAATAAAATAATGAAGACAAACACTTAGTGAAAAATTCTTATTCTAGATCCCTAAGGGGTAGTATTTTCATTTTATTGCTTTCACCAATGTTAGCTAAATAATGCTCCCTTCATTTGAATAATTAAAAAATAAAGCTGACTGTACTGCTTGTGCATAATCATTTGCTAATCTCTTTTTGGAGATTTATCCTATTAATTTTATTTAAGCTACCATCTCTATGCAGATAACTCCCAAGTTTACAGTTCCATTAAACCTTCTCCTATTTTCCATTCTCCACTTGTCCTTGGCCTATGTTTACTGGGATCATGTTTTTGACTGAAAAATCAAACATTTCTAAGGTTTAATTATTCATCCCTTTTCCCTTTCTCCAAACTAGCTATCCTTTCTAACTCACCAGCAGTTCCTTACCTCCAATCTTCTATCATCTGCTGTCAACTCTACTTTATCTGTTCTATCCAGTCAACAATCAAGTGCATATCACTTCATAATACCTTGCATGACTGTCTTTATATTTTCCTGTTGCTCACTTAGTTCCAGCTTAGGTTCAGACTATGATAGTAACTTCATAACTTTTTTTCTGCCAATTTCCTGGCCCAAATACTTCTTATTTACCAATATGATTTCATCTTCCTAAAACTCTGCCCACTGCATATGGAATGAAGTCCAGACTTCTTAGAAAGACATTCAAATGCCTCCAGAAAGTAAATTGTCTGCTGAGTTCCCAGTATTTTCCCACTTGAACACTGCATTCTAGCCAGCAAGATTTATTCACTCTATCCTTGATACATGTGATACTTTCCATCTTTAATAATTTCCTCTAACTTTGTGGTCTGATGGCTGTTTATTCATATCTGAATCTTTGTCTAATTCTCACAAAGTTTATTTCTAGAAAATTCCAATCACTTCATTTACAGGTGGGTAAAACCAGGCCTGGAGATGTGGTGTGATTTGCTTAAAGACATGGATATTAAGTAACAGATGCAAGAGAGAGTAGAACAAAGTTTGCAAGGGAGTAGTGTATTAATAATTCCAAGCCATCTCCTCCTGACTTGCCAGGGCGATGATTTTCCGTATGATTTGTGTTACAATTAATAGTATGCCTGAAGCTCACTATTGCTTTAATTATTTGAAATGTAGACCCAAACTATTATTTCAATTTAATATAATTTTCTCCCAAGGTTGATTCAAAACTTTTGAAGAACAGGGACCATATATTTTACTTCTTTATAGAGTTCAAATAATGGTAATGAGGTAATGATTATGGAATTCTAACAATATTTTTTAGTATATATTATGCGTCAGACGCTGTGATAAAGTCATTTTATATACAATTCCATTTAAGTTTCATAATAACTTTATGTGGCAATACCATTATCATTGCCTTTGTATATAAAACAATGAATCACAAAGAAGTTAAATAACTTCAAGTTCACAAAGCTAGTAATTATCATGGACAGCCTTTAACATTATGCTTGTATAAATAAAATTCCTGAAATCTTTAACTTGCAAAAACAATTTGATAATTTGGAATTTTTGGCTGTCGAATAATCATAGTTTCTTCACTGCTTCTCATTTTGTTCACAATGTAAAATGTAACGTGTGCACTACATTTATTGCTTTACTTTGATAATTCTATAATCCTTGGTTTAGCATGTAATCACAATTCTCCAACAAAATCAACATGAAAGAGATAGTTGTCACCAAGGATGACCTACAAAGGTCACGTTTACCGAAGTCACTGCTTCTGGAAATCAAGAGAATATGGTGCTCTGAGGTGGACGATGGATTTTTTTCTGCTTATGGGAATGTTTCTCTATTTTTTAATCTTGTGGATATATAGTAGATGTATATATGTCCGGGTTACATGTAATATTTTGATGCAGGCATGCAATGTGTAAAAGTCATATCGGGGCAAATGGGGTATCCATCACCTCAAGCATTTATCCTTTGTGTTTCGAACAATCCAGTTATACCCCTTTAGTTATTTTAAAATGCACAATTAAACCATTTTTTACTATAGTCACCCTGTTGTACTAGCAAATACTAGGTCCAATTCATCAATCTAACTATACTTCTGTACCCATTACCCATGCCCTCTCCCGCTGTCCCCATTACTCTTTCCAGCCTCTGATAATCATTCTTTCTACTCTCTATCTGCATGAGATCAATTGTTTTAATTTTTAGCTTCCACAGATTAGTGAGAACATGTGATTTTTTTTTTTCCTGTGCTTGGCTTATTTCACTTAACATAATGACCTCCAGTTCCATCCATGTTGTTGCAAATGACAGGATCTCATTCATTTTTATGGGTGAATAGCACGCCACTGTGTATATATGCCACATC
Source organism: Hylobates moloch (assembly GCF_009828535.3). Classification (NCBI taxonomy): domain Eukaryota; kingdom Metazoa; phylum Chordata; class Mammalia; order Primates; family Hylobatidae; genus Hylobates; species Hylobates moloch. The sequence continues at coordinate 121,867,048 of NW_026652282.1, forward strand.
GTCTTTATCTGTTCATTTGGTTGATGGACACTTAGATTGCTTCCAAATCTTGGCTGTTGTGAACAGTGCTGCAAAAAACATGGGAGTGCAGCTATTTCTTTGATGTACTGATTTTCTTTCTTTTGGGAATATACCTAGAAGTGGTATTGCTGGATCCTATGATAGCTCTATTTTCAGTTTTGGGGGAAACTCCAAATTTGTCTTCACAGTGGTTGTACTAATTAACCTCCCCACCAACAGCGTACGAGGGCTCTCTTTTTGTCCACATTCCTGCCAGCTTTTGCTGTTGCCTGTCTTTTGGTTACAAGCCATTTTAACTGCAGGGACATGATATCTAATTGTAGGTTTGATTTGTATTTCTATGATGATCAGTGTTTTTGAGCACCTAGTCATACACCTGTTTGCCATTTGTATGTCTTCTTTCGAGAAATGTCTATTCAAATCTTCTGCCCATTTTTTACTGGATTATTAGATTTTTTCCTGTAGAGTTGTTTGAGTTCCTTATATATTCTGGTTATTAATCCCTTGTCAGATATGTAGTTTGCAAATATTTTCTCCCATTCTGTGGATTGTCTCTTTGGTGACCAGTTCCTTTGCTGTGCAGCACCTTTTTAACTTGAGGAGATCCCATTTGTCCATTTTTGCTTTGGTTACCTGTGCAGGTGGGATATTATACAAGAAGTCTTTGCCCAGCCAAATGTCCTGGAGAGTTTTTCACAATGTTTTCTTTGAGTAGTTTCATAGTTTCAGGTCTTAGATTTAACTATTTAATCCATTTGTATTTCACTTTTATATGTGGCAAGAGATAGGGTTCTAATTTCATTCTTCTGCATATGAATATCCAGTTTTCCCAGCATAATTTATTGAGGACACTACCCTTTCCCCAATGTATGTTCTTGGAATCATTGTTAAAAATGAGTTCACTGTAGGTGTGTGGATTTGTTTCTGGGCCCTTTATTCTGTTCCATTGATCTTTGTGTCTCTTTTTATGCCAGAACCACATTATTTTGGTTATTATACTATAGCTCTGTAGCATAATTGGAAGTCAGGTAATGTGATTCCTCTAGATTTGTTCTTTCTGGGATAGCTTTGGCTATTCTGAATCTTGTGGGATTTCATATCAATTTTATGATACTTTTTTTTCTATTTCTTTGAAGAATGTCATTGGTATTTTGAAAGATAGTGCATTGAATCTGTAGATTGCTTTGGGTAGTATGGACATTTCAACAATATTTATTCTTTCAATCCATGAATATGGAATACCTTTCCATTTTTGTGTCCTCTTTGATTCCTTTCATCAGTGTTTTATAGTTTTCATTTTTCCAGATCTTTTACTTCTTTGATTAATTCCTAGTTATTTAATCTTATGTGTGGCTATTGTAAATGGGATTACTTTTTTTTACATTGTTCACTGTTGGCATATAGAAATGCTACTGAATTTTGTATGCTGATTTTGTATCCTGCAACTTTACAGAATTTATTAGTTCTAGTAGTTTTTTAATGGAGTCTTCAGGGTTTTTTTTCAAATATAAGATGATATCATCCTCAAAGAAGGATAATTTCACTTCTTTCTTTTCAGCTTGGATGTCATTTATTTCTTTGTCTTGTCTGATTGCTCTAGATAGGACTTCCAGTACTATATTGAATAACAGTGGTGAAAATGGGCAACCTTGCATTCCAGATCTTAGAGGAAAGGCTTTCAGTTTTCCCTCCACTCAGTATGATATAAGCAATACAAGCTGGGGGTCTGTAGCATATGGCTTTTATTATGCTGAGGCATGTTCCTACTATAGCAAGCTTTTCGAGGGTTTTCATCAACAAGTGATGTTGAATTTTATGAAATGTTTTTTCAGCATCAATTGAAATGATCGTATGTTTTTTTCCTTCATTCTGTGATTCGATGTATCACATTGATTGAGTTACATATGTAAAACCATCCTTGCATTCCTGGGGTAAATATCCCACTTGGTCATGATGAATGATCTTTTTATTGTGTTGTTGAATTTGATTTTCTAGTATTTTGTTGAGGATTTTTGGATCAATATTCATCAGTTATATTTGCCTATGCTTTTCTTTTTTCAATGTGTCTTTTTCTGTTCTTCATATCATGTTAATACTAGCCTTGTATATTGAGTTTGGAGGTGTTCTCTCCTTTAGTTTTCTGAGTAGTGTGAAGATGATTGGTATTAGTTCTTCTTTAAATGTTTGGTACAAGTCAGCAGTGAATCTCTTGAGTTCCAGTATTTTCTTTGTGGTGGGACTTTTTATTAAAGCTTCAATCTCATTACTTGTTATTGGTCTGTTCTGGTTTTACATTTCTTCATGGTTCAATCTTCCTAGGTTGTATGTGTCTAGAAAGGTGTCTATTTCTTCTAGACTTTTCAATTTATTGGCATATAGTTTCTCACACCAGCCACTAATAATCTTTTAAATTTCTGAAGTATTAGTTTTAATGTTTTCTTTTTCATCTCTGGTTTTATTTATTTGGAGCTCTCTTTTTTTTTTCTTAGTCTGGCTAAAGTTTGTCAATTTTGTTCATCTTTTCAAAAAATGTCTTTTTGTTTTATTGATCTTTTGTATTTTGTTGTTTCAATTTCACTTATCTCTGCTCTAGTTTTTATTATTCATTTTCTTCTACTAATTTTAGGTTTTGTTTGATTTTGATTGTCTTAGTTATTTTAGATGCATCATTCGATTAGAAGTTTTTCTTTTTCTGATATAGGGATGTACGTATACCTGTAAACTTCCCTCTTAGTACTGCTTTTGCTGTATCTCATAGGTTTTGGTATGTTGTGTTTCCATTACCACTTGTTTCAAGGATTTTTTTCAATTTCCTTTTTAATTTTTTAATTGACCTGGCCGTTCAGGAACATATTGTTTAATTTCCATGTATTTGTATATTTTCCAAAATTCTTCTTGTTGTTGATTTGTAGTTTTAATCCATTTGGGGTCACAGAAGATGCTTGGTATTGTTTTAATTTTTTTGAATGTTTTATGACATTTTTGGGACCTAACATATGGTTTATCCTTGAGAATGATCCATGTACTGAGGAAAAGAATGTGTATTCTGTAGCTGTTGGAAAAAAACGTTCTGTAAATATCTATTAGGTCCATTTGTTCTATAGTGCAGAATAAGTTCCATGTTTCTTTGTTTATTTTCTGTCTGGAAGATCTGTCCAGTGCTGAAAGTGGGGTGTTGAAGTATCCAGCTATTATTGTATTAGGGCCTATCTCTCTCTTTAGCTGTAATATTATTTTCTTTATATGTCTGGGTGCTTCACTGTTGGGTGAATGCATACATACTTATATATAGTTGTTATATCATTTTGAGAAATTGACCCCTTTATCATTATAGGGTGACTTTGTCTTTTCTTACAGTTTTTGTCTTGAAATCTGCTGTATCTGATGTAAGTATAGCTACTTCTGCTCTTTTTTGCTTTCCATTGGCACGGAACGTCTCTTTTCATTCCTTTACTTTTAGCAATAGACCATTATAGTCTATTGCCTACTTGTAGGCAATAGACCATTACATCATGTTTTATTATCCATTCAGCCACTGTATGTCTGTTCATTGGAGAGTTTATTTACATTCAATGTTATTGTATTATTGATTAGTAAGGACTTACTCATGCCTTTTTGTTATGTGTTTTCTGGTTGTTTTTTGGTATTCTCTTTCTTTTTTCCTTTCTTCCTGACTTCATTTTAGTGAAGGTGATTTTCTCTGGTGATACAATTTAATTTCTTGCTTTGGATTTTTTGTATATCCATTATGTTTGTTTTATTTGAGATTACCATGAGGCTTGCAAATACTATCTTATAACCCATTATTTTAAGCTTTTAACAAGTCAACACTGCTTTCATAAACAAATAAAAAGAAAACTAATAGAAATTGTACATCTTAACTTTAACTTCTTGCTTTTTAACTTTCTGTAATTTCTGTTTATATCTTATTTTACAGTATATGTCTGGAAAAGTTATTATAATTACTATTTTTGACTGGTTAATCTTTCTATTTAAGACAAGAGTAGTTTACATATCATAGTTACAGTTTTATAGTATTCTGTGTTTGTTCTGTGTACTTACTGAAAGCAGTGCATTTTGTACCTTCAGATAATTTCTTATTGCTCATTAACTTCCTTTTCTTTCTGATTGAAGTACTCCCTTTAACATTTCTTGTAGGGCCTGTCTGGTGTTGATGAGACCCTTCAGCTTTTGTTTGTCTGGGAAAGTCTTCATCTCTCCTTCATATTCGAAGATTATTTTTTGCTGGATATACTATTCTAGGGTAAAAGTTTTTTTCCTACAGCAATTTAAATATGTCATGCCACTCTCTTCTGGCCTGTAAAGTTTCCACTGAACAGTCTGCTGCTGGACATATTGGAGCTTCATTGTGGGTTACTTGTTTCCTTTTTCCTGCTATTTTTTAGGATCCTTTTTTTTTTTATCCTTTGGGAATTTGATTATTTAATGTCTTGAGGTTAAATCCACTGGGTTTTCTATATCCTTCTTGTCCTTGGATATTAATATCTTTCTCTAGGTTTGAGGAGTTGTTATTATGCCTTCGAGTAAACTTTATACTCCTATCTCTTTCTCTACTTCCTCCTTAAGGCCACTATCTCGTAGATTTTCCTGTTTGAGGCTGTTTTCTTTATCTTGCAGGTGTGCCTCATTCTTTTTTGTTCCTTTTTGCCTCTTCTGACTGTATTTTTAAATAGCTTGTCTTCAAGCTCACTAATTCTTTCTTCTGCTTGATCAAATCTGTTATAAAGAGACTCTGATGCATTCTTCAGTATCTCAGTTGCATTTTTCAAGTGCAGAAATTCAGCTTGATTCTTTTAAATTGTTTCAATCTCTGTTAAATTTATCTGATAGAATTCTAAATTCCTTCTCTGTGTTATCTTGAATTTCTTTGAGCTTCCTCAACGCAGCTATTTTGAATTCTCGGTCTGAAAGGTATATCTCTATTTTTCCTTGGTTGTTCTCTGGGGCCCTATTTAGTTAATTTGGTTAGGTCATGTTTTTCTGGATGGTGTTGATATCTGCAGATGTTTGTTGCTGCCTAGACATTAAAAAGTAAGGTATTTATTGTAATCTTCGTAGTCTGGGCTTATTCATATCCATCTTTCTTGGGAAAGTTTTCCAGGCATTCGAAATAACCTAGGTGTTGTGATCTAAGCCATGTCTTCATTAGGGAGACACTCCAATTACAGTAAAGCTATGGTTCTTGCAGACCCATACAGGTGCTCTTGTTTGAGATCCAGAAGAATTTTTTGGATTATAAGGCAGAGACTCTTGTTCATTTCCCTTACTTTCTCCAAGACAAATGGAGTCTCTTTCTCTGTGCTGAGCCGCTTGACGTTGTGGATAGGGAAAGTCTTTGACGCAAGCATCCCTGTGGCCACTGAGAATGCAGTGGGTGAGACCTGAAGCCAGCAGAGCACTGGGTCTCACTCAACGTTCACTCTATTCATTGCCTGGCTACCATTTGTGTTCACTGAAGGCCCTAAGGCTGTAAAATCAGCAGGCAGGGAAGCCAGACAGGTTATTCTTCTTCCTTTCAGTGAGACAAGCTCTCCTAGGCCCCAGATGGTTCCAGAGATGCTGTTCTGGAGCTAAAAACTGAAGTTAGTAACCTTAGATTTCTACCTGGTGTTGTATTGCCCAGTGGCTGAGCTGGCACTCAAACCATGAGACACAGTCCTGCATATTCTTCCTTTCCCTTTCCACATGCAAAGGAGTCTCACCTCATGTCCAGCACCACCACAGGCCCGTGGGGAGTACTGCTAGGCCTCTATCAATGTTCACTTTAGGCCCAAGGGCTTTTAAATCAGCTTTTGGTTAATGCTGCTTGTGGTGAATGCTGCCTGGTCTGGTCTCACCCTTCAGGGCAGTGGGGTCTTCACCTGCCCAGGGCAGATCCAGAAATGTCATCCAAGATTCAAGACCTGGAATTGGGGACCCTAAGGGCCCACTTGACGCTCTATGCTGCTGTGGCCAAGCTCATACCTAAGGTGCAAGACAAAGTTTCCTTCACTTTCCCCTCCTCTTTTTCTCAAGCGAAAGGAGTCTCGCCTTGTAACCACGAGAGCTGGGAATGTGCTGGGTCTCACCTGATTCCAGTAAGTCTCAGAGTGCCAAGTCCCATAGCTTACTGCTTGGTTATTGCTGCTGGTTATTCAAGGCCCAGGGGCTCTTTATTCAGCCAGTAATGGATCCTGCCAGGACTGTGTCCTTCAGTTCAAGGCTGTGGATTCCCTTCTGGCCCAGGATGTGTCTTGAAATGTCATTCAGGAGCTAGGGCCTGGAATAGGGGCCTCATGACTCCGCCCAGTACGCTATCCTACGGTGGCGGAGTTGGTATCCAAGACGCATGACAAAGTCTTCTCTCCTCTTCCTTCTCCTCTCCTCAAGCAGAAGAAGGGTGTCTCTTTTGACCCGTGAGACGTGCAGCCTGGTGCTGTGGTAGAGGTTGCACAAGCCTTCCCTTAGCTACCCTAGCTGATGTCTCAGTAAGTCGTGTGCCCACCCCCCCAGTCCACTGGCTCTGAGCCTAGCTCTACACTTGGGCTCACGGAGGAGTTGCAGTCCTTGTGGCCTAGACTGCCCTTCAAGTTTATTTAGGGACCCAGGGCACTCAAGCCTGAGGTTGCGAGGCTTGCTGGAACTCAAGTTCCCACTGCTGGTATCGGTGATTTCCCTCTGGCTTGGGCTGATCTATATGATCTCTCCCTGGGTAGGGATCAGTTATGTACATCACAATTCTGCTTTCTGCTGTGACAGGACAGCACTGATTTCATTGAAAAAAATCTCACAGTTGCTGTGTTCTCCCTTCCCAAGGGCACAGATTTTCCTCACCTTGCAGCCACTGTCAAGGTATCGGGGAGGGGTGGTGTCCACAGTTCAAGATGTCTTTCCTCTTTTTTCCAGTGCTTCTTTCAGTATTACGAAGTTAAAACCAAGTTATATGAATGCTTACCTGATTTTTGTTTTTTATAAACGTGCTTTTTTTGTGTAGATAGTTGTTAAATTTGGTGTTCCATCTATTCTGCCTGTTTGCTCTGCTCCCAACAGTACTTTTTTTTTGCATTAATGGTGAAAGCCATGCATCACGTAAGATGACAGTTATGAAATGAGTATGTCTCCTTTAAGATGCTGTAGTGGAGTATCATTAATTCAATAGCTTTAAGAACTCTATGTTGCTTGGAAGATTGAAAGAATTTTTCTGAAAAAAATATCATGTTGCTTCCTAAACTTTCACAAGCCATACTTTCATGCATTGTAAATTCTAGATAAAAAGTTTAGGGTATCAGTGAATATCCACTCTAGTAAAGTTCAAAATATATGCCTAAATTGTTCAGTTAAAAACACAGTGCCCAAACTAGTTGAATGACCTAAATTAGTAGTTCTTAACTCTGATTGCACATTAGAATAAACTTTTTAGCTTTAAAATAAATCCCATGTACAGATGTCTCACCAAGTCTGACAAATCATAATATCTTGGTAGGGGACCACAGGACTGATATTTTTTAGAAACTCAGTCGTTTATTGTGCAGTGAGAGTTTAGAACTACTGACCTAAACAATATTCTGTGCTTAGAATATTTTCATTATAGCATCTTTAAAAAAAGATTTTGCATATGTGTGTGTATATTGTAGTAATGCATTGATTTTCTGTACACATTAGGCAATGTTTTACCCAATGACTGTATGTTTCTTGACTTTTTTTTAACTGTAAACTCTTCAAAATTCCTGTTCTGCTTTTCCGGGCTTAATTAATAGGTAGCTATTGACATCCTACAGCAGACCTAACACAGTTGTTTTATCCTGGTAGATAGCAAACATCTGAAGCCCTAATTTTGCATGCTAGAAAAGCTAACAATTATTGAGTATCTTAGTATGTTGCAGGCCTTGTTCAAAACACTTTTCCTGTATTAAAATATCGACCACAGGTAACCATCTAATAAGATTTTTACAGATGAAAAAATTGTGACTCAGAGAAATTAAAGTACCTTTTAAAGTCATATAGTTAGCCAATTGAAGAACAGGTATCAGAAGTTAGGAAAACAGACAAAAGAATCCATAATATTAATTGCGACCATGTACTTCTCTTTAATGCTTTTTTTTTGAGTCTCTCCGTCTGAGTGCAGTGGGCAATCTCGGTCATGCAAGTCCCCCGATTCACCTTCTCCTCACTGTGGGATACAGGGCCTTTTTGTATTTTTAGTAGAGACGGGGTTTCATCGTGGTCTCCATCTCCTGACCTTGTGATCCGCCCGCCTCGGCCTCCCGAAGTGCTGGGATTACAAGCGTGAGCCACCGCGCCCGGCTGCATTTTTTTTTTTTTTTTTTTTTTTTATAAATTAACATCATTGTTGGAAGACCAGAGAATGAAAGAAATTAGTTACATTCCTAAGACTTGACTATCTGTACTGGCAGGGATACAATTCCTAAGATTCTTGGAGAAACATTTAGATACATTTAAAACTTCTTGGAGTGTTAGAAAACTCAAAAAGAGCAGTTAGGCATGTAAATTTCACATGCTTGTTACCTAGGATTTGCCTTAAGCATAGGAACCAGTGGCAAACTACTTGGGCAATGCATTCTGTTTCTGAAAGTGGCACCAAAAGATATGAGTTTGCCGTTTCCTTCCCTTATGGGATCTTAAATTAAGCTACTCTGTAAAATCTGTTGGGGAGCTTTGAGAAATGCTGATATCCAGGGAATCATCTTCCATAGATGTTGATTCAATTGGTCTGGGATTAGGGCACAGGCATAGGCATTAGTTTTGAAGCTCCCACAGGTGATTCTAACATTTGGCCAGAGTTGCCACACACTGGTATAATTCATCAACCTGAAAAAATAAGAAATGCACATCAGTATTCCGAAATTCTCTTAACAGTCTTGTGCTGCATCAAAGCATGAATGATCTTTAGGTCAGTTGTATTTATGTTGATCTTGATAACTTATACTTCCTTAGCTTGTTAACATTTTATGGAGCTCATATTCACTATTACATAACATTTATATAACTATGACGGTGATAGAGACAGGAAGACAGCCGAAGATCCCCAGTGAAACCCCACCTTCAATCCTAAAACAGCCTGAAGGCTGAAAAACTGGACTGCTGATTCCAGATGAAGCCTGCCCTTTCCCAACTGATTATTTCTGAATAATGCCCACCTGCACACTGGGAGGACAGGGTGGAGCCTCAGGAAGTTCATACCATTTGCAGGGGGTAGGAGCCTGGCCTCTCCTGTTCCTGTGTGGTGACCTGAGAATCAGTTTGTGAGGCAGGAAACCTGCTAGCAGGACTCTCGCTTTGCTGAGTTAATTTTTCCTTTTTCCTTTCCACCCAATAAATTCCATTTTCCTCACCCTTCTATGTATCCGCAAGCCTAATCATTCCTGGTTGTGTGACAAGAGGCCAGTTTTAGCTGAACCAAGGAGAGAGTTCTGCAACATTTTTGGCATCCAGATATGGGGCTTGAGGAAAGGTGAGTAACATGCAAAGAAAAAATCTTTTTTCCTTTCTCTTCTAAGCCTTTTTGTGCTCAGATATCTTGGGAGAGTGGAGGAAATTATGCCTTCCCCCACATCACTCCTGGGGGTCGGGAATGTCGGCCTTTTCCTTTTCCTTCTCTTTTTCAGGATGCACGGGTGAACCAATGGCTCCCCGTCTCCCCTAAGTTTCTCTCCCTGTTAGAGGAACCCATTGGTATAAGAATAAGAGATTGGGCCGGGCGTGGTGGCTCACACCTGAAATCCCAGCACTTTGGGGGGCCGAGGTGGGTGGATCAGGAGGTCAGGAGTTCGAGACCAGCCTGGCCAATATGGTGAAACCCTGTCTCTACTAAAAAAAAAAAAATACAGAAATTAGCCGGGCGTGGTGGCATGCGCCTGTAGTCCCAGCTACTGCAGAGGCTGAGGCTGGAGAATAGCTGGAACCCAGGAGGCAGAGGTTGCAGTGAGCCGGGATGGCGCCACTGCACTCCAGCCTGGGTGACAGAGTGAGACTCCCTCTCAAAAAAAAAAAAAGAACAAGAGGTTCTTCCCCCAGGCATCTTTCCAACCCTGAACTTTAACTTGTTTTTCTTTACCCTGTCAGAAGTCAACTTTTATGTGACACCTTTTTTTTCTTTTTAGAAAAAGTTTTACTAGGCCAGGACCCCAACTATCACTGTTTATATTCTCTGTAAAGTTTTAATTATAAAAAAGGATTTGTCAGGTTGGTCTTAAGCTGTAGCCAATTTGGTGTGCTGTGCATGACTTTCTGTAAGGTCAGTATCAAACTTTGCTGCAGGCCTCCATCTTGTTTTACATCCTCGGGAGAGTGACCTGTAACCACGTGGCAATGTTTTGTTTAGCCTCCACCATTTTATAGTAACAACCAGGTTCAAACCTGACTTAGGGAATGAGTACTTTTGGGTTGATATCTGTGTGACTTTTGCTACTTGCTGATTCTCTTCCCCTCCATGAACAACTTCTAGTCTTTTTCTTAAATCTTCCTTTCTCTGGGTTACCTTTAAAGGTTCTAAATTTTGTAAGAACTCCTTAGCCCCTTTGAAATACCTTATACACTTGTGGTTAAAGCATAACCTTAGTTGAGGCATGTTGGTTTCACCTGTGAAGTGACCTTCAGTAGCGTTTGAAAGCCAGAAATATTGGCAGCTTGTTGCGGCTGAAGTTGGGTAATAAGGGAGTTAAAAGGATTTTCTTAGAGAGTACTCAGCTTAATTTAAAGTGAATATCCAACTTACAGATATATTGAAAAAGCCTTTATGTTTTTCTTTTCTTGGATCTTGTTTTACTGGAAAAAAAGTGTTTTGTTTTTTTTTTAGTCGACTGAATTATTTTTCTCTATTTTGCCTTGCCACTTTTAATGCATGCATGAGATGGGAGAGAACTGTTTCCCTCATTTAACCCCAGGAATTAAAAGTGGATGAATCCCTCTCAAAAACCTGTTTTTGTCTCCTACCTATGGCTGTTTATTAGGCTTTAGAAGCTGCATGTTCTCCTAGCTCTGTCTCTTAAAGGGCTCCACCCAGAGGCCAATAATCCAAGTAGGAGAATGGCAAATTAAAGATCTTATGTCTGCTGGATTTTCTTCTGCCTGTGTAGTTATATTTCATGTTGTGTGTGTGATGTCCATAAAAAAAGAGTTTTAATTGGCACAAAGGAAGACAAGCACTTGGATCAAATATTTTGTAAAGGGAAGATAAAAGCTGTGGTACCTTTTAGTTCATGTGACTTTAATCTTTGAGAAATAAAAACAGCATTAAAGATTTTGATAGAATGCAGATATCATCAAAATGTAAATAGGTGAACTAAATTATGCAGGACTGATACTACTTTTGCTAAAGATTTTAAGGTTACAAAGTGACTTTTTGGTTTTTTGAGAATCTTTCAACTTGCTGGCTTCACAATTGGTAAGGCCTGGGGACATATGGAATTAACCATACCCTTAATCGTGCTGGAAGGAGACAAACCTTGGCTGCACCTAGCACATAATTAAAACAACTTACCAGGTTTTACATTAAAGTTAAAATTGCTAGGAGTTACCATTATAACATGTAATTTAAACTACTGGAAATAGATTTACCTGCAAGGTGTGTAAGAACAGTACGATGTGTTTTTAGTAAAAAATTATAAGAAGGTGCAGAAATAGGGTTCTTGCCTAAGGTTAAATGATTGTTTTGAATTAGATAAGGTAAAGCTGGAGATTTAAACATGATGGAAGGATTGTTAAAATTATTCTTGCAAAAGAAATTCTGTGTGTGAATATATTGACTAAATTCAACAGGGTATTATATGGTTTCTCCATAAATTTAGCATTGAAATAAAAGCACAACAAAGTACTCTTAAGGCATTAATCTGCTCTTTAGCAAAATTTGTAAAAGATTATAAAAGATTTTTGCTTTTTTAAATTTCAAAGTCATCATTTTGGCAAAATAAATAACATGATAATCTGGAATTCTATTTCAAAACATCAAGTGTTTTAAACATCTAACATATTTAACAGGATTCCCAAATTCGAACTTCAATTTCAAAATTGTCTTGCCTGACACCTGGCTTTTGGATGCTACAGAGGGCCTCTGGAGCATCCAAAAAAGCAGTAAACAGGATTATTTGATATGTTTAGTTACATGAGATTGCCAACATAGTGTTTAATCTTCTTTAGGTTATATTTTGGTGAATAATACTAATATATGTTCCAAAACTGTATGGGATTTCTAAAGTTCTAATATTTAAAGTATATGCTATCATAATTAAGGTTGCAATGTGAAGTTATTGTAAACCACAGAGATAACCAAACTTCTTTGTCAATTTTGTTTCTAGCTGTAACTACACTGGACATTTTGTTATCCACAGACAATTGATATCTTGTTTTAATCCTTTTCAAAAGGTGGTGTATAATAAACTATAGGACTCTGATAGGTGCTCTCAAATACAGGTTTCTGATAACTTTGGGGATTGTGACATTGGAATAAAGGAAAATGTACAGGACTTGTGAAGAGCTAAAATCTTCATGAATATCAAGCAAAACAAGAGTTAACTAAATGGACTGAACTCAGAAAACTGAAGCAATCTTTTTGACTTTTGCATGGAATATTGCTGATCCTTGTTTTGTTTTTCAGAGTCAGAGAAACTTATTTTGAACTATTTACAGCTTTTCATAATTGAGTAAGGTATACTCCTGTGATGAAAATTTGGAGCATATTTGTCTCTCTCTCTCTGTCTCTCTTTGCCTGGCTTCTCCAGAATTTGGAAACTAGCTGTGAGCATTCTGAACTTATGGCAATATAGTTGTTTGCATCAGTGCAATAAGAATCCATTTCCTTTTGCAACAGGACTCAATTGTAGAAATTGGTTGTTTTACTGAGGCTTTGACTAGAAGGGTGTGCTTCCCTTTAAGGAGTCAAGCTCAACTTGCAGAGCTGATAAAAGCCCCTTGGGAAAACTGGCCTCATACCCTTATCTATGCAGTTACTGTACTGGGTTCCTGACCTGTGGTAAGTAAAGAATGACACTTTCTGACAGGCCCAGGAGCTCCAAGTTTATCTTTGGACCTTAATAGGAGAGGATTACCCAAGTCACAGGTATTTGAGGATACAAACCCATTGCTGGGCTGGGCTTTAAAAAGTTTTATCTGAGATTCCTTGTGGAACAGAATTCCATCAAAGCCAATCTAAAAGGCCTATGTAGAAATAATTATTCTTGCTGCACTTTATGCAAATAATCAGGCCAAGTATAAGACTAAAGTCTATTTTGTAAATAACTCAGTCCTATCACTATTTGTTTTTTAACAAAAATGAGGACTGGAGAGAGAGAAATTATATTCAAAACTTATCATACATCTGTCATTAAATTCTACACTCAGTTATTTTTAGGTTTTTGCCTACATTTTAAACTAACTCTGCTTGTTCCAGTGAACAAACCAGCAGTCTCCAGATGCAGCTCAAAAAGAACAAAAGGGACGGGTCATGTAAAAATCTGGATCAATATTCTACTTCTGAGCAATTTTTCTGCAAATCCTGCTAGGTGATGGGAGTAAATAGAATGCCCATCAAACAGAGGTTTCCTTTTTGGGAAAGTAAGACCAAGTGAGCTAACCAAAGCCAAGTCCCATGCAACTAAATCTTAGCAAGCATAACTATAGCCACCAGTTGTCTGGGCATGTTGTAAGATATCCTTTTTTCCCCCTTGTTGTTGGAGGACTCAATTCCACAGCTTCACCTTAGCATTTGGCTTATGATAAGCAGTCTAAGTAACTACCCTGAGACACATTTTTGTCCCGAACTCAATTCCAAGCTTCAGTTCAAAGCTCTAGGAAAGAAAATGGGATCTGAGGGATCCAGAGACAGATGATAATGGAAGTTAAAAGGCACAGAACAGGGAAGAATGACTGATTCCTGACCATTAAGCCAAGCTTCCCATTTCATGGATAAAGGTCATGCTAATATCTATGGCATAATTCCCAAGGTCTATGGAATTCAAAGGATACTGACAGCAAGTGAGATAGGGCATATGTGGATAAGAGTGGGTACTGCTACCCTCTAGGCCCCCCTGTTAATATGGGTGAAAGCCACTTTGACACCCATGGATGCACCCTGTTGTGGTCTCTGGGACTTGGGAATACAAGGACGAAGGAAAGAAACAGGAACACTTTGCTTTTCTTCCCTCACATACCCTGTGAGGCTGTGTATTGTTAAAATTTTGGAATTTATTTAGGTAATGTTTACTCAAATATGTATGATTATCATCATGCAAACAAGTTTTCAGAAACAGCAGTGAAGACAACCTGTTCAGTAATAATTTAGATTTATTCTGCAAAAAAATAATTAGTGGTTTTCTTCTTTATTTCTTTGTTTCTGCACGGGGCACATATTAAAAGTACTAGGCAATTGTTGTTATTTCCCTGTACACTATTAAACCTGCTCATTAGGGATGGATGCACTGGCTAACCCAGGGTGATGGCTAGGTTTAATAGTGTGATTTATTAAACATTTCATATTTACCTAGTTTGTGAGCTAGAGGCAATCCAAATTAAAATCGATGAAGATAAAATTAAATGATAAAGAATCAATGAAGGTATTTACAACAAAAATGAGGTATTTACAAATGTTATTCGTAGATGTTAATCAAATGCCATTATTTAATTGTTAGTGGATCTGAAATGTATTTCATAGTCATTGTGTTTTCAAGCCATGTTTTCTTCTGTGTCCTGACTCTTCGAATCTGAAATGAGGAGATTCAGGAAGGGGAATTTGAATCTGTTTGTATTTTCTTCTCTTGACTTAAAATATAGGGGAAGAAAGAAAGTGGTTGGCCCTGGCCATGTCTGCTTCACTCTGTCATTTGTATTCCTCTAGAGTCCCTAAAAGAGAGTCACTCCTAGGGTCTGGATTAGACCTTATTTTTGCCTTCTAAATACCAGGAAGCCATTGCTCATTTCTGGTGGTGAAATATGCTCTTCATTTATTTATTTTCCCTGGTTGTGGAGTAGATTTATTCTTACTATTTTCCTAGCTCATGGTGACCTATGGCATGCTATGTAAGATGATTGGCTGGAAACTTGCTAGAGGGGTCTCGAAAGCATGGGTTCTGGAGTCAGGAAGCCTTGTGTCAAATCCTGAGTAACTTTGGTGAGATCACTTAACCTCTCTGTGCCTCCGTTTCCTTATCTGTAAAACAACTCTAACAGTCACATACCTCTCACAGGATTGTAGTAAGAATTAAATAACCTAGTACATGAAAAGCACTTATCATTGTGCCTACATCATGGTAATTACAAGTATATCATTTTTATGATAATAATACAGGAATACATTCAATGACCTTGTCTTCCTCATCTCTGTCTTCCAAACCATTACCACATCGTGAAAAACTGTTTTTCAAACTCCAGGTGGCAATGCATTAGTGATTTGAGAGATCAGTTTTTTGGCATGTGGCTTATATTATTTTTTCAGTTGAAATAGAATAGAAAAATACCAGAGCTCATCACACATAGGACAAATATCATTCCATGAAATGTTTGGTTCAACTCTGTGTATGTGTGTGTGTGTGTGTGTGTGTGCGCGCTAACTCACAATTTGAAATGGATTTTATGCCATGTGCACATTTTATCTGTCTCACTAAACCAGAGGAAAAGGAAAAACTTCAATGGAGTCTACAGCCATTTACCCAGTGCCAACATGCCCAAGGTGTATGTCCTCTAGTTGATACATGCGACTCGATAGAGAAAAAAAAAACCCAAAAAATGCCTACCTCCAAAGTCTGTGATATATATTCCTGGTAGCTTAAAGAGCAAATGCATTTATTAAACAACTACTCTTGGGGGCAAGATGTGTTTTGCAATATGATCCAAAGGAAAGAGTTGTCAAATTTGGACATGAGTGAATATTTGACGGGAAGACTTTCTTTCTAAGGATGCTATTATAATGAACGTTAGCAGCTCTCCTTTGCTAGATATGACAGTCTAATGATATGACATTGCTAAAGTCAGCAATCTGTCTGCCTGCTCTCTTGGTTGGATGCAAACACGGTTGTATCTTGCTTTATACAAGAGATAAATATACAAGAATCTCTATAATTTACAGGAGGATTTAAAAAACCTTATTGTAAAATAAAACAACTTGGTGTATTGTGAGTATCTTTTGACAAATTTCTCAGAATTTCCCTCTACTCACCAGAAAATTTCCTCCATGTCTCATCACAATTTGAATATAAATGAATTCAAATTCACAAGCATCACGCAACATTAACTGCTTCGTATTCTTTCCTGAATAATGCACAGACTTCCATCCAAGTCCCTCCAAGGCATATCTTCGACTTTCCCCAAAGATGCCTTAGTTTTTCATAGATATGATACTATAAGGATCTTCCCATCAAGTTGCTCTGATTGATGTAGAATATTCCAAAAGCCACTTGAGAGCAGTACCTCACCCTTGCCTCTGCGACCAGCACCTTCATGAGAATGTTGTCATTTGTGGCTAGGGTAGAACCCTGGGTGCTTCCAAAGTGGCAAACCCTATGTGTAATCAAGCACTGCTGGATTACTGCAGTTTCTCCTGCACTGGAGCCATGTCGTCCTCCACGAGAAATGCAGAGGTTGTCCCTCTTTCCAAACGGGTCATACTATTAGATGTGAGGTTTCATGCAGGGCTGCTTTTATGCTTTTGTGCATAAATCTTTTGCCAAAAGACTTCCTTGAACTTTGGTCTGAAGCTTCTTCCTCCTTATGTGTCAAGCAGGAGTCCATGAGGCTGGCGAGGCCGCTGATTTGTATTAGCCACCCCAGGAATGATACCTAGGTGTCAGAAGCTTTGTAAGGGCCTACAAAAATGCTTGACATCTGAATCTTTAAAAAAACTTCAAAACTACAAAAAGTGATATACTTTGGATATCTGTACCATCCAAATCTCATGTTGAAATGTAATCCCAAGTGATGGAGGTGGGTCCCGGTGGGTGGTGTTTAGATCATGAGGGTAGATTCTGGAGCAATGCTTGTACAGCCCGTAGAACAGTAAGACGATTAAATCTCTTATCTTTGAGAATAACCCAGTCTCAGATATTTCTTTATAGTAATGCAAGAATGGCCTAATGCAAAAATCATACTAAAAATAAAAATTAATTTACAAAATGTAACCTCATAAAAGTATGGATTCCGGCTCAGACTATCTGGCCAGTGCTACAAAAGAGCTAGTTTTTCTCATCTATAAAACAAAGTAAATGCTAGCTCAGAAGGTTGTTATGAAAATGAAGTATGTTAACAAAAAGTTCTTAGAAGTGTGCATGACACATGGTATTTGTCTAATAAATGTTATCTGCTAGTATACTTAATTTTCATCAGTAGAAAACAACTTTTAAAGTTGTTATTGTGACTTCACAAGAATTCCTGATTATAGAACACAAGTGTAGAATTATAGCCACTTTAACGTGAATGACTTACTTTCATTAAAATAATTTAAAAATCTATATTGCAAATTTAATTTAATGCAAAATGTGAGTTGTTTTAACATATTTGACACGATATAGGTAGTGTAGGACCAACAAAAGTGAAAGTGCACATCACCCACTCTCTTAACAAATGGTGATGTTATGGCCTGTGGAGAGGGGCATCCAGAACACATCCAGGAAGGTGTATTTTTCGTCATTCACCTTTCCTTGATTTAGACATAATAATGGGCTCTTGGTCTAGATCATACTTTCTAAGAAGAGAAAAAAAGTTGCATTCTTTCACTAAAATATCTCCAATTCAAATTCTGTTTAAGTGGCTAAAGTTCCAAAGTTCAGGATTTCAGAGAACTCTAAAAATGATTGGTTATGTCCTAGATCGCTATTCTCCCAAAGAGTTTTGAAAGGTGAAAACGTAAATCTCTAATGGAATACTTATCAAACTCCAAGAGAAAATGAATAAAATGGAGAACAAAGTTGAAAAAAATGAAGATGAAAATGAAGTAATGGGGAGAACCATCTGTGCTTTTACAGCCTTTACATGCCATTACTTTAACGATAACATATGACATGTCAGTCATAGTTTTCAGAGCACCTTCTCACTTGCAGTCACTGGGTGATCACCACTCTTTTTGAAGGTGAGAATAATACAGTACTAAAAGCAAACATTCTTAAGTGATTATAATGAAGCAGATACTACTCTAAGCACATTAAGCTCATGGCATCCCTATTAGGCGGTTCATATTATTAGAAAAACTTCGCAGATGAAGGGACTTAGGCATATGGCTCAAGTCAGCAGTGATGGAACTGCCACCTATACTCAGGTCATCTGATTGCATATCCAGGGTTCCTTCTTCCAGAATGCACCAACTTGAAATGTTTAGAAAGCAACCAGCCAGTTATGGTGATTTTGTTGAAATGATACTAAATTTATTCTGCTGTTACTTAATACAGGATTAGGGAAGTCAGTGAGTCCAACCCCTGCCTCCAGGCAGGACAAACTAGAAATAATTCCTGACATGCAAAACCTATCTTCCTTTTAAAGACATTAAGAGGAGGTGGTCTCATGACCTCCCATAGTAACACACAGGATATAAAGAAGAGTTTGTATAGCTCTAGCACTATTGCACATTCTTAGGGAATGAGAAAAATCTCATTAAAATTTCATTTCACACCACTGAGAAATGCAAAGAGGACTCTAACTTAATTCAAAATTTTAAATAAATATCAAGACTTCTGAGATAGCTAAAGCTCAGCAAAGCTTGCATAATTTTGTTTTGCGATTAACAGAGATGAGGAGCAGTGTGGTCTTTCAACAGAAGCATCCCAGTCAAATTTATAAGTAATAAAGTTCATTCACTACTTGACACTACAGAATGTGTGTTTACCTTAGGGTGGTAATCTGCAAACTACACACCACGAGCCAAATATAGCCAATGACCTGTTTTTGTCTGGCAGAGAAGCAAAGATGATTTTTATATTTTAGGTGGCTAAAAAACCCAGATAATATGTCACGTGAAAATCATAGAGAACTCAAATGTCATTGTCCATAAATACAGTTTTTTGGGAATACAGCCATCCCTTTCTATTTTGTATTGTGTATTGTGACTCTCATGGTATAAGGGCAGAGTTGAGTTGTAGTAACAGATACCTTATGGCCTAAAAAGCCCAAAATATTTACTATCTGGCCTTTTACATAAAAAGTTTGTTAATCCCTGGTAGTGAGGCAAATGCAAACAAGTATCTTTTTTCTTTTACCCACTTCCCTTCATTCAGGTGAAGGATTGTATGAAACATTTGGAATCAGGATGCTAGTAAGCATCTGTAAGGCCTCACTGGGCCTTGAGGATGAACCCTGATCTGATTTCATTTACATGAGGACAGTCATGGTCCCAGACTAGTTCCTGTCTATATTAGTCCTTTACAGTCTACAGCTAGGAGTCCTTTGGAATTGCTTGACAGGGATTAGAGGAAAAACACATGACCTCAAATGTCCTTAGTGCTTTTGGAAGACTGGAATACAGCAGTCCCCATTTATCCATGAGCGATATGTTCCAAGACCCCAAGCAGATGCCTGAAAGCATGGATGGTACCAAATCATATATATGCTGTTTTGTTCTATACATGCACACCTATGATAAAGTTTAATTTATAAATTAGACACAGTAAGAGATTAAAAACAATAATTAAAAATAAAGTAGAACAATTAGAACATTATGTCAACATCACTACTCTTGCACTTTAAGGCCATTATTAAGAAGATAAAGGTTATGTGGGCCAGGCGCGGTGGCACATGCCTGTAATCCCAGCACTTTGGGAGGCCGAGGCAGGCGGATCACGAGGTCAAGAGATCGAGACCATACTGGCCAACATGGTGAAACCCTGTCTCTACCAAAAATACAAAAATTAGCTGGGCGTGGTGGCGGGCACCTGTAATCCCAGCTACTTGGGAGGCTGAGGCAGGAGAATCGCTTGAACTCAGGAAGCAGAGGTTGCAGTGAGCCAAGATCGCGCCACTGCACTCCAGCCTGGTGACAGAGTGAGACTCCATCTCAAAAAAAAAAAAAAAAAATGGTTATATGAACACAAGCACTGCAATACCACTATAGTCAATCGGTAACCAAGGTGGCTACTAGGTGACTAATCAGCAGGTAATGTGTATGCTTGAATATGCTGGACAAAGGGATGATTCAGATCTGGGCAGGAAGGAATGGCATAGCACAAGATTTTATCATGCTACTCAGGGCAGCATGTAATTTAAAACCTATTAATTGTTTATTTCTGAAATTCTGCATTTAGTATTTTCATACGACAGTTTATCTCTGGTAACGGAACTGCACAAAGTGAAACCATGGATAAGAGGAGGCTACTCTATATAAGTAATACATAAATATGCATATTTAAGTTTATTTTTCTCACTTTAATAGTTGTATATATGGACTCTGCTTTCAGTATTTTTAAAACATTTAATTGACAAAAATTTTATGTGTTTATCATATATAACATGTTTTGAAATATATATACATTGTAAAATGGCTAAATTTAGCTAAATAGCATATGCATTACCTCACATAATTATCATTTCTTGTGAGAACACTTAAAATATATACTCAATTTTCAAAAAATACAATACATTGGCCGGGCATGGTGGCTCATACCTATAATGCCAGCACTTTGGGAGGCTGAGGCGGGTGGATCAACTGAGGTCAGGAGTTCGAGACCAGGCTGGCCAACATGGCGAAACCTCGTCTCTTCTAAAAATACAAAAGAAAATTAGCTGGGCGTGGTGGCATGCACCTGTAATCCACTTGGGAGGCTGGGGCAGGAGAATTGCTTGAACTCGGGAGGCGGAGGTTGCAGTGAGCCAAGATCGCACCATTGCACTCCAGCCTGGGCAACAGAGCAAGGCTGTGTCTCAAAAACAAACAAACAAACAAACAAAAATCAAAAATGATACATTAAGTATAGTCACTGTATTATACAATAGATCGTTTAAACTTATTCTTCCTAAGTGAAATTTGATATCGTTTATCAAGTATCTCTCCACGCCCAACCCACAGCCCTGATAACCACTGTTGTACTCTCTGCTTCTATGAGTTCAACATTTGAAATTACAAATATAAGTGAGATTATAAGGTATTGGTGCTTCTGTGCCTAGCTCATTTCACTAAATATAATGCTGTCCAGGTTCATCCATGTTGTTGTACATGACAGGATTTTCTTCTTTTTTAAGGCAAAAGATTATTTCATTGTGTATCTATACCACATTTTCTTTCATTCATCCATTGATGGATACTTAGATTGATTCCATATCTTGGCTTTTGTGAAGAATGCTGCAGGAATATGGAATACAGTTATCTCTTTGATATAATGATTTCATTAATTAATTGATATAATTGATTTCATTCATATAATTGATTTCATGTCCTTTGGATATATACCCAGTAGTGGGATTACTGGATCATCTGTTTATAGTTTTTTGAGGAACCTCCATACTGTTTTCCATAATGGCTGTGATAGTTTACACTCCTGCCAACAGCACTGATCCCCTTTTATCCACATGCTTATCAACACTTGTTATCTTTTGTCTTTTTGATACTAGCCATTATAACATGTGTGAGACAATAGTGCATTGTTATTTTAGTTTACATTTCCCTAATGATTAGTGACATTGAACACGTTTTTATATCCCTGTTGGCCATTTGTACGTCTTCTGTTGAGAAATGTCTATTCAGGCCCTTAGCCCATTTTTTAATGTGGTGATTTGTTTTCTTTTTATAAAGTTGTACAAGTTCCTTATATTGTGCGATGTTAACCCCTGATAAGAGGTATAGGTTCCAAATATTTTCTCTCATTCTGGAGGTAGTATCTTCACTCTCTTGATTGTTTCATTTGCTGCAAAGAAGCTTTTTAGTTTGATGAAATCCCATTTGTCTATTTATGTTTTGTTGCCTGTGCTTTTGGGGCCATATCCAAAAACTCATTGTCCAGACCAATGTTATGGAGATTTTCCCTTATGTATTCTTCTTGTAGTTTTCTAGTTTCAATTCTTACATTTAAGTGTTTATTTTGAGTTAATTTTTGTATGTGGTGTGACATAAGGGTCTAATTTCATTCTTCTGTATACATGGATATCTAGTTTTCTCAACACCATTTTTTGAAAAAACTGTTCCTTCTCCATTGTGTATTCTTGGCACCTTTGTCAAAAATAAATTGACAGTAGGCTGGGCATGGTGGGTCATGCCTGTAATCCCAGCACTTTGGGAGGCCGAGGCAGGTGGATCACCTGAGGTCAGGTGTTTGAGACCAGCTTGACCACCGTGGTGAAACCACATTTCCACTAAAAGTACAAAACTAGCCAGGCGTGGTGGTGCATGCCTGTAATCCCGGCTACCTAGGAGGCTGAGGCAGGCGAATCACTTGAACTCAGGAGGAGGTTGCAGTGAGCTGAGATCACGCCATTTTACTCCAGCCTGGGCAAAAACTCCGTCTCAATAAATAAATAAGTAAGTAAGTAAATAAATAAATAAAATTGCCAGTAAATGTACAGATTTATTTCTAGGTTCTCTATTCTATTCCATTGATGTATGTCTCTTTTTTATGTCAGTAGTACCTTGCTGGTACTACTATACTTTACTAGATTTTATAGTATATTTTGAAGTCAGGTACTTTGAGGCCTCCAGCTTTGTTGTTTTGCCCCAGATTGCTTTGGTTATTCTGAGTCTTTTGTGGTTCCATAAGGTTTTTAGGATTTTTGTTTCTTTTTTAACTTACGTGAAAAAAATGTCAGTGGAATTTTGATAGGGATAGCATGGAATCTGTAGATCACTTTGGGTAGTATGGACATTTTAAAAATATTAAATCTTCTAATCCATGAGCATGAGATATCTTTCCATTTATTTCTGTATTCTTTAATTTTTTCAACAATGTTTTTTAGTTTTCAGTATATAAGATTGTCACCTTTTTTGTTAAATTTATTCTTAAATATTCTATTTTTTTGCAGCTATTGGAAATGGGATTTTTTTCATTTCTATCATTATCAATGATAATTAATTGTTAGTATTAGAAATGCTACTGGTTTTTATATGTTGATTTTGCATTCTGCAACTTTATTGGATTTATTTGTTCTAACAGCTTTTTGGTGGAGTCTTTAGGATTTTCTACATATAAGATCATGCCATCTGTAAACATGAACAGTTTAACTGCTTCCTTTCCAATTTGGATGGCTTTTATTTATTTTTCTTGCCTGATTTCTGTAGATCAGACTTCTAGTACTATGTTGAATATAAGTGGTAAGTGCGGACCTCCTTGTCTTTTTCCTGATCTTAGAGAAGAAGCTTTTAGGTTTCCTCCATTAAGGATGATATAAACTGTGGACTTGTCATATATGGCCCTTTTTTTGTTTGAGGTACGTTCTTTCTATACCTAATTTGGTGAGACTTTCTCTCATAGAAATATATTGAACCTTGTCAAATGATCTTTCCACATTTATTGAGGTGATATTTATTTTGTTCTTCATTCTGTTAATGTGGTGTATCACTTTTATAGATTTGTGTATATTGAACCATGCTTGCATCCCTTGGTTAAATCCCACTTGATCATAGAGAATGATATTTTTTATGTTGTTGAATTCAGTTTTCTGACATTTTGTTGAGAATTTTTGAGTCCATGTTCATCAAAGATATTAACCTGTCATTTTCTTTTGTTGTAGTACTCTTGTCTGGTTTTATTATCAGAGTAATGTGGGACTCATAAATTGAGTTTGCAGGCTTTGTCTCCCTTCAATTTTTGAAAGGCTTTGAAGAGAATTGGTATCAGTTCTTCTTTACATGTGTGGTAGAATTCATCAGTAAAATCACCACTTCTTGGTCTTTTTTTTTTTAGAGTCTTTTTTCCTGTTTGTTCAGTCTCCTTACTTGCTATTATTCTGTTAAGTTTTATATTTCTCCATGACCCCCTCTTGATAAGTTGTAAGTTGTATCTAGAAATGTATCTATTTCTTCAATGTTTTCTCATCTGTTGGCATATAGTTGTTAATGGTAGTCGGCTATGATCCTTTTTTAATTTTGTGGTATCAGTTGTAATGTCTTTCATTTTTGTTTTATTTATTTGAGTTTTTTGTTGTTGTTAGTCTAAGGTTTGTCAATTTTGTTTACCTTTTCGAAAAACAACACGTTGATCTTTTTTATTGTTTTTCTAGTCTTTCATTTATTTCTGCTCTGATTTTTAATATTCTTTAGTTCTACACACTTTAGGCTATGCTTGCTATTCTTTTTCTAGTTCCTTAAGGTGTAAAATTGGTCTATTTATTTCAAATATTTCTCTTTTATGTAAATGTGTGTTGCTATGAACTTCTGTGTTGGAACTGCTTTTGCTAAATCTTATATATTTTGATATTTTGTGTATCTATTTTTATTTGAAATTTCTCTTCAAATTTCTTCTTTAACCTATTAGTTGTTCAGGAGCATGTTGTTTAATATTCATGCATTTGCAAATTTTCTGAAATTCATTCTGTTACTGATTTCTACTTTTATACTATTGTTGGTTGGAAAAGGTATTTGTTATGATTTGCTAAGATCTTTAAGTCTTAGGTTTGTTAAGACTTGTTTTGTCTCCTAACATATGATTTATCTGGAAGAATGATCCATGTGCACTTGAGACTAATGTGTATGACATTGTTGGGTGGAATGTTCTTTATATTTCTGTAGTTTCCTTTTAATCTAAAGTCTGAGGTTTCCTTATTGATTTTCTGTATGGACAATTTACGAATAGCTGAAAGTGGAGTATAAAATCTCCTACTATTGTGACATTACAGCCTCTCTTCAGATGTATTAAAATTTACTTTATATGTTCAGGTGCTCTGCTCTTGGCTGCATATATATTTATAATTGTTATAATTTTTTTGATAATTTGACTTCTTTTTCAATATATAATGACCTTGTCTCCTTTTACAGGTTTTTACTTAAAATATATTTTATCTGATATGACTACCACTGGTTTCCATTTGCATGAAATATATTTTTCCATTCCTTCACTTTCAGTTTAGTGTGTCCTTAAAGGTAAAGTGAGTCTCTTGTAAGCAGTATATTGTTTTGTCTACTTTTTTATCCATTCAGACCCTCTATGTCTTTTGATTCATGAATTCGGTCCATTTACATTTAAGGTAATTACTGACAGGTAAGGACTTACCCCCATTTTGTTTTATAGAGCCTTTGTTTCTTTTTCCTTCTCTTGCTGTCTTCTTTTGTAATTACATAATTTTCTTTAGTGGTATGCTTTGACATCTTGCTTTTTATGTTTTGGGGATCTACAAAAGGTTTTTGCTTTGTGGTTACCATGAGGCTTACATAAAACATCTTATAGTTAAAACAGGCTATTCTGTTTTAAGCTGATAATATATTATGTTTAATCTCATTTTTAAAAACTTATTTGCTTTACCTTACCCCTTACAAATTTTATGTTTTCAATATCACAGTGTGCATCTTTTTATTTTGTATGTGTGTCTTAAAAATTATTACAGCTATTATTATTTTAATAGTTTTGTCTTTTAACCTTCAAGCAAAAGATGTAAATGGTTTGCGCAACACCATTACAGCCTTAGTTTTCTGAATTTGACTGTCTACTTTTATGAATGAGGTTAATATTTTCATGTGTTTTTGTGATACTAATCAGCATAGTTTTCTTTCATCTTGAAGAACTACCTTTTACATTTTTTATAAGACAGGTCTGTTGGTGATAAACTCTCTCAGCTTTTGTTTAAGAAAGTCTTTATCTCTTCATTTCTGAAGAACAGTTTTTTTTCAGGTAAAGTATTCTTAGTTGGCAGATTATTTTCCTTTAGCACTTTGAAGTATGTTGTTTATATATCATCTTTGG
Organism: Hylobates moloch; assembly: GCF_009828535.3. NCBI lineage: Eukaryota > Metazoa > Chordata > Mammalia > Primates > Hylobatidae > Hylobates > Hylobates moloch. Next base: position 121,892,877 of record NW_026652282.1, read on the forward strand.
ACTGAGCCTCCTGACCCAATGCAGAGCCAGTCCAGTCAACATAGACTCAGGCTTAAAGACTGCACCAGGGTAGGCCAGGATGGCCCCTGTAGTTCTGGGCTCTGGATTGGGAAGAAAAGTATAATCTCACTCTCCTCTTACATGTAAGGTTTCTGCTGAGAAATCTGCTGCTACCCTTATTGCAACTCTCTTATGTGTCACTTGCTCCTTTTCTCTTGCAGCTTTCGGGATCCTTTCTTTGTCTTTGAGTAGTTTGGTCATAATACGTCATGGTATGATCTTGTTTGGATTGAATCTGAATAGAGACACTTGATATTCCTGTACCTGGATATACCTTTTCTCATCTTTGGAGAATTTTCTGCTATTTTTTAAAGTTTTGTTCTACCCCTTTGTTTTTCTGTTTTTCTTCATCAACTCCTAAAATCAATCATTTGGTGTTTTGGTGCTGTCCCATAAATCCTGTAAACTTTCTTCATTCTTTTCTTTTTTTTCTCCTCTGATTATATACTTACAAATAACCTGTCTTTGATTTTACATATTCTTTCATTTGCTTGATTAATTCTGCTTTTGATGCATTCTACTGTATTTTTCATTTCATTGATTGTTTCAACTCTAGGATTTCTGTTTGATTTTTGTTCCAAGTTCAATCTCTCTGATAAATTTATTTTGTTGGCCATTTATTATTTTACCGATTTCATTGAATTATTTCTCTCTTCTCAAAGTTTAATGAACTTCCTTAAACCAATTATTGTGAATTATTTGTTAGGCAGTTCATATATCTCCATTTATTTACTGGGGCATCTACTGGGTGATTACTCTGTTTTTTGGTGGTGTTATGAGTTCTTGGTTTTCTTGTTTCTTATTGCCTTATGTTGATATCTGCACATTTGAAGAGGTAAGGACTTATTTTAATCTTTGCAGACTGACTGCCTGGGAAAGTTCTTCACCAATCAGCTCATTCAGAGAGTTTTGGCAGGATACCTGTTGTGATCTGTAGGCAGACTTGCTGTTGGACTTCTTGGACAAGCTGGCCTGGTGTCTGGGTCCACCTATGAATGTGCCTAGCACCTAGGTACACATGGTTGAGCCTAGAGTTTGAATCCTCTGGGGTGGATCTGATGATTAGATTCATGGCAGCAGGCCAAGAGCCTGTATCCATGGTAAAGCCTGAGGTGTGGGTCTACAGGTGTTGACTTTGTGCTGGGGTAAGCATTGAGACTGAGTCTTCCGTGGTAAGCCAGGCACTGGGATGAACTTTGTTCCTGGGCTGGGTCTGAAGCCTGGGTGCTTGGAAAGTGGCCTGGCCCTGGGGAAGGACTATGTCCTTTGCCTGTGGAGACATATTTAGAGCCTGGGTCTACAGGGGTGGTTATGGAGTGTCAGTCCATGGAGTTCTGCCTGGCACTGGGGTCCATTGGGGTGGGTCTGGATCTTCATTCTGCTGAAACAGGCCTTGACCCTAGATCCACTATAGTCTGAAACTACTGGGACTGACCTGGAGACTGGAGTTGGCCTAGGGCTGGGACAGGCATGCAACCTTAGTCTTTGGGGGCTGGTCTGGAGCCTGGGATCTTGGGTGCTGGCCTGATGCCTGGAGCCACAGGGTCTGGCCTGGAGCCTGGTATGGTGGAAACAAGCCTAGAGTATGAGTCTGCAGGTACTCTCCTGAAGGGTTACTGTGTGGGTGCTGGCCTGTAGGTTATGCCTGTGAATGCTGGCCCAGGTACTGGGGCCATAGGAATCAGCCTGGAACCTTCGTCCCTAACAATGGTCTTGGAGCCTGGGTTCTTGGGATGAGCACAGCACTGGGGTCCACTGGGATGGACCTAGACCAATTGTCTGGTAGAGCATGGGACCACAGGAGCTGGCCGAGAGGGTAGAGCTGCAGTGCCCAGGCTGGTATCTGGTAGGCCTGGAGCCTGCGTCCATGGGTGTTGGCCTGATGCCTGACCTGGGCTGTGGAATGCCTGAAGCCTGAGATTGTATACACCAACCTGATTCCTGACTCGTCTAGAACCTTGACGTCTTGGACCCTGGGGCCACAGGAGCTGCCCCAGCACTTTGGTGGACCTAAAACCTGGGGATGTGGGGCAAGTCTGTTTCTGAGAGTGGTACAGGTCCCAGGGATACTGTAACCAGCCTGGGCCTGGCGCAGGCCTGGAGCCTAAGTCTCTGTGGTCTGGCCTGGCTCTAGGATGGCTCAAGAGGCTCAGTCCACAGTTACCAGTCTGGAGTCTTGAACTCTGGGGGCCTGTTCAGTGCTGAGTTTTATTAGAATGGGTCCGATGTTGGGGACAAGGACAAAGTCCATTGTTCACTTCCCTCTACTTACCCTAAGCAGAGGGTATTGCTATCCATGCTGTGCGACCTGGGGTTGTGGAGGGGTGATGCAAGTAATATGAAACTTTCCTACCCTCTTCAACGTGTCTTCTTATTTCTGTGCTAATTCTAGGTACTGCAATCTCTCACTTCATTTGCTTAGCTCTTGTCCAGAGTGTGCGCATAGTTGTTCAAATGGATGTTTCTGCAGTGGGAGGAGATGAGTCCTGGAAAGTTTTATTCTACCATCTTGCTGATGTTCAGACCATTCCTCTAGTTATTTGTGTCATTGAGATCTGCATTTCTCTTTGGGTAATAGCAGTAACAGGTCTAAACCAAATTGACATTAACTTTGAGTAATAGAGTTTCCTATTTTTAAAATTTATTAATTTCCTAAACCTGCGTGGCTGCAAGCATGTGTGTCATATCTATTAATTGCCAAGCTCAGTATGGTCTTCAGAATATAGGAATGGATAAAGACACAGTCCCTGTCTTCAAGAAGCTCATAGTCCGAGGTGTGGGGAGGGGTGGGGCAGAGAGACATGTGTCTTTTATTACCTTTTATGTATGAATTGCCTTGTTAAACTTCCTCATGCAGCTTAATGAGACCAGAGAAGAGGGAACAATTACATCTCCCTGGGGAATAGCATTGGAGCTGGGTCTTTGTGTATTAATAGAAATTTATAGGGAAGACAGAGAGTGAGGGGAGGTGAAAGAATCCAGAAATTTGTAATGGCATTAAAAAATGTATAGGCATGTGAAGGGGCCTGGACGAACCTAGAAATGGCCTGACCTAGTGTTCACTGTGTGCATATCTGAAGGTGGAAAAAGTGGGAGAAAATTGGGAAAGTGGAAAGGATATGAGACTCAAAAGAGAAAAATTAAGGCCAGGCCTTAGAAGGCCTTGAGTGCCACCAGGATGAAGAGTTTAGACTTTAGGCTTTATTACTTTATCATTGCATTAATGAAAATAATTTAAAAAAAACCTCAAGAGATTTTAAGCCAGACATGAAGTAATTCAATGTTAGAAGCTGGCTTAACAGTTCAGAATAATAACGTTGGCAGTTTGAACTGCATTCTACTTTGGTGGTTATATCCATTTGTGTGGTTTTTTTTCCACTAGTTTTTATACTGCTACAGCAAACAACTTCAAAATCTAAGTGACTTACAACAGCCAGAAAAACCACATTTCTCATTATCAGTACATGTCTTCCACGATTGGCTTTTACTTTTCTTTCTGTGCCTTCGTTTTGTTTTGGGAGCCAGGCTAAAGGAACAGCCCCTACCTGGGCCATCCTAGGCTGATGTGAGATGGCAAAGGGAGTGATGACAGAACCAAGCAATAGCTTTTAAAGTTTCTCTTTGAAAAATGGCATGTATCATCTCCACTTATTATTATTTTACTGGCCAAATCATGTCACATGACTTAGACAAACTGGAGGGCATAGTGCAGTCATCTCACAGAGAGGGAAACAAATATTAGAAACAAACATTAGAAGGAATAGTAATGTAATCCATTGGAATAGTATGTGTACAACCTTACCACCTAGGTTTATGTCCCAGGTCTGCTACTTCCTAGCTATGTAAACTCTGGCAATTTACTTAACCTTTCTGTAAGTGTTATTTACTATTAGAATAATCTTAATGAAAACACGGAAGTGAATATTCATATATATGCTTGTAACATTTGCCTTTTAAAGTTGTCCTCTAACCTTATCTTTACAAAGCCTTCCCAGGTCCTGGATCCCTTATACTTCTGTCAGATTTTGGACCTGCACAAGGCTATGCTCACCTATGTCTCAAAATACCAAATACAACTCAGATTTACCCTCGTAGTCTCTACTCTACCTAACACAGCCCTTTGCTTGGAGGAGGCCCTCAACAACATCTGTTCTAATGAATGGAATTAGATCTGCTGGGGCTCCGTGGGAAGCTGCCAATAGCAGTGATTTGGAAATTGCATTCAAATGGTCCTTAGATTGGCAAAGTGAGTGAATAAAAGGGTTTAGGACATTGTGGTTGAAATAACTCTTTTAGGGCACTAATACCACCAATTGACATTTATACGGAGCTTCTATGTGGCAGGCATTTTACATGCACTGTCTCATTTAATATTCACATTTTTTCCTAGGAAGATGTTTCATCATCTTTATATTGTAGGCAAGGAAATGGAGGTACAAAGATTCTAGGAAACTTTCCTAAGGTTATACAATAAGGAAGCAGTAGAAGTAGGGTTGAAATCATGACAGCCTACTTTCTGAGCCTATAACCTGAACTGTTGTATGATCCTATTCCTGCAGCAGTAACCATCATCAACTCAATACTAAAACCAGAGGGGCCTTTCAAAGAGATAGCTCTAGTCCAGGAGTTTCCAAGCTGTGTTGCATACAACTTTAGGTTCCATGGAGGAATAGCCTTTGATTACAAGTTTCTGGGTACTTAGGGTTATTGCTGTAATTGGAAGCTATGATTTCAAATTGTTGTATGATCAAAAGACTTTTACTATTCTCTTTGGCCCATGTTATAATATATAAATATTACAAATTTCAATTTACAAAATAAATTAATGTATACCTGTATTTTTTTTAATGTCAAAGAGCTACATAGAGTTTATTTGGGGAAAGCAAATGTTATCCTGAAGAAGAAGTTAGAGCCACTGATCAATTCCAACTTTTTTTCCTAGACAGTTAAATAAATTGAAGGCTCAGGAACAGGGGAAGAAACATTACAATCAGACTTTCATATTAGGATTCTTGACTCTGTCCCAGTTGTTTCTGCTGTATCTTGCTGCTTCAGATAGTAAAATGCTACATTGAGTCGTATGCAACACGCTACAGCAAGAAATAACCAATTCAACTCATTCTTCCTTTTTGTGTATTCCCAAACCCTGAGAGATCCATTTTCATAAAATTTGATTGATCTGTTTAGATTGCGTTTATCGTACTCTAGGATTTGGTTTTTTTTTTCTTCTTATTCATAATATTTTAATAGCTACCCCTAGGCTGCAGTGGATTCTTCAGTTTTATATTGCACAATATATATGGCTTTTCAATAATTTATTCTTTAACGTTTATAAAAAGTGCATATATGTTAAAAATTAACAAAGAATAAATAATATTCTAACAGCAAGACTGTTTAGATATAACTATCCACCAAGGAATAAGACTGTCAAAAACTGTATTAAATGTCTTGTTTACAGCAACATTTTAAATAGTTTTGTTTGATAATTTTTTAAAGAAGTGGGTTATGTGTTCTAAAAAATTCTAGATTAATTCTCCATTGTGACAGCATGCTGCCTAATAAAAAGGATCTTTTAGATTATAACAAGACTGAGGCAGGGAGAGAAGATAGGTAGAAGATCTCTACTTACTACTCAATTTTTCTGTAAGCCAAAACTTCTCTAAAAATAAAGTTTATTAATAATAACTTTAAAAGACCCTGAGGATCAGCACAATACATCTATGGCTTTCAAAAATAATTATTTACTTCATTGAGAAGGAATACTTTAAGATACTCATTAGATTGGCAAAAAGCTTATAGTAGGATAATACCACAAGGTGGTAAACATATTAGTCAGAATGAGCTATGCAATGCTACAGTACCAAGCATCCTCAGAATCTCAGTGATTTAAAACAAGGCTCAGAAGACTTTTTCTGCAAAGGGACAAATAGTAAATATTTCAAACTTAACTACTCAACTCTTCCTAGATAATACATAAATAAATAGGCATGGCTGTGGGCTGTGTTTCTATAAAACTTTATAAAAATATGCAGTGGGCCAGATTTGACCAATAAGCCATAGTTTACCAAACCATGATATAAAACATTGATGATTTATTTATGGCTCATACCTAATGTTTATTGCAAGTCAACTAGAGGCTTTATTCTATGTCATCATCGAGTCCCAATGTGATGAAGTCAGTATATGGATCATTAAAGTTCACTGAGGCAGAGGCAAAGAGAAAACGTGGTGAATTCCTCACTGGCTCTTAAGGCTTGGCTCACATTTCATTGCCTAAAACAATTTGTATGTCTATGACTAACTTCAAAAGGGATGGCAGAGGGCAATGCCTCCATGTATGTAGAAGACAGAGATCTAGAAATAGCTGGTGAACAATAATTACTACAACCGAGAGGATGTGGGGAAATGTGAATTCCGATACCCTGGTGGGGAGACTGTAACTTGAAAAACCACTATGGGGAGTAATTTACCACACTGAGCAAAATTAAATATATCCTACACACCAAAATTTCCACTCTTCATTGAGTGACCTACAGAATCTCTTATATAAGTGTTCTAAAAAATGCATACAAAGATGTTCATTACAGCATAGTTTATAATAGAAAAAAATGAACACAACTTCAATGTCTTTCAATATTGGGAAAAAATAAATTATGATATTTTTCATAAAAGGAAATCATACATAGCAGTCCAAATCAATAATATATATATCAATTAAAATGAATTACAGTGTCAAATATATTTAGATAAGTTTATTTGGGGTAGAAAAGGAAAGTTGCAAAATAATACATACACAATGATTTTACTTATGTAAATGATTAGAAACTATGTTGTTTGTAGAAAAATAATATAAAGAAATGGGCACATATTAACATAAAGACAATGCTTGTTCCTGAGGAGATGTGGGGATTAATGTATTGTAGTGTTGTATTTCAATTAAAGCATTTGGAGAAGCTATGGCAAAATGTTAATATCCATTAAATCTGGATGGCAGATGACACAGGTTTCTGTTATGCCCTTCTTATACTTATTCGTATGGTCAACATCTTTTTAAATTAAAAAGATTAAAAAATTGACCAGGCACGGTGGCTCATGCCTGTAATCCCAGCACTTTGGGAGGCTGAGGTGGGCAGATCACGAGGTCAGGACTTCGAGACCAGTCTGGCCAACATAGTGAAACCTTATCTCTACTAAAAATACAAAAATTAACCGGGTGCGGTAGCACGTGCCTGCAATCCCAGCTATTCGGGAAGCTGAGGCAGGAGAATTGCTTGAACCTAGGAGGCGGAGGTTGCAGTGAGCCGAGACCACACCATTGCACTCCAACTTGGGTGACAGAGTGAGACTCATCTCAAAAAAAAAAAAAAAAAAAGATAAATTACTACAGCTAGAGTGTGGCTGTAAGCAGAGAGAAGTGTCATGGTGATAGTAAATGACACAGTAAGTAGGCTGAGCTGAGAACAAGACAATGAATTGGCTTCTGATAGCACAACAGGTACAAAAAAATGAGCCATGAAAAAGAATAAACCAACATTACTTGCTATATGGTCTGAAAGCAAAATTTTCAGGACTCAGTTTTCTGATTTATGGAGAGTTAATTGTGAATAAAACCTTCAAAATTAAAGTTCAACTTTTCATGCCCATGTACTATCTATCTTTCTGTCTATCTATCTATTATCTATCTATCTATCTATCTATCTGAAGCAAAAATATGAGGTTGCAGGATATAGTGGAAAGGAGTGTTTGAACTGACCCTGGTTCTGTTATTTACTAGCTCTTTGACATAAAGCAAATTACCTTAGCTGAATCTGTTTACTTATCTATAAAATGCGAGGGAAAATCCCTGTCCTATCTGTTCCTTGGGGCTGTTATAAAGATCAAATGACATAGGTATGGTGGTATTATTTGAATCTCTAAAGTGCTAAACAAATAAATGGCAGCCCTAAATGTTGAGAAATATCAAAAGTTATTTAACTTTTATTTTTCTGTATTATATGGGACTGTGTCTTTCTTGTTGCTCTACTGTCTGACTACCTTGTGGAATGAACCATTGTGCCAGGTGTTTTTAGGACCTGGTTGATTTAGACCCCTCTTTAGATGTTTCTTGTCTCCAATTTTCAGGAGCTTGCAGGACTATCAGAGTTTATATTCTAAAAATAACACCTTTGGCTTCGGTAGATTTTGCTAATGGAGTTCTGGAACTGTCATTCAGTATAAAATGTGTATAGCAAAACATGTTTACTCACAATAAGTAAATATTTTGGAGGCTATTTAGGTGATCTGGTTAGACCAGATCATTCACCTAAACTCCTGTTTTTCTTATGTTGTATGGTATAAGATGACACATAAAGCAGCTGATAGAGAAAAGATATAAGGATATTTTTAGGGACACTTTTTTTAGATCTTTCCCAAGCTGGTTAGTTTTTCCTTTCAACACTGACCTCACTGTTATTTTGGCATACCCTTGGCTAAGTATCTGAAAAATGATAGCTTTTAAATATATTGCTTTTCATTTCCTGTTCTATGTTTCAGAGACACAAAATAACTTACATGCTTGAGATACAAACTATTTTTTGGTAGACTTTATTTACTTGGTGTGGGCATTGCTAAGTAAGGGCTGAATTTTTGTATGTCCTGGGATAGATTGTTCTGGTCCATCTCCATTATATATGACATTAGCATGACTATACTAATGTCATGCTATAAAACAGTAAACTCTTAGCCAGCTCTCCCATTACCCCATGCACATCTCAGCTCTTTCACCACCTAAAAGCCAGAAATTCACACCATCTCTTTTTCAAGGCTACATCAAAGCATCTATGAGTTCCTAATCATCTGTCAACTTTACCTCTTTTCTCATCTCAAACCTTCAATTTCCACTTTTTTTCTAATTATTAACAACAAATATATTTGTGCACAGTATTCCTTACTGCGGCATCTATGCTCATTCATTAATGTGCAGCTCAAATGTCATTTCTGATGTAAAGCCTTTCCCACCAGTAGAACCAGATTTTCTTCTCTTGTTCATTCTAAGTTTGAGTGTGTTCTAATTAAATATTTTACATAAAGTTTTCTTGCACCTCACATGTTAGACTATGGGAACTTTTAGGGTAGGGATTGTCTTATTCTGCTTTGAATCATTGGTACCTTTCACAGTACTCAATATAAGTTATTTGTATTGTAATTCCCTTTATCCATCAAGATCCTTATGAGAAGCAAAAACCTAAAGTTATGACCCAAAAAAGTATTTACTCTCAGTCCTGTGAGGAAGAAAATGGAGTTTATATCTCCAAAAACATTTAGGTTGGTTTTAATTTTCAGAGAGAAGAAAGATATCCTTTCAGAATTTTTGCCAGATCAGTGAAGAGCTAATTCTATTCTAGGAGAAGGTATTTGCAAGTGTTATCTTTTTTCAAACTAAAGTCCAAAACTTAATCAAGTTTTCTTAGATTTTACTGAATGCCCTTTTTCAGTTTCAGAGTCTCATCAAGGATAGTACACTGCCATTAGTCATCTTGTCTCCTTAGGCTCCTCTTGCCTGTGACAGTCTCAGATATTCCTTGTTTTAGATGACCTTGATAATTTTGAAAAGTACGGGTCAGGTATTTCCTAGAATCTCCCTTAATTTGGATTTTTCTTATGTTTTCTACATGAGTTAGACTGGGGTTATGGGTTATTGGGAGGAAGACCACAGAGATAAAGTGCCATTTTCATCACGTCATATCAAGGGTACACTATCAGCATGACTTATAACTGTTGGTGTTGATCTTCACCAATTGAGTGAGGAAGTATTTGGCAGTTTTCTCCACTGTAAACTCACTCTTGTATTCCCTCTTTCCATACTATCCTCTTTGGAAGGAAGTCACCTTGGACAGTCTACACTTAGAGAGTGGTGAATCATTCTCCCTTTACCTGAGGGTAGAGTATTTGCATAAATGTTTTGAAATTCTTCTACAAAGGAGATTTGTCTTTTTTCTTCCATTTATGTATTCAAATAGTTATTTATATCATTATGAACTCATGGATATTTAATTTACACTTTGCATTATAATTCAATAGTACTTTATTTATTTTCTTGCTCAAATTGTTTCAGTTTTGGCCATTGGCATCACTTTAAATTGACTCCAATGTGTCTTTGATATGCCCCCTTCACTGCATTTTTTGTTTGTTTTGATTATTTTGTTTAGAATGTCCTTACTGTCAAACCCTACAAGATATTCCAGGCTTATCTTGTATATTTCCTAGCCCAGTCCTAAAATGAGCTATTTTCCAAGGAGCCCTGATGCCCTTTATTGGAGAATAGTATGGCACTATCTTTTCAGAAACAGTGGCATGATGATAGTAGTGGAAAGCTTATGTGAAACAATTTGCGCTTAGATGAATTCTGGTAAGTATATGCCACACAGTGTGACACTGGGTAAGAACTGAGATTCTCATACAGCTCGCCTGTAACACAAACAACATAAAGAGATTCCTGCAGGTTCTAAAAGACTTTCTAGTTTCCCATTTTTTCATTCTCACGCTAGTTGTTTTGAATCCTTCACATTTGCAATGAAGCCACAGACAATTAAACTTTGAGATAAAATATGACAGAAAATGGTACTAACCTTATAAACAGACTACTTAGCAAAACAATCTCCCAAATAATAGTAATTATATGGTTTGCCATTTGCGTGGTGAATATACTTACGTTGACTAAATAACTCTGTGGCAATTATGATGCCAATTTTAGTTTTTAGATGTTGTAGCATTGTGCGAATTTTAGCTGAAAGGCAAAAATGATTATTTGAGCAATCTGTTTCTCCATCTAGTATTTATAGTGCGATTAAAATGTTCACTGCTGCACTTATCAAAAGTAGCATAAATCTTATAAGATATTAATATATATGCTTTAAATAAATGTTACTGCTAATTATTATAACATGACCTTTTCTATAAAGGTATACATTGGGACATAAAACATACGAAGGACAAATGATTCCAAGACATTTTAGGGACACTGTTTTTTTTTCTTTTTTTTTTTTTTTTGTCAAAATTCTCTCTGACTGGTAAAGATTTCCTTCCAGCAATGTTATAAAGCAATATGATAATCAACAAATGAAGGTTAAGTACTCTTCCCACTTTCTTATGCTTAAAATAAAATTAGCCAGATGACCTTTTCACAGTTACATGAAATTACTATATTTTTATCTTTAGCCTGAAAATATACAGCCAAAAGGAAAACAAATACTGTACTCTGTTTAATCAGATGTTGAACCAGTCCCCCAGTGCTATTTATTTTCCATCGTTTCTTTCAGCCTTTGTCATTTCTCATTAGTACAGTTGCAGAGAAATCTCGAGTGCTTTTTTGACCTCACATATGCTTTATTTTCCAATAAGGAAAGCCAATGGACCTTCTGTCTGGAACCTTTAACATATTGTCTGAAGCATTTCCTAAAATAAATATGTCAACCAAGTAGCAAAATAAATTCCAGTAATGTACAGTATCTCATCTCCTGCAAAGTCACCATGCAGACAGTGCTGCCAATCCTTTGCAGGAAGTGGGGTTAGAGTGGAGGAGTGCTTGACTTTCAGGAAACATTCTATGCAAAAGCAATTGGATCAGGGTCACCTACAAGCAAGTATGGTGATCATTTTCTAATACTTATAATCAGGAGTTAGAACATTTGACAATGGATCAGGCCACTAAAAATGATCATGTTACTTGATATGGTTTGGCTCTATGTCCCCACCAAAATATCATCTCTAATTGTAACAATCCCTATGTGTTGTGGGAGGGACCTGGTGGGAGGTAATTGAATCATGGGGTCAGGTTTTTCCCATGCTGTTCTTGTGACAGTGAATAAGTCCCATAAGATCTGATGGCTTTATAAAGGGGGTTCCTCTGCACATGCTCTCTTGCCTTCGGCCATGTAAGATGTGCCATTCTCCTCCTTGATTTCTGCCATGATTGTAAGGCCTCCCAGCCATGAGGTACTGTGAATCCGTTAAAGCTGTTTCCTTTATAAATTTTCCAGTATTGAGTATGTCTCTTGTATTAGTCTATTCTCACACTGCTAATAAAGACATACCTGAGACTGGGTAATTTATAAAGGAAGGAGGTTTAATAGACTCACAGTTCCATAGGGCTGGGGAGGCCTCACAGTTATGGAAGAAGACAAAGGAAGAGCAAAGGGACATCATGCATGGTGGCAGGCAAGACATCGTGTGCAGGGGAACTCCCCTTTATAAAACAATCAGATCTTGTGAGACTTATTCACTATCATGAGAACGGCACTGGAAAAACCTGCCCCGTGATTAAGGTACCCCTCACTTGGTCCCTCCCACAACACGTGGGGATTATTGTAATAATCAGATGAGTCAAAGTCTCATCTGAGACAAGGTAAGTCCCTTCCACCTATGAGCATGTAAAATCAAAAGCAAGTTAGTTACTTCCTAGATACAATAGGGGTGCAGGCATTGGGTAAATACAGCCATTCCAAATGGGAAAAATTGGCCAAAACAAAGGGGCTACAGGCCCCATGAAAGTTTGAAATCCAGTGGGGCAGTCAAATCTTAAAGCTCCAAAATGATCTCCTTTGACTCCATGTCTCACATCCAGGTCAAATGGATGCAAGATGTGGGTTCCCACGGTCTTAGGCAGATCCACCCCTATGGCTTTGCAGGGTACAGCACCCCCTGCTGGCTGCTTTCAAGGCTAGCATTGAGTGTCTGTAGCTTTTCAACGTGCACAGTGCAAGCTGTCGGTGGATCTGTCATTCTAGGGGCTGGAGGATGGTGACTCTCTTCTCAGAGCTCCACTAGGCAGTGCCCTAGTGAGGGCTCTGTGTGGGGGCTTGCTTCCCACATTTCCCTTACACACTGCCCTAACAGAGGTTCTCTATGAGGGCACTGCCCCTGCAGCAAACTTCTGCCTGGAAGTCCAGGCATTTCCATACATCCTCTGAAATCTTGGCAGAGGTTCTCAAACTTCAGTTATTGACTTCTGTGCACCCACAGGCCCAACACTACATGTAAGGTCCCAAGGCTTGGGGCTTGCACCCTCTGAAGCAACAGCCTGAGCTGTACATGGACGCCTTTTAGCCACAGCTGGAGCTGAAACAGCTGGGATAGAGGGCATCATGTTTGGAGGCTGCAAAGAGCAGGGGCCCCCTGGGCTCTGCCCAGGAAACCATTTTTTTTCCTCCTAGGCCTCCAGGCCGTGATGGGAGGAGCTGCGATGAGGACCACTGACAAGCCCTGGACATATTTTTCTCATTGTCTTGGTGATTAGCATTTGGCTTCCTGTTACTTATGCAAATTCCTGCAGCCTGCTCTAGTTTCTACCTAGGTAATGGTTTTACTTTTCTAATGCATCATAAGGCTACAAATGTTTCACACTTTTATGCCCTGCCACCTCTTGAATGCTTTGCCACTCAGAAATTTATTCTGCCAGATACCACAAATCACCTCTCTCAGTTCAAATTTTCACAGATCTTTAGGGCAGGAGTAAAATGCCACCAGTCTCTTTGCACAGAAAGAGCGACTTTTACTCTAGTTCCCAATAATTTCCTTATCTGCATCTGAGAGCACCTTAGCCTGGATTTTATTGTTCCATATCACTATCAGCATTTTGGTCAAAGCCGTTCAACAAGTCTCTAGGAAGTTTCAAACTTTCCCACATCTTCCTGTCTTCCAAACCCTCCAAGTCTCTAGGAGTTCCAAACTTTCCCACATTATCCTATACTCTTCTGAGCCTGCCAAACTGTTCTAACCTCTGCCTGTTACCCAGTTCCAAAGTTGCTTCCACATTTTCGGGTATCTGTACAGCAGCACCCCACTCTACTGGTACCAATTTACTGTATTAGTCTCTTCTCGTGCTGCTAATAAAGACATACCTAAGACTGGGTAATTTATAAAGGGAAGAGGTTTAAAAGACTCACAGTTCCACATGGCCAAGGGACCTCACAATCATGGGGGAAGGTGAGTGAAGAGCAAAGTCACTTCTTACATGGCGGCAGGCAAGAGAGCATGTGTAGGGAAGCTCCCCTTTATAAAACCATCAGATCTCATGAGACTTATTCACTACCACGAGAACAGCACAAAAAAGACCCACCTCCATAATTCAGTTACCTCCCACCGGGTTCCTCCCATGACATGTGGCAATTATTGGAGCTGCAATTCAGGAGAAGATTTGGGTGGGGACACAGCCAAACCATATCATCTTTATTAGCAGTGTGAGAACAGATTAATGTAGTAAATTGGTACCAGGTAGTGAGGTGCTGTTTTAAAGATACCTGAAAATGTGGAAGCAACTTTGGAACTCGGTAATAGGCCAAGGTTGGAACAGTTTGGAGGGCTCAGAAGAAGACAGGAAAATGTGGGAAGGTTTGTAACTTCCTAGAGACTTGTTGAATGTCTTTAACCAAAATGCTGATAGTGACGTGGACAATAAAGTCCAGGCTGTTTTGGTCTCAGATAGAGATGAGGAACTTGTTGGAAACTGGAGCAAAAGTGACTTTTTATGCTTTAGTGAAGAGACTGGTGGCATTTTGCCCCTGCCCTAGAGACCTATGGAACTTTGAACTTGAGTGAGATGATTTTGGGTATCTGGAAGAAGAAATTCCTACGCAGCAAAGCATTGAAGAGGAAGTAGAGCATAAAGTTTGGAAAATTTACAGCCTGATGATGCAATAGAAAAGAATTTCCTTGGGAGAAATTCAAGCCTGCTGCAGAAATTTGTGCAAGTAATAAGGAACTGAATGTTAATCACCAAAACAATGGGGAAAATGTTTTCAAAGAATGTCAGAGACATTCATTGCAGCCTCTTCCATCACAGGCCCAGAGGACTATGAGGGAAAAATGGTTTCGTGGGCCAGGCTCAGGGCCTCACTGATATATGCAGCCTCTGAACGTGGTGCCCTGCATCCCAGCTTCTTCAGCTTTAGCTATGGCTAACAGGGGTTAACGTATACCTCAGGCCATTGCTTCAGTAGATGCAAGCCCCAAGCCTTGGCATCTTACATGTGGCTTTGGGCCTGTGGGTACACAGAAGTCAAGAATTGAGGTTTGGGAACATCCGCCTGGATTTCAGAGGATGTATGGAAATGCCTGGATCTCCAGGCAGAAGTTTCACTGCAGGGGCAGTGCCTTCATGGAGAACCTCTACTAGGGCAGTGTGGAAGGGGAGTATGGGGTGCGAGCCTCCACACAGAGTTTCCAACTGGGCACTGCCTACAGGAGTTGTGAGAAAAGGGCCACCATCCTCTAGACCCCAGAATGATAGATCCACTGATAACTTGCATCGTGCACCTGGAAAAGCTGCAGACACTCAACGCTAGCCTTGAAAGCAGCCGGGAAGGCAGCTGTACCCTGCAAGTCAAAGGGGCAGATCTGCCCAAGCCTGTGGAAACCCATCTCTTGCATTAGTGTGACCTGGATGTGAGAGATGGAGTTAAAGGAAATCATTCTGGAACTTTAAGTTTTAATGACTGCCCTATTAGATTTTGCACTTGCATGGGGCCTATGGCCCCTTCCTTTTGGCTAATTTCTCCCATTTGGAACAGCTATATTTACCCAATGCCTGTATACCCATTGTATCTAAGAGGTAAGTAACTTGCCTTTGATTTTACAGGCTCATAGGCAGAAGGGTCTTGCCTTGTCTCAGATGAGACTTTGAAGTGTGGAGTTTTGGGGTTAATGCTGAAATGAGTTAAGACTTTGAGGGACTGTTGGGAAGGCATGATTAGTTTTGAAATGTGAGGACATGAGAGTTGGGAGTGGCCAGGGGTGGAATGGTATGGTTTGGCTCTGTGTCCCCACCCAAATCTCACATCTAATTGTAATAATCTCCATGTGTTGTGGGAGGGACCCAGTGAGAGGTAATTGAATCACGGAGGTGGATTTTTCCCATGCTGTTCTCCTTAAAGTGAGTAAGTCCCACAAGATCTGATGGTTTTATAAAGGGGAGTTCCCCTGCACATGCTCTCCTGTCTGCCACCATGTAAGATGTACCTTTCTCCTCCTTGCCTTCCTCAATAATTGTGAGGCCTCCCAAGCCATGTGGAACTGTGAGTCAATTAAACCTCTTTCCTTTATAAATTACCCACTTCTAGGTATGTGTTTAATAGCAGCATGAGAATAGGCTAATACATTACTCGAGCAGAGGCAGGGTGTCAGAGTGTTGAGGATGTAATTTCAGCACAGGGTATGAATGTGATCTGTATAAACGCTATCAATTGTCGTGTGTGTGTTCATTTTTAGAATGCTAGTAAATTATAGATATTGAAAATCTGCCTTTAGAAATGAGCTCTTGGTAGATCTAAATTTTACCACTTCTTGTATATGATAATTTAAGCCACATTACTATGTTAAGAAAGACTTCACCAGATCACTGTTCTTTTACCTAAATGTGTGTGTGTGTGTGTGTGTGTGTGGTGTCTTGAACAAAATGAACAAAATACATAAGATACTCTGTCCATTTATTTTATACCTAACAACCTTAGTAATTAAATGCAAGTCAACTGCTTTAAGTCAATTACTTAACCCTTTTGCCAATTCTGTTAAAGGAATGCTGATTGAGCATATACTATGTGCTTCAACTTCTCCGGAATTGTGTAGAGATCAGCTACAATATGATCTACACATTTGAGAGTCTGCAATTTAGTTAATATTGAATATATATGTCCATAAAAATACCATATGGGATATGACTTACTGCTAACTTCTTCCACATATGTTTGAAAATATGAAGATTTCACAGTGGAATGACATAACCATTATGTTATCATACAATAGATAATTTTATAGGAAGGGTAATACCTGATGACAAAAAAAGTTGTTTCTCAATAATAATAGTTTTTAGAAGCTTGTGCAGATGGTTTTAGCATGGCATTTAGGGGGAAACTAGGTTAAAGTGGGATCATTGGAAAGATAATTATTTAAGCAGTTGGGCCATGGAAAGTTCCTATTTGAAGTTTTAGTCAGTGAAGAGGCACTG
>NW_026652282.1:121910269-121961877 GCF_009828535.3 Hylobates moloch
GCGTAGCTGAGGTTACAGGTGTCCACTACCACATCTGGCTAATTTTTGTATTTTTAGTAGATATGCGGTTTCACCATGTTGGCCAGGCTAGTTTTGAACCCCTGATCTCAAGTGATCTGCCCACCTCGGCCTCTGCACCCGGCAGGAGCCGCTGAAATGTTTGAAAGTCAGTAAGTATAGTTTAGTGTTTGCTTCTCAGCCATACAGTCTGGGTACAAATCCTGACTCGTTCACTAGCTTTGTGACTCTGCAAATTGTTTAATTTTTCTGAACCTCAGATGTGTCTTTAGAATGAAAATATAATAGTTATTACTTCACTGGACTGTGTGAAAATCAATGGAAGTAACACATATTTATCTCTTACCATGCTGTCTGGGATGGATTAAATGCTCAATAATTGGTAGCTGTAGTTATTATTAATAACATGAGCCTAGCAGTTAGAAGAAGAATTTCAGAGCAGCGTAACTAAAGGATGCAAAGTTACTTTCAGGATTAGTGTAGTGATCCAAACTGTATTAATGTACAATAAAATATAAATGTGAAATAGGTTAAGCCTATTGATGATCAAAACCTATTGCAAATGCTTTTTTGTAGGGAGAATAGAGCAAAGCTGTGCTTTCGGTACAACTCAATAGGTTATTTTTGGATTTAAATAATTTTTGTATAATGTTCTGGATTACTATAATGTAAATTGTGTACTGTTTTAGGGGATAAAAGTGCATATTGAATATCAGGTCATAAAAATGTTATTCAGATTCTGTCTCATAAAACTATGAAATCTTTAGAGCCAGGGACTTGTACAGCACCAAGGAGAAGACCACTGAGAGGAATGCAAAGATACATGTGGGCAGGGAACTGCCATAGTGACAATGTTCCCGGACCCTAACATGGTGTCTGACTATAAGTAAGTCCTCCATTAATGTTTCTTTGCGGTAGTGCCTTACTTTTATTTTCTAAAGGAATCCATGCGTATTGTTGAGATAACAAAGTAGTACCAACAGACATAACAACATATAGCAGTCCCTTGTCACAGCCCTCTTCAATCTAAGCCACATACCTCAGAGACTTTTGACTCTTTCTTCTGGTATTTGCTTCTAGTTTTTGTAAAGAATAAGCATGTGCTGATATTTACGGAATTATCAATCATTATTTTTTTTTTTAATATTTTTAATTTTGGTGGGTACATGGTAGGTGTACATATTTACAGGATACGTGAGATGTTTTGATACTACTGGCAAGAATGTGGACGAAAGGGAACCTTTGTACACTGTTGATAGGAATATAAATTATTTTTTATTTTTACATAAATTGACAATTTAAAATTTTGTATATATGGGGTGCAAAGCAATGTTATGATTTATGAATACAATATGAAATAAGCCAAGCTAATTAGCATATCCAACACATCAAATCTTTTTTTTGTGATGAGAACATTTGAAATGTACTCTCTTAGCTTGAAATGCACAATACACTGTTATGAACTATATTCACCACATTATGCAATAGATCCTAAAAACCTTAATTCCTTAGGTCTGAGGCTTTGCACCTTCTGACCAATATCTCCCCATTCTCCCCACTCCCCAGCCTCTGTAACCAGCATTATATTCTCTGCTTCTACTGGTTTCATTGTTTTAGATTCTACATATAAATGAGATAATGTAGTAATTGTCTCTCTGTGCCTGGCTTATTTCATTTAGCATAATGTTCTTGAATTCCATCCATGTTGTCACAAATGACAGAATTTTCTTCATTTGTAAGGCTGAATAGTACTCTATTGTGTGTATGTACCACATGTTCTTTATCCATTCTTTTGTTGAAAGACACTTAGGTTGATTCCAATTCTTCACCATTTGAGTAGTGCTGCAATGAATATTCCAGAATGTGCAGACATCTCTTAGACAAATTAATCTTTCTGGTAAATACCCAAACACAGGATTGCTAGATCATATGAAAAGTATATTATTAAATTTTAAAAACCTCTTCGCTGTTTCTCTAGTGACTGTACTAATTTACATTCTTACCATCCGTTTACAAGGGTTCAATTATTGGCATAATCTGTACAATTCTTTATGTTACAACCTCCACTCCTCACCTTTATCTTCCCAAAATACTTATGTCAAAATTTTTGGTTCAAGTAGCAGTGAATTATTACATTTTTACCATGTAAATATTACTCACTGCTGAACTATGAAGTGTACAATTATTTTATTCCTTTTCATGTAGCATTTTGTGTTGTCTGGTATGGAATATGCCTGATTTTTTTCTACTAGCTTAATTTTCCATGTACCTTTACCTAATTTTCCAAAATCCCAAACATTTCTGTAGCATTCTGCTCAAAACTGTATTCAAATTCTTGAATAGTTTGTCACTCTATCAGTTCTTCTTTTCTACTTTTTAGGAATTCTTCCTCACAACTCAAGCTCACCATCTCTTGGACTTCAGTCTGTATTAGTTGCTCCCTAAACCTGCAACCAAACTGTCATTCTGACACTTCCCTTCACCACCACCTGGGACTTCTCTCATCTCACTCTTAGGTTGGATGGCCTCTTTCCTAGATCTCATGTGTTCCTATTGCCTAGTTTATTATCTTGTTAGGGTTAAGCCATATGCTCAGTGGAAGTGGGGAAGGTGAATTTCTAGAGATTTTGCAGATCTAAAAATCTCTTAATTTATAGGTTGACTGAGCATGAAATTCTACTTCAGAATCTTTCTCCCCACTTCCAGCTTTCAGTAGTACAGACGCAAGTTCTGATGGTGTTCAGATTTCTGGTTCTCATTACATTTTTTGACCATCTATCCCATCCCTAGAAGGCTTTAAAAATATTTTTCATTATGGCTGTGTGGTAGGCTGAATAATGCTCTCTAAAAGTTGCCCACATCCTAATTCCTGAATCATGTAACTGTTATCATATTAAATATATGATAAAATGGACTTGCAGATGTGATTTAATTAAGGATATCGAGATGGGGAGACTATGCTAGATTATCTAGGAGGGTCCAATATAATCACAAGGATCCTTATAAGCGGTAATTAGAGGGATTTTTAATTTAGCTTAATTTCTTTTTTATTTTTCATTTTTATAGAGATAGGGTCTTACTGTTTTGTCCAGGCTTATCTTCATGATTTTGAACTCCTGGCCTCAAGTGATTCTCCCAGCTTGGCCTCCCAGAGTGCTGGGATTCCAGTTTTGAGCTTCCACACCCAGTCAAAGAGATTTGCCTAGAGAAATAGGAGATGTGATTACAGAAGCAAGAGGTTGGAGTTAAGAAAGAAAAGGTCATGAGGGAAGGAATGCCAACAGCATCCAGAAGCTAGAAAAGCCACGAAAACAAATTTTCTCTGAGAGACTCCAGAAGGTACAAGTCCTGCCAATATCTTGAATTTAGCCCAGTGTAACTGATTTCAATTGCTTCCCAGCAGAGATATGAGAGAATAATTTTTTTTTGTTTTAAGCCATCAGGTTTGTGACACTTTGTTACAATTAAAGTAGGAAACTAATAGAAGTGGTGATCTAAAATTCCTCAATGTGCCTATCTATAAGCCTTTTGGATTTATTACATTGGCCACTTTCAATCTGAAAAGGCAAGCCCTTCAGTTCTAGGAAATACTCTCAATTACATGTTTGACAACTTCCACTCCTCTGTTTTCTTTCACCTCTCTGGTCTTATTAGGAAGATATTGTGGCTCAGAAATTGATCCTTTAATTTTTAAATCTTTTCTCTCCTGTTACCCAGGCTTATTTTTTTACCTTACTTTTTGGCAAAAAATTTGAACTTTATTGTCTTATATTTCAAAGAAAATTTCAATTTGTATATATATAATATAAAATAAATAATAATCAACAATATAATAATAAATTAAATAATATATATTAAATACACACATTGACATACATGCAAATACACACAAGCACACACATTCCTAAGAGTTATTTCCTGTTCTCTGATCACTTTTTATATCATCCTGTTCTAGTTTCATGAATGATTTATACAATATCTTCTCCTCTTTCTTCAAGAATAGCATTAATAGGTTGCTTTTTTACCTTTGAAATGTTCTGTTTTGAAGTCCTTTTCTTTGTCTCTTTCATGTGAGATAATTTCATTTAATTTTATACTTAAAAATAATTATTAAAACATGAATTGGGAGTTCTGTGGGCATGGGCAAGCTTTGTCGAATGGTGTTTTTCATTCTAGGATGATCTTGTGTGAACTTTGCTCTTTGTTTAAAGGGTACACCCAAGTCAGTATCTATAGTAATCCTGTCCAAGGGAAGGGTGTGTGAGTTGAAGAGTAGAACAGGATGTGTGAGGAGCTCAACTCTGCTGTACACAAAATTTCATACAATTCTCCTACTTTCAGCCCTGTTCCTTATATCACCTTCTGCTATAGCTGTTGCTACGAAATCTGAGCTTCTCGGGGTTCTGCAGTCAAATTGACTGACTTCTTGCTGCTCCTCTTTCTTGGCTGCAGATATTTCAATTTCAGCTCCCTGGTCTTTACTAAATCACTAACCACTTTGCTACCAATCTTTAAAATGCAGTGACATCTTTATCTGTTGTCTCCTTTACCATGTTCTTTGTCTTTGTGGATTTGTACCATTTCCATTTGTGTGTACCATAACTTCAGTGAGATTTCAAGGAGTAGAAACAAACACAAGAACTCAGTCTGCTATGACTAAATGAATGTTGTACAATGAATACTTGATGAGTAAATGAATAGCATACCAATAAATGGTGACATGATTAAATATTATGAAGATATACAGCTGATAATAGACTATGGTTCATAATGTCCTTCATGCATATTAAGTTTTTATTTCTTAAATAGTAGAAGACAGTTAATGGTATCAAGGAAACATTATATATCATTATGTAATTGTAAATTGTTCCTTCAGAGAAAATTTCAGTCACACACATTTGCTGGTGAAGCAAAGTTAATAAAATATATTTATTACTCTTTTTATTCAACTAGAAACCTTAGAAGGTAGATATTAGTAACCCCATTTTAGAGACAAGTAAACAGAATCCAAGAGTTAGAGCAATCTGTTAAATGTTACATGTTAAGGCAGGGGCTGGTCTAGATATTGAAACCAAGTATTCTTTCTGACTCTTGGCTAATTATTTTTTCCTCTCATTATACCCTGAGACCCCTCAGAAGAACAGATCTGGCTGCAACTACTTTATCTGCATGATTATTAGCATTCCCCAAAAGAAATAAGAAATGTGTTAATAAGCCAGAATAGTGTAAAGATTGGAGACAATTTTATTAATTTGAAGGAAAAGTTTAATGATTTTTCAGTTTTATCTAATACAAATTGGCTGACAATTATAATTTTTATTAAAATATTAATATATTTGCAACTATGCTTTGCCACACTGCTTCATCTATTCTTATAACAATTAATATTAAAAGACATTCCCCTTCAAAAGGAAGGTATAAATTGTTGTACTGCAATTGCCACATTATTCTGTGATTAAAATGAAATATGTATTCAGGCAAAATCATACATTATTTAGTGGTTCCAATAAGAGCTATTTGGATCAAACTAGTTAGTAATATGCTATTTAAGCATCTTTTCTCTATATATTTTTCACGGATTTTCTCCTGGTTATTAATATCATTTGAGAACTATTATTTTAATTTCATCATATGATAATATACGGCTTTAAAATAGAAAGTGATGTGGTATGCTCTGAATATTAGGCTTACTTCATTTGCATAATGAACTGAGTGTCTCAAGGCTGGTAACTATAGTCATTTACTTATCTTGCTACTCAAAACTTTCTAGACAAATATGATAGAGGTGCAGAAGGGAGAGAAGATTATGATATGAAAGCACAATAGGGTACATTCTTTGGGATCTGAGAAATGTTTGTAGTTATTAAAAGATGTCTCCCAGAGTCATGGAACAAAGCAAAAATGTAGTTTTAGCATGTAAGAAAGAGGATGAAATTGAATTAATATCACTATAGCTTAATCAATTTTTAAATTTATAGACTTCTTTATTCCTGCTGTGACTTACTTCAGTCATTGGCTTATTTTATTCACTCATTCATTTAACAAATATTTCTTGAGCATTTGTTATGTGCTAGGCAGCATAATAGGAATTGGGGATATGGTGCTGTAAAATGGACATGGACTCTGTCTTCATGAATATCACATTATAGTAGGAAGACTCATGAGAAACAAGTAAATTATTTAAAAATATAAACTCAGAGGATGTCAAACTCTATGATAGTAATAAATCAGAGTAAGACAATATAGTGTACTACCTGGGGGAGGAGCTATTAGGATGATCTGGGGTGATATATGAGGCAATGAATGACATTTGAGCAGAACTGAATGATGAGAAGTTATCAGTCATGTGAAAATCTTGGAGAAGAGCTATCCATGAAGGAAGACTGTGTACAAAGGCCCTAAGGTAGGAATGAACTTGTTATGTATGGAGAACAGCAAGAAAGCCATGGTGGCTAGAGTGGAGTGAGTGAGGGCTACAGTAGGACATGATGTCAGATTAGGGAGTCAGGGGCCAGACTGTATGGGGACTTGTAGGTCATAGCTAGGGCTTGGAATTTTCTTCTATGGTGTTAGAGGACTTTGAGCAAAGAAATGGGTTGCTATGACTTTTTGAAATGGTAATTTTGATATCTGTATTAAGAGAGGAAAATACAAGTATGGAGATAGGTAGCTTCTGTAGTTCTCCAAGTAAGAGATGAAGATGGTTCAGACCAGGGTAATAGTGATGCAGGTGGTGAGAAAAGGGTAGATTAGTAATAAAGTTGAAGGTAGAACTGACAAAATCTATTATTTGTTTGCTTTAGGATTTGGGGGCACACAGGAAAGGAGGCAGTATGTGATGGTTAAGAACGCAGTAAATAAAACGGATTTATTTTCTATGTTTAATCTAGTTACTAGGTGAGTATTTGAAAGAAGTGCAGAAAACTTATTTGTACTTTATCAAGTCATTAAATAGGGCTCTCATAATCTTACAGATAAGATAAAGATATGCAATCTTAGTGCTTATACAATTGGCTACTTACTGGAAAGTAACTGGAAAGTTACTGGAACATAAGTGATAGAAAATACAATGACACCATGGGGCAAGGTTTTTAGTAGCATGATGTAGGACATTGATCTTGGTTTGGTTGGGGTTAGTGACGTTATCAATGACTTGAATGAAGATACAGAAATAATGTTGCTGGTTTTTATGGGTGACAGGTAAAGCGGGATTACACTAGAGGACAAAATCTATAGTTTTTATACTGAATTATGTAGCTACATGTAGCTATGCTTTCCTTTATGCATTCTTGGTCTTCTGTGTTATGTTTACAAAGTTCATCAGTAGGCCAGGAGTGGTGGCTCACACCTGTAATCTCAGCACTTTGGGAGGCCGAGGTGGGCAGATCACGAGGTCAGGAGATCGAGACTATCCTGGCTAACATAGTGAAACCCTGTCTCTACTAAAAATACATAAAAATTAGCCAGGCATGGTGGTGGGCGCCTGTAGTCCCAGCTACTTGGGAGGCTGAGGCAGGCGAATGGTATGAACCCGGGAGGTGAGGCTTGCAGTGAGCCGAGATCGTGCCACTGCACTCCAGCCTGGGTGACAGAGCGAGACTCCGTCTCAAAAAAAATTAAATAAATAAATGAAAATAAAAAAGCAAAAAGTTCGTAAGTATTTTAAAACCACACATTGTTTTCTAGCATTTTATTAGTTGCATGCTAGTATAAGTAGTGAGGTAAGAATTCATTTTATTTTCTTCTTAAATTATTAGTCACTTCTACCAATACCACTTATTAAGAAATTCCTTTCCCTCTCTGATTTAAAATGCCACTTTCAACATAATGTAAATTCCTATATGTATAGTGAATCAAGTTACATATATGTCTCAATGATTTATGCTGCTCTATTGCTTTGCCTATTCTTGTGTGTGCACTCATTATTTTAAATTTTTGTTTGTATATCAAAATTTTATTTTTTTCTATTTTTAATTTTTATTTTTTATTTCAGTAGGTTTTTGGGGAACAGGCGGTGTTTGGTTACATGAACAAATTCTTTAGTGGTGATTCCTGAGATTTTGGTGCACCCACCACTCTAGCAGTATACACTCTACCCAATGTTTAGTCTTATCCCTCATCCCACTCCCGCCCTTTCCCCCGAGTCCCCCAAGTCCATTGTATCATTTTTATGCCTTTGCATCCTCATAGCTTAGCTCTCACATGTAAGAGAGAACATATAATTTTTTTTTTCTTTCCAATTCCTGAGTTACTTTACTTAGAATAATAGCCTCCAATTCCATCCAGGAATGCTGTGAAAGCCATTACATTGTTCCTTTTTATGGTTGAGTAGCATTCGATGGTATATACATATACCACACATTCTTTATCTACTTGTTGCTTGATGGGAATTTGGGCTGGTTCCATATTTTTGCAATTGTGAATTGTGCTGCTATAAACATGCATGTGCAAGTACATTTTTTGTATACTGGCTTCTTTTCCTCTGGATAAATACCCAGTAGTGGGATTGCTGGATCAAATGGTAGATCTACTTTTAGTTATTTAAGGAATCTCCACACTGTTTTCCATAGTGGTTGTATTAGCTTACATTCCCACCAGCAGTGTAAAAGTGTTCTTTTTTTCTTTTTTTTCTCCACAACCACACCAACATCTATTATTTTTTGATCTTTTGATTATGGCTATTCTTGCAGGAGTAAGGTGGTATCACATTGTGGTTTTGATTTGCATTTCCCTGATAATTAGTGATGTTGAACATTTTTTATATGTTTGTTTGCCATTTTTTAAATCTTGTTTTGAGAATTGTCTATTCACATCCTTAGCTCACTTTTTGATGAGATTGTTTTTTTCTTGCTGATTTGTTTGGGTTCCTTGTAGATTCTGAATATTAGTACTTTGTCAGATGCATAGTTTGCAAAGATTTTCTCCCACTCTGTGGGTTGTCTGTTAACTCTGCTGATTATATCTTTTACTGTGCAGAAGCTTTTTAGTTTAATTAAGTCTCATCTATTTATCTTTGTTTTTGTTGCATTTGCTTTTGGGTCCTTGGTAATGAAGTCTTTGGCTAAGCCAATGTCTAGTAGGGTTTTTCCAATGTTCTCTTCTAGAATTTTTGGTTTCAGGTGTTAGAGTTAAGTCTTTGATCCATCTTGAGTTGGTTTTTTGGTAAGGTGAGAGATGAGGATCCCGTTTCATTCTTCTGCATATGGCTTGCCAATTATCCCGGCACCATTTGTTGAATAGGGTGTCCTTTCCTCCACTTGATGTTTTTGTTTGCTTTGTGGAAGATGAGTTGGCTGTAAGTATTTGGCTTTATTTATTAGTTCTCTGTGCTGTTCCATTGGTCTATGTGCCTGTTTTTATACCAGTACCATGCTATTTTGGTGACTATAGACTTATAGCATAGTTTGAAGTCAGGTAATGTGATGCCTCCAGATTTGTTCTTTTTCTTAGTTTTGCTTTGGCTATGTAGGCTCTTTTTTGGTCCCATATGAATTCTAGGATTGTTTGTTTCTAGTTCTGTGAAGAATAATCGTGATATTTTTATGGGAATTACATGGAATTTGTAGATTGCTTTTGGCAGTATAGTCATTTTCACAGTATTGATTCTATCCACCCATGAGCATGGGATGTGTTTTCATTTGGTTGTGTACTCTATGATTTTGTCAGCAGTGGTTTGTAGTTTTCTTTGTAGACGTCTTTCACCTCCTTGATTAGGTATATTCCTAAGTTTGTTTGTTTGTTTAGCAACTATTGTAAAAGGAGTTGTGTTCCTTATTTTATTCTCAGGTTGGTTGCTGTTGTTGTATAACAGTGCTACTGATTTTTGTACATTAATTTTGTATCCTGAAACTTTACTGAATTCATTTATCAGTTCTATGAGCTTTTTGGATGAGTCTTTAGGGTTTTCTAGGTATAAGATCTTATCATCAGTGAACAGCAACAGTTTGACTTCCTCTTTACCTCATGTGGATGTACTTAATTTTGTTCCTTTGTCTGATTGCTTCTGCTAGAACTTCCAGTACTACACTGAATAGAAGCGGTGAAAGTGAGCATCCTTGTCTTGTTTCAGTTCTCAGGGGAAATGCTTTCAACTTTTCTATTCAATATAATGTTGACTGTGGGTTTGTCATAGACGGCTTTTACTACCTTAAGGTATGTCCATTTTATGCCTATTTTGCTGAGGGTTTTAATTATAAGTCAATGCTGGATTTTGTCAAATGCTTTTTCTGCATCTATTGAGATAATTATGTGATTTTTGTTTTTCATTCTCTTTATGTGGTGTATTACATTTATTGACTGGCATATGTTAAATGATCCCTGCATCTCTGGTATGAAACCCACCTGATCATGGTGGATTATCTTTTTGATATGCTGTTAGGTTTGGTTAGCTAGTATTTTGTTGAGGATTTTTACATCTGTGTTCATCAGGGATATTGGTCTGTAGTTTTGTTTGTTATGTCTTTTCCTGGTTTTGGTGTTAGGGTGGTACTGGCTTCATAGGATAGTTTAGGAAGGATTCCCTTTTTCTCTATCTTGTGGGAAAGCGTCAACAGGATTGGTACCAATACCTCCTTGAATATCTGACAATTCAGCTGTGAATCCCTCTGGTCCTGGTTTGTTGGCAAATTTTTATTGCAATTTCAATGTTGCTGCTTCTTATTGGTCTACTCGAAGTTTCTATTTCTTCCTGGATTACTCTAGAAGAGTTTTATCTTTCCAGGAATTTATCAATCTCCTCTAAGTTTTCTGGTTTGTGTGCATAAAGGTGTTCATAGTAGCCTTGAATGATCTTTGTATTTCTTTTTTTTTTTTTTTTTTTTTTGAGACGGAGTCTCGCTCTGTCACCCAGGCTGGAGTTCAGTGGCGTGATCTCGGCTCACTGCTAGCTCCGCCTCCCGGGTTCACGCCGCCATTCTCCTGCCTCAGCCTCTCCAAGTAGCTGGGACTACAGGCGCCCACCACCACGCCTGGCTAATTTTTTGTATTTTTAGTAGAGACGGGGTTTCACCGTGGTCTCGATCTCCTGACCTCGTGATCTGCCCGCCTCGGCCTCCCAAAGTGCTGGGATTACAAGCATGAGCCACCGCGCCTGGCCTGATCTTTGTATTTCTATTGTATCAGTTGTAGTATCTATCTCCTATTTTGTTTTTAATTGAGCTTATTTTGATCTCTCTTCTTTTCTTGGTTAATCTCACTAATGAACTATCAATTTTTGTTTATTGTTTCAAAGAACCAGCAATTTTTCCTTTATCTTTATTATTATTATTTTTTGTTTGTTTCAATTTCATTTAATTCTGCCCTGATCTTTGTTATTTCTTTTCTTCTGTTGGGTTTGGGTTTGGTTTGTTCTTGTTTCTCCAGTTCCTCGAGGTGTGACTGTAGATTTTTCATTTGTGTTCTTTTAGACTTTTTGATGTAGGCATTCAATGCTGGGAACTTTCCTCTTAGCACTCCTTTTGCTGTATCCTAGAGGTTTTGATAGTTTATGTCACTATTATTGTTCAGTTCAAAGCATTTTTTTCAATTCTATGTTGATTTCATTGCTGACCCCATGATCATTCAGGAGCAAGTTATTTAATTTTCATGTATTTGCCTGGTTTTGAGATTTCCTTTTGGAGTTTATTTCCAATTTTATTCCACTGTAGTCTGAGATAGTACTTGATATAATTTCAATTTTCTTAAATTTATTTAGACTTGTTTTGTGGCCTTTCATATGGTCTATCTTGGAGAATGAGCCATGTGCTTATGATTAGAATGTATATTCTGCAGTTGTGTAGAATGTTCTGGAAATATCTGTTAAATCCATTTGTTCTAGAGTATAGTTTAAGTCCATTGTTTATTTACTTTCTGCCTTGATGATCTTTCTGCCTTGATGATCTGTCTAGTGCTGCCAATGGAATATTGAAGTTTCCCACTATTATTGTGTTACTGTTGATTAGAAGTTGTTCTATAAATTTGGGAGTTCCAGTGTGTTAGGTGCATATTTATTTAGGATTGTGATATTTTCCTGTTGGACTAGTCCTTTTATCATTATATAATGTCTCTCTTAGTCATTTTCAACTGTTGTTGCTTTAATGTCTGTTTTGTTTGGTATAAGAATAGCTACTCTTTCTTGATTTGGGTGTCCATTTGCATGGAATACTTTTTTCTGCCCCTTTACCTTAAGTTTATGTGAGTCCTTATGTGTTCGGCGAGTCTCTTGAAGATAGCAGATACTTGGTTGAGGAATTGTTATCCATTCTGTCACTCTGTATCTTTCAAGTTGAGCATTTAGACGATTTACAGTCAATGTTAGTATTGAGAATTAAGGTACTTTATATGCATTGCGCTAGTTGTTTCCTGAATACCTTTTTTTTTTAAGATTATGTCATGTTTTTATAGGTCCTGTGAGATTTATACTTTAAGGAGGTTTTATTTTGGTGTATTTTGAGAATTTGTTTCAAGATTTAGGGCTCCTTTTAACAGTTGTAGTGCTGGCTAGGTAGTGGTGAATTCTCTTTTCCTTTTCTTTTCTTTTTTCTTTCTTTCTTTTTTTTTTTTTGACAGAGTTTTACTCTTCTTGTCCAGGCTGGAGTACAATGGCATGATCTCAGCTCACTGCAACCTCTGCCTCCCGGAGTCAGGTGATTCTCCTGCCTCAGCCTCCTGAGTAGCTGGGGTTACAGGCATGTGCCACCATGCCTGGCTAATTTTTTTGTATTTTTAGTAGAGACAGGGTTTCACCGTATTGGTCAGGCTGGTCTCGAACTCCTGATTTCAGATGATCCACCCACCACCGCCTCCCAAAGTGCTGGAATTACAGGCATAAGCCACTGCGACCGGCCCATGACTGTATCTTTCCTTCATTTATGAAGCTTAGTTTATTCTGGATACAAAATTCTTTGCTGATCATTGTTTTGTTTAAGGAGGCTAAAGATAGGACCCCAATAAACACTAGCTTGTAATGTTTCTGCTTAGAAATCTGCTATTAATCTTATAGGTTTTCCTTTATAGTTTACCTGATACTTTTGCCTCACAGCTCTTAAGATTCTTTCTTCATCTTGACTTTAGATAACCTGATGACTATGTGCCTAAGCAATGATCTTTTTGTGATGAATTTCCCACGTGTTCTTTGAGCTTCTTATATTTGGATGTCTAGATCTCTAGAAAGGCCAGGGAAGTATTTCTCAATTATTCCCTCAAATATGCTTTCCAAACTTTTAGATTTCTTTTCTTCCTTGGGAACACCAATTATTCTTGGGTTTGGTCATTTAACATAATCCCAAACTTCTTGGAGGCTTTGTTCATTTTTTAAAAATCTTTTTTCTTTGTCTTTGTCATATTGGGTTAATTTGAAAGCCTCGTCTTTGAGCTCTCAAGTTATTTCTTCTATTTGTACAATTCTATTGTGGAGATTTTCCAGTATATTTTGCATTTCTCTAAGTGTGTCCTTCATTTCCAGAATTTGTGATTGTTTTTTATTTATGGTATCTATTCTTTTGGAGACTTTTCTGTCCATATCCTCTATCTTTTACATTTCTTTAAGTTGGTATTCACCTTTCTCTTGTGCCTCTTTGAGTAGCTTAATAATCCACCTTCTGAATTATGATTATTATTTTTTTGGGAATTCAGAGACTTCTTCTTGGTTTCGATCCATTGCTTGTGAGCTTGTGTGATCTTTTGGTTGTGTAAAATAACCTTCTTTTGTCATATTAACATAATTGTTTTTCTGGTTCCTTCTCATTTGGGTAGGCTATGTCAAAGGGAAGATCTGGGACTCAAGGGCTGCTGTTCAGATTCTTTTGTCCTACAGGGTGCCCCCTTGATGTGGTACTCTCCCCATCCCCCTAGGGATGTAGCTTTCTGAGAGCCAAACTGCAGTGATTATTTATCTGTGCATCTAGCCTCCCAGTGAAGCTACAGGGCTCTGGGCTGGTACTGGGGAGTATCTGCAAAGAGTCCTGTGATGTGATCCATCTTCAGGTCTCTAAGCATGGATACCAGCACCTTCTCTGGTGGAGGTAGCAGGGAGTGCAGTGGACTCTGTGAGGGCCTTTGGGTGTAGTTTTGTTTAGTGTGCTGGTTTTGTGTTGGTTGGTCTCCAGCCAGGAGGTGGTACTTTCAAGAAAGCATCAGCTCTGGTAGCATAGGGAGGATATAAGCTTGCCCTAGGGTCTCCTGGATAAGTATTTGGGTTTCTCCGGCGGTGGGCAAGGCTGTAGAGCTCCCAAGAGATGATGTTCTTTGTGTTTGGTTACCAGGGTGGGTAGAGAAAGACCATCACGTGGAGGCAGGTTTCCGTATGTCTGTTCTCAGGCTCTTTTTGGGTGGGGCTTGCTGTGGCTGCTGTAGGGGAGGGGTTGTGGTTCTCAGGAGTTATATTCTGAGGGGGATTATGGATGCTTCTGCTGCATCATATAGGTCACAAGGGAAGTGGGATAAAGCCAGCAGTGACAGGCCTCGCCCAGCTCCCACACAGCCTGAATAGCTGGTCTCGCTGCCACTGTGCTCGCTCCTCCAACAGCACCAAGTTTATTTCCAGGCAGCTGCTAAGCAGGGCTGAGAATTTGCCCTAGTCTACAAGCCTCCCTGCTGAGAAGCAAGCTTGGCTTTCAGGTTTCATGCCTCCCTTTTTGCTGTGGTTTCTGTACTCATATCTGTACCCTCTGTTCACCTCCTACTCAGGATTCTGTCTAGGAAACTTTGTGTTCAGTCAAAACTGTTGCAAAGTTGAGCTGCCAGTTTCTTTCTCCCTCTGGTCTTCCTCCAATTCCACTGGCAGGCCTCCCCAGGGACCCCTATGAGACAAGTCAGGAATGGCTTCCCTGGGGACGGAGAGTGTCCACAGACCTCTTTCCACTGCTTCCTCTACCCTTATATTTCGCTCAGGTCTCTAAATTCATCTCAGCTCCAGGTAAGGTCAAGTCCTTCTCCCATGATCTAAACCTTCAGGTTTTACAGTGAAGATGTGTGTTCGAGATAGACTTTCCCCCTTTCAAACTTGGGCATTTGCGGTTTTTTGGCTGTCTCATGGAGCCTGCAGTGGGAAGCCACTTCCTTGAAAGGATCTGTGGATTCTCTCGGCTTTCCTGGTATGTTCCTGCAGTAGTTCTTGGAACAAAAGTTTACGGTGTCAGTCTATACAGCTCATAAAGAGACTTAAACATTCTAAGGAATTTGACAGCTTGGAATCGATGACAGATTAAAAGCCAGGGAGTGACACAATCAGACCTCTGTGTAGAAAGATTATTCCTGGTTGAGGCGGGCAGATTACAAGGTCAAGAGATCGAGACCATCCTGGCCAACATGGTGAAACCCTGTCTCTACCAAAAATACAAAAATTAGCTGGGCGTGGTGGCACGTGCCTGCAGTCTCAGCTACTTGGGAGGCTGAGGCAAGAGAATCACTTGAACCCAGGAGGTGGAGGTTGCAGTGAGCTGAGATCGCACCACTGCACTCTGGCCTGGCAACAGAGCTAGACTCCGTCTCAAAAAAAAAAAAAAAAAAAAAAAAAAAAAAAAAAAAAGAAAAAGATTATTCCTGTGGCAAAGTAAAGGATTGAGATTGGCTGAGTAATGAAAAAATTGCAGAATAAAAGTTCTGTCAGTGTGTGTGCATGTGTGTGTGTGTTCCATTTTAAAAAATTCTTATTAGGAAACAAATATTTTATGTAGATAATCATTAAGTGACTTTAGACATTTTGATTTCTGTCTTTGCCTGTAGAATTATAATTATCTCTTCAGAAGATAGTGCTTTTTTGACATTAGAAAGACTTTTTAAAAATGTGAGCTAACTTATGACCCGTAAAAGTAAGAACAAGATCATGTCCTTTGCAGGGACATGGCTGGAGTTGGAGGCCATTATCCTTAGCAAACTAACACAGGAACAGAAAGCCAAGTACCTCATGTTTTCACTTATACATGGGAGCTAAATGATGAGGACGCATGGACACATAGAGGGAAACAACATACACGGGGGCCTATTGGAGGGTCAGAGGAAGGAGATGATCAGAAACGTAACTAATGAGTCCTAGGCTTAATACCTGGGCGACAAAATAATCTGTACAACAAACCCCCAAGACACAAGTTTACCTATGTAACAAACCTGCACATGTATCCATGAACTTGAAATAAAAGTTAAAAAAAGTAGGTTCTTTGGCAAAGTAGAATATACCCTCTCTCTCTTTTTTTTTTTTTTTTTTTTGATTCAGAATTGCCTTTTGCTCAATGTGTCAGGAAACTTCTTCTGGGATTTTTATAGCATGGTGGGCTATCACCTCAATAGTGCACTGAAGGAAACCTGCTTGAACAGAAAATTTGAAATGGCTTTCAAAAGGGGATGCCTTTTCATAACTAAATGTCACATCCCAAGCTGGTTTTTTATCTTCATATTCCCAAGGTAGCAATGTCGAAACTTTTTTTTTTTTTCAAAGTCTCTGTCTGGAAAGCAAGAACACAATTATCAGTTAGGATAGGAGCTGTAAATTACGTATTGAAAATCTCTCAGAATGTGAGTTTTATTTCAGAGGAAATTTATAATATCTGGCTTTCTTGACATTTCAACAATGCGTGTTTTAGTTTCATGGCTACAGTATTTAACTAAACTATTTTATTCTAATACCTCAGAAAACAGCATTAACACTTTAGTTTTAAAAATAAGATTTTTTTAATGAACAAATAATAATGGTATATACTTATGAGGTATAATATGACATTTTTATCTATCTATACATTGAAGAAAGAGTCAACCAAGCTAATAATGTGTCCGTTATCACACTAACTGATCTCTTTTTGGATGAAAATATTTAAAATATGTTATTCTAGCAATTTTGAAATATACATTTTTATTAACCATGGTCTCTCCCACTGAGTGTGAGCTAAACTTACTGACTCACTTCTAACAAAATATGGCAGAAGTTATGGTTACTTCTGAGGCTAAGTTATTAAAATATTGTGACTTCTGACTTAGTTCATTTATCTCCATGAGAGTTTGTACTCTTGATTAACAGCTTCTCTTTCCCCAGCCCTCTCCGTTCTCTATTCCTCAGCAACTGGTAATCACTTTTCTAGACTCTGTTTCAATAAGATCAGCATTTTTAGGTTCTGCATATGAGATCATTGATATGGTTTGGCTCTGTGTTCCCACCCAAATCTCATCTCAAACTGTAATCCCCACATGTTGAGGGAGGGACCTGGTGGGAGGTGATTGGATCATGAGGACAGTTTCCCCCATGCTGTTCTCCTGACAGTGAGTGATTTCTCATGAGGTATGATGGTTTAAAAGTGTGGTACTTTCCTCCTCTTGCTCTCCTGCTGCCATGTAAGATGTGTCTTGCTTCCCCTTAGCCTTCTGACATGATTGTAATTTTCCTGAACACCCCCGCCCCAGAGCCATGCAGAAATATACTTCAATTAAATGTCTTTCCTTTATAAATTACCCAGTATCAGGTAGTTCTTTATAGCAGTGTGAAAACAGACTAATACAGAAAATTGGTACTGGAGTTTGGGGCACTGCTCTAAAGACACCTGAAAATATGGAGGCAACTTTGGAACTGGGTAACGGGCACAGGTCGAACAGTTTGGAGGGTTCAGAAGAACATAGGGAGATGTGGGAAAGTTTGGAACTTCCCAGAGACTTATTGGATGGTTTTGACCAAAATGATAATAGTGAAACAGACAATGACATCCAGGCTGAGGTGGTCTCAGATGGAGCCGAGGAACTTATTGGGCACTGAAGTAAGGTCACACTTGCTATGTTTTAGCAAAGAGACTGGCAGCATTTTGCCTCTGCCTTGAAGATCTGTGACTTTGAACTTGAGAGAGATGATTTAGGGTATCTGGCAGAAGAAATTTCTTTTTCTTTTTTAAAGTTCTGGAATACATGCGTAGAATGTGCAGGTTTGTTACACAGGTATATATGTACCGTAGTGGTTTGCTGCAACTATCAACCCATCATCTAGTTTTAAGCCCCACATGCCTTAGGTATTTGTCCTATTGCTCTCCCTCCCCTTGCCCCCTACCCCCCGACAGGCCCCAGTGTGTGATGTCCCCCTCCCTGTGTCCATGTGTTCTCATTGTTTTACTCCCACTTACGAGTGGGAACATGCGCTGTTTGGTTTTCTGTTCCTGTGTTAGTTTGCTAAGAATGATGGCTTCCAGCTTCACCCATGTCCCTGCAAAGGACATGAACTCATTCTTTTTTATGGCTGCATAGTATTCCGTGGTGTATATGTGCCACAGTTTCTTTATC
Organism: Hylobates moloch; assembly: GCF_009828535.3. Lineage (NCBI taxonomy): Eukaryota > Metazoa > Chordata > Mammalia > Primates > Hylobatidae > Hylobates > Hylobates moloch. Next base: position 121,928,516 of record NW_026652282.1, read on the forward strand.
CTGGCTATCATTGATGGGCATTTGATTAGTTCCAAGTCTTTGCTATTGTAAATAGTGCTTCAATAAACATAAATGTGCATATGTCTTTATAGTAGAATGATTTATAATCTTTCAGGTATATACCCAGTAATGGGATTGCCGGGTCAAATGGTATTTCTAGTTCTAGATACTTGAGGAATTGCTACACTGTCTTCCAAAATGGTTGAACTAATTTACACTCCCACCAACAGTGTAAAAGCGTTCCTATTCTCCTCAGCCTCGCCAGCATCTGTTGTTTCCTGACTTTTTAATAATTGCCATTCTAACTGGAGTGAGATGGTATCTCATTGTGGTTTTAATTTGCATTTCTGTAATGACCAGTGATAATGAGTTTTTTTTTTTCATATGTTTGTTGGCTGCATAAATGTCTTCTTTTGAGAAGTTTCTGTTCATATCCTTTGTCCACTTTTGGATGGAGTTGTTTGGTTTTTTCTTGTAAACTTGTTTAAAAGTTCCTTGTAGATTCTGGATGTTAGACCTTTGTCAAATGGGTAGATTGCAAAAAAAATTCTCCCATTCTGTAGGTTGCCTTTTCACTCTGATGATAGTTTCTTTTGCTGTGCAGAAGCTCTCTAGTTTAATTAGATCCTTGTCAATTTTGGCTTTTGTTGCCATTGCTTTTGGTGTTTTAGTCATGAAGTCTTTTCCCATGCCTGTGTTCTGAATGGTATTGTCTAGGTTTTGTTCTAGGGTTTTTATGGTTTGGGGTTTTACATTTAAGTCTTTAATCCATCTTGAGTTAATTTTTGTATAAGGTGTAAGGAAGGGGTCCAGTTTCAGTTTTCTGCATATGGCTAGCCAGTTTTCCCAGCACCATTTATTAGATAGGTAAGCAGCAAAGTGTTTAAGATTTCACCTGGCTTTCTCTGAATATATACAGTCAGATGAATTCACAAAGAGATGGTGTGAAACTGAGACTTATGTTTAAAAGGGGAGCAGAGCATAAAAGTTGGGAAAATTTGCAGCCTGACCATGTGGTAGAAAAGAAAATCCCATTTTTCTGGGGAGAAATTCAAGCCAGCTGAAGAAATTTGCATAAATCAAGAGAAGCCGAATGTTAATAGCGAAGACAATGGGGAAAGTGTCTCCCAGGCATTTCAGAGGTCTTCACAGCAGCCCCTCCCATCACAAGCCCAGAGGCCTAGGTGGAAAAAATGTTTTCCTCAGCTGGGTGCCTCACTGCTCTGTGCAGTCTTGGGACATGGTGCTCTGTGTCCCAGTCCCTTCAGCTACAGCCATGGCTTATAGGGGACTAAGGTACAGCTCAGGCCTTTGCTTCAGATGCAAGCCCCAAGCCTTGGTGGGGGGTTGTATCTTGGAAGTAGCTAACTTGTTTCTTATTTTACAGGCTCATAGGCAGCAAGGACTTCCCTTGTCTCAGATGAGAATTTGGACTTTTACTTTCGAGTTAATGAATAAGTTAAGACTTTAAGGGACTGCTGAGAAGACATGATCAGTTCGAAATGTGCGAAGGACATGAGATTTGGGAGAGGTCAGGGGCAGAATAATATGGTTTGGTTCTGTGTACCCACCCAAATCTCTTGAATTGTAATCCCCAAGTGTTGGGGGAGGGGCCTGGTATGAGGTGATTGGATCACTGGGGCAGTTTCCCCCATGGTATCCTCATGAGAGTAAGTTCTCGTGAGATCTGATGGTTTAAAAGTGTGACACATTCTCCATCTCACTCTCTGTCTCCTGCCACCACATAAGACATGCCTTGCTTCCCCTTAGCCTTCTGACGTAATTGCAAGTTTCCTGAGGCCTCCCCAGCCATGTAGAAGTGTGAGTCAATTAAACCTCTTTAGTTTATAAATTACCCAGTCTCAGGTAGTTCTATATAGCAGTATGAAAATGGACTAATATACTGTGCCTGGCTTATTTCACTTAGCATAATGTCCTCCAGTTTCATCCATGTCATTGTAAATGACAAACTTTTTCTCTATTATTAATCCCGAATAGTACTGCATTGTATAAATATACCACATGTTCTTTATCCATTCATCCATTGATGGACAATTAGGTTGATTCCATAACTTGGCTATTGTGAAAAATGCTGAAATAAACATGAAATAAAAATGCACACATCTCTTCAGCATATTGACTTTAATTCCTTTGGATATATACCCTGAAGTGGGATTGCTCCATGATATGGTAATTCTATCTTGAATTTTTTTGAGGAATGTCCATACCATTTTCCAAAGTGTCTGCGCTATTTTACATTCCCACTAACAGTATACAAGGGTTCCCTTTTCTCCACATCCTCACAAACACTTGTTATTACTTGTCCTTTTTATCATAGGCATTCTAACAGTTGTGAGGTGATATCTCATGGTTTTAATTTTCATTTCTCTGATGACTAGAGATGTCGAGCATTTTTTCATATATCTGTTGATCATTTCTGTCTCTTCTTTTGAGAAATGTCTGCTCAGATAGTTTGCCAATTTTCTCATTGGTTTTTGTTTTCTTGCCATCGCGCTGAGTTCCTTATGTATTTTAGATATCACCTCTTTCTCAGATGTGTAATCTGCATATATTTTCTCCCAGTCCATGAGTTTTCTCTTCACTTTGTTAATTGTTTGCTTTGTTGTATAGAGCTTTTTGGTTTGATACAATTCCCTTTGTCTATTTTTGCTTTTCTTTCCTGTGCTTTTGGGGTCTTATCCAAAAAATACTTGCTCAGTCCATTGTCATAAAGAATTTTCCCTGGTTTCTTCTAGTAGCTTTACAGTTTCGAGTGGTATATAAATTTTTAAAAAAATTTGGTAAAGATTTTGTTTTGAAAATTACTAATATACAGCCTCCAAGATATGTCTCCAATGACCCCATCGTCCTAGTGTTAATTTTCATGTGTTATAATCTCCTGTTGTGTGTGGGCTGGACTTATTGTTTCACTTCTAACAAATAAACTATGGTATACATTATGGTATATCGCCTCTGAGATTAAGTTATTTAAATACTATGACTTCTGACTTAGTTGATTTACCTCATTGTCTTGGATCAGTCACCCTCAGGGAAGCCACTTGCCCTGTTGTGATTTATCCCTGCAGAAAGGTTTATAGTTTCAAACAATTAAGTACTGCCAACAATCACATGAGTGAGCTTAGAAATATCTTACCTCTTTCGCTGATCAAACATTCAGCTAAGACTCCCAATCCCAGCTAACAGCTTGACTACAACCCCACAGAATACTTGATCCAGTTGTTGCCAGATTTTTGGGCCACAGAAACTTAAAGATGTTTGTTTACTCAACCTGTTAAATTTTGGAATAATTTGTTACATAGCAGTAGACAACTAAAACATTGATCTGAAGATGGTTGTCAATTATTTTACTTTCATTTTCTTAAACTGCCATTTTCTCTGCATTGCATATAGAGAGAGTGGGACACACTGGTTCATACTTAAATTTGATTGTGAAAGATATTAAATAATATTTAGAAAATCTTTCTTACAACATTGTAATAAAACAATCACATTTTAATAAGAAAATAACAGTAAAATAACATTGACAGAAACTCAAAAATATATTTTTCTCTACCATATTTCTATGACAAAGGCAAATCTATTCATGAATCGTATTCTTGGCCTCTCCTTGTCTCATGTGAAAGGGAATGTTAGTGCTCACTGATAACCATCTTCACTTTTACATTTTTAAGTCTCCTTTGCAATTAGATTGGCCATGTGCCTGGTTCTGGCCATTAGAATGTGAGCGGAAGTTATAAATGTCACATACAGGCCAAAGTTGATGGGACCGGTGTGGTTTTTCCACATACTGCTGCAACCTCCCACTGGCTATTTGATGCCAGGGAAACCACAAGCCCCAGGATAGAAACAGCTTGAGCTCCTACGTAACTGCTTATCAGAAAACTTTCTAGCTTGCAATTAACTGGTCTGAGAGCAGATCATATTTGTTAGCAACATTGCCTCTCCTATCTTGACTAATCCACCCCTGTCCCATCCTTCACTCCAATTTCTTAAGTACAAAGGATCTTTTGTTATTCTAGCAAGTAAATTGTCTAAGCATTTGTTGCAACTGATGAGGGCAATATGCTTGAGCTATTAAATCGTGGCTAGTAAAGAAAACCTAGAATTACCCGGAGTTATTTTCTTAAGAGTGGAAGGTCAGGCCGGGCGCAGTGGCTCACACTTGTAATCCCAGCACTTTGGGAGGCCGAGGCGGGCGGATCACGAGGTCAGGAGATCGAGACCACGGTGAAACCCCGTCTCTACTAAAAAATACAAAAAATTAGCCGGGCGTGGTGGCGGGCGCCTGTAGTCCCAGCTACTCGGAGAGGCTGAGGCAGGAGAATGGCGTGAACCCGGGAGGCGGAGCTTGCAGTGAGCTGAGATCGCGCCACTGCACTCCAGCCTGGGCGACAGAGCAAGACTCCGTCTCAAAAAAAAAAAAAAAAAAAAGAGTGGAAGGTCTAAAATAGGAAAGAAGGCAGAGAAGACACAAAGGAGAAAAACAGATGTAGATTGCTTGGTTGGTTGCTTGGTTTTGGTTTAGTTAGGATTATTTGCTTTTCTTGTGCAAAACAAAAGGAGAATAGTGAACATTAAACATTGATTAGTGACACTCAGAACAGTTGTGTGAAGATTTTTAGAACATAGTTCTGAATGGTATGCAATGTAATTCCCTGTCACTTCTTTTAGGGCTTCAGTTAATATTCTCCTTGTTTTCCAGTATTCCTTTAGATAGCAAAGTAATATAGCTTTTCAATTAGAAAATAATTTGGTTACACTATTACTGTTTTATTGATGACCCACTGTGATTCAAAGATAGTGCTAGGAGCTGCATAATCAAAACTAAACAAGACAGGTGTAGTTTTTGAAACAGATATGCCGTCATCCTCTAGGAGTTTATAGTCTAGAGGAAGACAAAAATTAAATGATTACAGTAAAATGTGATAAGTGCTATGATAAGTGAAGAAGATACTAAGGAAACATAAAGGTTGGGCTGGCAGGCAAGACTTCTAAGGGGAAATGACAGGTAAGCTGGAACCAGAAATGTATGTAGGAGCTTTCCAGGCAAAGCGTGAGGGGAGTAGAGTAGACGGCTCAGGGGAGATGTTTGTGCCTGGTGCACAGGAGCTCTTCATGGAACAATTATTTTAGTTTCTTCCTGCAGACTATCCATAGAGCTCAGACTAGAGTTCATGGAGCCAGGATAAGACATCAGTGTAGATTTTTATGCTATCCTTTTTGGGAACTTGTCCCTCTTCAAAATTTCCAGGCAAACATGTCTTCAGAAAGCCCTCTTGAGTGTATATAATTCAACTGACTCATTCAAAGAGACACCAAATAATACCTACCCTACCACCTCCTGAGATATTTTTAAATTCCCATAGTGGGCTAAATGTAGCTTCAAACTGGTACTATCCCACACATGAAGTATTTGTTCATAACATACCCTATAATCTGAATACATGTAAATCAAGAGGATGATACGCTTAAGTCAAGAGAAGCCGAATGTTAATAGCCAAGACAATGGGGAAAGTGTCTCCAGGGCATTTCAGAGATCTTCGCGGCAGCCCCTCCCATCACAGGCCAGGAGGCCTAGGAGGAAAAAAATAGTTTCCCGGGCTGGGCCCAGGGCCCTGATAGTTTGATATTAAACCATCACAATAGAGTTGCTAGTTTAATATTTTATTATATCAATATATTCTGATTTATTTAACCATTCTTCTGTTTGGATACCTTTAAATTGTTGCTGAAATTTCCCAATTATAGTTAATATTTTAATGAATGCCTTCAGACATCTGTTTTGTGTAACTTTATTTTCTCACACAAAGCCCTAATAATGAAATTACTAGATTGCTCAAGCTTCAAGGCCCTGTGGAAGGAGTATGACTAAGACTGTTGTACAATTTCTCCTTGGCCAGATTACCTCACTTATCTGAGCATTTATTTCATTATCTGTAAAATGGGAAGAAAAGTAGAACTTATCTCATAGGGTTGTATCAAAATTGAGTTAATGTGGGTAAAGCACATAGAACAGAGTCTTACGTGTAGAAAACACTACTGCAAAAAGAATGCTGTTTAGATGGCCAGAACACAAGCTAGAAATCAGTGGTAGAGTTAATTGCAGTTGTCCAGATGACAGATAATGGTAGGTTGGGCTCACATCCTAGTGGTGAGAATAGTGAAAAATTTATGGACTCGAGAAATATCTCATTTGTAGAATTGAGAATGTTTGTTCATGAGTTAACATGCAGGGGAGTGGTGGGAAAAGAAGAGTCAGGATGACTAAGGATTTTGGACAGATCAATGGAAAGGATGCAATTGCCAAATTCTGAAGTAGGAAAGATTGAGAAAGGAGCAGATTTGAAGGGAAAATCAGGAACTTGGTTTGAATATTTTATGTTTGAGATACCTATTGGATGTTCAAGCAGAGGTGTTAACTAGGCTATTGGGTATACTAGCTTGGTGTTTAGGAGAACAACTGGCAAGATTATAAATGTGGGAGTCGTTCAACTATAGATTATACTTAAAGCCATGCAACTGGACAAGATCACCAAAGGAACAAGTGTAGATAAAAAAGCGAAGAGGTCCAGGGAGTGAGCTCTGGGCCCTTCAAACACTTATTGTGCAGGGATATGAGGAGAAACCAGCAAAGGACACTGAGGAGGAACTGGTGAGGTAGGAAAAGAGCCAGGTAAATTTAGTGTCACAGAAACCTTGGAAAGGAAATTAACATCTCACTTTGAGGCTTGACTATGAATGCCTTGGAGGAGATTGTAGGCTCTCAAGATAGGGGAAGTCGTTGACACTGATAGGTGGTTGTTGGAAGTATGGACTCTAAAGTCAGCAGAATTGGATTTGAATCCAGGCTCTACCAGTCACCAGTTGTATTATTAATACCTTAAGCAAGACACTAAACATCTGTCTACTTCATTTTTTTCTCATGCAGTTAAGCAGATATAGTGACAGTACATAACACAGAATGTAGTTTTGAAGATTAATGACATAATTCATGCAGAGCAGAGCACTTACTATAACACAAGATGCAGAGTAAGCACTTAAGAAACATTGACACTTGCTGTTTTACTAACAGTCATTGTTATTATCAGTATAATCCCTTTTATTATGCAGTTGAATAAAATTATTTGTGAACAAACGATTAGTGAATAGTGAACAAAATCATTTGTCACATTTTAAACATAGTGCCTGGTGTATGACAGGTTATCAAGAAACAGTTTATATGTATGTGTGTGTGCACAAGCACACGTGTATGTACTCTTGTAAAATTCTTGAGGTAATTTCTGGGTCAGTAGTGATTATGTAATAATTATGGTTATAGCTGACAATGCAATCATGTGTTATCCATGATTCTAATCAACTAATATGTAAAAACAGATTAATAGGCTTAATTACTCTTAGGAACTCATTACTGCCCCTTTTCATAGATAAAGAAACTAAAGCAAAGAGAAGTTAAATTTCTTGCCCAATTTTGTACTGCTAGCAAGACTTAAATCCCACCTTCTGGCTCTAGCACTGTACTCTTACCCCCTACATTGTAGTATCCCTCAATAGTAATGTCAGTGTTCATAACAAGCTATAAATATCCAAAAAAAAAAAGGGTAAACTTTCAGAAATGGGAGGTGGTTGTGACTATGGCAGGCAGCTTGCTCATCATGGTAACAGTGTCTTTGGGGACCATCTCTGTGTTTTCCCGCCCAGTAAATTCTCTCTTCTTGATACGTGTTGACCATTAACACAAGCCTGTGCTGAGATCTCAGACCTTGGAAGAAATGAATCTTTGTCTTAACATGAAAAGTAGTGCTCTGCTCATTGCTTCTATTCTTTACTCAATTTTTCAGTGAGATTTGTTTTCTTGCTTACTACAGATCCCAGATTTCCAACCATCTGCTTGTATTTTTACAGTAAGTCACCTAACGGTCTCCAGAAACAATAAGACATGTTTCATCAACTCCTGCCCGAAATCTTCAGAATAAGTGATGTCTTGTCTTTTACTCATTGTTTCATATTTTGAATTTCTTCTAATGTCTTGATTGTAGTTTGCTGAGCCATGTTTTGCTGAATTAGTATTATTTCACTGAAATAATTTATGCTCTGTTTCGTATATGTCCAGAAAAAGATGGATATTTTTTCTGTGCTCATAATAAACCTTTTTACAAAGTAAAAGTACACATTTCGAAGTCTTTGCAGTACACTTTTCCAAATCAGAAGAAAAATAAATCCTCAGACCTTCATTATATGTGTACAACTCTTCAGAAACAGTTCATAATGAATAATCCAAAAAAGCTGCCAGTTATGTCCTTTGTTTCTCTATTATATTGGAAAAATAATGAGGTCATGGCAAATTAGAAGGAAGTAAATAACTATTAAAAGATGTATTGAAGAAGAAACTATATTTAACATATACTAAATATACACTACCTTCTGCCCTTTGAAATATTGGATAATTTAGGTCACATCTAAACACCTTTATTGAAATTTCTTTTATAATCCATATATTAAACCTATGTCATGTTTTTCTATTTCCTAAAGAAGACGAAACACAGTACAACAAAATCCTTATTGTTTCACTGACAGTTTGCAATGACTTTATATTTATAGCTACTGAGAGTTGTATACAAAATATTCTTTGATGCATACCACAGTCTGTGGTCGTGGAAAGAACTGAAGAGTAGGAGGAGAGACAATTGGGTTTTGATTCTGACTTTTCCTCTAACTGAGTGGGTACTTGAGGCAACTGCCTTTGCTTCCCACGGCCTTCTCACCTGGAAAAGGAAGCAACAATTAAACTAGATTAGTGGCTTTTAAATTGTTGTTTGGTAGTGCGGCCTCTTTTAAACAGTGGATATTTACATTATAAATAACTAAAATTGAAGTCCCTATGGTAATAGAATGATGAAAGGAAAGAATCACGGGAATTACAGGAATCCGTTTTAGGAGTAGAAATCAAATTCTACTTCTTATATGAGGTAGATGAAGCCAAAAAGTATAGTGCAAAGGCTCTGGATTTTACCAATTCCCTTTGGTTTGGAATATTCGCTGTACCAGTGCCATTTTGTCCCAACAAGGAATCTGGAGTGGGGCTGGGTTGACTGATGCACTTGAGATTACACCATCAGGGAAAGAGGTGACATTACAGCTAAGACTGAAATGACTAGGAGTCACTCAGTGGATTTCTGAGGGGAGAACCTTCCAGGCAGAGATCCAGCACTTATAGCCAGATCCAAGGATGTGAATAACTGTGTTATGTTTCATGAAGAGCAAGAAAGTCTGTGTAGCTGAAAGAGAGTAACCAAGTTAGAGAAGGGTGGGCGATGAGATGGGATGGGTGGCAACATACTGAATCTCATAGCAGCTTATAGTCTGCTTTCAGGCTTTTGTGATTTATTCTAAGTTTACGTATAAGTCATTGGAGGGTTTTAGACACAGAACTACTTTGAGCTTATCACCCTTTTTAAAAGGTCACTCTGAACTGAGCATGAATGTATGCCTGTAGTCCCAGCTACTCAGTAGGCTCATGTGGGAGGGTTGCTTCAGCCCAGGAGTTCAAGGGTGGGCCTGGGCAACATAAAGAGACCTTGTCTCTTAAAAATGACAACAAAAAAATCCCTCTTCCTGCTATATAAAGAATAGACTTCTGGCCAGGCGCAGTGGCTCACGCCTGTAACCCCAGCACTTTGGGAGGCCGAGGCGGGCGGATCACCTCAGGTTGGGAGTTCAAGACCAGTCTGGCCAACATGGAGAAACCCCGTCTCTACTAAAAATACAAAATGAGTCAGGCATGGTGGCACATACCTGTAATCCCAGCTACTAGGGAGGCTGAGTCAGGAGAATCACTTGAACCCAGGAGGCGGAGGTTGTGATGAGCCGAGATCGCGCCATTGCAACAAGAGCGAAACTTTGTCTCAAAAAAAAAAAAAAAAAAAAAAATAGACCGCTTCAGGGTGGGGGTAGGGGACGATAGAAACAAGGAGACCAGTTAAAAAGGCTACTGCCATGGTCCTGATAGTCAGGAGGTAATTTTTCCATCCGCGATTCCTGCATACTATTTTTCTTATAGGCTGGCAGAGGCAGTGAACACACGTGGAATAAGTTGAGAGTTGCCCTCTCTGCATCTCTGGAAGAAATGTGACTATCATTACCGATAAGCTACTCCTTTGATAACTGAAGGCCTGCAAGGAGCTGTTTCTTAGTCCAATCACAGCCGTGTCCTACTTTGCATTATCGTATCAACACCTAATTCAGGCCAGTGAAAGCAGAAGGGAAAAAATAAACCAAAAAGAAATCTGTCACCGTGTACAACCCTACTCAAACCACCTAACGATCCTGAATCACACTCTTTAACTACCCTCTCTCCTGTCATATTTATCATGTGAATTCAAAGGCAGCTCGGGAACATCTCTGTTGATTTGCTTTTGTTAACTTGGCTTGATCTTGCTGTGAGTATCCCTGAACTCTCTGTCAAGGTTCCTCATTCCTAAATGTGTGCTCCTCCTGGAAAAGGGTCGCAACCAGACCATGCTCAAGCCTTAGCCCTTTTAGAGCACAACAGAGAGGCAGGTCCCAGTGAATGCTACACAGGCTTCCCTTGGCTAAAGGAGGGAGTTCCCCGACCCCTTGCACTTCCTGGGTGAGGCGACGCCCCACCCTGCTTCTGCTTGCCCTCCGTGAGCCGCACCCACTGTCTAACCAGTCCCAATGAGATGAACCTGGTACCTCAGTTGAAAATGCAGAAACCACCCACCTTCTGCCTTGATCTCGCTGGGAGCTGCAGACCAGAGCTGTTCCCTATTTGGCCATCTTGCCCAGGAATCCCATTCAATCTTTATTTAGATGGTATGCGATGACATCATTTGGCTTTCATTTGGCAAGAAGGCACCAACAAAGCATCAATTCTGCCTTATTCCTCTGCTCTACTATTTGGGCTATTACAGTTAAAGTTGGTGCCAATGACATAATGACCACAAACCCACACAGGAGGGCTGACATAATATGGCCATACCTAGGTATAAGATCATATAGATAGATAATAAGTAGTGGAGTATAATTACATGGCATGATTAAATTATTTAGTCATAGATAACCATAGAAATAAACACACACACACGCACACACAATCTTATAGCACATTTTGAGGCCCATGAGAATAAAATGTGAGAGTGTAATTTTATAAATCTGATATTATACGATTGACAATTATGCCTGTAAGACATAGTGTTATTAAATTTCATCCTTGCAGAATTTCATAGAATTTCAGGTCTGTGACACTTTAGGAAATCAGAGTGTTAGGGTAGAATTGCTTAACAAAATAACATTGTAAGCACTGTACGTTATTTGTTATGTTCAAGCACCGTGATAATGCTCCATATTTTGGAGTGCTAGTCTTGCCCTCAGTCCTGATTTTCACATTAAACAAATCAACTTCTGGAGCTTCAGTGTTTCTTTTCTGTGAAATAAGGACCTTAAACTCTTTTCTGCCATACTTGCAGAGAGAATATAGAGGCCAGTTGAAACAGTAGATGTGAAACGGCTTTGCAAGTCATAAAGGACTGTGTACATGTGAGGCCTCATTATTTCTTTACCTTATTGATAAAATTCTTTTTGGAAATGGAAACAAACAACAAAAAAAGGTTTCAATCTTGGTTTTGCCAGTTATCCAACATCTGAGATGATCAACAAGAGGATTGGAGTTTACTCAGTGCTAATATTTAGCATCGCCTTCTTCAAAGGGTAAGTAAACTTTACACTGGAATGAAGTTTATTTTGTTTCTATCCACTTGAGTTTACTAAAATACACATAGGAGAATTTGCCAAATGGCCACCTAGCCCTGAGGTTTGAAGTTTTGCTCTGAAAGGCTCCTATAACCATATTGACTTTGAAATAACAAATGAGAGAAGGTAACAAGGAAAAGGATAAATAATTCTCTAACCACCCTTATCAACATCGCTTTATTAAAACCTTTTAATATCCCTATATTTGAGAGGTTCTGTGTGTTAGTGAAGTCTGCTCAGTCCCAATGATTCGGGCTGGTATCCACATATATTAATTTTTCCCAGAAGCATTTCAGAAACTTAATTAAGCTGGCAGGTTGTGTCCCTTTCATGATCTTTCTTGAATATAATTCCATTTGCAAAAGTTAAGGGCAAGTTGAAAATTATCTTGGCACAATACAATGAATCAAAATATTTTTGTCTAAATGCTAGTTTTTAACGTACCTAATAAAAATGGTTGTACTCCTACTCTTGTCTCCTAAAATACTCCATACTCTCTGTGTCTCTTCCTAGAACTTCCACAAATTAATACATTGACTTGAATAGTTCCCTTCTTCACATTACCACCCCTCCAATCTTTTTATAGCAAAATTATCCTTATTCTCTACATTAAGGTAGATATATTCTCTTTCAATTAGCTTTCAACAGCACTTCTGATTTTACCCAGTGAGTGGTTATGTATTCCTTCATGTGTTTCTTTCTATTCATATATTTCTTTATTTTTCTCCATCCATGGGTGAATGTAAAATACAAAGTATCATTCATCCTTGTATCCAGCGTGTCTAGCACTGCATTCTGGTGTTAAATTCCAGCACTTTGGGAGGCCGAGGCGGGCAGATCACGAGGTCAGGAGATCGAGACCATCCTGGCTAACACGGTGAAACTCCATCTCTACTAAAAATACAAAAAAATTAGCCGGGCGTGGCGGCGGGCGCCTGTAGTCTCAGCTACTCGAGAGGCTGAGGTAGGAGAATGGCGTGGACCCGGGAGGCGGAGCTTGCAGTGAGCCTAGATAGCGCCACTGCAGTCCGGCCTGGGCGAAAGAGCAAGACTCTGTCTCAAAAAAAAAAAAAAAAAAAAAAAAAGTATGCGATGTATAAGTAATTAAAATAAATAAATGTATTATAATATCTAGAGATGATCTTAAAACTATGGCTTGGAAAATAATTATGTATCCCCTGAAAAGCAAGAAAGAAATAAGAAAGGCCCATAATCTTAATCTCCCCTGGCCTTTACTAGCACTATCAAACATCTATTCTTGATCGTTGTTTACATAGCCCCATTACAACTGAGACCATTGTCTACCTTGGTTTATCTTAATTCAGAGCAAGACTATAAACTTTCCAAACATGTGAGGAAAAAAATATGACAAGCACAATCATAATTTAGCCTCTGGTAAGTAGCTTCGTGTCTGGAATCTAGTCCAGAAACTGTTGCTTTTCTCCATGAACTTTATATGTTGGTGGATGATCCATATATTTGTAACTTTCACCAAAGCACAGAAAATTTGAGTTGAGAGTCGTGATGTTTAAAGAGTCTATCCCCTTCCCTTCTTATTTGTGTAAATTACATTCCCATAGATAATAATTTTCCGGAAAACACAATGTGAATTACAGTGGGATCTCTAATCAGAGCCCCAATTTCCTGACCGAGTCCAGTGAGCTTTCTATTTTGCTACAGATTTTCCATTCCCACAATATTTTCAGAAAATGAACTAGAAAATGAAAAGCTAATCTGGATTTTATTCTGTTTTGATTACCACCTCTATGCTGATGATTCCCAACTTTACATTTCCAGGACTGGTTTTTCCTCATAGCTGTGGACCTATGTATCTAGTACTCTCTCAATATCCTTTCTTTTCCTCAAATTTAACATATCCTTTTTTAAATCTAAGATTTCCCCCACCGTCAACCCTGATCCTCTCCCACCGTTTCTCAGCTTTGTGAATGATACCTATATCTGTCCGTTGACTCAATCCAGAAAACTGAGTTATCTTTTGCCGTCCGTCTCATTCAATCTTAACATTAAATCTGTTATCGTATTATCACAATTTTACCTCTTAAATATTTCTTAAATCTATCTACTGTTCTCTATCTTCTATTATTTCAGCACTATTACAAGCTACTCTTACAATCTATGACAATAGTTTTTTAATCCCTTGTCATGCTTCTAATTTGGTTCTTCAGTGATCAATTTTCTTCACTACAGCCAGAGCAATCTTCCAAAATTAAAATATCACACTACACATCCTCCCCAAACCCCTTCAGTAGAATCTCATTCTCTTAAGATAAAGATTGAAAGTCTTCATGTAGCCTGGAAGCTATTTGTTACCTTCCTGCTTCCAACCTTGCAACATGCCCCTTCTGTTTCTTTAAGCTTCAGTTATACTAAAAACTCAGGTTCTTGACTGTACTTTGGCACATGCGGTTACATCTGTCTAGAACTTTCTTCTTTTCACCTAGCTCCCATTTCCCATTTCAGTCTTTCCATGATTAATACCTACTCACTTTTTAGATATAATTCAAGTAGTTTCCAGGGAAGACTTCTCTCATCCCAATCTAGGTCAAGTTCTCGAGTTACAAACACTTATTAAATTATTATTTTTTTTCTTTCAGAGAACTTACCTTGGTTTAAAATTATCCATTTATAAATGTAATTTTTTGTTTCACTTGATTAAATACAAGCTCTATGAAAAGAGTAGTATGGTTTATTTTATTTTACCACTATTTGAATCACTAGTCCTTAACACAGTGCATGGTACTTAGCCTGTGTTCTATAAATATATTTTGAGTAAATGAATGTTTCAAAAAGAGTTATACTGCCAGCCTCCTGTTCTTGCTTTAGGAAGATAATTCAGGACTAGGTATGAGTGGGAAAAGTGTAGTATATTGGTTAACAGCAAGGCTTCTGGTGTCAAATATATCTGAATCCTAGTCCAAGCTCTGCTAGTTTACTACCCCTGTGATCTTAAATATTTTGAGTCTCGGTATTCTCACATATAAAATAAGAATAGCAATACTAATCTCACGGAGTTATTGCGAGGATTAAATGACATAATGCACCATTTTGGGTTGAATTCGTTCCTCCTAAAAATGTTTATGTTGATGTCCTAACCCCCAGAACCTCAGAACATGACTGTATTTGGAGATACTGTCTTTACAGAGATAATCACGTTAAAACGGGGTCTTTAGTGTGGGCCCTAACCCAGTACAACTGGTGCCCTTATAAAAAGTGTAAATTTGGACACAGATATGCATAGAGGGAAGATGACATAAGGAGACACAGGTTGAAGAGGACCATCTACAAGCCAAAGAGACCTAGAACAGACCCTTTTCTCTCAGCCCTCAGAAGAACTCTACCCTCCTGATACCTTGATCTTGGAAATCCAGCCGCTAGTTAAGGAGACAGTAAATTTTTGTTGTTTGAGCCACCCAATTTGTGGAAGTTTGTTACAGAAAGTTCTAGTAAGCTAATACACGTATGTTAAGCTTATGGGTCCAGTTGGTTTGAAAGTGATCTTTACAGTGAAGCCTTTCCTGACCTTCCTTCTTAGAGATGCAATCTCATATTCTGTCAGTCCGCCACCTCCTTCCCTGCTTTATTTTTCTTCATTGCATTGATCAACATCTATGTACAATCTCTTTTACTTCTTTTTTGTTTGTTTTCTTAGCTCCCTCAATGTAATCTCCATGAGGCAGATATTTGTGTCTGTTTCATTCATTGTATCATAGACAAGGATGCCTTGGCACATAGTAGGCATTTGATAAACATACATTAAGTAATTGATAGCTATCACTGCTGTTGTTGCTGTTGAAAATAAATTGTCTTCCACTACCCCGTCCCTAAATACATACATTTTATTCATTCAGCCTTCTAAGTACCAGTCACTTGGCCAGGTGCTAGGCACACAGAGATAAATAGATACAGTATCTCTTTACAAGGGGATTAATTTCAGTAAATGGAGAAAGATATATAAACAAATCAATGTTCCAAAGATGTTTCTGTGCCTTTAAAAGAGTCTGTCCAAGGTAGAATGGTGGCATATTAACCCTGGAGGATCCTTCAAAAAGTGAGTGGTTGTCTTCTGACACTCACGACTTCATGCTCTATTTATTTTATTTTAAGCTGTCCACAAACTAGATTAATAGATTTTAAGTTCCCACATTGAAGGGATCCTTGTTGCCTCTACACTCCTTTCAGTGTTATGTTTCTAGTCTTACAAGTGTTCGTAGTATTCTCTTCTCTACCACTAGCTTTTGGTTTGCACAGAGAAAGCTATAGTGAAAAGTCAGTCACAGAAAATAGCAATAATTATATTTTTGTATACATGAATATAGACCATAATCACATAGGAGAGTACTATTACACAGCCCAAACAATAATAGATTGAGCTTCAGAGGGTTCTGGGTCAGAATCTTTGCTTCTCTACTTCCTAACTGTGCCACTAAGTCCCAATTTTCTAATCTGTAAGGTATAGTTATAATATCTGCCCAATTACTTTCATGGTAGTTGTTTTTATTGGGGGTCTACAGAATGTTAGAGCTGATAAAGAAGTCATCTAGCCATACTCCTCATTTTGCAAATGAGGAAATTGAGATTCAGAGTGATGAAACATATTTACCCTGGACGTACAGCTAATGAGTTTGGAATTTAGTCACACATTTCTTCAAACACTCCAATGACTGTCCATGTTCTACTAACAATTCAAATGACAATAAGAAGCAGGTTTAGATATTTTTAGAAATCCTATCTAAGACTGAGTTGAAAGTGCCTCTTGGGAACTGGTAAGAAAACCACAAAACAGTAAATCTGCCTTTTTTAGTCTACAATGATTGAATGTTTATACTGAGCCAAGTTTTGAAAGGTTTAATTTGGTTTCATGCCAATAACATGACTTACAAATGCTAAAATTAATCCCCAAATTTATAGATTGGATAGATCAAACCAAGGGATTTTTTTTTACAAAAGTCTTTGTCCCTTATTGCTCATATTTAAATGACAAATTCCCTTGTATCCCAAAGGAGGATTTAGCCGAAAGAAAGGTATTCCCTATTCGTAACAGGGAATATGTTCTATTCATAAAACAATGTTTGAAATTGAATTAAAATAATTTAATTACACTATATAATTACCTTCCACAATCTTTACAGTCAAGAGGCCCATGGGGTCTGGCTATTTGTAGAGATGTTTAATCCGATTTTACTTTAGTATTCATTAAACAATGGTAATTTCTTCCTAATTCCCCTCTGACACATATTAAGCTTCTGAAGAAGAAAAGACCTTAAACAGAGTCCTTTCTTTGAACAGAGCTGCTGAGTATGTCAAATTATTCAGGCAAGGACTCACTGAACAACTAAAACAATAGTTTCAAACAGATGACACTGTGTTTCAAGAACAAAAACAAATGTTAAGTAAACTACTGGCGCATGAAATAAGCTACCAATGGGAAATCTCAGTGAGCTGCAAATGCATTGCCTAACTGAGATTTCAACATTATTCCCAAGTTCAGCAATCAGTTGAAAAGCCCTTTATGCAAATCTATGCCCAACTAAAGGAAAGAAAAGTAGAGGTGACTATTTGAGAGATGCATATTCAATTTTGAAAAACATAGTTCACAATTTCAAAACCTCTTAGTATCCAACAGATTCACATGAGTAGTAATGTTTTTTCTTTTAGATCTATTGTCCCTGGCCACTGAAACTGTACTTTGGTTAGGTGCCTAATCTAGCTCCTTCTTTAGCTACAAAACCTAGATAGACCAGCTCAGAGGAAATCTGAAAGAGAACATTCTAGGAAGATGACAGCCATACTAGAGTGTGTGTGTGTTTGTGTGTCTGTGAACAAGAAATTGTTTCACAAGGCAGAGTAACTTGGACACAAGTATTTGAAACTCACAAACAAAATCTATAATAAAATCAGGTGACAGGACTTACCATGAAACCCAAAATAAGAGTGGGTGGGAAGAGCCATCTCATGAAGAACCATTTGATAAGGCAAACTCTGCAGGAGTAAGCAGAAAAATATCCCTAATCACCAAAGGGTAGTAATTACAATGCTGAACTGAGTAAACTAATTAATACTGACCAGGAGCTACACTGACTCCAATTCATAGGTGAGAGTGCAAAGGGACCACAGAAAGATCTTATTGTGCTAGAGTGATATAAGCCCTATGAAATCTCAAAAATAAGCAATCAATATGTTCATTAACAACAATGATAACAAAAAGCTACACACTGAGAAGGAACTTCTGGAAGTAGAATCCAAATTGAATAGGACAGAGATTATAGTGACAAAGAAAACAGTATATCCAATCCAAGAGGGAAAGAGGAACAGAGTCAGCAGTTATCAGAAAGGATGGGTTTACATCCAATGTTTTTCTATTTGTTTTACATATATCTTATACCTGTTCATTCTCATTCCAGTACTGCCTTATTTCATATTTAATTTATTTTTTGCAGTATGCCATTTTTATTCTCTTCTCATTCCTTTGTGCATAATTTTAGATACTTTATTTGTGGTTACCTTGGAGATTAATGTTAACATTCTAAGTTGATAATGACATAACTGGCATTGATATTAACTTAGCTTCAATAGCTACAAAATATACTTTCATACACCTCCATCCTCCCTTTCCCTTCATAGTGTGGTTGTCACAAATTACATCATTACATATTGTGTACCCACTGACATGGATTTATAATTATTTTTATGCATTGTGTTTTAAATCACTTGGAGAATACAAAGAGTTATGAACCAAAAAATACGATAGTATTGGCTTTTATATTTACCCATTAGTTACCTTTTGCTACAGTTTTACATTTTTTCCTATAACTTCAAATTTCTGTCTAGTGTAGGCTAAAATCACTCCTTTTAGCATTTCTTATAGGGCAGCTCTACTAGCAATTACCTTCCTCATCTTTTGTTTATCAGGGAATGCCTTCGTTTCTCCATTTTTGAAGGACAGTTTTGTGGAACAAAGAATTCCTGGTTCAGAGGTTCATTTTTTTTTTTTCTTTTTCAGCACTTAAAAAATGTCCTTTTCATTGTTCAATTCCCACCTATGAGTGAGAACACGTGGTGTTTGGTTTTTTGTCCTTGCGATAGTTTGCTGAGAATGATGGTTTCCAGCTTCATCCATGTCCCTACAAAGGACATGAACTCATCATTTTTTATGGCCGCATAGTATTCCATGGTGTATATGTGCCACATTTTCTTAATCCAGTCTATCATTGTTGGACATTTGGGTTTTGTGCACATGTACCCTAAAACTTAAAGTATAATAATAAAAAAGTCCTTTTACTGCCTTTTGGTCTCCATTGTTTCTGATAAGAAATCTGCTGTTAATATTATTGAGGATGGTTTGTAGGTGGTAAGTTGCTTCTCTCTTACAGATGTCAAGTTCTTTTTTGAGCATAGCCTTTGACAATTTTTAAAGTAACTTTTTAATTTTGGGGGGGTACATAGTAGGTATATATATTTATGGGGTACATGAGATGTTTCGATATAGGCTGTACAGATTGGCTCTGTCCAGAGGCAACCTCTCAGGACATTCACAACTTTGCTATAGCCTTCCCTTCTTTGAATCCAGCCTAGAAATCAGCCAGAGGTGAAAGCCTAGAGTCTTCTCAGGTTTACTGTGACAGTGCTTCCTGTGCTAGACGTGGGCATGGCTTTCTCAATTTCCTGGCTTACGTGGGTGTTTTTCAGTGCCCCAATATCTGCAAAAACTTGATCTCCACAGATTTTCCTCCCAGGCTTTTGGTGCTCAGGAGTAGTTTTTAACCAAGGCAGCTGCAGATTGTTCATTTCCCTCACAGTATTTTTGAGAAATGACCACTGATTTTCTGCCCTGAAGGAGGTCTTAATTTGGTGGAACAAATTAGTCTGGAAGGAGAGGAGAGACAAAAAAGAGAAGAAAGACTGTTTAAAAAGATAATCGTGAGAAACTTCAAGATAATGACTTGGCTGAGCAGAAGGACAGGGCAAGGCAAAATTAAAACACTAAAAATATTTCCCACTGTTTTAAAAGTGGCTTTTTAAATTGATTCAGCACATGCTTGGTTGGTCTAAATCTTTTATTATTTTCCAAAGTTGTGATAAAGTTGATTCTGAGGGTTTTTATTTAATTTTCTAATGCTTTTGTAATGGGATGTCCCCTTGGAGTTGCCTGCTCCACCTTTTTCTTCATCTTTCCATTTTTTCTTTTAAGAAAAAAAGACCATCACTTAAACATAAGCAACAGAAACTTAGTATGGTAGAATCACATACGATGCTATTTATAAGAAAAAAAGAGAATAGTGAGCAGAATAATGTCCCTGTGGACAATGAAGGCACACAAGGCATGCTCACAAAACAGATAAAGTATAAACAATTTTCAAAAAAAAAAAAAAATCTGTGGAAAATATTTTTAAAACAACATAAGGTAGAATTTTCAAAAGCAAATATAACATATTTAAGAAAGGAAAATTAGTAAAAGCTATCATAACTCAAAGTAATTCAAAATGAAAAAGAAAAATATACTAGAATTGAATAATTAACTGGAGATAATAGAAAAGAAGTCATAAAAATCCTTTAAGAAAAAGAAAATATGAAAATGAGGATTTTTTTTATTTTAAAAGAAAGCAAGATAAAAACATTTTCAAGAAACAGTGATACACATAGACAATAATAACATATTTTACGTATGAGATTCTTCCACATTTCCACAACAAATGGAGAAAATTAATATAAATCAAGATAAACCAACAAAAATTTTAAATCGAGAGATTTTATATAATAAAGATTTGAAATTATTATTGAAAAGACACATAGTTTACATAGGAAAATCAACTGAAAGTGGTCAGGAACATAATACACTCTAGTAAAAATGAGAAGACATTAAGAGGAAATAAAATAATCAGATATCCAGGTAGCAAGAGCTCTAGTAAGAACAAGAAAATTGAACTGTCATCAAACTTCTCAACAGTAATTGTTCATAACAGACAGTAAGAAAGTAATATATTTAGTATACTTGAGAAAAGAAAATATGACCTGGGCACTTTGTACCCAAGCAAACTGATCTTCAATGAAAAAGGCCAAAGTAAACTTTTTATGGCCATGGAAGAAATCATAGAATATTCTTTCCATGAGCCCTTAAAGAACCTATTAGAGAAAAGCTTCAACAAACAAAATAAATGGAAAGACATTGAGATGAAAACAAGAAATTTGTCACTGGAATTATGTAAATGGTTTACATAATAAATAATTAACATTTTCAAAGTTTTTTAATCAAGGTATAATTTACACATATTCAAATGCAGCGGCTGTAAGTGTATAGTTAGATAAATTTGGGGAACACTTGCATTTGAATAATAATCACCCACATCAATATATAAAACCTTTATTTTTCTTCCATCTTTTAGGTTCAGGGGGTTCACGTATGGATTTTTGTAAATTGCATGTCACGGGTGTTTGGTGTACAGATTGTTTTGTCACCCAGGTGATAACCATAGTACCTGATAGGTCATTTTTCAAACCTCATTCTCCTCCCACCCTCCACCCTCAAGTAGGCCCTGTTGTCTGTTTTACCCTACTTTGTGTCCATGTGTATTCAATGTTTTCTTCCAACTTAAAAGTGAGAACATGTAGTATTTGATTTTCTTCTCCTACATTAATTCACTTAGAATAATGGTCTCCAGCTCCATCCATGTTGCTGCAAAAGACATGAGCTCATTGTCTTGTATGGCTGCATAGTATTTCATGGTGTATCCGTATCAAGTTTGCATTATCCAATCTACCGTTGATGGAGGTTTATGTTGATTCCATGTCTTTGCTCTTGTGAATAGTGCTGCAATGAACATACATGTGCATGTGTCTTTATGGTAGAGTAATCAATATTTCTTTGGGTATGTACCCAGTAATTGGATTGTTTGGCTGGATAGTAGTTCTGTCTTAAATTCTGTAAGAAATCTCCAAACTGATTTCCACAGGGGCTGAACTAGTCTACATTCCCACCATCAGTGCGTGTTCCCTTTTTCCCACAACCTTGCCCACAACAGTTATTTTTGGCTTTTTAATAGTAGCCCTTCTGAATAGTGTGAGATGGTAGCCCATTGTGGTTTTAACTTGCATTAGTCTAATGATTAGTGATGTTAGATTGTTTTCATATGCTTGATGACTGCATGCATGTCTCCATTTGAGAAGTGTCTATTCATGTCCTGTGCCCATTTTTTAATGGGGTTGTTTTTTGCTTATTAATTTAAGCTTCTTATAGATTCTGGATATTAGATCTTTGTCAGATGCATAGTTTCCAAATATTTTCTTCCATTCTGTAGACAGTCTGTTTACTCTGTTGATAGTTTTTTGTTTGTTTGTTTTGTTTTGTTTTGCTATGGAGACACTCTTAAATTTAATTAGGTACCACTTGTCAATTTTTGTTTTTGTTGCAATTGCTTTTGGTGTCTTTGTCATGAAATCTTTACAGGGCCTATGTCCAGAATAGCATGTCCTAGGTTTTCTTCTAAGGTTTTTATAGTGTTAGGTTTTACATTTAAGTCTTTAATGCATCTTGAGTTAATTTTTGTATATGTTGAAAGGAAGTGATCCAGTTTCAATCTTCTGTACATGGCTAGCCAGTTATTCTAGTGCCATTTCTTCAATAGGAAGTCTTTTCCGGATTGCTTTTTTTTGTTAACTATGTCGAATATCAAATGTTTGTAGGTGTGTGGCTTTACTTCTGGGTTCTTCAACCTATTCCCTTGGTCTATGTGTCTGCTTTTGTGCCAATACCATGTAGTTTTGGTTATTGCAGCATTGTACTATAGTTTGAAATCAGGTAATTTGATGCCTTTGGCTTTGTTCTTTTTGCTTAAGTTTGTTTTGACTATTAAACCACTTTTATGGTTCCATATGAATTTTGGCATAGTTTTTAATTTTTTTATTACCATACTTTAATTTCTGGGATATATATGCAGAACATGCAGATTTGTTACATAGATATACATGTGCCATGGTGGCTTGCTGCACCCATCAACCCGTCATGTAGGTTTTAAGCCCCACATGCATTAGGTATTTGTCCTAATGCTATCCTCCCCTTCCCCCCAACTCCCCGACAGGCCCTGGTGTATGATGTTCCCCTCCTTGTGTCCATATGTTCTCATTGTTCAACTCCCACTTATGAGTAAGAACATGAGGTGTTTGGGTTAGTATTTTTCTAATTTTGTGAAAAGTGTCATTAGTAGTTTTATAGAAACCACATTGAATGTATAAATTGCTTTGGGAAGTATGGCCATTTTAACAATCTTGATTCTTCCTATCCATGAGCATAAAATGTTTTTCCATTTATGTCATCTCTGCTATCTTTCATCAGTATTTTGTCATTCTCATTGTACAGATCTTTTACCTCTCTTATTAGCTGTATTCCTAGGTATTTCATTCCATGTGTGTGTGCCTGTTGTGAATGTTGTGATTGGGATTGCATTATGGTTTTTCTCTCACCTTGTACATTATTCATGTATAGAAATGCAACTGATTTTTGTACATTGATTTTGTATCCAGAAACATTACCAAAGTTGTATATCAGATCTAGGAGCTTTCAGGCAGAAACCATGGGGTTTTCAAGATATGAATAAACATTTTCTGTAAGGAGAGAGAGTTTGACTTCTTCTTTTCCTATTTAGATGCCTTTTATTTCATTCTCTTGCCTGATTGCTCTGGCTAGGACTTCCAGTACTATGTTGAGTATGAGTCGTAAGAGTGGTCATCTTTGTCTTGTTCCAGTTCTTAACAGAAATGCCTCCAGCTTTTGCTAATTCAGTATGATATTGGCTGTGGGTTTGTCATAGATGCCTATTATTTTGAGGTATTCCTTTAATACCTATTTTGTTGAGGGTTCTTATCATGAAGAGATGTTAAACTTTTTCAAAACCTTTTCTGCATCTATTGATATCATGTGGTTTTTGTTGTTAGTTCTGTTCACATGATGAATCACATTTATTGATTTGTGTATGTTGAACCAATCTTGAATAAAGATCGAGTAGGAATAAAGCCTACTTGATCATGGTGGATTAGCTTTTTGATGTGCTGCTGGATTCAGTTTGCTAGTATTTTGTTGCTGATTTTTGCATCTATGTTCATCAAGGATATTGGCCTGAAGTTTTCTTTCTTGTGTCTCTGCCAGGTTTTGTTATAAGAATGGTGATGCCCTCGTAGAATGAGTTAGGCAAGAGTCTCTCCTTCTCAATTTTTTGAAATAGCTTCACTAGGATTAGTGCCAACTGGTAGAATTTGGCTGTGAATCCATCTGGGCCAGGGCTTTTTCTTTTTGGTGAGCATTTTATTACTGGTTCAAATTCAGAACACATTATTGAACTATTCAGGGTTTCAGTTCTTCCATGTCCAACCTCGGGAGGTTGTATATTTTCAGGAATTTATCCATTTATTCTAGGTATTCTAGTTTGTGTGCATAGAGATGTTTGTAATAGTCTCTGAGGGATTTTGTATTTCTGTGGAGTTGGTGGTAATGTCCCCTTTGCCATTTATGATTGTAGTTATTTGTGTTTTCTCTTTTTCTTTATTAATCTAACTAGTGTTCTATCAATCTCATTTATTATTTCAAAGACCAACTGAGGCTCACCTGTGCTTGCATTCTCAAAGCAATTGGTGGGGGGGCTGTGGGCAAATGCATGCCAGCAAAGAAGTGGTGATAGGCTGCAGTGAGGGTAGGCTGTGGGTGATTTGGTGCACATTGGACAGAGCCTGTCTGTTGGAGCCCTCCAACAGTGATATGCTTGGGCTTTGTATCCCCACCCAAATCTCATCTTGAATTGTAATCCCCATAATCTTCATAATCCCCACATGTCAAGGGAGAGAAAAGGTGAAGGTAATTGAATCACGTGGGCAGTTTCCCCCATGCCGTTCTCATGACAGTGAGTGAATTCACGAGATCTGATGGTTTCATAAGTGTGCAGCAATTCCCCTGAATGCAGTTCTTCCTGCTGCCTTCTGAAGAAGGTGCCTTTCTTTCTCTTCGCCATCTACCATGATTATGTTTCCTAAGGCCTCCGGAGGCATGCTGAACTGTGACTCAATTAAACCTGTTTCCTTTATAAATTACCTAGTCTTTGGTAGTATCTTTATAGCAGTGTGAAAACAGACTAATACAGTAAATTGGTACCACAGAGTGGGGTACTGCTGTATTGATACTTGAAAATGTGGAAACGACTTTGGAACTGGGTAACAAGCAGAGGTTGGAACAGTTTGGAGGGCTCAGAAGAAGACAGGAAGATGTGAGAAAGTTTGGAACTTCCTGGAGACTTGTTGAATGGTTTTGACCAAAATGCTGATAATGATCTGGACAATGAAGTCTGGGCTGAGGTGGTCTCAGATGGAAATGAGGAACTTGTCAGAAACTGGAGGTTCCTCCCCTTTCAGTCCAAGGTCAGCATCTTTCCTCCATCCACTCTCAATGCCCTCCTTCTGATGTTCTGCTTGGAGTGTGCCAGTCTTCTTGATGGTCTGGTCTCTCAGTGGGAGATGTTCTTTTTGCTGCATCTAGTCAGCCAACTTGGTTCTTTTCTTAGAAACTTTCTAATGCTACAGAAATGTATTTCTGTCTTTTTACGGTCAACCACTGTCCCCAGAAAGAGCTACTATTATATTCATTGCCATAAATTAGATGCATCTTTTCTTGAACTTTAATAAAATCATGACATATGTACTTCATTATTTTGTTTCATTTGCTTGGAGTAAAATGTTGTGATTCATTCATGTATGATTACTTTGTTATTTTACTGCTGAGTGGTATTCAATTCCGTGAACGCACCAGATGGACATTTGGGCTGTTTTCAGTTTGGGGCTATTATGAGTAATACTGCCATAAATATTTCTGCACAAGTCTCTAGAACTGTATCGGCATTCACTTCTCCTGGGAGGAGAGCTGCTGTCATAATGTCAGATATAGCTTTAACCTTATTTGAAATTGCTAAACATTTTTTTCCAATATGGACACACTGTTTTCCAGTTCCAGTAGCAATGTATGAAAGTTTCACTTATTCCATATCTTTGCCAAAATCTTCTATTTTTATTAATTTTAAGGTGTGTCATTCCAATGTGGGTACAGTGATATCTTTTTGTGGTTCAACTTACATTTTCCTAAATTAATATAATCTTAAAATATTTGTTCATAAACTTATGGGCTATTCTTATATATTATTTTTTAAAGTGTTCAAATTTTTTTTCCATTTTTGTTATTATTAATTTTCAAGAATTTTTTAAACATTCATACACTTTGTCAGATGTAGGAATTTTCAAATATTTTGCCTAGTTTATGATTTACCTTTTTCTTTTTTCTTTTTTTTTTTTTTTTGAGATGGAGTCTCATCCTGTTGCCCAGGCCAGAGTGCACTGGCAAGACCTTGGCTCACTACAACCTCTGCCTCCTGGGCTCAAGCGATCTTCCTGCCTCAGCCACCCAAATAGCTGTGATTACAGGCATGCACCACCACACCCAGCTAATTGTTGTATTTTTAGTAGAGACGGGGTTTCATCATGTTGGCCAGGCTGGTCTCAAACTTCTGACCTCAAGGGATCCACCTGCCTTGGCTTCCCAAAGTGCTAGAATTACAGCTTTTTTTTTCTTAATGACATCCTTCTATAAGCAGGGATTTTTTTTTACTGTGTCTAATTTATTTCTTTTTATATTATTTTCAGCATAATGCCATTTGTGTCCTAATAAAGATTTGCTAATCATAGTATCAAATATGTATTTTCTTCTGACAACTTTATTTTAACTTTTACATGTAAGTTTGTAATCCATCTTAAATTAAGTTTTCTATAAGGTGTAAGGTAGGTGATGTTGTTGATTCATTTAGTTTTTTAGCATTAATATCCAGTTCATCCAGCATCATTTGTTGAAAACACTTTCCTCTTCCCATTTAATTTTATTAGGACTATTGTTGGAAATCAATTGACTGTGTATGTGTGGGTCTATTTCAAGAATGTCTATTCTCTTCTTTAATCTACTTGTTTATCCTTATGCCAATGCTACATTGTCTATATTATTATGCCTTTAAAATATATATCGAAGATGGATGGATGAAGTCCTCTAGCTTTCTTCTTCCTTGTTAAAATGGGTTTGGCTGTTCTAGGCCCTTGAATTTTAATTTGAATTTTAAAGTGAGTTTGTTAATCTCTGTAAAAATGCCTGCCTAGGCTTTGGCTGGGAATACATTGAAGTTACAGATTAATTTGGGAAGAATAGCAATCTTAAGAAGATTGTCTTCCAATCCATGTGTATTTTATATACAGCTAATTTTTCTGAGTGACATTTGTAATCTTGTATGTAGAGTTCTGCCACATTTTTCCTTAATTTTATTTCTTATTTTTATTTTTCATTTATTACTCATATATAATTATTTCTAATATATTGATATTGTTATAAATGTACTTTTTAAGATTTCACTTTCTAATATCTTATTGACTATTTATAAAAAAGCAATTTTTGGCCAGGCACGGTGGCTCACGCCTGTAATCCCGGCACTTTGGGAGGCCGAGGTGGGCGGATCACGAGGTCAGGAGATCAAGACCATGGTGAAACCCCATCTCTACTAAAAAAAGAATACAAAAAATTAGCCAGGCGCAGTAGCGGGCGCCTGTAGTCCCAGCTACTCGGGAGGCTGAGGCAGGAGAATGACATGAACCCGGGAGGTGGAGCTTGCAGTGAGCCGAGATCACGCCATTGCACTCCAGCCTGGGCGACAGAGCGAGACTCCGTCTCAAAAAAAAAAAAAAAAAAAAAAAAAGGAATTTTTATATTGACCTTGTATCAAGTGAGCATGCAAAAGTTTATTAGTCTAGTATTTTGTTTGTAGATCTCTTTAAATTTTCTATGTATACAGTCATTTCTTCTGTAATTAACAACAGTGTTAATTAACCCTGTTCCAACCCTATGTCATCTATCTCTTTTTCTTGCTGTTTAAGCCATCCAATAAAATGCTAAAGTTGGGAAATTAGACATTCTTGTCCTATTTCTGATATTATAAGAAATCATTAAATAAGTTATCATTGTCAAGTAAGCTGAACATTTTTATAGATATATTTTATCAAATTTAGGAAGTTAATGTTTATTCTAAGTTTACTGAGAATTTTATCACAAAGAGGTGTTCAATTTCATTAACAATCTTTTTCTGCATCTATTAAAATCATCATATGGCTTTTCTCCTTTATTCTGTTCATCTGGTCAATTAATTCATTTCATATATATATATATATATATATTTTTTTTTTTTTTTTTTTTTATGAGACAGAATCTCGCCCTTTCGCCCAGGCTGGAGTGCAGTGGCGCAATCTTGGCTCACTGCAAGCTCCGCCTCCTAGGTTCATGCCATTCTCCTGCCTCAGCCTCCCGAGTAGCTGGGACTACAGGTGCCCGCCACCACGCCTGGCTAATTTTTTGTATTTTTAGTAGAGACGGGGTTTCACCATGTTAGCCAGGATGGTCGCGATCTCCTGACATTGTGATCTGCCCACCTCGGCCTCCCAAAGTGCTGGGATTACAGGCGTGAGCAACTGCGCCCGGCCTCGTTTTCAAATATTAAGCAAACTTCTCATTCCTGGGATCATCCTACTTGGTCATAATATATTGTCCTTTTAGTAGATTGCTGCATTCAATTTTCTAACATTTTAAATGGATGTTTGTGGCTATCTTAATGTGATGAATTTACTTTTAATTTTCTTTCTTAATTGGATTGTGTAAAACTTATTTGGTTACTGTTAGGAACTTAATAGAAACATTTTGGAGAAAGTGGGAAAATTGAAAACTGACTGAATATCTGATGATATTAAAAATCAAATATTTTTACACTTTCATTTCTTCTTGTGTTAATCACATTGTGGTTCAGCCTTTAGAAACAGCCATTTTTTTCTGAAGTGTTTTGATTATTCTAGTTCCTTTACCTTTCTGTATATATTTCAGAATCAGCTTGTCTATATCTACAAAAAAATCCTATTGGGACTTCGAGATTGTGTTAAACTATAATCAATTTGGGGACATTGACATCTTAACTATATTAAGTGTTACAATGTTTGAGCACATAATTTCTCTTCAGATAGCTCCCAGTACTAGTGATGACGGGAAGAAACTGGATCATTCATACATTGCTGACAGAAAGGCAAAATGATCTAGTGATTCTAGAAAAAAACAGCTTCTTAAAAAGGTAAACACACAATTACTGAATGACTGGACAATCCCAAAAATGTGAACAAATGTTTAGAGCAGCGCTATTCATAACTGCCAAAACTGGAAAAAAATCTCATTTCCATCAACTGTTGAATGGATCAACTGACTAGTACATCTATTAGTGGAACTGTAACCACTCAGCAATAAAGGGGAACAGGCAATTGATATATACAACTAGTTGGATAAACCTTAAAATATTTTTCTAAGTGAAAGAAATCAGTTTCAAAAGGATATATACTGTATGATTTTGTTTATATGCCATTCTGGAAAAGGCAAGACCGTAGGGAACGGAAGAGATTAGCAATCTCCAGAGATAACTGCAAAGAACCCGTATAAGGGAAATTTTATGGTATTGCATAAATAAGTCAATTATATAGTATTTAGCACATAATGCAAAAAAATGCTTTTTTATTTTTTAACATAAAAAGTTTGGGCATGTTTCAAGTAACCTTGATACTTTGTCCATACAAGAAGGGAGTGTCATAACAACTTGATATTGCAGGCCAACAGCTCCCCTTTGTTTTAATTTATGTGTAAGATTCATGGAAGCAGTCCTTTCCTAAATTATTCAAGTACTTTGCCTTCTGACACAATGTCCAAGGATTATTAGCCCTCCACACAGATCTTACGAAAAACAGTAGCATCAAGCAGTCTAGGAGTTGGCCCTTTAGAAAGACAAACTAATCTAAACCATAAAATAAGAAAAGCTCTGATTCTAGAAGAAAGGCATGGAAAAACAAAATAACACATTATTAAGAAAGAGCAGCAGGTAGAGTACTATTTTTCAAAACGTAAATCAAATTATGTTAATGTTTTTCTCAAACTCTCCCATGGTTTCCCATCGCATTTAATACAAAATTTAAATACCTTTATCATGTCTATAAAATTCAACTCACTATGTTCCCCTTTTACCTCACTGACATTACCTTGGGAGCTTTTGCTCCTTTTTCACTACACTTAGGTCATCTTGATTGCTTGATTTATTAAACACCTCGAGCTCTTTGTTAACTTTCAGTTTTAGGCCAAATATTACTTATTCCAAGATTTTCTTTGATTGTCTAATTTTGTGCCCTCCCTCCCGTTGTTCATGATCTTGTCACCAATTTACTTCTTTCATAACATTTTCTCCCAGTCTGTAATTACCAATTTTTTTATTCTTTGTCCTCCAGTAGCTAGTGGTCATTGCCTTTTTTCCACTCCACCCCACTTCCTTTAAAAATGATGATGTTTCTTCTGGGTAGCAAAATAAGATGTATCTATTATCACAGTGTGTTGGGTGAGTCAGTAGTCCTTGAATATGGATTTAAAATTTACTGCAGAAAAGGCCACATAAGTCATTTCATTCCTGACTTCTACTTTTGTGGTTAGCTTGCTTTAGAGCAGTGGAGCATAGTTACGTGAATAGCAGTAAAAATTAACCTGTTTTAGGCCGGGTGCGGTGGCTCACGCTTGTAATCCTAGCACTTTGGGAGGCCGAGGCGGGCGGATCACGAGATCAGGAGATTGAGACCACGGTGAAACCCCATCTCTACTAAAAATACAAAAAATTAGCCGGGCGTGGTGGCGGGCGCTTGTAGTCCCAGCTACTCGGAGAGGCTGAGGCAGGAGAATGGCGTGAACCCGGGCGGCGGAGCTTGCAGTGAGCCGAGATTGGGCCACTGCACTCCAGCCTGGGTGACAGAGAGAGACTCCGTCTCAAAAAAAAAAAAAAAAAAAAAAAAAAATTAACCTGTTTTACGTACCCTGCCACATAACAGCCTACTTTACATTCAAGGTAATTATTGATAGATCAGAACTTACTATTGACATTTTGTTTATTATTTTTTGTTTTGTAAATCTCTTGTTCCTTTATTTCTCTTTCATTTTTCTACAATTTCACATGCATTATTTCAATTACCCTTCATAATAACTCTGTGAGATAGACTCTATTATTATCCCATTTAACAGATGAAGAAACGATGAAATTATTCAAGGTCATATTAGAACTACAAAATAACAAGTTGAAGATTCAACCTAGGGCTCTCTGTGTGCCTATGAAGCTTAAACTTCTTTTTTTACTTTTATGTATTTCATCTAAAAACAATCAAAGAAATAAAAACAAATAAACAAAGAAAACTTAATCCCAAAAAGAGAAGCCCACAGGAAATTCATAAAAGGAAATAAAGTAAAAGGAAAACTACCATAGTAACTACAATTCATAATTTTTTGATTTTTCGCAATAATTCTCTAGCCCCTGATCTGTGCATGATGTGGTGGTATGTACTAAAGATGTCACACCAGGGAAAAGCAAGAATTAAGGTGTCTATTCACATAGGCTGGAATTTTTTTCCAAGTCACCCTGAGTGTGTGATATTCAGGGGCATGTACAGTGAAGGGAATAGAGCAATTTGAGAAGGCTTAACGTGGAGGACTTTTAGATTTGTGTGCAGATATAAATATGCATATTGGGAATGGCTTTAAACTCAGCTGATGGATTCTTTGCTCCTCAAAGTTTTCAATTTTTAACCAGCCACTACCTATGCGATAATATGTTGGTGGGAGAGGAACAATTGATTTTCACCCCCATATCTTTCTATGAAATCCTCTCTTCAAAAGCTATCTACCAACGAAGCACCTATTGTTGACATATACCTAGAGAACTAAAACTTGGGCAGTTAGAAAAATTATTTTTAATTTTTACAACATAGATGACACACGTGCATGTGCACACACACACACAGACACACAACCACATTAAGCTTTGTAAAAATCAATGTTGCATTTGCATTGAGTGTATGAATACAGGATGTTCTGAATTTTTAATTCTCCTGATCGTATTGCACATCCATTCTTTTGAAATCATTCTTTGGTCTGCTCACTTTAAGAATAAACTGAGCATTGTTTTTTTATTGTATTGATTTCCCTGTGCATTTTAGTTTCTATTTGTGAGGCATATAAGTAATTTGAGATATCATCGTATTGGGCATTGTAATTGCCTATCTACAAACATTTATTTCACATGTGTTACTGGCAACACTGTTATTATGATATTGATAAAACATGGGAGGAAGCTAAAATTATGAGTTTACTAAATGTCTTCATTTCCAGGTTTAGGCAATCTGGGGTAGGTTTAACGTTGTGTGTAAGACGGTCTACACAATGGCAAATAAATGTAGTTTTTTGAAATTGCTCTGTGAGGACAATTGCTTCATTTCTTTTCTATGTCATTTTCTGAAGATGGAAGTACCCGAATTTGGCTCTCAGTTACTCTGATTCTCACTTGGGTATAGTATTATTATGTAACTTTCTAGCTTTCTTCAAATAATTAGTTTTAATCTTCCAACTGTAAATTTGGGAATACTTATTAAATTTGGACCCAGAGACCTGGGCTAAACCTGTCCTTTGACCCAGTGCTGGGGGCCTCAGCCTCTGTGAATACAGAAGAACTAATAAAGCAACGTTTCTCCAACCTCGGTAAGCCCTAGTTCATTCAAGGGACATGAGGTAGAGCTGCACAGAGATGGACCGCTAAGACAGTGACTTGTACTGACAGTGCTGAGGATCTGTCCCGCAGCTGACGTATTAGAATGGAGAGGGGGTATACTTATTAGGAAGTCCCAAGAACACATGGACCCTCTTAGATCACTAAAGGAAACATGAATTGCTACATATATTTTTTAGAAAGAATCTGGCAGGTTCTATTAAAAGGTAAAAATGCACATAATTTTTGACTTAGCATTTTCACTGTTGCGTATGTATCACACAAACATAAGAAAGATGTTACGTATGTATGTCTAACTGTGTTCTTTGTAGTGGCCCAAACTCACACAGAGCAACAGCAACAACAACAACAAACAAAACAACTGCCGAAGACTTAAAATTAGGAAAAATTGATATGATACTGTGTAGGTATTTTTAAAATGAGCTAAATCTGCAGCCATCAACTAAAAGGGCTCTCTGTGAAGCATGATTTAGTGCAAACTCAGTGAATAAAAAGGAAAAGAGGCTGGGCGTGGGGGCTCACGCCTCTAATTCCAGCACTTTGGGAGGCCGAGGCAGGTGGATCATGAGGTCAGGTGTTCAAGACCAGCCTGGCCAAGATGGTGAAACCCCATCTCTACTAAAAATACAAAAATTAGCCAGGTGTGATGGTGAGGGCCTGTAATCCCAGCTACTCGAGGGCCTGAAGCAGGGAATTACTTGCCTGGGAGGCAGAGGTTGCAGTGAGCCGATATTGTGCCATTGCACTCCAGCCTGGGCAACAGAGTGAGACTCCACCTCAAAAAAAAAAAAAAAAAGGAAAAGAGTGTACGGTACACACATAGATAGATAGATTGATAGGCAAATAAAAATCTATCTATATCTGTATACAATCATT
>NW_026652282.1:121962277-122045402 GCF_009828535.3 Hylobates moloch
AAGATGGAGTCTCGCTCTGTCGCCCAGGCTGGAGTGCAGTGGCATGATCTCGGCTCACTGCAAGCTCTGCCTCCCAGCTTCACACCATTCTCTCACCTCAACCTCCTGAGTTGCTGGGACTACAGGTGCCCGCCACCGTGCCCGGCTAATTTTTTGTATTTTTAGTAGAGATGGGATTTCACTGTGTTAGCCAGGATGGTCTTGATCTCCTGACCTCGTGATCCGCCTGTCTCAGCCTCCCAAAGTGCTGGGATTACAGGCGTGAGCCACCATGCCCGGCTGAAAAAGTATTTATAGTGATACAGAAGGAGATTGGGTTTTTTTCTTTATATATCTGTGAATTTTTTTTAACTCGATAGGCTAAGCTTATATTAATTTGAAATTTAAAAGTGAATTTAAAAAGATAGCAGCCTCCATAGTATTCTGCACTACCTCCTTTACTATGCCCCACATGCTGTATCAGAATGTGTTTGGAAAAGACTCCAAATGTTTAGAAGGCTATTCATAAAAGAATATAGTATTTATCAATCGTACTACTGAAAACAGGTTTACAGATTATTTCATGAAGTCCTCTTAATATCCAGATGAGGATGTAGAGTTTCCTTTTTGCTCTAACAGTCTCTATGATTTTAGAGGCATTCTCTCTCAAATTCACTCTCAGTGTTCCTATCTATGATGGCTGTCTTCCAATAGTATATATCCGGCCCAATCATTTCACCTGAATTTCAGACTACTTTAAAAGCTCACTCATGTTACCTAGAACGCCTCAAAAGAGTTCTCTTCTACCTCCTCACCACTTCTTTCTTGAAACCACTACCATCAGATTTTTTTTCTTCACAATCCACTGAAATTATTCTTGTCATGGTCATCAAGGACTTTTGTCTTTAAATCCAATTATCAGTTCTCATACCCCATTTTGCTTGAACAATGAGTAATATTTAGTACAGTTTATCACTCCCTTTTCCTGAAACATTCTCTTTCTCTGCTTTTAATATGTTCATCTACATATGACACTTAACAACTACTGTAGTCATCTTTTAACTATGGCATTATAAATCACCACATTGAATATGGTAAAGCAGAAAAATAAAAGAAACTTGGGTCTTGATGATTCAGTGAATTGCTACACTTATTAAATCTGAAACTTCTCATCTCTTAATTTCTCGTTGTACAAGAGAGTAACTTCTCCTAATTGTTAGAAATATGTTCAGTTGGTTATTCTGTTACTTGCAGCTGAAGTTACATTAATTGATACACTTCCAAATATATCCTTCTGGCCCAGACTTCTCTGCCATACTTCACACTCTGCATTCAGCTGTCTACTTGATATTCCCACTTGGATGTCTAATAAGCATTTTAAATTTAACACGTTCAAAACTAAACTACTGTTTAACACAGCCTTTTGAAATGTGCCCCTCCCCCAGCTTACCTTCATTTAATAATGGTACCAACATTTACCTGGATACTGGAGTTTCTTTTCTTTATTGCCTCATGTACAATTCATCGGCAACCCTGTTGACTTCATATTTAAATTATAATACTCCTCTCTTGTTCACATGGGATAAATCCCAGGATCCCCATTAGATGCCTGAAACCACAGTTACAAACTTTATATGCACTATGTTTTTTCCTAGACATACACACCTATGATAGTGTAATTTATAAATTAGGCATACTGAGATGAACAACATAACCAATAATAAAATAGAACAATTATAGCAATATATTGTAATGCAAGTTATGTGAATGTGGTATCACTCTCTCTCTCTCAAAATATCTTATTGTACTCTACCCTTTTTCTTGTGATGATGTGAGATGATTAAATGGCTGCATGATAAGATTGAAGTGAATGACATAGGCATTATGATATAAATGGAAAATTCCAAGAAAAACATCTCATAAGTTTTCAGTTGAGTGGCATTCTTAGTAGCACGTTTAAATTTAACACCATCCTGCTCTGTCTGCTCAGATTGTCATTAATCACTTATTAACAGTCTTGGTTTATCAGATTGACTGTGATGGGCTCACAGTGTTTTTATTCAAGTAACTTATATTTTACTTAATAATAGATGGTCCCAAAGCACAAAAGTAGTAATGTAATATTTTTGACTGTGATTGACTGCTGGTAACTGAAACTATGGAAAGTGGAACTGAGGATAAGGGACAACTACTGTATGTCCTGAGTCAAATCACTTCTCATCATGTTTATTACCATTATATTTTAGTCAAAACTATATGATCTCCAGTCCATGATCATAGAATGTGTTTCCATGTTTGTGTGTGTGTGTGTGTGTGTGTGTGTGTGTGTGTGTTTGTCTCCTCTTCAATTTTTTCATCAGTGTTTTGTAGCTCGTATTGTAGAAATCTTTCACCTCCTTAGCTAGACTTATTACTAGTTTATTGTTTTCGATATTGGAAACGTGATTACTTTCTTGATTTCTTTTTCAGCTAGTTTACTATTGTTATATAGAAATGATACTGATTTTTGTATGTTTATTTTGTATCCTGCAGCTTTACTGAATTAATTTATCAGTTCTAACAATATTTTTGGTAGAGATTTTAGATTTTTTATATATAAGATCATATTCCTCTGTTGGTGGACCTTAGATTACTTCCAAATCTTTGCTATTGTGAATAGTGCTACAACAAACATGAAAGTGCAGATACATGTTCAAAGAACTGTTTTCCTTTCTTTCAAGTATACACCTAGCAATGGGATTGCTTAATCATATGGTAGTTCTATTTTTAGTTTTTTGAGGAACCTCCAAACTGTTCTCCATAGTGGTTGTACTAACTTACATTCCTACCAAGAGTATACAAGGGTTCCCTATTCTCCACATCCTCACCAGCATTTATTGCCTATCTTTTGGCTAAAAGCCATTTTAAATGGGGTGATAATATCTCATTATAATTTTGACTAGCATTTCTCCGCTAATAAATGATGCTGAGGACCTTTTCATATACCTGTTTGCCATGTGTTTGTCTTCTTTAGAGAAATGTCTATTCAGAAATTTTGCCTATTTTTTAATTGAATTATTATATTTTTGTAGTTGTTTAAATGCCATATATATTCTGGTTATTAAACTCTTGTCAGATGGAGCATTTGCAAATATATTCCCCCATTCTATGAGTTGTCTCTTCACTTTGTTTCCTTTGCTTTGCCAGAGCCTCTTAATTTCATGTAACCCCATTTGTTCATTTGTGCTTTGCTTGCCTGTGATTGCAGGGTTTTACTGAAGAAATCTTTGGCCAGTACAATGTGCTGGAGTGTTTCCCCACATTTTTTTTTTTTTTGGCATTCTCATACTTTGAGGTCATCTATTTAAGTATCTAAATCGCTTTGATTTTTGTTTATGATGAATGATAGGGCACTAGTTTCATTCTTCTGCATATGCATATCCTGTTTTCTCAGCACAATTTGCTAAAAAGACTGTCCTTTTCACAATGTGTGTTCTTGGTATCTTTGTCAAAAATGGGTTCACTGCAGATGCATGTACTTATTATTTTTGTTTAGTTCATCATTTTATTTTTCTGCTTAAAATATGAGGAGTTTATACAACACAATTACACTATTATACTATTCTGTGTTTTTCTGCATCTTACTATTACCAGTGAGTGTTGTATCTTCAGATTGTTTCTTATTGCTCATTGTATTAGTCTGTTCTCACACATCTAAGAAAGACATACCCAATACTGAGTAATTTATAAAGGAAAGGGTTTAATTGGCTCACAGTTCCACATGGCTGGGGAGGCCTCACAGTCATGGTGGAGGGCAAAGAGGAGAAAAGCACGTCTTATATGGTGGCAGGCAAGAGACCATGTGCAGGAGAACTCCCCTTTATAAAACCATCAAATATTGTGAGACTTATTCACTACCCCAAGAACAGTATGTGGGAAACTGCCCCCATGATTCAGTTACTGCTACCTGGCCCCGCCCTTGACACATGGGAATTATTGCAATTCAAGGTGAGATTTGGGTATGGTCACAGCCAAACCATATCACTCAATGTCTATTTATTTCAGACTATAAATTTCCTTTAGCATTTCTTTTAATATGGGTCTCATGGTGATAAAATAACTCAGCATTTGTTTGTCTGGGAAATACTTTATTTCTCCTTCATATTTGAAGGATATTTTCACCAGATATACTATTCTGGGTTATAAGTTTTTTTTTTTCTTCAGCACTTTAAATATGTTGATACGGTTTGGATCTGTGTCTGCACCCAAATCTCATGTCAAATTGTAAACCCCAATGTGGTCTGATGGGAGGTGATTGGATCACAGGGGCAGTTTCTAATGGTTTAGCACCATCCCCTACTGCTGTTCTCATAATAGAGTTCTCATGAGATCTGGTTGTTTATAAGTGTGTAGCACCTCTCCAATCTCTGTCTTTCTCCTGCTCCAGCCATGTGATAAGTGCTGGCTCCTCCTTCACTTTCTACCATGATTGTAAGTTTCCTGAGGCCTCCCCAGAAGCAAAGCAGATGATCATGCTTCCTGTACAGACTACTGAACTGTGAGCCAATTAAACCCCTTGTCTTTATTAATTATCCAGTCTCAGGTATTTTTTATAGTAGTATCAGGATGGACTAATACAGAAAATTCACACCAAGGAGAGGGACATTACTATAAAGATACCTGAAAATGTGGAAGCAACTTTGCAATTTTGTAGCAGGCAGAAGTTGGAAAAGCTTAGAGGAATCAGAGGAATACAGGAACATGAGGGAGAATTTGGAACTTCCTAGAGACTTGTTGAATAGTGACCAAAATACTAATAGTGATATAGACAATGAAGTCCATGCTGAGGAGGTCTCAGATGAAAATGGGAAACTTATTAAAAACTGGAGTGAAGGTCACTTTTGCTAGCTTCAGCAAAGAGACTGGTAGCATTGTGCCCCTGCTCTAGGGATCTGTGGGACTTTTACCTTGAGAGTGATAATCCAGGGTTTCTGGTGGAAGACATTTCTAAGCAGCAGAGTGTTCAAGATATAGCCTGGTTGCTTATAACAAGCTATGCTTATATAAGTGAGCAAAGACATGACCAGAAACTGGAACTTATATTGAAAATGGAAGCAGAGTGTAGAAGTTTGGAAAATTTGTATCCTGGCCATGTAGTAGAAAAGAAAAGCTCATTTTTGTATGAAGAATTTAGGCTGGCTGAGAAATTCACGTAAGTTAAAAAAGCCAAATACCTATAGTGAAGATAATGGGGAGGCCTAGATGGCTTTTTAGAGAACTTTGTAGCAGCCCCTCCCATTACACGCCTGGAGGCCTAAAAGGGTAGAATGGTTTTGTGGGCCAGGCCCAGGGCCCTGCTGTCCTATGCATCCTCGAGACACCGCTCCCTGCATTCCATCCACTATAGCTCTAGCCAGGGCTCAAAAGCGCCCAGGTATAGCTCAGGCTGCTGCTTCAGACAATGCAAGCCCTAAGTCTTGGGGACTTCCATGTGGTGTTAAGTCTGGGTGTGCCAAATTCAAGAGTTGAGGCTTGGAAGCCTAGATTTTAGGGGACGTATGGAAAAGCATGGATGTCCATACAGATGCCTGCTTCAGGGATGTCCAGATAGATGCCTACTTCAGAGAACCTCTACTAGGGCAGTGCGAAGGGAAAATGTGAAGAGCCCCTGCATAGAGTCTCCACTGGGGCACTGCCTAGTGAAGCTACGAGAAGAGGACCACTGTCCTCCAGCAATTGAAATGGTAGAGCCACCAACAGCTTGCACCTGGAAAAGCTGTAGGCACTCAATGCCAGCCAATGAAACAGCCGTGGGGGAAGTACCCTAGAAGTCCTCACGGTGAAGCTTCCCAAGACCTTGGGAAATCACTGTGGCCTGAATGTGAGACATGGAATTAAAGAAGATTATTTTGGAGCTTTGAGATGTAATTATTGTCCTGCTTCATTTTGGACTTGAATGCGGCCTGTAGCCCCTTTATTTTGGCTAACTACTTCCTTTTGTAATGAGAGTATTTACCCAATGCCTGTATGCCTGTATTTGTCTATTCTCATGCTGCTAATGAAGACATACCTGAGACTGAGTAATTTACAAAGAAAAGAGGTTAAATTGACTCACAATTTTGCATGGTTGGGGAGGTGTCAGGAAACTTATAATGATTGCAGAAGGGGAAGCAAGCACATCTTTCTTCATATCATGACAGGAGGGAAAAAATTGTGCCAAGCAAAGGGGGGAGCCACTTATAAAACCAACAAATCTCATGAAAACTGACTCACTATCATGAGAACAGGATGGGAGAAACCTCCCCCGTGATTCAATTATCTTCACCTTGTCCCTCCCATGACACATAGGAATTATGCGAGCTACAATTCAAAATGAGATTTGGGTAGGGACACAGCCAAATCTTCTTATTCTGCCTGAGCCCCTTCCAAATCTCATATCCTCACCATTTAAAACACAATCATGCCCTTCCAACAGTCCCAAGAAGTCTTATCTCATTCCAGCATTAACTAAAAAGTCCAAGTCCGAAGTCTCATCTGAGACAGGACAAGTCCCTTTTGTTTATGATCCTGTAAAGTCAAAAGCAAGTTAGTTACTTCCTAGATACAATGAGGGTACAAGCTTTGGGTAAATACAACTGTCCCAAATAGGAGAAATTGTCCACAACAAAGGGGCTGCAGGCCCCCTGCAGGTCCAAAATCCAATAGAGCAGTCATTAAACCTTAAAGTTTCAAAATGATCTCCTTTGACTCCATGTCTCAAATCCAAGTAACTCTGATGCAAGAGGTGAGCTCTCATGGCCTTGGGAAGCTTCACCCCTGTGGATTTGCATGCTACAGCCCCCGTCCTGTCTACTTTGCTGGGCTGGCATTCAGTGTCTGTAGTTTTTCCAGGTGCACAGTGCAAGCTGTCTGTGGATCTACCATACTGGAGTGTGGAGGACGATGGCCCTCTTCTCACAGCTCCACGAGGCAGTACCCCAGTGGGAACTTTGTGTAGGGGCTCACACCTCAATTTCCCTTCTGTACTGTCCTAGCAAAGGATCTTCATGAGGGCTCTGCCTCTGTAGCAAACTCCTGCTTGGACATCCAGGCATTTCCATTCATCCTCTGAAATCTAGGTGGAGGAACTCCAACCTCAGTTCTCGAATTCTGTGTACCTGCATGGCCAAATCCACATGTAAGCCACCTTCTGGCTTGGGACTTGGGGCTTGCACCCACTGAAGCAATGGGCTGAGCTGTATCTTGGCCCCTTTTAGCCACAGCTGGAGCTGAAGCAGCTGGGAAGCAGAACACCATGTCCCCAGGCTGCATAGAGCAGGGGTCCCCTTGGCCTGATCCACAAAACCATAGTTTTCCTTCTAGGCCTCTAGGCCTCTGATGAGAGGGGCTGCCGTGAAGGTCTCTAACATGCCTTGGAGACATTTTTCCCCATTGTCTTGGTGATTAACAGTCATCTCCTCATTAATAATGCAAATTTCTGCAGCTGGCTTGAATTTCTCTCCAGAAAATTGGGTTTTCTTTTTTATCATATTGTTAGGTTGCAAAGTTTCCAAACTTTTATGCTCTGCTTCCTCTTGGATGCTTTGCTGCTTAGAAATTTCTTCTGCCAGATACCCTAAATTATCTCTCTCAAGTTCAAAGTTCCACAGATCTCTAGGGCAAGGGCAAAATTCCATCAGTCTCTTTGGTAACACATAACAAGAGTCACCTTTGCTCCAGTTCCCAACAAGTTTCTCATCTCCATGTGAGACCACCTCAGCCAGGACTTTATTTTCCATATCACTATCAACATTTTGGTGAAAGCAATTCAAAAAGTCTCTAGGAAGTCCCAAACTATCCCACATTTTCCTGTCTTCTTCTGAGCCTTCCAAAGCCCTCCAACCTCATTCTGTTACCCAGTTCCAAAGTTGCTTCCACATTTTCACATATCTTTCCAACAGAACTTCACTACCTGGTACCAATTTACTGTATTAGTCAAATCTCACACTGCTAATGAAGACGTATCTGACACTGGGTAACTTGAAAAGAGGTTTAATTGACTCAGTTCTGCATGGCTGGGGATGCTTCAGGAAACTTACAGTTATGGCAGAAGTGGAGGCAAACACATCCTTCTTCACTTGGCAGCAGGAGAGAGAAAAATGAGTGCCCAGTGAAGGGAGAAGCCCCCAGTAAGATATCAGACCTCGTGAGAACTAACTCACTGTCACAAGCACAGGATGGGGGAAACCGCCCCCATCATTCAATTATTTCTACCTGGTCCCTGCCAAGACATATGGGGATTATGGGAACTACAATTCAAGGTGAGATTTGGGTAGAGACACAGCCAAACCATATCAACCCACATTACATCTTGGAAGTAATTAACTTGTTTTTGATTTTACAGGTTCATGGGTAGAAAGGACTTTTCTTGTCTCAGATGAGACTTTGGACTGTGGACTTTTGAGTTAATGCTTTACTGACTTAAGACTTTGGAGGGTTGTTGGGAAGGCATGATTGTCTTTTGAAATGTGAGAAGGACATGAGGTTTGGGAGGAGCTAGGGGCAAAGTAATATGGTTTTGATCTGTGTCCCTGCCCAATCTTATATCAAATTGTAATCCTCAATGTTGGAGGTGGGGCCTGGTAGGAGGTGATTGGGACACTGGGGTGGTTTCTAATGGTTTAGCACCAGCCCTCTAGTGCTGTTCTCACAACAGAGTTCTGACAAAGTCTGGTTGTTTAAAAGTGTGTAGCACCTCGGCTGGGTGCAGTGGCTCACGCCTGTAATCCCAGCACTTTGGGAGGCCAAGGCCGGCAGATCACGAGCTCAGGAAATTGAGACCATCCTGGCTAACATGGTGAAACCCCGTCTCTGCTAAAAAAATACAAAAAATCAGCCAGGCATGGTGGCAGGCACCTGTAATCCCAGCTACTCAGGAGGCTGAGGTAGGAGAATGGCATGAACCCGGGAGGCGAAGCTTGCAGTGAGCCAAGATTGTGCCACTGCACTCTAGCCTGGGCAACAGAGT
Source organism: Hylobates moloch (assembly GCF_009828535.3). Classification (NCBI taxonomy): domain Eukaryota; kingdom Metazoa; phylum Chordata; class Mammalia; order Primates; family Hylobatidae; genus Hylobates; species Hylobates moloch. The sequence continues at coordinate 121,971,243 of NW_026652282.1, forward strand.
GAGGCTCTGTCACAAAAAAAAAAAAAAAAAAAAAAAAAAAACATCCCTCACCCTCCTGCACTGGCCTCCTGCACTGGCAATGTGAGAATTGCTGGCTTCCCCTTCACCTTCTGCCATGATTGTAAGTCTTCGGAGGCCTTTCCAGAAGCCAAGCAGATGCCAGCATCATGCTTCCTGTACGGTTGTATGGCCTGCGGAACCATGAGCCAATTAAGCCTCTTTTTGTATAAATTACCCAGTCTCAGGTATTTCTTTATAGCAGTGTGAGAATGAACTTATTCATATGTCATGCCACTCTATCATGGCCTGTAAGATTTCCAATAAAAACTCTACTGCCAGACATATTGGAGCTCCATTGTATTTGATTTCTTTCATATATCTTGCTACTTTTAGGGTCATTTTTCTATCCTTGATCTTCGTGAGTTTGATCGTTAAATGCCTTGAAGTAGTCTTCTTTGGGTTAAATCTGCTTGGTGTTCTATAGCCTTCTTACACTTGAATATTGATATCTTTCTCTAGGTTTATGACATTCTCTATTATTCACCCTTTGAATACTCTCTATGCTTACTTCTCTCCCCACCTTCACTTCAAGGCCAATAACTCTTAGATTTGCCCTTTTAAAGCTGCTTTCTAGATCGTGCAGTTGTACTTTGTTGTTTTCTATTCTTATTCTTTTGTCTCCACTGACTGTGTATTTTCAAATAGCCTGTCTTTGAGCTCACCAATTCTTTCTTCACTGCATCAATTCTGTTAAGAGACTTTGATGTATTATTAAGTATGTGAATTACATTTTTCTTTTCCTTTGTTTTTTTTAGGCAGGGTCTCACTTTGTTACCCAAGCTGTAGTGCTGTGGTATGATCTTGGCTGACTGCAGCCTTGACCTTCCAGATTCACATGATCCTCCCACCTCAGACCTCTAAGTAGCTGACACTACAGGCACCCACCACCACGCCTGGCTAATTTTTGTATTTTTTGTAGAGACTGGGTTTCTCCATGTTGGCCAGGCTGCTCTCAAACTTGAGCTCAAGCAATCCACCTGTCTCAGCCTCTCAAAGTGTTGTGATTACAGGCATGAGTCACTGCACCCAGATTAATTACATTTTTCAACTCCAGAATTTGTGGAAAATTTATGTTTTAGTCTCTTTGTTAAATGTATCTGATAGGATTCTCAATTATTTCACTGTGTTGTCTTGAATTACATTGTTTCCTCAAAATAGCTATTTTGAATCCTATGTCTGAAAGGTCAGATAACTCTGTCTCTCCAGGACTGGTTGCTAGTGACATATATAGTTTATTTTGTGAAGTCATGCTTTCCTGGATGGTCTTGATGATTACAGATGTTCAATGGTGTGTGGACATTTAAGAGTTAGGTATTCACTGTAGTCTTCACAGTCTAGGCTTCCTTCTTTGGAAGGTTTTCCAGGTATTCAAAGGGACTTGGGTGTTGTGAGCTAAGTTTCTGGTCACTGCTGGTATATCTGCATTAAGGGGCGCCCCAAACCTAGTAATGTTGTAGCTTTTGCAGACCTGTAAATGTACTGCCTTAGTAGTATTGGATAAAATCTGTAAGAATTTTCTGGATTAGCAGGCAAGCACTCTTGTTCTCTCCCATTACTTTCTCCAAAACAAATGAGTCTCTCTCCTCTCTCTTGTCTCTTCTCTCTTGTCTCTTCTTCTCTTCTCCTCTCTTCTCTTCTCTTTTCTCTTCTCTTCTCTTCTCTTCTCTTCTCTTCTCTTCTCTTCTCTTCTCTTCTCTTCTCTTCCCTTTCCCTCTCCCTCTCCTTCTCCCTCCCCCTCTCCATCTCTCTCTCCCTCTTGAGCTGTTTGGAGCTTGGGGAGGAATGATACAAATACCTCTGTGGGTACCACTACTGGGACTGTGCTGAATCAGGGCAGAACAGAGCAGAGTAATGGATCTTGCCCAAGGCCCACTATAACCAAAAGTTGGCTACCACTTTTGTTTGCTCAAGGAACTCAGGGTCTACAATCAGCATGTAGTAAATCCATCCAGGATTGTCTCCTTCCCTTCAGGGCAGAAAGCTTCCACAGGCCCAGGCAAGTCCAGAGGTACCATCAGGAATCCAGGGCCTGCAGTCAGAAACCTTAGGTATCTACCTGGTACTTTATTTCAGTGTGTTAGAATTGGGATCCAAACCATAAGACAAAGTCCTTCCACTCTTCCCACCCCTTTCAACAGGCAGAGGAGTCTCTCCCCATGTCCACTATCACACAGGCCCATGGGGCATACTGCTAGGCTACCACTGATGTTCACTTAAGGCCCAAAGGCACTTCTCTCAAATTGTGGTAAATTCTGCCAGGCCTGGGACTCTCCCTTCAGGGCAGTGGCCTTCCCTCTGGCCCAGGACAGGTCTAGAAATGCCATCCAAAAGCCAAGGCCTGGAATCAGGGACCCAGTATTCTGCATGGGCTCTACCCCACTATGGCTGAGCTGGAACCTCAGCTGCCTGACAAAGTTCCCTTTCTGCTCCCCGCTGCTTATCTCACACAGGGGAGTCCTTCCTCATAGCCACCTCATCTGTGATTATGCCTAGTCATACCTGAAGTCAGCACGTCTCAGAGTCTCATCCAAGGCATATGGCAGACTACCTGCATATCACTGCTAATTATTCCAGGTCCCAAGCACTCTTTGGTTAGCAGGTGATGGATCCTGCCAGGTCTGAGTCCTTTCTTTAAAGGCCAAAGTTTCCTTTCCAGCCCAGGGTGTGTCTAGAAATGTCGTCTAGTAGGTAAGACTTGGAATGGGAGCCTCATGACTCCAGCTGGTGCCCTGTCTTACTGTAGTTGAACTGGTATCCAAGTTGCAAGACAAAGTACTCTTTCCTCTGCCCTCTCCTCTCCTCAAGTGGAAGGAAGGAGTCACTTGTGTTCCTGCAAGCTGAACTGCCTGGGGCTGGGGAAGGAGTGGCACAAGCACTCCCGTGACCACCCCAAGTAATATCTCACTAGGTTGTATGCCCTCCATGTCCACTGGGGCTGAGCCGAGAACACCAGCAGAACTTGCCTAGGAGTTGCTGTCCTTACGGTCTAGACTGCCTTTCAAGTTTACTTAGGACCCCAGAGCACTTTAGCCCGTTGTGGCAATGCTAGACAAAACTCACATTTGTACCACTGGTATAAAAGATTCCCCTCTGGTGAGCGCTGACCTAAATGCTCCTACTGGGGGTGTTCGCTGTGTTGTTTTCGGGTGTTGCCTTCCACTATGACAGGGTAGCACTGAGTTCCAACACAAAGTCCTACAATCACTGCATTCTCCCTACCGTAAGTACACCAATTCTCCACACCATGCGGTTGCTGACAGGAGATGTAAAGAGGAGTTGCAAAAGCAACCGAAGACTGTCTTTCCTACACTTTTCAGTGCTGATTTTAGTGATAGGAAGTTTAAACCAAGTACTGTGATTGCTCACCTATTTTTTGGTTCTTATAAAGGTGATTTTTCTCCGTGTGTGTGTGTGTGTGTGTGTGTGTGTGTAGATGGTTATTTAATCTGGTGTTCCTATGGGGAGGAGGATACATGGAGGCTTCTCTATTTAGCCATCTTGCTCTGGCTCCTCTCCTTTTTCTAACAATTTGCTTCAGTTTATTTTTCCATAGAACTTATAATCATCTGAGATATTTATCTTTTTTTGTACGCCCTTCCAACTAGAATATGAGTACTATGGGGGCAGAAATTTTGTTTATTGCTGAGTGTCTAGCTTTTTCAGTGTCTAGCACATATTAAGCATTCATGAAATTATACAAACAAAAGATGGTGGAGGCTTTCAAAGATTCTAATTTGCACTTTTCAATAACTCTTTTGTGTCAGCTAAAGAAGTTTTAAGTGTTAGTTATTTTATAGTTTACAATATTTTTAAACTCATAATATCTCAGCAAACACAGTGTTTTTTTTAATCTGAAACATGAAGGTAATAAATAAAATGGCTCTTACACAATCATTTACATTTTAAGAAGATAAATATTTCAAAAGGCCAAGATAATTCTTATAAAAGTATGGGCCTGGATTGAAAACCTGGTGTTACTCCTCAGTGAATTATATCTTTTCCACAGTTATACAAGTATCCAAGTTGAGAAGACTCATTATTATTGGCCACTCAAAAGTTCTAATTTTTATTTATCAGCAATTTTTAGACCTTGGTGCACAAAAGAACTCACCTGGGAAACTAAAAAAAATAAAAGATCCTTGTGCTCATGTCTAAATCCAGACAGTTAAGTCATAATCTGTAGGATGAAGTCTAGGCATTAGTATTTTCAAAAAAATAATTTAAATTTACACACACTGCACAGATAATTTAAAAAGCAAGAGAATTATTACTCTATGATTACATCTTCATTTTTTATGTTTCTGTATGACTGATGTTTATTGTTTATTCCAGCCTAACAGTAGCAACGCTTGGCTTAAAAAAGTATCAAATGCACATTACACATGCTGATCTACAAGACATAAAGAAACCTGAGTTAAAGATAGAGTCTTCAACAGATTATGAACATGAGTGATGTATTTATTAGTGGTTAAAACAGCATCTACCAATCACAGCATGTGTAAGTGCTGCCTGTACCTACTTTTATTCTGGGCATGAGCTAGTGACATTTATTTTTTTTCAATCACAAAGTATTATTGTTATAGCACTTTTTATTTATTTGTAATTGACAAATAATAATTGTGTTTATTTATGGGGTACAATTTGATGTTTTGATCTATGTATACATTTGTAGAGTCAATCAAGCTAAGTGATATAGTTGGGCTGTGTCCTCAACCAAATCTCATCTTGAATTTTAACTCCCACAATTACGATGTGTCATGGGAGGGACCAAGTGGGAGGTAGTTGAATCATGGGGGTTGAGTTTTTCTCTTTCTATTCTCATGATAGTGAATAAGTCTCATGAGATCTGATGGTTTTATAAAGAGGAGTTCCCCCGCACAAGCTCTCTCTCTGTCTGCCACCATCCATGTAAGATGTAACTTGCTCCTCCTTCCTTGTCTTCCACCATAATTGTGAGACCTCCCCATCTATGTGGAACTGTAAGTCCATTAAACCTCTTTTTTTTGTAAGTTTCCCAGTCTCAGGTATGTCTTTATTAGCAGCATGAAAACGGACTAATACACTAAGTAAGATACCTTTCACCTCACTCACATCATTTTTTTTTATGGTGAGAATATCAAAAATCTATTATTGGCCAGGTGTGGTGGCTCATTCCTATAATCCTAGCAGTTTGGGAGGCCAAGGCAGGTAGATCACTTGAGGTCAGGAGTTTGAGACCAGCCTGGCCAACATGGCAAAACCCCATCTCTACTAAAAACAATAGAAAAAAAAAAAAAAAAAAACAGCTGGGCATGGTGGTGCATGCCTGTATTCCCAGCTGCTTGGGTGGCTGAGGCAGCAGAATTGCTTGAACCTGGGATGTGGAGGTTGCAGTGAGCTGAGATTACACCACTGCACTCCAGCCAGAGTGATGGAGTGAGACACCGTCTCAAAAAAAAAATCTATTATTTTAGCAATTTTGAAATATATGATACCTTATTATTAACTGTGATTATCATGCAGTGCAATAGATCAGTACAACTTATGACTCCAGTCTAACTGAAACCTTCTATGTTTTAATCAACATCTGCCATTTTCCCATCCCTTTGCTTCCCCCTAGCCTCTGAGACACCTTTCTCTTATCTGTTTTTATGAGATAAACATTTTTACATTCACATATATGTGACATTATGGAGCATTTGTCTTTCTGCACCTGGCTTACTTCACTTACCATGTCTTCCAGTTCCAACCATGTTATTATGAATGACGTATTTTCTCCTTTTGTAAGGCTAGATTGTATTCCATTGAGAATGTACATATCACTTTTTAAAAAACATTCACCTATTGATGAGCACTTTGGATGATTCCATATCTTGGCCATTATGAATAGTGCTGCAATAATTATGAGAGTGCACATATCTCTTTGGCATACCAATTTCAATTTCTTTGGATATATACCCTGAAGTGGGATTGCTATTTCATATTGTAATTCTATTTTTAGTTTATGTGACAAAATATCATGCTTTTTCCAAGTGGCTGGACTAATTTACTTTCCCACCAACACTGTACAAAGATTCCCTTTTCTCCACATCCACATAAACACTTATTATTTTTATTTTAGATAATAGCCATTCCAACAGGGGTTAGGTAATATGTCACTGTGGTTTTGATTTGAATTTTCCTGATGATTATTGATGTTGGGCATTTTTTTCATATATCTCTTGGCTATTTTTATCTTTTCTTTTCAGAAATGTCTGTTCAGATCCTTTGCCTGTTTTTTAATCGGGTTATTTGTTTTCTTGCTATTGAATTGTTTGTGTTTTTTTCTATTCCTATGAAAAATGATATAGGAAATTTGATAGAGATTGCATTGAATCTGTAGATAGCTTTGGGTAGTACAGACATCTTAACAATATTATTTTTTTCAGTCCAAGAACATGGGATATTTTTCCATTTATTTGTGTCTTCCTCAATTTCTTTCATCAATGTTTTATAGTTTTTATTGTACAGGTCTTTTACCGGTTTACATTTACTTCTGAGTATTTTATTTCTTTAGGTGTTGTTGTAAATTAATTGTTTCCTAATTGTACCTACTTAGTTTTTCAGTACTTTAGCATGGTAGAATCATGCACTATGCATCAAAAGTAAGGTGCGAATTTAATGTAGAAAAGTTAAATTGAAAAACCACTCTTTACAGATATCAGCTGTATAAGTTATATTTTACAGACTACTTCAACTATATTTCCTTTTTTTCTGTGTGTCTTGGTAAGTAATCAGCACAAAAGGGGAAGCTGAACTCTTTATGTTCTATATTTTATCTTTTTCTAGGAATTTTCTACTCATTTATGATCCAAATGCATAGATACGTTTCAATTATAAGACTCATTAAATAACAGATATAAATGCTAATTAGTCATAAACCAACCTAAAGTAGTTTTAATATTGTCTACCCAAACATATACATATACACACACACACATGCATACTGGTTTGGGGTAATATGAATTTAATCAAGCAGTTCTTATACACTATTACTAAAGCAGTTTCTAACTACATTTTTTTAATTCAACCGATATCTTCATAATAAATGAGTGGCTGAACTTATATTTTCCAATGTATTCATTTGTATAGATACAGTCTCAATTTTACTTTAGGAATAGTTTTTGTGGTCAATTCTTCCTTTCTGCAAGTCAAACCTCTGTATGTTGGTTATTTTTGCCCTCTCTTCTAGTCTTTCTGGCTATCCATTCAGTTCCTTGTCTAGAGCTTTACACAGGGTATATGCTGAATAAATGCCTGTTGACTGATAGTCAATGACTCACAGTCTTTATTGCAGAGTTTGAGGAATAATACAGCATATTGGCTAACATCCCAGTCTGATCTTTGCTTAGGAATTTGGACTGCTTTATTTTGCAGACACATTGGTTCTGTATTTCTGTACAGTCTTCTTGGCAGAATAATTGCCTTGAACATTAGTTGAGACCTGAGGCATTAGAATCAGAGTCTTGAGTTTGAACGCCTGCTCTCACTCTTATAGTTGTATGAAATATGTCGACATGCTGTGCCTCAGTTTTTATATCTGTAAGCTATCAATGAAAATAAATAATGGTACCTCTCCCTGTGGGATTTTCTGTGAGGATTAAATGAAGCAATGCATATCAAGTACAACTTATAGTGGCCAATGCATAATAAGAGCTTATAACAGTAGCGGTATTATCATTATTATTATATCCTGAATCAAAACTATCATTCCATCCATGTGTCAACTGAGGTTTTAAGTGCTCTCCAAGTGCTCAGCACTGGAATTTATTCTAAATGTGTTTATAAAGAACCAAAAAGGTCAAATAAGATGAGTGAGGGAGTCAAATTGAACTGTATAAAATAGGAATTGTAGTCTGTTTTCAGACTTGTATTTCTTTTTTAAAAATTTTACTTTAAGGTCTGGGATACATGTGCAGAATGTGCAGGTTTGTTACATAGATATACATGTGCCATGGTGGCTTGCTGCACCTGTCAACCTGTCATCTAGGTTTTAAGACCCACATGCATTAGAGATTTGTCCTAATGCTCTCCCTCCCCTTGTCCCCCACCCGCCGACAGGCTTGTATTTCAATGGCAGAAAGAAAAAGGAATTTGGCCTGATGCTTGGGTTTCTATAATAGCACTTTATTTATTATTCACATTTGGGACTCTGATGGACAAAGAATATTTATTCTGGACATACCTCTTCCAAACTTCAGAACATGAGTAGGGAATATCTTGATAAAATCATTTGTAGAAAAAACTAATTAATTTGTGAAATTCAAGTTCAGGCTCATCTTGAACAGTCAGTTCCCTCCCCAAACTTTGGATGACTGTCATAGCTGCCTTTTTTCATTTTGTGAAGCATATATTTTTATCATATTTTACTTACAAGGAATAATTACCCTATGTGGCTGGTTTGTGTATTTCAGTATTTTGTGTTTGATGTGGAATGTTCTTGACAGGAAGTTGAAAGAACAGTCCGAAGCTGTTTGGTTCTTCCTAGCTCTGCAACTAATGTCTCAGTGATGCCAGACAAGTCACTTCAACTTTCTTTGGCTCAGTTTCCTCATCTATCAAGAGGCTGATATTGCAGTCTCTCTTTTTCAAAGGGCTGTTAAGGGAGTTGATTAAATATCGAACGAGCTTTTGCCAGTGTCTATGTAGCACTTTTATTTTCCCTGATTCTAAACCTAGGTGAGTTTCATTAGTTAGTTGGCTCCTAGTGATTATGAGGGAAATGATAAGTTGTGTGCACATAGGGGAGAACTGCACTCTGTTATAAAGCCACAAACTGCACCTTTCCCCATCTGTTAAATGTGTGCCTTCAATCACAAAAGCTAAGGAGGATCAGCTGAGAGAGCCCAGATGATTTGGCATTGTGTAGTGGAAAGAGCAAAGGCTTCTAAAGTCATATGATAGCTTTGTCATAATTGGCTGTTGGATTCTAGGTGTCTTAGTTTGTTTTCTGCTGCTGTAACAGACTACCTGAAACTAGGTAATTTATATGGAAAAGGAGTTTATTTAGCTTATGGTTCTGGAGGCTGGGAAGTCTTAAAGGCAGGGCACTGGAATCTTGTGAAGGCCTTCTTGCTTACATGGCAGAAGGCATCAGATGGCAAAAGGGTAAGAAAATGCATATAAGCCCAGGCCTTTCTCTCACTTCTTGTAAGGCCACCAGGCTTAGCATGATGGATCCACCCTGATGATCATAGCTAATCTTAATTGTCTTCAAATGGTCCCATCTTCAATCAACATATGAATTTGGTAATTCAGTTTTTAACACATAAAATTTGGAAGACACATTTAAATTACAGCAATGGGCAAGTTGCTAAATGCTATGCTCCTTATTAATTTCATCTGCAAAATGAAGACAAAAGTACCCATAATGCAGGGTTGTTTTGGATGAAAATCTGATTAATTTTGTGAAGAACCTTGTGGAGTTCCCTCTGGCATCTCGGGATGCTTAACAAGTTTAGGTTTCTACCTGCCCCACATTTAATGCTATCTACCACCCTTTTAATGGTGTATATCAGATTTTTCATCGCTACTAGTGTGGATAGTTGTGGGTAGTACCACCTATCATCTAGTTATATAACACAAATTCTATTTAGAAGGAAATTGTTTCTTAGTAATCTACAAGATAGCCTGCTTTCTTTGTTCTCTTCCACAGGAAGACATGGATAAAGAGTTATTTGCCATCTTTGGTAATTTTGCCCATTCTGCTTTATGAGATCAACCCCACCAATTTTCAGCAGTAATCTCATTGTTACTGCAGTCAACTTACAATTATCACAGCTAATGCAAGAGAATATTAGCATATATGACACAATTAATGAAATAATCTGTTTAGGGCTTTCTTCACTTCTACTCTACTAACCAAATTCCAGAGGGCTCACTAATGATGACAGACTCAGGGAATAAAACTAATATCTATAAGAAGAAGGGACTGTGGGTATCAAATTCTGGCATTTTCCTCTTGCCCTGATTGATATAACTCTCTGAGGGACTTTTTCTCTGTAATTATCCTAGAAGCCTGTGGGGAGTAATTCAACCTTTTTTTATTAATTCTTATTCCAAAAGTATTTAAAGATCATGCTGGTGAAATGAGAGAAATAGAAGCCAATGAACATCATGGTCTGTGTTGAAAAGGAAGTGAAGTGACCCATAAAATGACAAGTGGACAGGGGAACAAGCAAACAATCATTGAAAGGCTGGTTTCCCTAAGATCAACCATTGAGTCAGTGAAAGAGCTAAAACCTGTATTAGTTCATTCTTACACTTCTATAAAAAACTACCCATGACTGGATAATTTATGAAGAAAAGAGGTTTAAGTGATGCACAATTGCACAGGCTGTACAGGAAGCATGGCTGGAAGGCTTCAAGAAACTTACAATTATGGTAGAAGGCAAAAAGGAAGCAAGTACATATTCACATTGTGACAGGAGAGAGAGCGAGCAAATGGGGAAATGCTACACACGTTTAAAGAACCAGATCTCGTGAGAACTCACTTGTTATCAGAAGAACAGCAAGGGGAAATCTGTCCCTAGGATCCAATTACCTCCCACCAGGTCCCTTGGCAAACATTTGGAATTACAATTTGACATATTTGGGTGGAGACACAGAGCCAAATGATATCATTCAACCTCTGGCCCCTCCCAAATCTCATGTCCTTCTCACATTTAAGAACACAATCATGCCTTCTCATATGGTTTGGTTGTGTCCTCACCCAAATCTCATCTTGAACTGTAGTTGCCATAATCCGCACATGTGATAGGAGGGACCTGGTGGGAGGTAATTAAATCATGGGGATGATGGTTTTATAAGGTTTTATAAGAGCCCCCTTTGCTTGGCTCTCATTCTCTCTGTTGCTGCCCTATGAAGAGGTACCTTCTGCCATGATTGTACATTTCCTGAGGCCTTCCCAGCCATGTGGAGCTGTGAGTCAATTAAACCTCTTTTCTTTATCAACTACCCAATCTTGGATATTTCTTCATAGCAGTGTGAAAATGGGCTAATATAGTAAACTGGTAGCAGATAGTGGAGTACTGCTGTAAAAATTCCTGAAAATGTGGAAGTGATTTTGGAACTGGGTAACAGGCCGAGATTGGAACGGTTTGGAGGGCTCAGAAGCAGACAGGAAGATTTGGGAACTTTTGGAAGTTCCTTGTCTTTGGGAACATTTGGAACTTCCTAGAGACTTGTTGAATGGCTTTGACAAAAATGCTGAAAGTAATATGGACAATAAAATCCAGGTTGAGATGGTCTCAGATGGAGATGAGGAACTTTTTGGGGACCGGAATAAAGGTGACTCTTGCTATGTTTTAGCAAAGAGATTGGTGGCATTTTGACCCTGCCCTAGAGTTCTGTGGAACTTTGTTTTTGAGGGAGATGATTTAGGTGTCTGGCGGAAGAAATTTCCAAGCACCAAAGTGTTCAAGAGGTGACTTGAGTGGCTGCAAAAATTTGCATAAGTAATGAGGAACCAAATGTTAATCACCAAGACAATGGGGAAAATGTCTCCAGGATGTGTCAGAGGTTTTTACGGTATCACAGGCCGGGAGGCCTATGAGGAAAACATGATTTTGTGGGCCGATCCCAGAGCCTTGCTGCTTTATGCAGTCTCAGGACTTGGTGCTATGTGTCCCAGTCATGGCTAAAAGAGGCCAACGTAGAGCTCGGGTCATTGCTTCAGAGGGTGCAAGCCCCAAGCCTTGGTGACTTCCATGTGGTGTGGCATTTTCATACATCCTCTGAAATCTAGGCAGATGCTCCCAAACCTCAACCTTTGCCTTCTGTGCACCGGTAGGCCCACCATGTGGAAGCTGCCAAGGCTTTGGACTCGCACCCTCTGAAGTAACAGTTTGAGCCGTATCTTGGCCCCTTTTAGCTGTGGTTGGAGCTGAACCTGGAGTGGCTGGAATGCAGGGCATCATGTCCTGAGGCTGCACAGAGCAGCAGGACACTGGCCCTGGCCATCGAAACCATTTTTCTCTTATAAACCTCTGGGACTGTGATGGGAGGGGTTGCCGCGAATGTTTCTGAAATACCCTGGAGGCATTGTCCCCATTGTCTTGGTGATTAACATTTGGCTCTTGGTTACTTATGCAAATTTCTGCAGTGTTAAATTTCTCCCCAGAGAATATGTTTTTCTTTTCTACCACATGGTCAAGCTGCAAATTTTTCAAACTTTTATGCTTTGCTTCTCTTTTCAATATAAGTTTTAGTTTCAGGTAATTTTTAATGAGCATAAAGGCTTTTAGAAACAGCCAGGCCACATCTTGAACGCTTTGCTGCTTAGAAATTTTTTCCTCCAGATACTGGAAATTATCTCTCTGAAGTTCAAAGTTGCAGATACCTAGAACAGGGGGACGATGCCACCATTCTCTTTGCTAAAGCATAGCAAGAGTGACTTTTACTCCATTTCCCAATAAGTTCCTCATCTCCATCTAAGACCACCTGAACCTGGACTTCAATGTCCATATCAGCATTTTGGTCACAACCATTCAACAAGTCTTTAGGAAGTTCCAAACTCCCTCATTTTCCTGTCTTCTGATTCCTCCAAACTGTTACAACCTCTGCCTGTTACCCAGTTCCAAAGTCACTTCCACATTTTCAGGTATCTGTATAGTAATGCCCCACTTTTCTGGTACCAATTTTCTGTTTTAGTTTGTTCTCACTCTGTCATAAAGAACTGAGACTGAGTAATTTATGAAGAAAAGAGACTTAATTGACTCACAGTTCTTCAGGCTATACAGAAAGCATGGCTGGGAGGCCCCAGGAAACTTACAATCATGGTAGTGTTGTAAATAATGTTTCAGTGCCACAAAACAAATAGCACTCAAATATAAAATTTTCTTTTTAATTCTCAGCAAGGCAAGTTACTTCTATAGAAGGGTGCACCCTTACAGATGGAGCAATGGTGAGGGCACACTTGGACAAGGGTTAGGAAGGGGTTCTTATCCCTGATGCATGTGGCCCCTGCTGCTGTGTCTTTCCCCTATTGGCTAGGGTTAGACCACACAGGCTAAACTAATTCCGATTGGCTAATTTAAAGAGATTGACGGGGTGAGTGGTTTGGCAGGAAAAGTGGTTATGACATAGCAGGTAATCGGAATGAGTCAGGGTGGAGCAGGTAATCGGAATGAGTCAGGGTGGAGCAGGTAATCGGAATGAGTCAGGGTGCAGCAGGTGATTGAAATGAGTCTGGGTGGAGCAGGTAATCTAAAAAGGTTGCTTTATGAGGAAGTTAAGTTTAAAAGTAGAAGGCAAATAATTGAGCATACTGACATATTGATTCTTCAGAAAGAAATTTAGAACTCATATCTAACAGTAGAAGGTGAAGGGGAAGCAAACACATCTTCACATGGTGATGGAGAGATAGACAGCAAAGTGCTAAGTCCTCCACACTTTGAAAGAACCAGATCTCATGGGAACTCACTCACTATCACAAGAACAGCAAGGGTGAAATTTGCCCCCATGATCCAATCACCTCCTAACAGGTCCCCTCCCCCAACATTGGGAGTTACAGTTCAACATGAGATTTGGGTGGGGACACAGAGTCAAATTATATCACACTAGACTCCAGGTTCAGACTCTTGTCTTTATGCCAGTATTCTTACAGAGTCATTGTACAATAGGGGTAACCATGTAGGCTTTGTAAATATCTGACAATCCCAGGGAAAATTCTTATTCTCCAATTCTGTACTGTGTGACCTCTGGCAAGTTGCTTAAGTACCCTGATGGTTAGTTTTCGTATCCACAAAATGGACGCTATTTAATTGAACAATGTATTAAAAGTACCTGAATAAAAACACTTTTATTGGAAATGTAGGATAAGGTGGTCACGTAACTCTCATACAGCTGCATTGCCGTGGTCACCATACTCTAGCAAGTCTACAGATCTGACAGTCTAGCATCAAAATACTTGCATGTCTTAGAAGCCACATTACATTTAAGTCAAAAAAGAGATGTTCCATATGTCAGGTATAATAGACTCAAAACACTGTACAATACCACCAATGTATGAATTGACCTAAGGCATGGCTGTTATTGAACACTGTTAGCTGTCTAAAGACTCTTACAGGGCCTGTTAATGGGCAGCTTTTCATTTTTCAAAAAATAATGTTTTCAGGAGTACAAGCTATAGAAAAGCAAAGTACTCTAATTTTCCAATGTGCCCTCTTCTAATCAGGCTGGTTTTCCCTTGTGTCTGTATTGAAATGACAAGCACATGTCTTTCCCAGATATCTGGCACCTCTTGTGATTTTTTTTTCTTCATGTCAAAATGACAGACTCTTAATTAGTAGGGCTACTTAATCCTTTCTTGTAGCAATGCATCGTGACCGTTTTATCCTCATGTCATTCTTCCCAAGCTATTATTTAGTGTTCAATCGGCAATGAGACTGCAGGACTATGCTCAAGAGTTTTTACATTATGGCTTTGCGGTTTTTTTCAATCAGTTACACACATATGATTCATTGGTCTCCAAGACCTATGATACATTTTGTATATTTTTAAAGATTAGTATTATCTCTATCAGGACCATTCTGGCTGTGCATAGGGTCTATCTTTTTAAATCCACTGCCCTTGGGATACCAAATGAGAGCCCATACAGGGATGAAAAGTGTAATTTAATTGTAGGTGTGCAGTGAAGCAGGGTGAAGAGTGTTCACAATAACCCCAGCTGCCAGGCAGGGAAACGTGTGGATGCATTTCTTGGTAAGCATTTACAATTATTGACATTTCTAAGGCTGCCTTCAAGAATCCATCCTCTGAAGCTGCTTACTTGATTAAAATGAACTCAACTTATTCTAATATGTCCTTTACTATATATGGGAAAAGCAGTTTCTTTTTGACTTGCTATCAAGCACCCCTTACTAATCTGATATTTGGAGATTTACTTCAATTAAATAAATTCGCTTTCCAAGAGATAAAACAGCATATCTAAGCATTTTCAATGGACTTTGACTTAAAGAACTATTCATCTGTGCATTGCTTTATCCACTTTATTTTTATATTTTAAAATAATATTTCAAAGATAAAAATCCCTAAGGATCCAAGTGCAATCACTATAGCATTGAACTCTTTCAAACACTCACCAGCAATGTGAGCCAAATGTCCCAACAGAGCAGTCAGTGGCCTCGCTCTGTGGGTCAGCTAGGAGTAGGTCTCTGTGTAAGGTAAATTACTTATCTAACCATCACCTTTTTCAAATTGTGTTAATTCTAAATACCAGAATCAAAGGATATGAGCAGGTGAAAGACTCATGTATGTTTTGTCATTTTTTTTCCACAGTAACTTTCTATTGGTTGGCATTCCCATAAGTGGTATATAAAAGTGCCCTTCTTATCTCCCCCTTGCCAACAAAACGTGTTGTTTTTTTAAATTTTTGCTAATTTGATCAATGAAAAATGATATATTGCTTTTATTTTCAATTCCTTTTATGATTACTGAGGACTGAACATTTTTCCATCCATAATAGCAATTCTTACTTCTTGTTCTGTGAATTGTCTCTTAGTTTCCATTGTACTTCTACATGTTTTGCTCAAGTGCAGCTATACTTATTCCTGATCTAAGAAGCAGAAACTGTCACCATTATTCCTTCTTGGGATTCAACCAAATCAAATTGAAAATTCACAAAGAAAAACAATATAGGCAGGGCCTGCAGTCCCCAGTTCCCCAGAGTCTCAGTCAAGAATCAGTTCTTCTTCATGGCTGTGCAGATTTTGAGAATGTGCATGCTCCCCTTCTCAGTCCTTTAGCATATGCAAAAGCACTTAAACAGATCTGTTAAGAACTTGCCTGCTTCTTAAGGGGTGTTCAAGAAAGGGCCATTCGTTTATTTTCTTTTTGAGTAGCTCAAATGCACTGAAAGTAGTACACATTTGAATGCAGGTCACTCAAAAACAGACACAGCGTAGAGTAATTTTTTTGCAACTGGCCTCATGTGGAGAATAAAAGAAAAATGAACCAGCTGGATTGGTTGCTAGTTTCTAAGAAGGAATATTTCCCATTTAAAATTGTATTTCTCAGTGAATCAAAATTAGGAAATATGAACAAGCCGATCATGAATGTACTCCCTAATTGAGCATATTATATTTGAAAATCTTTATATCGATCATTATTCTAGATCCTATGGGATTTCACGTGGATTAACCTCGGGTTTTGGAAATTGGTCATATTTGAGGAACAGCCAAGTACTGAAACAAGACCAGCACTCATAGAGTTTGAGAGTTCAATAGCTAAACAGATGCTTTGTCAATCTTATCTTACTGGCCGCCAAAGACAAAGTGACTTTACCTAGAGAAAAAGTCTTGATTATTTGGGTTTTATTAGCAGTTCAGGTAGGCAGAAACCCTCTTCACTTGTCATTTACAGGGCATTCTTGTCTATCATATTTAGTATTCCTTGGTGGCATGAAGCAGGTGGAGATTTGCTTCTCTGGGAAAAAACTTTATTTCATCTTAGCAAAATGTAAGGCATATAGAAAATACAATAAATAAAACACTTCAAGTTTCATTAGTAAATTTTTTTTAAAAAATCATGTATTTAAAAGATTTTACTGTGGATATCTGAGTAATAGATATTATTAGGGGAAGTTTATTCAAGACTATTTGCAACAATAAAATAATTTGTGTCTACACATAAGAAGTTAAATAAGTATTACTCTAGATAATTCAGGCCATCCACATTTGATATATCCAGGCTTTTGAACAAAAAAGTTATTGCTTAGTCTGAATAGTATTGTAAGCTTCCATTCAATATGTATATTTCAATGAGTGGTAAAAAGTCAACTGTTGTGAATAAAAAGACAGTGCATTCTATTAAATATTTGATGAAAGTTTGAGGGTAGTTGTAGGTCTTACCGTATTGACTGGTTGTTTGATCTTAATTAATTTTAAGTAAAGAGTCTAGGATTCCTAAAAGGTTTTGTACTTTCTTTATGGTATAATAGAAATTAATTTTTACCTGCTTCAAAGTCTATGATATGTCATTAATAATTTGTTCCTTATTTCATTTTGTTATAGTAATTATTAAATCACATGGTACATGCCAGACTCCAAAGAACGACTAGAATGGCTAACTAAGATACATTTCTGGATTCCCTCTCTATTCTTATTTGCCAATGTGTTCTATACCATCTCTAATTGATAACAAAGAGTCCTAGATCTTTCCACTGATTTATATGCTATAATTTTAGATAGACAATTATGCAATTTGCCATGTCAAGCCATAGACAGCGGAAACAAAGTACACATGTTAGAAGTTCTCTCTATATTTGCTAAATTAATGAAATAAAGGAAGAGGGGAAAAATAAGTGAAGAGTATTTTTTGTTACCAGGAAACAAAAAGGAAGTATTAGCTTGTTCTTGATGTGGTTCAAGGTCTTTCACAGCTTGTATTTTTCCCTTACCTCTGAGTCCCATCTCCATTTCATCCTCTGCAAATGATTAAAAATCCATCTCTTCTTAAAAAGATACAGATGTTGTTGTCATAGAGTATTTAGAAAGAGGTAAACGTTACTTCACTTCTAGTAGTTATAAGTACATTCAAACTTTTCTCCTCACTGTGGCCTTTACATTCTTTTCCTGGTGGTGTTGAAGTTTTCAGGTGGTTACACAATGTGTTCTCTTCAACAGGAAGTTTTGCCTGGCCTGACTTTGCCTCTGTATAATGTGTGAATGGTATGATATTTGTTACGTCAATTGATTTTTAAATGTTTACCTTATGGGGTTGTGGCCTTCTTTTAAGAGCTTCCCACGCTGAAATAGAAAGCCAGCAGGGATTCAGTGGTGCTAGCTAAAGCAACATCACACATTTTATCGAAGGATAACATGGACACATAGTGGGAAACAACACTCTGTGGCCTACTGGAGGGTGGAGGCTGGTAGGAGGGAGAGGATCAGGAAAAATAACTAATGGGTACTAGGCTTAATACCTGGGTGATGAAATAATCTATTCAACAAACCCCCATGATACAAGTTTGCCTCTGTAACACACCTGTACGTGTACCCCTGAACTTAAAATATAAGTTTAAGAAAAAGAATTAGGAACATGCATGAGCAGGAACTGTATCTCTTGACAAAATTCCTTGTGTCTTGCTTTTAAAAACCATGAAAAAATGTTGACCTGCCAGACTCTACAACATACTGCTGGAAAGCCATGTTTTAACAGTACATGTTTAACCTTTCTCTGTCAGGAGAAATCTACCCCATCCTTACTACTCTCTCTCCCACAGAAGCAAAACAAACAAACAAACAAACAAACAAACAAAAAAAAACAAAAAAAAACAGCAATGAGAAATGGCTGAAAAGTTTTAAGGTTTTTATCCAACGGTCATAATCTAACTTGCACTTTTAAATTTTACATGCATTTTAATTTTTATTTTTTGAATAAAAAAGTTATAAGAAAGAGCAGAGAGATCTCTTATAAACTCTTCACCTAGCTTCCTATAAAGTTAGCATCACATACAATTATAGTACAGCAATTAAAAAAAAACCAGAAAATTAACCTCAATAGCAATTCTATTAACTGTTATACAGATCTTATTTAAATTTCACCAATTGCACTACTAAGGCCTTTTTTAGGTTGTTTTGGACTAGTATCTCAGATTGCATTTTATTTTGATGTTCCCTTTAGCATTCTTCATTCTGTAAGAGTTCCCCAGAGTTACTTTGGTTTTTTGTGATCTTGGCATTTTCAAGAGCACTGGCCAGTCGTTTCGTAGCATAGTACTCACTTTGCGTTTGTCTAATGTGTTTTCATGATTCCAGTGAGCTTTTGCCTTTTTAATAAAAATATTACAAAATGATGTTGCGCCCGTATCGGTACATAATATCAGCAGGTGCATGATGTTAATCCATGTTGGTACTGGTGATGTTAACCTGTATCATTTGATTACAATGGTGTCTGCCAAGTTTCTCTATTGTGGAGTTACTATTTTTTCTTGGTAATTTGATTTACATTTTTAAGGGTTTTCTGGATTTAACCTAGAGAATGGATTGGTGAAAGGCAAGATATGAGTTAGGCAAAACAGAGAAGAGACTGTTAAATTAGATCACATAAGAGCTAATGTGACTCAAACTAGATAGTCATAAAAAAGAAATAAATATTTGCTATATATTGGAATAAAAGTCAATAAAATTGGTGATGAATTGAATATGGTTGGGTGAGAAAATATGAGACATAAGGAAGAACTCCAAGGTTTCTGCCTTGTAGAATGGGGTGAAGGGTAGTGATATACTTTGGGATGAGAAACAGTGGATGAGTTCTGCCAGTCAGTTATTTTAAGAGGAACTATGGATAATGAGTTGGAGAAATACAAGAGTGGAAGGAAAGAAACTAGTTAGGAAGCTATTGCATTAGTTTAGATTACCAGTGATGGTTTCTTTAGATTAGAAGGGATGACAAAATGGAGAAAACTATCTCCCTGATGTGGGAGATGATTTAAGAATTATAATTAACAGGTGTTAAGCCTTAATTGATTAAGGGGATTTGCTGAGCAAGAGAGGTGACAAAGGATAACTTCTAGGTTTCTTGCTTTGCACAACTGGATGAATTGTGGTTCCATTTATTCAGATGGGGAGCCATGATGGGAAACTAGGTTTAGTATGGTAGTTATTTACCCATTCACTACTAATAGTACAAAGCAATTGGTCAGTGCTCTTGAAAATGCCAAGATCACAAAAAACAAAGTAGCTCTGAGGAACTCTTGTAGAATGCAGAATACTAAAGGGAACATCAAAATAAAATGCAATGTGAGAACCTAGACCAAAACAACCTAAAAAAGGCCTTAGTAGTGCAATTGGTGATATTTAAATAAGATCTGTATAACAGTTAATAGTATTGCTATTGAGGTTAATTTCCTGGCATTTTTTTTTGCTGTACTATAATTGTATGTGATGCTAACTTTATAGGAAGCTAGGTGAAGAGTTTATAAGAACTCTCTGTTCTTTTTTTATAACCCTTTTATTCAAAACATAAAAATTAAAGTGCATGTAAAATTTAAAAGTGCAAGTTAGATTATGACCATTGGATAAAAACTTTTCAGCCATTTCTTATTGCTGTTTTTTTGTCTAAAAAAAATAAATTCACTCTCTAGTATAAGAGTAATATGCATAACCTCTTGTAAATGGAAATGTGTGCACACAAAAACAGCAAAGGAAAAATAAAAATAATTCTCCTCATTCTTCCCTTTCCCCCAACCTGCTCATATCTTTTGTTTTTCTTTTAAAATAAAAACAGAAAATCTAAACTTGTTCTACTGATCCCTATATAATCTGGTCTCTGACTGTTTGTCTAATCTTATCTGATGATAGCACACTCCCCCTTACTAACCACACTTGAGGCAAACAGGCACCTTTCTGTTTTTCAACCGAGCTCCTTATTACCTTGGGACCTTTGTTCTTGCTGTTTCCTCATACTAGATTGTCCCCACTCCTGTATTTCAATGGCTACCTCTATCTACTTGGACTTCTTATGCACCCTGTGCAACAACCTGTTCTCCTCAAAGAAGCCAATATAATCTATTAAAAATATTAATTGGATCAGATGTTTCTTCTACTTAAAACTTTTTCATAGGTTACTACTGTGCTTAAAGTTTAAACTCTTTACCATAACCTACAGGTACCATATATTCTGATCCCTCGCTATCTCTCCAGCCTCATCCCAAGCCACTGTCTCAGCCTAGCATTATCTCCTCCCTGCCCACTCCACTTTATCTGGATAATTTTTATTCATCTTTCAATTATAAGACTTGATATCATTTTCTGAGAATGCTTTTCTGATAGTCTTCTTCCCGTATCTGGGGAGACGCTTCTTTTTTTTTTTTTTTTTTTGAGACAGAGTCTCGTTCTGTCGTCCAGGCTGAAGTGGAGTGGCACAATCTCAGCTCACTGCAACCTCTGCCTCCCGGGTTCAAGCAATTCTCCTGCCTCAGCCTCCTGAGTAGCTGGCACTGCAGGCGTGTGCCACCACGCCTGGCTAATTTTCATATTTTTAGTAGAGATGGGGTTTCACTATGTTGGCCAGGCTGGTCTTGAATTCCTGACCTCAGGTGATCGACCCGGCTCGGCTTCCCAGAATGCTAGGATTACAGGCGTGAGCCACCGCACCCTGCCATGCTTCTTAGGTTTACTCCCATAACTGCTTATATTTCCTCATCATAGCACGTATCAAATTCTAATGTCATGTTGTGTGGTGTTTATAACATATGTAGAAGTAACATCTATAACAATAATAGCACAAAGACTAGAACAAACGAAATTATACTGTGCTATTATAAGGTTCTTAAACTATATGTGGAATAGTATAATATCACTTGAAAGTAGTTTGTGATAAGTTAAAGATGTACACCAAAGGATTTCCAGCTTCTGTTATGAGAACTAGAGAGCTGGGTGGAAGGAGCATCACTCCTAA
Source organism: Hylobates moloch (assembly GCF_009828535.3). Lineage (NCBI taxonomy): Eukaryota > Metazoa > Chordata > Mammalia > Primates > Hylobatidae > Hylobates > Hylobates moloch. The sequence continues at coordinate 121,992,723 of NW_026652282.1, forward strand.
ATTTACAATGAAAAAGAGACAAGTTTACTTTAAATTGATATTCAAACAGAGAGAGCCGAGGTTGCAGAGCAACCACCCTACTCAAAACCTGAGGATAGAAGGTGCCTTCAGAGTCAGAGTCTGTAGTCATGAACTCTTTCACAACTGGGGTAGATCTAATCCGATAGTGGGAAGAAGAATTCAGGGAGAATGTCTGTCAAATTAATGAAGGCCAAGATCAGATTGGTGGGAGAGTGTGAATTCTCTAAGAGGGTCAGAAAAATTGATGGAGTTCAAATCCACTTATAGCCTCTTTCACCACCAACCGCACTGGTCCAAACAGAAAAGATTGGAAAGAGATCTAAAGAAATGGCCATTGGGACACAAAAAGGGTAGTTCAGTTCCACGGGGGAAAAACTGCCCCCAGATGCTTTTCTCTTCTCTCGACAGTAGAACAAAAGCCTTAATCTGCGGGGAAAGACAAAAAGCACTGCTTTCATTGGGGCATTACTGAAAACTCCTTATATTTGTGGGAAGGCAACAAAGAAAAGAAACCCCTAAATATATCAAAAATCATATCCAATATAAATGTTCTAAACAGTCCAATTGAAAAGCAGAGACTGTCAGACTGGATGTAAAAGCAAGACTTGACTATATGCTTCTTATAAGAAACACACTTTATGTATAAAGACATTAATTAATTACCAAACACTAAAGAATAAATATTAATTTATCACAATCTCTTCCAGAAAACTGCAGAACAGGAAACAATTCCCAACTCCTTCTATAAGGCGTTTATTACCTTAATATCAACCCAATCAAAGATATTACAAGAAAAGCAAACTACATGCCAGTGCAATTACCATAATTCTAGCAACTAAAATCAGAATACATATGAAAAAGACGCTATCAAGTACAGTTTATTCCTGAAATACAAGATTAGTTTAATATTTGAAAACTAATGAACTTGCCATATTAACAAACTAAAAGGGGGAAAACTGAGATCGTATCAATATATGTGGATAAAATCCATTTGACAAAGTGCAGTATTGTCTTTGTGTGATTCCTTTGAATATAGTCTGTCTTCTCTTCATAAACCACATCAACAGCGCATCTCCATGAGTTTTAGTGTGTATTCATTTTGAAAGTAGTGAAAATGTAAATGAATCAATGTGAATGTAAAATCTTTCTGGGTGTTGACACTATTTTTACCAAGATTTTAAACTTGTCTAAACCACACCAAATTTGATAGTATCTTTTTTCTAAAATAACTTGCTTCTATAAAGTTTTTCCAAAGCATTATATTCAGTTACTATAGAAACAACCACTTTTCATAAAGCTAATATAAGTGATTAATTTACATACAGTAATTACAATAAGAACAGATGAAACAGGTTTTGCATCAAACACAACTGACCCTTGGCAACACACAAATGAATAGTGGTGAGCTAAAGTATATGGGCAAAGTAGAGAATAGTCTGTTAGATGCACAAGTGTGTATGTGCTGTTGTTATCAACCAAAAATTGAAGGATTCTATGGCAGGAAAGAGAAATATCAGTTAATCTAAAAGTTAAATAGGTAAAACAGAATATCTACATTGTTTTAGGTGTTGTACTTTTATCATCAATTTTTAAAAATTACTCGTGTGTTTTTCTTCCTGTTTTTTATGATTTCCTTTCACACCTTTTTTCTTATGTCTCATTCCTTCTTAGTTCACTTTTCTTTATGTTAGAGTAAAAGTGTTTCTTTTTATTTTTGTTTTATTTTGTACATTTTACTAGTTAGAGTTGCTTGGTCTTGTATATCTGCTGAAATATTCTTCATTATATCTTCATTCTTGAATGACAGATTAGCTGAATATGGAATTATATTTTGCGAGATAGTTCCCTGCAGCATTTTGAAGGCATGTCTCTGTCTTCTGACATATACCGCCATGAATGAGAAGTCTGCTGTCAGTCTGAGTGATGTTTCTTTGGAGCTAATCTCTTTTGATACTCTGCCTGTTTTTAAAATTTTCCATGTGGATTTATTCTGCCATCTTGAAAATAAGTCTAGATTTTTTGTGTGTGTGCTGAAAGTTATAAGCAAGTAGAAAAATAATAATAAACACATTCACTACTGAGATGTAACTGCTGTTAACATCTTACCAACATTTTTTATGCTTTTTATATTGTATCATAGTCAGGATCATACTGTGCACACAATTATATCTTATATTTTTTAGATGGTATAATAACATAAGATCTTTTAATGTTATTACTATTTTTTGTAAATGCTATGTTGATACTGAGTAGTATTCTATCATATGATATACTTTAATATATGTAACCTTTTTTCTATGTTTAGTATTCTCTTGTTTCTTGACTTTTTAATTTTATCAGTAATGTTTTAATAGCCAATTTTGCCTGTAAGTTATTCGTTTTATCTCTAATTATTATTACTTTTTATTTCAATAGATTTTGAGATATAGGTGGTTGTTATTGATTACATGGGTGAGTTCTTAATGATTAATTCTGAGATTTTAGTGCACTCATCACCTGAGCAGTATACATTGTACCCAATATATAGTCTTTTATCCCTCACGCCCCTCTCACTCTTCCCCTCTTAATCCCCAGGGTCCATTATATCCTCTGTATGTCTTTGCATCCTCATAGCTTAGTTCCCACTTAAAAGTGAGAACATACAATTTTTGGTTTTCCATTCCTGATTTACTTCATTTAGAATAATGGCTTCCAGCTCCTTCCAAGTTGCTGCAAAAGACATTATTTCATTCCTTTTCATGGCTGAGTAGCTTTCCATGGTATATATATACCACATTTTCTTTATCTGCCCATTGGTCTATGGGCACTTAGGTTGGTTCCATATCTTTGCAATTATGAATTGCGCTGCTATAAACAGGCATGTGCATGTGTCTTTTTTATATAATGACTTCTTTTCCTTTGGGTAGATACCCATTAGTGAGATTGCTGGATCAAATGGTAGATCTACTTTTAGTTCTTTAAGGAATCTCTGTATTGTTTTCCATAGTGGTTGTGCTAGTTTACATTCCTATCAGCAGTGCATAAGTGTTCCCTTTTCACCACATCCACTCCAACATCTATTTTTTTTTTTTTTGACTTTTTAATTATGGCCATTCTTGTAGGAGTAAGGTGGTATTTCATTGTGGTTTTTTCTTATTTTTTATTTTGTTTTTGTTTTTGTTTTTGTTTTTTTGAGACAGAGTCTTGCTCCGTCACCCAGGATGGAGTGCAGTGGCACGATCTCAGCTCACTGCAACCCCCGTCTCCTGGGTTCAAGCAATTCTCCTGCCTCGGCCTCCTGAGTAGCTGGGATTATAGGCGTGCACCACTACGCCCAGCTAATTTTTGTATTTTTAGTTGAGATGGGGTTTCACCTGGCTGGTCTCAAACTCTTGACCTCAGGTGATCCACCTGCCTCGGCCTCCCAAAGTGCTGGGATTACAAGCATGAGCCACTGCAACTGGACTCATTGTGGTTTTAATTTGCATTTCCCTGATGACTAATGATATTGAGCATTTGTTTCATGTGTTTGGTGGTTGTTTGTATATCTTTGTTAAAAGAAGGAACTTTAGCCAAATTAAATTTTTTAAAAGTTTAATTGAGCAAAGAACAATTCCCAATTTGGGCAGCCTCCCAAGCCATAGCGGGCTCAGAGACTCCAGCACAGCCACCTGCTGGAAGATTTCTGGACATAAAAAGGAAAGTGACATACAGAAAATGGAAGTGAGCTACAGAAACAGCTGAATTGGTTACAGATCGGCATTTGCCTTGTTTGAATGTGGTTTAAATAGTTGGCCACCTTTGATTGGCCAAAACTCAGGGATGGGCACAAGAGCAGGCTACTGTTTGTTTACAAATCTATTTAGGTTATAGTTCATGAGAAGTGTACAGTAAAATTTTTAGGCCAAAGTTAAAATATGTGGGGAGGCAGCTTTAGGCTAAACTTGACTTAACAATTTCTCCCTTTTGGTCATCCTCTGAATTTTGAGAAATTGGCCCAAACTGTAGTCATTGATGTCACTATTATCATTGTAAGTGTACTTATTTGGTCTTGAAACCCATGGGGAAATAGCAGAACAGTGGGTTTTGTAAGGTGGGAACAAGGACTTCATTTTAACTTTTTGTTGGGGTTAGAGTAGGAGGTACCCTCCTTATGCTGGAATATCCTGTTTACAGGAGAAAAACAAAACTCTGTCTGTTCTAGGATCTATGTGTTCTCTTAAAGTCTTAGTTTGATTGTCACATTTAGTATAAGTGACTCCATTTTGGTTTTGTGTGGTCTGATGGGGCCTAGTGCATGAGCTCAGTTCAAAACAATGGCTTCCCATAATTTTCTTTAAAAATTTGCCCCTTTGGGCAGGTTCTAGCTTAGGGGAGAGTGTGACCAAAACAGAGGGCCTTAGCGCCACTCTCAGTTACCATCATTTTGAGTTTCTAGTCTCAGCACATCATTCATAGGTTATGGTGACCTCATGGCCATACATTTCTTTCAGCTCTTGTTATTCCAGTTGAGGAGAGACCATTTGACATTCTGGAGATGGCTGTATTAAGAAATTGAAACCTTCTGAAAGAATATAGCATACTAGGGTGACTATTATTATGACTATCAGGAGGATAATATCAAGAGTTTGGAGTATGCTTCTTAGCCAGTGTCCACATAAACCAAACCAACTAAAACCAAATTGATCAATGAGTGAGTTAGATAAAGAGTCTACTTGCTTTAACTAAGCAGTTTCTTCATTCATATTCTATAACTGAATTTCTATAATAACCAATGTAATGTATTTCTCCATGGGCAACAAGGAGTGCCAGCAGCTGCATAGACACTTCTCTGTTTAACCAGTAAGTAATCTAGAGAGATTTTGTTATTTAACATAACTTTCATAACAGAATTTAAAATCTGTCATGTAACCTTAGCCTTTACAGTAGAATCTGCTATAAAGCCTATCATGAGTGATACATTCCCAATTGTCTCATTTACTTCAACCCAAGGAAAAAGGACCTAGCAAATGATGCTCTTCTAGAATAGTGAAGACGTCCTGGCAATGTTCTCTTTAACCATGATGTGGGTTAAGAGGAGTGGACTAATGTTCTGCTTCTGACTGATTATCAGGCACAATATGTACCATTATAATTTCTCACCTACGTTGTACCTTCATCTTCCATCTGTCAAGGTATGTTTTCCATGTCTAAGGTTGGCTGCAAAATTATTCACAAATAAAATTATACCCCATTAATGCACACAACAGACCCCCTTTTCTTTTTTTATTATTATTATACTTTAAGTTCTAGGGTACATGTGCACAACATGCAGGTTTGTTACATATGTATACATGCGCTATGTTGGTGTGCTGCACCCATTAACTCGTCATTTACATTAGGTATTTCTCCTAATGCTATCCCTCTCCCCTCCCCCCACCCCACTACAGGCCCTGGTGTGTGATGTTCCCCTTCCTGTGTCCAAGTGTTCTCATTGTTCAATTCTCACCTATGAGTGAGAACATGCGGCATTTGGTTTTTTGTCCTTGCGATAGTTTGCTCAGAATGATGGTTTCCAGCTTGATCCATGTCCCTACAAAGGACATGAACTCATCCTTTTTTATGGCTGCATAGTATTCCATGGTGTATATGTGCCATATTTTCTTAATCCAGTCTATCACTGATGGACATTTGGGTTGGTTCCAAGTCTTTGCTATTGTGAATAGTGCCACAATAAACATACGTGTGCATATGTCTTTATAGCAGCATGATTTATAATCCTTTGGGTATATACCCAGTAATGGGATGGCTGAACAGATCCCCTTTTCATTTCTATTGTTCACACATGCATAAGCAAAGGAAAAAATGAAAGATAAGAGTCTCATGATAGTAGAGAAGTCTTGTTCTGTGATCTTGGGAAAAAGACGTCCACCTCCTGGATGCCATCTTCTTCTGGAGAGAAACTTCCCTGGTTAGGTTAACTTTAAGGTTTCCAATGGATGTACAGTTCCAAGAGTGTGGAGGGACCCTTCTGAGTTGTGAGACTATGAGCCTAAGGTTCAAGGTCCTGAAGTTTTCCAGCAGTATGGATGGCAAGGGCAGTCTTTCTTGGATGTTCTCAGAAGATCCAGCCTTTGGGTTCTAGAATGTGAAGGGGTTGATTGTCCTCAATCAGTGAACCATGAAAATTTTTCTTTGCTGGAGTAAATACAGTGTGGCATAATGAGCTACTGTTATAACCCTCTTGCATGAGAAAGCTTTTATACAACCAGAAAAAAACCATTCATTTAAAATGACAATGGAATAGAATCTCTCTATAAATATTTAAATAGCCCATCAGGTATTGGAATGTACTACCTGATTATGGATAGGAGTTTTGATTGTCTGCTCAGGAATATGGTTTTGACAAACCAAACATTGGTCGTAAAATATTTTAGCAATTTAGAAGTAACTATATATATATACATATATATATATATGTATATATATACACACACATATATACATATACATACACAAACATATACTCATATACATATGTTTAATTTAGACCATTTTATCTTCTCCATGATGAGTCATGGAATGGGGAACTTTTAATAAAAAGTTTTCGGGACTCAGAAAGGGCAAGGCAACCATCAGGGTTCTACATGAGTCCACGCTTAACATTGGATTTATGTCCTCTCGAATACCAGTTGTTTCTCCAATTTAGGTACATAGCACTGATAACTGATAGGTTATCATTAGGTAATTTGACTTAAAGCATGAAGTTCATTCAAACTGTATATTTAAACAATTTTAGTACTGACTGATTTAGCATGAAAATATGGCAAACTATTTCCTTGGAATTCAATTAATGTTTCTATTGCTTGGGTTAGCTGTTTTATAAACCAGTAAGTCTTTTCATGAAAGTTCCAAGAATTCTTATCCAGTCCAAATTATGTGATTTCTAAAGTTATCAAAAAGTTGTATTCAAAAGTGTTTCTCAGGATCCTTTCCATCCTTTCATGAACCTTAAAGACACCATATTCTAGGATTCTAGGCAAGAAACATCTGGTCAAACTTAGGCATGGAAAGGCGAAAGACATCTGGTCGACCTTAGGCATGGGAAAGGGAGAGCCATTCGGTCAACCATCAGCATAGGAAGGCAAGAGACATCTGGGAGACCTTAGACATGGCAAAGGGAGAGCCATCAGCTCAATCTCAGGCATAGAAAGAAGAGAACCATCAGTTCAATCTCAGGCATGGGAAGGGGAGAGCCATCCGATGAACCTTAGGCATGGGAAGGGGAGAGGCATCTGGTAGACCTTAGACATGGCAAAGGGAGAGCCATCAGCTCAATCTCAGACATGGAAAGAGGAGAGCCATCTGGTCAACCTTAGGGATGGGAAGGTAAGAGACATCTGGTAGACCTCAGACATGGCAAGGAGAGAGCCAACAGCTCAATCTCAGGCATGGGAAGGGGAGAGCCTTCTGGTTAACCTTAGGCATGGGAAGGCAAGAGACATCTGGAAGAACTTAGACATGGCACAGGTAGAGTCATCTCGTCAACCTTTGGCATGGGAAGGCGAGAGACATCTGGTCCACCTTAGACATTGCAAGGGGACAGACACCTGGTCGACCTCAGGCATGGGAAGGTGAGAGGGACATATGGCACATCTTTGATGTGAGAAGGCCTGAGCTATTTGGGGGACCTTAGATATGGGAAGGTGAGAGACATCTCACAGACCTTAGTCAAGGAAAAGCAAGAGACATCTGGTCCACCTTAGACATTGCAAGGGGACAGCCACCTAGTCGACCTCAGGCATGGGAAGGCAAGACACATGTGGTCAAACTTACACATTACAAGGGGACGGCCACCTGGTTGACTTCAAGCATGGGAAGGTGAGAGACATCTGGTCCACCTTACACATTGCAAGGGGAGAGCCACCTGATCGACCTCAGGCATGGGAAGGCGAGAGACATATGGCCGAGCTCAGGCATGGGAAGGCAAGAGACATATGGTAGATCTTTGACATGAGAAGGCCTGAGCTATCTGGTCGACCTTAGATATTGGCAGGTGAGAGACATCTGGTAGACCTTAGTCAAAGGAAGGCGAGAGATATCTGGTCAACCTTAGACATTGCGAGGGGACAGCCACCTGGTTGACCTCAGGTGAGGGAAGGTGAGAAACATCAATTTGCGAATTGGGCAGCTTTCTGAGCCAAAGTTGTCTTAGAGACTCCAGCACAGCTACATGGAGGAAGAACATTTATAGACAGAAAAAGGAAAGTGAGGTATAAAACTAGAACTGAAGTACAGAAACAACTGGATTGGTTATAGCTCAGTGTTTGCCTTATTTGAATATGGTTTGAATATGTGGCCATCTTCAGCCAAAACTCAGTGACTGGCACAAGAGTAGGCTACAGTCTGTTTATAACTCTATTTAGGTATAGTTTACGATGTATGGAGAAACCTTTAGGCCAAACATAAAATATGTAAGGAGGAAGCTTTAGGCTAAACTTGATTTAAATCTTCTTCTGAGGAATGTCTATTCACATCCTTTGGCCACTTTTTGATGGGATTATTTGTTTTTTTTTCTTGCTGATTTGAGTTCCTTGTAGATTCTGGATACTAGTCATTTTTTTGGGTGCATAATTTGCAAATATTTTCTCCTGCTCTGTGGGTAGTCTGTTTATTCTGATGATTATTTATTTTGCTATGCAGAAGCTTTTTGGTTTAATGAGGTCCCATTTATTTATTTTTGTTTTTGTTGCCTTTGCTTTTGGAGTCTTAGTCATGAATTCTTTGCCTAGGCCAATGTTCACAAGAGATTTTCCAATATTATCTTCGGAAATTTTTATGGTTTAAGGTCTTAGATTTAAGTCTTTGATCTACCTTGTGTTGATTTTTGTGTACAGTGAGAGACGGAGATCCAGTTTTATTCTTCTACATGTGACATGTGGCTAGCCAATTTTCCTAGCACCGTTTAATGAATCGGGTGTCCTTTCTCCAATTTATGTTTTTTTAGGCTTTGTTGAAGATCAGTTGGCAATATGTATTTGGGTATATTTCTGGGTTCTCCAGATTTGTTCTTTTAGCTTAGTATTGCTTAGGTTTTATAGGCTTTTGTGGTTTTATATAAATTTTAGATTTTTTTAAAAATGAGGATGGTATTTTGATAGGAATTTCATAAAATCTGTAGATTGCTTTTGGCACTATGGTCATTTTCACAATATTGATTCTTCCCATCCATGAGCGTGGGATGTATTTCCATTTGTTTCTGTCATCCATGTTTACCTTCAATAGTGTTTTGTAGTTTTCCTTGTAGATATATTCCACCTCCTTGGTTAAGCATTTTCCTAGATATTTTTATTTTTCTGCAGCTGTTGTAAAAGTGATGGAATTATTGATTTGATTGATTTGCCCACTTGTTTATTGTTGGTGTATAGCAGTGCTACTGATCTGTGTACATTGAATTTGTAGCCTAAGACTTCACTGAATTTGTTTATCAGATCTAGGAGCCTTTTGGATGAGTCTTCATGGTTTTCTAGGTATACGAATGTATCATCAGCAAACAGCAACAGTTTGACGTCCTCTTTTCCAATTCGAATGCCCTTTATTTCTTTCTCTTGCCTGATTTCTCTGACTAGGACTTCCAGTACTATGTTGATTAGTAGGGACATGGATGAAGCTGGAAACCATCATTCTCAGCAAACTATCGCAAGGACAAAAAACCAAACACAGCATGTTCTCACTCATAGGTGGGAATTGAACAATGAGAACACTTGGACACAGGAAGGGGAACACCACACACCGGGGCCTGTTGTGGGGTGGGAGCAGGGGGGACAGATAGCATTAGGAGATATACCTAATGTAAATGACGAATTAATGGGTGCAGCACACCAACATGGCACATGTATACATATGTAACAAACCTGCACGTTGTGCTCATGTACACTAGAACTTAAAGTATAATAAAAAATTTAAAAAAAAGAAATGGTAAAAATGAGAATTCTTGACTTGTTCCAGGTCTCAGGGGGAATGCTTTCAATTTTTCCCCATTCAGAATAATGTTGACTGTGGGTTTGTCATACATGCCTTTTATTACTTTGAAGTAAATAGTTTCTATGCCTATTTTGTTGAAGTATTTTATCATAACAAGATTCTGGATTTTATCAACTGTTTTTTTCTGCATTTATTAGGAGGATCATATGGTTTTTGTCTTTAATTTTGTTTTTGTGATGTATTACATTTATTAACTTGCATGTGTTAACCCATCTCTGCATCCCTGGGATGATGAGACCCACTTAATCATGATGTACTATTTTTTTTGAAGTGTTGTTTGATTCAGTTTATGTCCTTTCCTGGTTTTGGTATTAGAATGATACTGGCTTTATAGACTAGGGAGGATTGTTTCTTTTTCTTTCTTTTGAAATAGTGTCTGTAGAATTGGTACCAATTCTTCTTTGAATATCCGGTAAAATTCAGCTGTGAACACATCTGGTCCTGGCCTTTTTTTGTTGACTATTTTTATTTTATTATTACTGATTCAATCTTGCTGCTTGTTATTGGTCTATTCAGGGTTTCTGTTTCTTCCTGATTTAATCTATGTGGGTTGTACATTTCCAGGACTTTATCCATTTCCTCTAGATTTTCTAGTCCATGCACGTAAAGGTGTTCCTACTAGCCTTGAAAAATATTTTGTATTTCTGTGGTATTTGCTGTAATATCCTCAGTTTTATTTTTAATTGAGCATATTTGGATCTTTTCTCTTATTTTCTTGGTTAATCTCACAAATGGTCTATCAATTTTATCTTTTAAAAAACACCTTTTTGTTTAATTTGCTTTTGTATTTTTCTGTTTCAAATTCATTTACTTCTGCTCTGATCTTTGTTATTTCTTTTCTTCTGCTCGTTTTGGGTCTAGTTTGTTCTTGTTTCTCTAGTTGCTTGAAGTAGGACATTAGGTTGTCAACTTGTGTTCTTTCGGACTTTTCGATGTATGCATTTCATGCTATGAACATTCCTCTTAGCACTGCTTCTGCTGTATCCCAGAGGTTTTGATAACTTTTGCCACTATTATAATTCCTTTCAAATAATTTTTAAATTTCTATCCTGATTTCATTGTTAAGCCCAAATCATTCAAGAGCAAATTATTTAATTTCCATGTAATTGTATAATTTTGATGGTTCCTTTTTTGATTTCCAGTTTTATTCCTCTGTGGTCTGAGAAGATACTTAATATATTTTTCATTTTCTTAAATGTATTGAGATTTGTTTTGTGGCCTATCATATGGTCTATCTTGGAGAACGTTCCATGTGCTGATGGATAGAATGTGTATTCTGCAGTTGTTGGAAAGAGTGTTCTGTAAATATTCGTTAAGTCCTTTTGTCCTAGGGTATAGGTTAAGTCCATTGTATCTTTGTTGACTTTCTGTCTTGATGATCTATCTAGTGCTGTCAGTGGAGTATTGAAATCCCCTGCTATTATTGTGTTGCTGTCTATCTCATTTCATAGATCTAGTAGTAATTGTTTTATATATCTGGGAGTTCCAGTGTTAGGTGCACATTAATTTAAGTCTGTAATATCTTATTGGACTGATCCTTTATGATTATACAATGTCCTTTGTCTTTTTTACCGTTGTTGATTTAACATATTTTTTGTCTAAGAATAGCTACTCTTTATTGCTTTTGGTTTTTAATTGCATGGCACATATTTTTCTACCTATTTACATTGAGTTTATATGAATCCTTAAGTGTTAGGTGAGTCTCTTGAAGACAGCAGATATTTGGTTGGTGGTTTTTTACCCATTTTGCCATTCTGTATCTTTTTAAGTGGAGCACATAGGCCAGCTTTACCTGTAATTATTTCTCTCAAAGAGATTCCTAGAATGGATCAAGTCTACATTAAATAGTGTGTTTGTTTTTAATATTCTTGATATATAGTGTTTTATTGCTTCCCATAATGATTTTACCTGTTTGTCATGTCACCTGTTATGGAAGCCTATATGTTAATTGGTCTTACTATCATCTGCAAAATAATTCTTGCTATTTTTGTTATCAAAATTGTATTTTCATTTGAATTTCTTTATTATGAATAAAGTACAGTACTTTTTGTAGTAATTATTAGGTCTGAATCTACAACTATGAGCTCTTCTTGGGATAGGGTACTGGACACGTCATATTTCAAATGTCATTAAAGAGACCTGTTACTTAAGCTCTGACTGATTATTTTTCTCTTTCCTGTTTTTCTGTACTTTGGTGTATTTCTAAAGAGATTTGACGTGTTTGATTTGGCCACATACTCACAATTCTTTAAAATTCTTTTTTTTTTTTTTTTTTTTGAGACGGAGTCTCGCTCTGTCGCCCAGGCTGGAGTGCAGTGGCGCAATCTCGGCTCACTGCAAGCTCCGCCTCCCAGGTTCACGCCATTCTCCTGCCTCAGCCTCTCCGAGTAGCTGGGACTACAGGCGCCCGCCACCACGCCCGGCTAATTTTTTGAATTTTTAGTAGAGACGGGGTTTCACTGTGGTCTCGATCTCCTGACCTCGTGATCCACCTGCCTCGGCCTCCCAAAGTGCTGGGATTACAGGCGTCAGCCACCGTGCCTGGCCAATTCTTTAAAATTCTTAATGCTTCTTTCAGAAAGCTGTCCTAAATTTTGAGGAATTAGTGAAAATAGTTGCCTTCCCTTTCCAAGTATAGACTGTCATATTTACATATACTTCATTGCTTCTTGAACTTGGGAAACCACTGGTCATTGCATATTTTTTATTAAAATTTAGAAAGCTTATGGAATGTACATAACCAAAGTTTCCTTAACACCCAGGATTTAATTTATCTTGCTTTATTGATTTAAAATGTTATGTAAGGATCTTGCCAATGTTTAAGTAGGATCAACTATTGTCATCAGTTGGGCTAGTTTCTATTTGTATTATTCCTATCATGCGTTCTTTTATAATTCTCTACAAAAGACCAATCTTTTAAAAATAGGTATATAAGATTATTTTTAGTAACAGTAGGAATGACAAATGAGTTTCATCTATTGTGCAAACTTCAATCAATTGATAGTAGTTGCCAAGTGCACAGGATTGAGGAGAATTCTGAGGCTTCTTCAAAGCTTACTAGAAAAGATAGCCATGATTTATTAGTGACACCTATTACAATTGGATGTGTGTGTGTGTGTAAGATAGAAGTTATGTACTTTCCATTCCTGAATGATAATTAACCTAGAATTTTTTAAACTGTAACATCCCTTAAAATATACTAATTATAATTATTGTCAGATTATATACTAAAAAGTCTAGCATATTGTGCCTTTCCTATTGTATGGAACTTAAAATATGCTTAATAAATTTTGACTACATATGTGTAACTTAAACTCACAAAAATATGCCCTGCATATATTTTAAAAGCCCTGTGTAATAGCTGATATACTTCTGCATACTGGGATATATGATTTTAAAGTGAGTTAATAAACATGAGCAAGTGAAATCACTGGTATTTTTATGATTCCATATTATTTTATAATTACAAGATAAAAGTACTTTAAATAACACTTGAATCCCTAAGGATACTTAAACCACTTAATTGAGTGTGCTAAGCTTATAGTAAGTCAAAGTTTCTACTCCTTTAGCGTTATGTATTAGAAAAAAATTAATTTTAAATAATGTTTTCCAAATACTTAGTTTATGTTCAGAACTATAGTTTTCCAGTTTTTGTCTTGTTTTAAACAAGGGTAAAGTAAGACAGAATTGTTGTTTGATGTCAATATGAAGAACATGCATGTGTTTTAAAGAGGATATTGGTAGTGGAGCAGGAAAAAAGGGAGTGAACAAGGTGGATTAGTGAAATAAAGTCTGGAGAAATGAGATTTTTGAGTTTATTGTAGAAACATAGTCAGCTTAGATGACTAAGGAGACAGTGTAATGAAAGTCAATGGAGATGTCAGTAACTGAATACATATGAAATAATTATAATGTGGAAATTATAATTATTTTAAGCAGTATTTTCATGAAGAAATAATAAAGCAGTAAGAGCTAAACACTCATTGTTTAGAGTGGGCTGTAAATTTCAAGAATAGGGTATTTTCCCTATAAGCATTAAGAAGCTTTAAAATGAATAAGGTAGAATGTGAAGATAATTTTGTTGATTTCTGGCCATTTGATGCTTAGTAAATCTCACAAAGGCGCTACTTGTTTGTCACATGCACGTAGGTGACACATTTTTAAAAAATATTTAAGACTTTGGGAAAAGTAATGTAGTTAGCATTAAGGTTAAGAGTAAGACTTCCGGGTTCAGATTTTGCCTCTGCCATTTAATAGCTCTGCGACCTTGGACAAGTTATTTAACCTCTCTTTACTTCAGTTTTCTCATCTGTAAATTAAGGATGTACACATGTTTTAAGGAATAAGTAAGTTCTTATTTAGAAGTCACTGTAGGGGAGAGAGAACTTTTCTTCTACCCTGTGAGGGTTTGATAATTGAGTCTTGGAAATAAACAGACAGTAGACATATTAGGAGGACAAAAGATCACAAATTTATTACGTGCATGGGGGCATCAAAGAAAAAGAAAAGTGAATACCCCAAAACCTAATGAGATATAGAAGCTTCTATGCCTTCTTCATAAGGGAAAGTAAATGATTTGGAGGAAAGATAAGGGGGTCCTTAGAAGAATAGGTCGCAGCCCGTCTGGGAGTGGTGTAGACATCCATTTTCCTCGCCTTTAATCCAACTTAATTCTTCCTGGAGAAAGGAATCACGACAATTGCATTCACTTTGTAGAATCTGTCTATAGGCAGATAAGGGAAATTCAGAAAAATCTCCTCCATGCATTTGCTGTTTCCTGACTGCCCTCAGTTTGATATTCAAAGTTGTATATTTTGGGGTGGCATTTCCTGAACTCTTTCATCATTTAGAATAGTGACTGACATGTGACGATTCATCTATAAATAATAGCAAACCCTTCATACACACCCTCATATGGTTAGTCCTTGTAAATAATAGCATCACCTCCACACACCACCACCATCCCTATATGTTTAATCTCTGTTGTCAAAGAGGAAAAAAATTACTTCCTTCCACCCTCCTTGATTCTTTGGCTGGGCTACAGGAGTAAGAACATATTTAAATGCTTGAATCCACATGGGAGTTACATAAAACATAAGACTCAAAGAAGAGCCAGATGATTAAAACTTACATAATAACATCCTGAGCTACAGAAAGGAATAGGTGATTGGGACTTCTGAGGTTGTGGTAGCCACAAGCTATGGGAGGTTAAGGGGAGAAATGTATGGTGCATAAAGATTATCATGTTATGTAGTTTAAAAAAAAAGTCTCTTAGGTAATAAAAGTTGTCTTGCAGCAGCCCTCTTCCTGATACAGATACTTTTGCTAATGTAGATTTCTTTCATACATGCAAATTTTCTTTACAAAAGGGTAGCTTTTCAGAGTTACTCCGGTGTCTGTAGTTTCTCAGAATAACTAGCTAAAAATATGCCAAAGAACTCTATTTTGGTGTGGTATATTCTGGTCTTCTAGAGTCATATTTTGAGGTGGTGTTTTCTGAGCCCTGGCACTGGAGAATCTCATTCTAACATGTCAGTAAATATTGGGGGTTAGCAGGAGCGGCACAGTAATATGAGCAAATAAGATTTTCTCTGACCTACTTATTATTATATACATTTGAAAGCTAAGGAAACAAAGACTGAGAGATGTAAGTAATTTTCCCCATTCATACAGCTTGAAAATAGCAGAGGCAGTTTTTGAAACCATATGCAACACCCAAGCTCAAGCTTCACACACACAGCGATGCTTTCTGCCCCTCCAGTACCTTTTGGTTCAAGAGAGGCCAACTGTTCCTAAAACCATTCCTATCCATGATGCAAGTGACACTGCTGAGTGCTGTGTGGAGAAAAGATAAATAAACTGGAGATTAGTGGAAGTATATTTTCAGCTTTTTCCTCTTCCTCAACTGCTTCCTGTTCCTTGCCCTGCAATTGCTAAAATACTAAGAATGCCTTTCCTAGCCTCATCATAGCTGCTAACGGTTTTCCTTTAGTAATGGGATGCCCCCCAAGGAGTCTTCCCTTCCTGAGGTGCTGACTTATAATTATATTCCTGTATCCTGCTTACTGCTGCCATCAGTGTGTACAAGTGCTGGTACTGTCTCTCTAGGAGTAGTAGTAGTAGCAGCAGCAACAGCAGCTCAAACCAAAACAGTGCCCAATTAACAAGTCTCTTTTCACTTACATTCATCTCACTTGTCTCTTCATGAAGTGTCATGACCTAAAAAATTACAAAACATACACTGGATGATTGTGAAAAACACCAAAAAGGGGAGGGGGAGGGATAGCATTAGGAGATATACCTAATGCTAAATGACATCAACATGGCACGTGTATACATATGTAACAAACCTGCACGTTGTGCACATGTACACTAAAACTTAAAGTATAATAATAAAATTAAAAAAAGAAATAAAAGTATCAATATTGGTAAAATAAATAAATAAATAAATAAAAATAAATAAAAAAAATAAAATGCCCAGTCAAATGTAAGTGATCTTTATCATTTAAGGAATAAAGTAGAAAAATAATTTCCGATTTAGAGAAGGAGAATGTGTGGGTAAGAAGCTAGAATCCTAGGCTGGAGTTCTGAATTTGTCATGTACTCGGTGTGTGATAAAAGCCAGTCACCCGCTCCTTTCTCCTAACCTAAAATGGCTTCTCTTAATGTAATTAGGTTTCTTGCAATGAAAAATGGGAATCAATCCCAATGTCTTCCTTAATATCCTGAAAACATTTTTGTAAGGAGCAAACAGATGAACTGTAAAGAATTATACACATGCACAGTGTGATATGTGGTTGGGCTATAACTATTTTCCAAGAATGTTTTGAAAATAGGAGAATAGTTTTCTTCTTAGTACTAGCCCATGGGCTGTTTTCTTCTAAAAAGTATGAGTCAGGATTGTATCTTGAAATCCTAAATAGAACTTGGGTAAGAAACAGACAACTCAGAGGAATATGAATGACATTAATTCTCGATAAGTACTTGCTTTTTCTCCAAAGATGGCTAATGGTATATTATTACTATTCAAAAGTCTCCTGGGAGAAAAATGCATAGATATTTCTCTGGGTAATTAAAATGAGAGTTGCCAAATAAAGGGGATAACAGAAAGGTAAAGGTAATTCGAAACAAAGCTATTGGAGTGCCTGAGTAGGCAGAAATGTAAGGTAACAGAGGAACCACTTTTACAATAGGCAAAATGTGTTTCTGGCTGGTGTTCTGTTATGTTAATCATGCATCTCTGCCACACCAGGATCGTTGTCCTTTAAAAATATCCTTTGGAGTATGCTTTGCTTTCTCTAAGCCATCATGGAAATCATACACACTTTTATTATTAATACATGTTTTTCTTACTGACAATAGGAGTCAAAAATGCTAGCATATACAAGGCAAATTTTCTCAATGATAATGTGAGTATAGAGCAGATTCTTCTTTTTCATTTTGTCAAAGCACATCTGCATGACACACACCCACACATGCGCGTGAACACACACACACACACGACAAAACATATCCATACCACTGGCAGTAATAACAGTGGCCAGAAGTCCTGCCATATCAGAAGCATATTCACTTTGTAATTCAGCTCTACCCCAATCATTTACATGTTTTTTTTAGGTTAGTTCAGTTGTTTTGAATTGAATTGACTTCGATTCAAATTCAGAATTGAAGTATGAGGAAAATCTGACTTGTTCTAGACTTGAGCTGCCATATACTTATAGGTTACCACCTAATTCCTTCTGGACCTTTTTACTATTCTTAGGCTTAAATTCTGTGACACAGTCAACTACCAAAGACATTTATTGGTGTGAAAGGACTAGATGCATCAGACTTTCCAATGATCAATGACACATGTCCATTAAGTATCACAATTTTTTTAACTAAGAGCGATCAACAACAATTAAACTTGATTTTAATGGACTTTTTAATGTGGTGAATATTCTTTTTTTTTTTTTTTGAGACGGAGTCTTGCTCTGTCGCCCAGGCTGGAGTTCAGTGGCGCAATCTCGGCTCACTGCAAGCTCCGCCTCCCGGGTTCACGCCATTCTCCTGCCTCAGCCTCCAAGTAATGTGGTGAATATTCTTTACTCAATACCTGCTCTCTGTCTAAGCAAAAGAACAACATTTAATAACGCTGGATTTCTGAGTAAACAGAATCATAAGAATATGCTGTAAAATATTATTGGAATGAAAAGTTTTAATCTCAAGATTATAGTTCACACTTAAAAAGAAATTATTATTTCATGTATGTCATTCAAAGATAAAATCTTCTCCAATACAATTATCAGGTGTTTCAATTTGAATTTCAGGTGGAAATATAAGGCCCCATGTACAATACTAAAAACAAAATAAAGTAAAAAAAAAAAAAAGCTATGGTGGTTCCACTATCTATGATCATGTAGAAGCAAGCTGACTTCATTTCCCTTTCTCTCCTGCAAAACCAAATATGAATTCACTCTGCCAAGATTACCACCAACAATATCCTGGAAATAAAATATGAGATGAGACAGTTTTCAAGGCTGTAGATGTAAATTTGGGTTAATATTAGAAACTAATTTATATAATATGTAGCATGAATAGGACAATGGAAAAATATGAAAATGTAGATAATTATTAAAAGGTATTAAACTTTCTATAAAACCAGGAAGATGACAATTTAAAAATGAATCATGTTTAAGTGACTGAAAAATATCTTTCAAGCAGTTGCCACAGTACATGTACTGTGGAAATACTATCAACATTCCTATGCAAGTCGGGAATAAGACAAAAACACATACCAGGACTAAACTTTTTTGGCATTACTCTGAAAGTTACAGCTAACATAAGATATCAGACATCTGGAGACAATATTATTATTAATTGAAGATCATTTGAATATTTACCAAAACAAGATACAACAAAATCAAAGCAAGACAATTCATTGAAAAAGTATGAGAAATCAGAAATAAGACTTCCACTAAGGCAGCAATTCCCAAAGTGTGGTCCCCAGACCAGCAGCGTCAGCAACGCCTGAGCATTGTTAGAATACCAATTTTCATTGTAACTGGGGTAAGATGATAGCTCATTGTAGTTTTGATTTGCATTTCTCTGATGATCAGTGATGTTGAGCACATTTTCGTATGCCTGTTTGCAATGTGTATGTCTTGAACTTATGAACATAAAGAGTAGAAGGATGGTTACCAGAGGCTGGGAAGGGTAGGGTATTGTGGGGGAGGTGTGGATAGTTAATGGGTACAAAAATATAAAGGATGAATACGATCTACTACTTGATAGCACAATAGGGTGACTGTAATAAAGAATAATGTAATTATATGTTTTAAAATAACTTAAAGAATGTAATTGGATCATTTGTAACTCAAAGGATAAATGCTTGAGGGAATGGATACCCCATTCTCCATAATGTTCTTATTTTACACTGCATCCCTGTATCAAAATATCTCCTATTAATATATATGTGATTACCTAATATGTACCCACAAGCATTTAAAAAAAATCTTAAAAATTTTTAAAAAGAATACCAATGTTCAGAATCTACCCCAGGTCTGTTGAATCAGAGACTCTGGGGCTGAGGCCTAGAAAGCCATGACTTAAGAAGCCCCATCATGTGATTAGGGCTCATGTTAATAATTCCAGAACACTGATCTAAAGCAATAGATATAAAAAATGAGAAAAGCCTTCTCTGTTTCCTCAAAATAATCAGTGAAAAATATAATGGAAAATATCTCATTCTCAATGACGTAGTATTGCCAGATTTAACCAAAAGGAAAAAAGTCATTCAGGCAACCCAGTTAAATTTGAATTTCAGAAAATCAATGCATAATTTCAGAAAAACAACTCTACCAATAAAATCAAAATGTAAAATTCCAAGATTAAACATAAGGAATGTGTAGAGCATATATGGAAAAAAAAACTATAAATTTTACTAGAGGAAAGAACAACAAAAAAGACAACAGTTTTTGAGCACTTACTGTGTGCTAGATGCTGTTCAAACTACTTCAAACTGCATTTCAAACTACATGTATTAACTCGTTTAATCCTTTCAGCATTACTTCGAGGTGGGTACAACTTAATAGTTGAGGGAATTTAGTCACAGAGTATTTAAATATCATAGCAAGCTCACATAGATATAAATCTTGTATTAATAAAGATATATTATGGCCTTAGATTATAAGACTAAATGTTGTAAAGATATCCATTCTTCACAAATACATTTATAAATTTAACATGACTCCAGAAAAAAATCAAAATGGAATTTCTATAACTTGACAAAGATGTTAAGGTTCATCTAAACAAATAAATATATTAGACCAGCCAGGACATGTTTGAGAAATAATAAATGCAAAACTTCTGTATCATATTAATAACTAAAGTAAATTGTGATAGTGAGACTTCATAAGAATACAGATACCTATCAATGGAAGAGGATACTATAGAATAGAAAAAACAGGAAGAAATACACCAGAATGTTAGCAGTAGTTTTACATGGTGAGGATTTGTGTAATTTAAGTTATTTTCCATTGCACTTTCCTGGTTTTCAATTTTTTAATGAATGTTTTGTATTTTTGTATCTTATATTTTTATGGAAGAAAAAATGTTTTACCCTAAAGAAAGTAAAACCAGGCCAGGCGCAGTGGCTCACACCTGAAATCTCAGCATTTTGGGAGGCCGAGGCAGGTGGATCTTATTTTTCAAATCAAATGGCCTTGATTTTTTATGTTTTTCCAGGGCCTCTGGGAAGGCCTGGAGTAGAGTGATCCTGATTTTAACCGACTTCTCTGTCTGGGTGTATTACTGGAATCTCAGACTCTCAATAAGTCCAACATATATATCTTGAGCTTTTACTAAATGAGCCAGTATTTGTGCAAAACATGTAACTAACATATATTTTTCTCACTTAAATTATCCGTCAATGTTGCGAGGTATTTGCTCTGTATTAGTCCATTTTTGCATTGCTATGAAGACACATCTGAGACTGGGTAATTTATAAAGAAAAGGGATTTAATTGGCTCACGGTTCTGCAGGCTGTACAGGAAGCACAGTGGCATCTGCTTCTGAGGAGGTCTCAGGGAGCTTTTACTCATGGCAGAAGGCAAAGGGGGAGCCAACACTTCACATGGAAAAAGAAGCAGGAAGAGAGGGTGGAGGTGCTACATATTTTTAAACAACCAGATCTCGTGATAGCTCATTCACTATCATAAGAATATCACCAAGGCGATGGTGGTAAACCATTCAGAAGAAACCACCTCCATGATTCAATCACCTCCCACCAGGACCCACCTCCAATACTGGGGATTACAATCTGACGTGAGATTTGGGCAGGGACACAGATCCAAACCCTATCATGCTCTAATTAGACACTTAAAGATAAAAAACAAACAAACAAATGAAAAGCAGAGGCTCAAGATGCTTAAATAATTTGCCTAAGTTGTGAATGGCAAAATTGGGATTCAGACCCAATCAAGTCCTCAGTGTGATTCCATTCTGCTATCAAAATTGTGCTCTCTCATCTCTGGACCTGCTTCTGTTGATGTATTCTCTCTCTTGACAGATGATACCAATGTTCAGCCTGACCACCAAGTCAGTCTAAACTGCAGTCACCCTCAATTCCTTCTTCCCCCTCCATCTCATCCTCCAAATGCAGTCACTAGATCTTGTTAAGTCTATTGAGATTTTCCAAATTTCTACTCTGCTTACTTCTCTGTTACTTCCATTACTTTTGCTTATGAATTTAATCATTTCTCTGCCCTTGTCTAGACTGTCTAGATTTCTACGTGGTCTTTCTCCCCTACTTTTCATTCTCCACACTGAAGCCGATATATAAATCTTACTTTTCCACTTCATGATCAAAACCCTTCAATAGATTCCAATTACCTAGGGAATTTAAATTCACTAGCCTGGCACCCAAGACCCTTTGTTGTCTAGCCCCTATCAACCTATCTTAGTCTTTTTGGTCTGTTACAACAAAGTACCATAAACTGGGCAGCGTATAAAGAACAGAAATGTATTTCTTATCTGAAAGTTGAAAAGTCCAAGCTCAAAGCACCTTAGATTTGGTTTCTGATGAGAATCCACTTTCTAGCTTGGAGATAACATCTTGTAGGAGTGTCCTCACATGGTAGAAGAAGTGACAGTTCTCTTTGGGGCCTTATTGTATAAGGTCACTAAGCCCATTCATGAAAGCTCCCCCTTCATGACATAATCACCCCCAAAGTTTCCATCTTCTAATACCATTGCCTTGGGTTAGGATTTCAGCATATGAATAGGGGAGAGCACAAACATTCAGACCAAAGTATAGCCTCTGCAACCCCAAGAGGCCCTACTCTCCCATGTGCAACATGGACTTCAGCCATACCAGTCACTTGCAGATCCTTGAATGAACACACCAGATTGTCACTCCTTTTCCATTTACGCATGCAGGAGTATTTCAAATGCACATGTTTTTGACATCCTTCTGTATTAGTTCATTTTCCCACTTTCACACTGCTAATAAAGACATACCCGAGATGAAGTAATTTACAAAGGAAAAAGGTGTAACTGACTCACAGTTCAGCATGGCTGGAGAGGCCTCACAATCACGGTGGAAGATGAAGGAAGAGCAAAGGGATGTCTTACATGGCAGCCAGCCAAAAGAAAATGAGAACCAAGTGAAAGAGGTTCCCATTGTAAAACTATCAGATCTTGTGAGACTTACTCATTACCATGAGAACAGCATAGGGGAAGCCACCCTCATGATTCAATTACCTCCCACCAGGTCCCTCACACAACACGTGGGAATTATGGGAGCTATAATTCAAGATGAGATTTGGGTGGGGACACAGCCAAACCATATCACCTTCCCTGCCCTGTCTTCTTGGAAAATCCTATTTCATTCTTTAAGAGTTAACTCAAATAATAACTTCTTGGAAATTGCTCTAACCTCCTCAGACAAAATAAGACCCACCCTCTCATGTGTTTGCACAGTAGCCACCAGTTTTTTTTTCCTTGCAGAGTATAGTGAAAAGAGAATAGGCTTTCCAACATCTCCTCTCTTTCAAATCACAAGAGTAGGGCCTGCATCCAGAAATTGTTGTTTACTAACTGTAGCATCTTGGGCAAATTATCTCTACATGGGATGTAATGAGACTTCTTAAAAGCAGTTTGACCAAAATGTTGATTCATTGGCTTCTCCACTTTAAGACTAAACATGAATCATTCTTGACTGAATAGGTAGAAAGTTATTTATGTTAGAAGTTTTTTGTTTGTTTATTTTCCAGAGGAGATAGCTGCATTTCTATTAAATTTTCAAGACACTCATCATTCCTGAATCCTTTCTATCTAGCCATTCACATTCCTACCTGTTTTTTTGTTTACAAATGTTTTCTTCTATTTAACAAAATGCATTTACAATCATATTTCTCATAGATTTGTTGCTTTGAAACACTTTAATTAGTACTCATTATTTACCAGACACAAAAAAAGATAGCAATAAGGGCCATAAAATCAAAGAGAAGTACATTTCTCAGGAAGTCTAACGGAGGGAGACTCCAAATTTTTAATCCAATGGATGCTAGTGGAATATTAATGAGCCTAGAGGGTTGTGTTAATATTGATCTAGTCCCATAACTCAATTTCCCATCCCACCTCATGGCTTATAAAAATTCAAGACACATATTAGTTCTCAATTATTCTCTTGGAGATTTTCTTCCAATAACCAAAGCTATCCCCAGGTCAGAGAAGGATTGCTTCAAGAGATATTTCCCTTAATTCGCCAAAGGTAGAGATTCTGGGGACAAGTGAGTCAGTGTCTATCTCCACATCATACCTATGACTTTTATTTTATGTACCAGTGTTTCTCATTAAATTTCATAATTGAGGCATACTGATTTTTCCTTTTAGAATATATTTGGTAAGATGGTGAGTGTCTCCATCTAAAGGTGGGAGTTTCAAAAACACGTCAAATGTTTTCTTATATTTACTAGCTCTGTAATCTCATAAGCATGTGGCAATATCTCAAGTTGAGACTTGATTATTTCCTCTGTGTTCAGACATTTATGGAAAAGGAACAGCACAGTGGTAGAGAACATAAATTTTAGAGTCACTAAGACTTCTATTCAAATTTTAGCTCTGTAGCTATAATGCCCAAGAATTCAGTTTACTTCTCTGAACTTCATCACACAAAAATCTTTAAAGTTTCGGCCGGGTGTGGTTGCTAATGCCTGTAATCCCAGCACTTTGGGAGGCCAAGGCGGGCGGATCACCTGAGGTCGGGAGTTCAAGACCAGCCTGACCAACATGGAGAAACCCCATCTCTACTAAAAATACAAAATTAGCCGGGTGTGGTGGCACATGCCTGTAATCCCAGCTACTTGGGAGGCTGAGGCAGGAGAATCGCTTGAACCCGGGAGGTGGAGGTTGCGGTGAGCTGAGATCACATCATTGCACTCCAGCCTGGGCAACAAGAGCAAAACTCCTCCATCTCAAAAAAAATAATAATAATCTTTAAAGTATCCGCCTACTTCATATTATATTCAATGAGGGTTATGTTATTGCACTCAATGCATGGCTTCATAATAATGACAGTAGCTAATATTTATTGGGGGTTACTATTATGACCTAATGTTTGGAAAACACTGGCCTAACTATTCCATGAGAAGTTGGAAATAAGAAGAGAACAGAAACCCCATCTGGAATGTGTTGCTGAGCAAGGTTGTTCAGGAGACACATGGCATAAATGCTGCTTGTCTGAGATACAATTTCAGAGTGAGATATTTTAGGATTGTAGGAAAGAATATGGGATAGCCTCAGTTTTATAGATAAGGGCTGATTGAAGCTGCTAAAAGGCAAGGTCAAAATATGAAAGGAGATTAAGCCCTGCCCTGTGCCATTGCTCCTTGGATTGTGCACCACTGTTGAGACTTCCCTGAAAGTTAAGTAAACCAGTGTCATGGTAGGCAACATTAAGTAACTGATTCCTTTAGAAAAGTGAATTCCAGCTGTCTAGTAACACGGGTTAGGGAGAGGGTGATTGGCAATCAAGGTCAGGAACAGGAGTAAGTTGAAATCCAGTCCCTTAGGTGAATTACTGCATATGTACAGAGAACAGAAAAAAAAAGCAAAAGCTAATATCCTCAGGATAATTGGACGTGGGTGAGACAGAAGGATGAGCACATATCTGATGGAAAATCATTTGGCCGCAGATTCTCTTCTGAAACATCCTGTGAGGTAAATACTGAAGGCATTGGATCAAATTCTTTCAAGTGTGTATATAGCATGAGGCTGCTGCTGGCTATGCTGTTTACAGAGTAAACCAAGAACAAAGTAGCCAACCCCAGGCCTCTGCCTAGTGCAGAGTTTTGCATGTGAAATGTCTAGTAACATATGAGGCTTGGAGAGGATGTTTGACAGCTGGTGCTTATTGTTTTAGAAGGGACTTACTCTTTCTTGGGTGGTAGGCAGATCTATTAACTTGGAAGGAATATTCCAATTATGTCCTTCAGTTCAGGCTGCTGTTGTAAGGGTTGAAGATCAGGTAGATAAGTTACACAGAAGCCAACTTCAGATTTCATTTTGGTAGCTGGACTTCCCTCTGCTAGATGGAGATATCCCCTAGGAAGAATGAATGGCAGGCAATGAAAAGAAGATGCCTAAAGAAAATGTGAGCATTCATGTTGGAAAGAGAGTCCAATATATTGCTAGAAAGTCTTATGTAGAGAGAAGGGAATGTATCGAGAGTGTAGATTCACAAATAAACACACCCAATGTCTTTCTGCATTTCAGATATTAAGCTTGAAACCTCATATAACAATAAAGGTCGCGATTTCTGTTTTAAACAAGTATACCACCTACAAGTAATCTGAGCTATCAAAAAGCAAGCTAGAAAAGAGTGGCAGAGAAATTCTTCCTCTAGACTTTGTCTTTTGACCAAATTCACAACCATTTAGAGGCAGATGGAACGGCAAACAATGTCTAGTCTCATTTTACACACAGGTGACATGGGGCTTAAGTGAGCACAGCACAGCAGTTATGAGCATGGGCCCAGGAGCCTCATGCAAATCCCAGGTCCAAACCTCACAAACTGTGTGAGCTTGGGAATGCCCTATGAGTTTCCTGATCTTTATCTCTCAGGTGGGTCAAATGAGCTGGAGTCTGATGCAGTGCCTGACAGGGAAAGGTGGCAGGTGCCTGTCGACAGGGATCTAGCTGTCAGTCTTTGTTTCCTCAGCGAAGCGCTGCATTCTGGAGTTCCCGAGTCTGTGTTCTTGCCTCTCCCCTGAACGTCCAGGAACAACAAGCAACTCCCCAGCTTCCTTCCTGAGGCCAGATTGAGGCACTGCTGCCTGTGCCACAGTCAGCAAGTGACCAGGGAGCAGTGCCGGATGGCCTCTGCATGGGAGAATAACCTCGCCCGGCACTGGAATGCAGGACTTCAATGAGCCACAGTGAGGGACTTGAGTGTAAAAGGAGAGGCAGATGAGTCTCGGCAATCTGAGGCAGAAACTATCCCTAGAGGGGGAGTTAGTTGTCCAAGTCCCATGAGAGAAAAGTGACAATATGCCAGGCGATAGCATGGCAAGGTAACAGTGGGGAAGATGGAGGGCAGCAGTGTATTGGGGTACAGGACGTGGTGGGTGCATGGAGAAGTGAGGTTTCAATCCACTCCGCTTCAACCACACTGGACTCCTTACTGTCCCTGGATCATGCCAGGCTCAGTCTCTAATTAGGGCCTTTGCACTGGCTGTTTCTTCATCCTGGGATCATTCTTCCCTATACATCCATGGCACTGAGCCTCTTTCAAGTCAAATGCCACCTTTTCATTGAGGCCTATACTGGCCACCCTTTTTGTTTTGTTTTGTTTCTTTTTTTAAATTTTACTTTAAGTTCTGGGATAAATGTACAGAATGTGCAGGTTTGTTTTCATACACATAGAACGTACACACATGCATGTGTATATAGCAAAGCAGAATATGTCATTGTAAACTTTGATATTCCATTGTTAGTAATGTTAATTGTGTCACAAGAATGACATACTCCAATAATTTAGAACCACTGCCATTCTCCAGTGCATAGAGAAACAAATTAAGCATGCATCTCTATTCTCTAGAAGCTCATAGTCCACCGAGGGAAACACAGACATTAATATTAAAGCCAATGCAAGCAAGAATGTACTCAGTGCTACACTAGACCTACAAACAGAGCCTTGTGAAAAAAGAATAGATGAATCCTGACTTTAAATATCTGAAAAGGCTTACTAGAGGAGGTAGGATTTTAATTAGGACTTGGTAAATGTGTAGGAACTTGAAAGGTAGATAGATGATGTTATCAACTTCTTTGTATGCCTGTCTTACTTTCCAGGTTGGACAAAAGGCATATCTGAGTTTCAATGTCATGGAAACATTTTTCATTGAGGGAACACTGGACTAAAGTTTCAGACAGGCGTGATTCAGAGGTACTGACATTGGAATGATCAAATTTCCTTATATATTTTTTACTTTTTTTTCTTTGTTGTTGTTTGTTTTGCCCACTTTCCCTTAGAATTGGACAGAAGCCAGGGATTCTGAGTGGAAGCACTTTCTAGGACTCAAAGTTGCACAGGTGGTTGGCTTTTTATTTGTCATGAACCTCCTGGTGTTTGAACATAACAAACAGGGTGCAGGAGCACAAGAAACCTCCCAGGAGTTTATATACATGAGTTTATGTCTAAAGATATTGTACCTTAGATTCTCTGTAAGTAACAATAAATGAATGTAATGTGGTAGAATCAAATAGAAAAAACATGCTGCCCAGTCACCCTGTTTGATGAAAGTTTTGGAAGACCTAAAGATGTTTCTGTGACTAGATTACATTATAGGTCAAAGAAATATAACTCTAAGATTCTACCTATCTATTATTATAACTGCCTATGACTAATTATACCCATAACTATTTATAATTATATATATATTTGTCCATGAGGAAATACACCCATTGTCAATAATAATTAGTCAAATCTATAGCTAATCAAAACCTCAATTCTTGACTTCTGTGTACTCACAGGCTCAACACCACGTGGAAGCTGCCAAGGCTTGTGGCTTCCACCCTCTGAAGCAACAGCCCAAGCTGTACCTTGGCACATTTTAGTCATGGCTGGAGTGGCTGAGACACAGGGCACAAAGTCCATAGGCTGTACACAGCATGGGGACCCTGAGCTCAGCCCATGAAACCACTTTTTCCTCCCAAGCCTCCAGGCCTGTGATGGAAGGGGCTGCCATGAAACCTCTGACATGCCCTGGAGATCTTTTCCCCATTGTCCTGAGGATTAACATTTGGCTCCTTTTTCTTATGCAAATTTCTGCAGCCAGCTTGGATTTCTCCTCAGAAAATGGGATTTTCTTTTTTATTGCAATATCAGGCTGCAAATTTTCTGAACTTTTATGCTCTGCTTCCCTTATAAAATTGAATGCCTTAACAGCACCAAAGTCATCTCTTGAATGTTTTGCTGCTTAGAAATTTCTTCTGCCAGATATCATAAATAGTCTCTCTCAAGTTCAAAGTTCCACACATCTCTAGGGCAGGTGCAAAATGCCACAGTGTCTTTGCTAAAACATAACAAGAGTCACCTTTGCTCCAGTTCCCACCAAGTTCCTCATCTCCATCTGAAACCAACTCAGCCTGGGCTTTATTGTCCATATCACTATCAGCATTTTGGGCAAAGCCATTCAACAAGTCTCTAGGAAGTTCCAAACATTCCCACATTTTCCTGTCTTCTTCTGAGCCCTCCAAACTGTTCCAACCTCTGCCTGTTATCCAGTTCCAAAGTTACTTCCACATTTTCAGGTATGTTTTCAGCAGCCCCCGACTCTACTGGTACCAATTTACTGTATTAGTCCTTATTCACACTGCTGATAAAGACATACTTGAGACTGAGTAATTTATACAGGGTTTAATGGACTTACAGTTTCATGTGGCTTGGGAGGCCTCACAATCGTGGTGGAAGGCAAGGAGAAGCATCTTATGTGGATGACAGCAGGCAAAGAGAGAGCTTGTGCAGGAGACTTCCATTTTTAAAACCATCAGATCTTGTGAGACCCATTCACTATCACAAGAACAGCATGGGAAAGACCAGCCCCCATGATTCAGTCATTTCCCACTGGGTCCCTCCCACAACACATGAGAATTATGTGATCTACAAGATGAGATTTAGGTGGGGACACAGAGCCAAACCACATCATTGAGCCTCTGTGACATGTAGCGGCCCTACAGGGAACTGCCAACAAAATTAGTTTTAAAAAGGCTTGTCCAGGAAGCACACATGGGAGCTGGTCACTTTGCTCTTTCAGCCCTCCTAGAGGTGCTTAGACCTCTGGAGAGAGACACTGAGACAGGTAAGAGGGCAGAAATGACTAAGAGGTAACACACTGTGGAGTCCCACAACCAGCTTTAACCCACTCCACAAAAAGCCTAGGCCACAGCTCAGTTCCTCCTTTTAAGAAAGAAAAGTGGGAAACAAATAATCTACGAATGAGGAGAAAACAAGGAGAATGTTTCCCTTTTGGGCACCCTGTTGCTTTTATGGTTCTACTTGCTAGAATTTGTGTTAGATGGAAATAATGATCTTTGTGCACATTTACACCAAGAAAAAAGAGTCCTAAGGTCGACCCACAAACTATAGAGTTCCTAAGTTCTCTTTTTCTCTATTTTCTTTTCTGCCTGCTTTAAAGTTGCTGTTGGCTTTCTACTTAGATACAATCCACTATTTGCATCCAACCACTTCTTCCTGTTACTATTTTGCAAGCCAATGAGTTTGTATTAATATCTCATGACTAGAGTTCTGAAGTAAAAGCTATAGGATCTTTGGTTGTATGAGTATGTATGCGTGTGTTTATGTATATATACATGTATTTCATTGCATTTTGGCCAGAAGGTACAAATTTGGCTTAAAGAGTTGTCTTGGTCAGTTTTCATACTGCTGTAAAGAACTTCACAGAAACTGGATAATTTATAAAGGAAAGAGGTTTAATTGACTCACAGTTCCATATGGCTGGGGTGGCCTCAGGAAAATTACAATCATGGTGGAAGGTGAAAAGGAAACAGGCACCTTCTTCACAAGGTGGCAGGAGAGAGAAGTGAGTGTGGGAGAAAAATACTGCCACTTTTAAAACCATGAGATCTCGTGATAACTCTCTATCATGAGAATAGCATGGAGGAATCTGCCCCCATAATCCAATCATCTCCCTCCAGGTCTCTCCCTAGACAAAGAGGATTATGGGTATTATAATTCAAGGTGAGATTTGGGTGGAGACACAAGGCCTAACCATATTGTTCCATTCCTAGCCCCTCCCAAATCTCATGTCCTCACATTTCAAAACTTATCATGCCTTCCCAACAGCCCCTCAAAGTCTTAACTCATTCCAGCATTAACTTAAAAGTCCAAGTCCAAAATCTCATCTGAGACAAGTTCCTTCCACCTATGATCCTGTAAAATAAAATAAAAGAAAAAAACAGTAAGTTACATCCAAGAAACAAAGAGGGTACAGGCATTGGGTAAATGCTTCCATTCCAAATGGGAGAAATTTGTCAAAACAAAGGGGCCACAGACCTCAAGGAAGTCCAAAATCCAACAGGGCAGTCATTAAATCTTAAAGCTCCAAAATAATCTTCTTTGACTCCATGTCTTACATACAGGGCATGCTAATGCAAGGGGTAGACTTGCACAGCCTTGATCAGCTCTGTCTCTGTGGCTCTACATGGTACAGCCTCCATCCCTGGCTGCTTTCATGGCTGGTGTTGAGTGTCTGCAGCTTTTCCTAGCACACGGTGCAAATATCAGTGGATTTACCATTTTGGGGTCTGGAACAGGTTTGCCCTTTTCTCACAGCTCTACTAGGCAATGCCGCTGTGGGGACTCTGTGTGGGGGCTCTAACCTCACATTTCTCTTCTGCACCACCCTAGAAGAGGTTCTCCATGAGAGCTCTGCCTCCACAGCAGACTTCTGCCTGGAAATCCAGGTGTGTCCATATATCCTCTGATACCTAGGAGGTTCTCAAACCTCAATTCTTGTTTTCTGTGCACCCGCAGGCTCAACACTACATAGAGGGCCACCAAGGCTTGGAGTTTGCACCCTCTGAAGCAATTGACCCAGCTGTACTTTGGCACCTTTTAGCCACAGCTGGAGCTGGAGGAGCTAGGATGCAGGACACCAAGTCATGAGGCTGCACAGAGCAGGGGGTCCCTGGGCTCGACTCACAAAACCATTTTTTGCCTCCTAGGCCTCAGTGCCTGTGGTAGGAGTGGCTGCTGCCAAGACCTCTGACATGCCCTGGAGACATTTTCCCCCATTGTCTTGGCAATTTACATTTGGCTTCTGGTTACTCATGCAAATTTCTGCAGCAGGCTTAAATTTCTCCCTAGAAAATAGGTTTTTCTTTTCTATCACATAATCAGGCTGCAAACTTTTCAAACTTTTATGCTCTGCTTCCTTTTCGAACATAAGTCCCAATTTCAGATCATGTCTCTCAAGTTCTAAGTTCCATAGGTCTCTAGGGCAAGGGCAAAATGCCACCAGTCTCTTTGCTAAAGCACAACAAGAGTGACCTTTGCTTCGGTTCTCAAGAAATTCCTCATCTCGGTCTGAGACTACCCCAGCCTGGACTTTATTGTCCACATCATTATCAGCATTTTAGTCAAAACCATTCAAGAAGTTTATAGGAAGTTCCAAACTTTCCCACATCTTCCTATCTTCTTTTGAGCCCTCCAAACTGTTTCATCCTCTGACTGTTACCCAGTTCCAATGTAACTTCCACATTTTCACGTTATCTTATCTTTATAGCAGTACCCCACTCTCTGCAGTACCAGTTTACTTTATTAGTCAATTTTCACACTGCTATAAAGAACTTCCCTGAGACTGGGTAGTTTATGAAGGAAAGAGGTTTAATTGACTCACAGTTCCATATGGCTGAGGAGGCCTCAGAAAACTTACAATCATGGTGAAAGGCAAAGGGGAAGCAGGCACCTTCTTCACAAGGTGGCAGGAGAGAGAAGTAAGAGTACAGGAAAAAACTGCCACTTTTGAAACCACTGGATCTCGTGAGAATTCACTCACTATCATGAGAACAGCATGGGGGAAACCATCCCCGTGATCCAATAACTTTTCTCCCTCAGCACATCAGGACTACAGTTCCCTTCCTTGACATGTGGGTATTACAATTCGATGTGAGATTTGGGTGGAGACACAGGGCCAAACCACATCAAGAGTACTCATAAATTAAATAATAAACCCGAATGCTCTTCAAGTTCATGTGATGTAAGTAAAAGTTTTAATAAGCTGGCCTTAAAATTATTGGTAAAGTAATACTAGAAATGTCCCAAGAATTTTCAGTGTACATTTTTGTTTGTATTTATTGATCAAGCAATTTCATACTTACTCCTGCCAAACACTACAAGTATCAAAATTTGGCATAAGAGATACAAAAACTATAGACCAAGCCCAAAACAGAAGGATATTTGCTTGTGTAATTTTTGATAAATAAGACATTAATATTGGTTTAATGAAAATAGTTAAATATTGAATTATTCTGTAAAACAACCATATATTTAATCTTAAGGTTGCTACATAGGTAAACACCTGAAATTCACAGGCTATAAAATGGGTGACAGTGAAGTAACTGTAACCACCCAATGAGTTCACCTTTCCCACTGCCTAGAAAGGGCTGATTTATCAAGACAGGGGAATTACAATAGAGAAGAGTAATTCATGCAGAGCCACTGTGCAGTACACCTGAGTTTTATTATTACTAAAATCAGTATCCTCAAGAATTTGGGGATCAGAGTTTTTATGGACACTTTAGTGTGCAGGGGGTGTCCAGTGAATCAGGAGTTCTGATTGGTTGGGTCAGAGATGAAATCATAGAAAGTAGAAACTATCCTACACTGATTCAAGACCAGATGAACGAGATCATTGATCTGGGAGGTGCCAGTAGGTCCATGGAGTGCAGAATCTGTAAAATATCTCAAGAACTGATCTTACATTTTAGAATAGTGATATTATCCCCAAGAACAGTTTGGGGAGATTTAGAATCTCACGGCCTCCAGTGGCATGACTCCTAAACCATGATTTCTAATCTTGTGGCTTTAGGCAGTCTAGTCCCCAGGCAGGAAGAGGGTTTGTTTTTGGAAAGGACAGTTATCATCTTTGTTTTAAAGCAAAAGTATAAACTAAGTTCCTTCCGAAGTTAGTTTGACCTATGCCCAGAAATAAAAGACAGCCTCGTGGTTAGAAGCAAGATAGAGTCCATTAGGTCAAATTTATTTCACTGTCTCAGTTTTGCGTGGCATTTTCATAACATAAATAATGACTATTATAGTTTTCATAAACAATCTAAGCTATTAAAATAATTCAGTAAATGTAATGGGATAAATACTTGTAGACAAACTTGTCCTAATTTAGAATCTAAAGTGATATTAAGTTAAATAATGGATATTTCATTACTTGGATATTTTCCAATAAAATATATTGTAGAAAACCGTTGTTTCTAAAAGAATGTGTGTCCTTTTTAAAAGGTGAATAACTCTTGTCTAATTCAAAGCTTATTTAAAGGTTATGTGTAAAACAAGGTAAAAGGAACCAAGAAATAAGAGAGATACAGAGAAAATTATGGAAATAAAGAAGTATTTTTGGTAAGAAAGCTTAAAAAAATATTTTATATGACAAAGAATCTCGTATGGTAAATTTTGTCCTAGAAGAAAATGACTGGTTGTTTAAGAAAGAGAGATGTTCAGGACCAACCAAAAAATCCAAGCATGTCACAAATGATCTGTATAAGTCATAATAAGAACATTTATTGAAAATACTTTTATATGATTGAATTGTCTAGAATTAAAGGAAAATTATAATGGTCTTTCTAGAGATTGGGTTTGATTAAAAAACTTATGCACTAAAGAATTGGTTCGAACTATGAAATTTTCTAAGATGTTGCTTTAATCTTAATAAATTAAAAGACAATGTACTTTTTTAAATGCAAAGTTCAACTTTTATTAAGTCTCACTATTTTCAACTTTCTCTCCCATTTTAAAAGGCCTGAAATGATAACTCTATTTTTTAACTCATTTTTAGCTCCTGGAATTTTTTTCCTTTCAGGTTCTAACTGTTGTGGCCTAATGCTAAAAAACAAACAAACAACAAAATTATATCTTAAAAGTTTAAAGAAAATGTTTCCTTCCAACATCATATTCTCTACAGGGAACAGTAGTAACACTGCAGAAGGTCTTTTCTTTTGCCTTTTGGTAACTGGCCTAATAAACAGATCTTACACTCTATCAAAATAATTGCTATGCTTTTACTAAGTTTGACTTGCTTAGAAATAACTGAAATAAAAAAATACATAAGTTTATTACATCCATGTAACTTTCTGTTTGTGCTTTTAAAGTCTTTGTGCCATTAAGTTACAGGGCTTTGACTCTTGAGTCTAAAAAGTACATTATGTCCTTCTAAATCTTAAACTGACAGCAGTTAAAGCCTCATCTTCATACCCAGTAGAAGATGCCAATCAAAATAAACTGCATTCATGAGACACAGGGCCAGAAATTAAAGCTATTCAACTCCTGAAAGCCCAGGGACTATCATGGAAGAGGTGGGTTCATGAGATTGTAAGGGCCAATTTTGAGAAATAAAATAAGTTCAGTTTCTCTATAAATTAACCATTAATGTTGAAGGCACACTGATGCAAGACAACCATATGGACTTCAGAGTAATATGGCCTATATCAATTTTCCAGGATTGTTCTTTCTTTGTTTTTGTTTTTCTCCCTTCCTCCCCTTATTTTCTCTTTATAGGATGTGAGACTTCACATCCTGCTAAAAATGAGCTTTCCTAATAATGTGGGGCCTACCTGTTAAGGAAAAAAAACATCTGAGCCATGAGAGATCAGATGAAACCTGAGAGCAGAGACACATTTTATTCTAAAATGCTTTCTCTGATAGATTTTAAAAAGAAAAGAGGGGAAATGTGAAAGGAAAATCTTGGGACCCCAAAATCACTAAGGCAAAGGGAAAAATCAAGCTTGGAGCTGCTTAAGGCAAACCTGCCTCTGATTTTATTCTTAAAAAAGATAGCTACTAAGATTTTTTTTTAAAAGGCTACATACCACCCTCACAGGGAATTTCCATGTGTACAAAGGACAGGCAGAACTCAAAGTCATCCTTCTGCTCACTGAGATAAATTCATATCTGGTTGTCTCCTTTGGAAAGGCTAATCAAAAACTCAAAGGAATGCAACCATTTGTCTCTTACCTACCGATGGCCAGAAAGCCCCCTCACTGTTTTGAGTTGTCCCACCTTTCCAGAAGGAATCAATGTATATCTTACATATATTTGATTGTTGATGTCTCATGTCTGCCTTAAATGTATGAAACGAAGTTGTGTCCTGACCACCTTGGGCACAGGTCATTAGTACCTCCTGAGGCTGTGTCACAAGCACACATCCTTAACATTAGCAAAATAAACTTCCTAAATTGACTGAGACCTGTCTCAGATATTTGGGGTTCACAGTTCCCTCCTCCATCTTCAACGCCAACAATGGTGAGCTGAATCCCTCTCATGACGTCATCTCTCAGATTCTCTTTCTTTTAGGGACCTATGGAACTACATGGGGTCTACCAGATAATCTGGGATAATTTCCTCATCTCTTATAGTTCTTAAATTAATTGCATCTGCAATTCCTCTTCTGATATGTAAGGTAACATTCACAGGCTTTGGGGATTAGGGCATGGAAATATTTGGGTGGACATTATTCTGAGTACCACAGGTTCATATTACCTTACAGATGAAAAACTGGGGCTCAAAGAAGTTTAGCAATTTGCCCAAGTGGTAAATATTGAGGCTTCAATTCAATCCTAGTCTGGCCTCTAGAGATGCTATAGTAATCAGTTCAAGGTGAGAGTACAGTGAGAGAACCATAATTCTGCCCACTGATTTCTCATTCTCCCTCTGTTCCTGATTCTCTTTGCAACCATTAATAGTTACTTGTTTCCATTAGATTTTATTGTATCTCACCATTACAACTGAATGTGAATTTCACTCTAGCAGGACTTCAAAGATTTTGGTAAGCCCAGAATGGTTCCTGAGGGATATTTTCAATTCCAAGCAGATCTAGACAGGTGCAAAACACCTGTGCCTGTTTGGGGGATTCAGAATAGATTGCCAACTTCACAAATATCTAAAAGACTAGGAAAAGAAAAACAGGAACATAGGCTCTGGCTCTGAGTTTGCTGAAGTTCTCAGATACTGTTATCAGCTTTCTTGGTCTTTGACAGTACCCCAAGATCCATGTCAGAGCATGAAAGCAGAGGACAGAAGTCTAGAAAACCCTTATCTAGTGCAGTATTTTTAAAAATATGTATTATTCTTTACATGTATCTCTCTACTTAGTATTCTTCAGAGTCTCTTCACCAGCCAGGTTACAAACTCTTGAGTGTCTTCTGGAATTAAAATATCTGTGTATTTTAGAACAATAAAGGAAAAACTGAACATCCATATCTCGAAACATAGTATTTGCTTAATGAAGGTTAGTCTTTCTCTGAGTCTCGGGACAGTCTTCTCTGTGTCTCAACAACTGCATTTTCTGGAGGTCAGTCATCATTATAAATTCAAAGTGACTTTTATAAAAACTCAAGAACAAACTCAGAAATTAGTGCACATGTAATTCATGTATTTACTTGAACACAAGTAGCATAACAATGACTAGTGATGTGTAACTCCAGAGAGTTCAGTACTACATAGTTGTTAGCAATTTATACAGTTGAACAAATGTAAGTAGAAATTAATCATACACTATTTATGCAGATAATCTATCCCAGGCCTCCTTTTCCGCCTTTACTATAGGGCTTAAGATGTGCAGCCTCTCAAATCCGAAGACGTTTAAATGATTTAACTGAATACCTATTTAAGCCCACAGTAGAAATAAACCTATTTAACCCTAAAAACTGGTGGAGGAACTATAGTAACTATAGTTAACATATGTGTTATGGACTACCTGCATATTGAAGCATATGCTTTCAAAATAATTATCTATAAAACAAATCTGATTGTTTCATTGGTTCTCACGATAACATCAGTGAAGTGTTCTCTGGGGAAATGAACCAACTGGTGAATGATTTCTTTGGTTTTGTTTTATTTGATGAAGAAGGCATGGTCCCAATCTAGTACTTTATTTTTTATTTGCAATGTTTTTAGAATTGGCAATATTGCACTAAAAATTGCAACACTACACTAAAAAACATAGTATATGCATCCTTCGGCATCTTCTCTTGCCCCTTTCTGTAAGAAAGGGACTAAAATTTGTATCAGTCATTGTTGATTCTTTTATTAGCATGGGAGGAAGAAGAGGTTGAAATAATTGATTGAATAAATGATTGGCTAAAATCAAGTACAGTATATGGATTTCAGCTAATTGGTTTTTTACCTCATTTAAATACTCTCTGCAAGATAACCTAATACCTCCCATATATAAGAATTGCTTGTGTAAAATTGAAAACCACATGGAAAACTCACTGATCGATGTGTGTTTTATTATGTAATATTTTCATCTAACTATAAAATAAAATGTATGGGAGAAAGCTTGACACATAAAATTTCTTTTGAACATAAAAGCAAGAAATATAAAGAATGTTCCCCTAATATAAAGGCTTTCTGCTTTTGCTTTTTATCTTAGTATAATGATGGAATAAATTGCAGCTAGAGAGGTGAAGATGAAAGTGAACTAACCCATAAACGAGGAGTTGTAACATCAGAAGGACTGTTGCAGATTACCATGCCCCCTAGAGTCTGCCAAAGGAAAATGCAGTGCCTGGGTAAGTGTCCTGCATATATTCATATGCCAATTTCTCGATAACGATTTTCCCAGATTTTAATACTGGTGTAGAATAAAAATCCTTTTTTTTTTTTTCAAATAGAGTCATGAAATATTGGAAGTCACAATTAGCATGCAGGATAAGTTGATAGCTAAAATAATCATAGTCTTTTAGTTTAAATTCTTCCATTTGAAAAAGTATTTAGCCCTGAATCATAAAAACTTTTAAAGACATAGAGAAATAGAAGCCAAGGGCTCCCCACACTTTTCCATTATATAATGCAGCTATCTTTTAAATTTGCTTTCTTCTTAACTAGAAGGTCTAGTATGGCATTCAATTTAAGAAGTAATTGGCTTTCTTTTCCTAAGCTTTTTACAAACGAAAACCTGTGAACAATGGAGTTTCCTAAAGATGGAGTTAGTGAGTGTTCAACACATGTTTTTTGATAAGTGAATGCACTGGTCTAGGCTCTGGGCTAGAAACTAAGTACACAAATGGATATACTAGCATAATTTTCATTTTTAAGGAATGTATATGATAGTGGGGAGAGAAGGCACATAAGACATAAGCAGATAACTGTAATTTCTAATGTTTCAATAAAGACACAAGGTAGATGTCTGCAGCACAGAGGAGAAGTACTTTTTTTTCTTTTCTTTTTTTTTTTTCTGGAGACGGAGTCTCGCTGTATTTCCCAGGCTGGAGTGCAGTGGTTTGATCTCGGCTCACTGCAACCTCTGCCTCTCGTGTTCCAGTTCTCCTGCCTCAGCCTCCCAAGTAGCTGGGAGTACAGGCATGCCCCACCACGCCTGGCTAATTTTTGTATTTTTAGTAGAGATGGGGTTTCACCATATTGGCCAGGCTTGTTTCAAACTCCTGACTTCAAGTGACCCACCCGCCTAAGCCTCGCAGAGTGCTGGGATTACGAGCGTGAGCCACCGCACCTGGTTGAGAAGTACTTATCCTTGATTTAAACTGAAAAATTAGTGGTTTCTAATGAAATTAGAGTAAGTCACATTGTTAAAGTATGTTAGAAATTAGATATTTTCTTTTAAAGTATCTAGTTGTAAGTAGTCTTTCTCTTGGTAAAAGTTGAGTTTAAGAGTTTTAAAATAAAACTAAGGATATGAATTATATTACTACTGCTCTTAGTTGACTTCTAAATAGTATCTATATCAAGCTAAACAGGTATAACAAGTGTATATTGTTGTTGTTGTTGTTGTTTGATACGTGTATAGATTTGATTTGTTTTTGTGAGCACTGTTGACCCCAACTCATTCAAGTATCCAATCATGGTGATTTTATTAATATACTAATATATACTTATTAATATACTCACTGGTGAGCTGACTTATATAACTTTCCAGCCAGAAAACAGAGTGACTTGCTTTTCTTACACTATTTTCTTTTTACTGTCTTCGCTTTTCTGTTCATATTCTTTGATTCACATCTTACCACCCTGGTAACTCATGAGACACTCATCAGTATCCAGGAAAGGATATTCTACTTCCTCTCTTCCAAAACGCTCAAAGTTTGAGTGTCCCAGAGCTTAGTTCTTTATTCACTTCTTTTTGCTTTCTGCACTGACGACCTAGGGGATTGCAGATTCATAGATTTAACTGTTCTCTATATGCTACTGCCTTTCAAATTTGACGTATCTTTTGAACACGTATTCCTACGTGCAATTTCCTACTTGACATTTCCTCTTGTCGAAAAATGAACTCTGAGTTATTTCCCCCAGTACTGTTTCTTCACCTTAATAAATGGTATCACCATTCACCCAGTTTCTCAGGACAAATGTGTTGCCATCCTTTATTACTTTCCTCAGCACCACCACCACTATCCAGTGCATCAGCAGATTTTGTTGGCTCTAACATCAAAATATATTCCAAAGTATATTGTGTTATTGAAGATGATAAACTGATTGTAAATGTATCATTTCTATAACCATTTCTACTGCCTGCTCACTAGTAGCAGCAAACATCCTGTTTTCCCTTGACTATTGTAATAATCCACACTGAATACTTTCTTCATGTTAGTTCAGTCTTTGGAGGCAAGGAGTTGTAAGTCTGATAATTTTAATTGTGAAATGAGTGTTCAAGGTGGAATGGAGGCCGAGAAAATTGGAAGTGAGAAGGTCAAGTAGTTAAGAGTCCAGGGTGTAGTAGTGTCATCTATATGGATTTCGAAATAGCCAAATTGATGATAATCATATGATTAGAGAGCAACATAGAGAATAAGGTGCTAAAATCTAGAACATGAATGAGAGGGAAAACCTTTGGTCCCATGTATTTGCACTTGCTCTACTTCCCTCATAACTCTCATAATGCTATACTTGTTCATGGGTTCTTTGCCTTTCAGATTTTGCTCTTTGTTAATGGCCTCACTCCCTGCATTGTTTTCAGTTCAAATTCCTGAGAACAAGGAGCAGATCAGCTCTGCCTATTCATGTTTAGGTGGTCATTTTTTCAGCGTGTGGCGGGCCATATCATAGTTTGCCCTTTGCTCATGTTCCTACCTCTGATCTGATTAACTGTAGCCAGACAGTGAAAAGGAATGACAGAGCAAGGATTAAGGGATCATGACTACCTAGCATTGTACCTTCAGCAAAAATTAGATTGAGGGGTTTATCTTATACACTAAAGCTTTGAAAGCACTTTAGACATGACACACAATAATTGAAATCTCTATATAATGGGGTTGTGCCACAGATTGTGGTAGTGAAACAGCAGAGATGAGGTGAGCAGTACGGGGAAGTCATTTTATAAATTCCTAGCATACATGTACTGTCATCTTAATTGAAGAAAACAAAAAACCTGCTAATGTATATAATTATATATATATAATATATGCATATATATACACACAAACTATATACAATTTTTATTTATCAAATGTGTGCCCAAAAACACTTAAAATAAAAAGAGAGAAAAGCAAACTGAATATATACACGACTTTACTTGGTGCTTGATGCATCCTAGATATTAAAATGTGCTTTGATTCCTACT
Source organism: Hylobates moloch (assembly GCF_009828535.3). Classification (NCBI taxonomy): domain Eukaryota; kingdom Metazoa; phylum Chordata; class Mammalia; order Primates; family Hylobatidae; genus Hylobates; species Hylobates moloch. The sequence goes on from NW_026652282.1 coordinate 122,033,552, forward strand.
TTCATTCAATCACCGAATGTTTATTAAGCAGTCACTCTCTGCTGGGTATTTGTATTTGATGAGTAGTGACTCCATGTAAGGATAATTAGGAATTCTGTGGCTCTGGGACCAAAACCTTACTTGCTTTCTCAACTCAGGCAAAGACAACTAGATCCTCACTCATTAAGAAGGATCGGCAATGCTATATAAATGATTCCTCTTACTGCACTTGCCCTTAATATAAAGTAAAAGGATGGATAGCACACTTACTTCATTGGAAATTAGAAAGATTAATTAAGTCAGGAAGCAGTGCTTTGAAGATGAAAGTGATTCCTGAGTGTTAAAGTGCTAGATAAGTATCCAGCAGTTGCAGGGACGATGCAGTCTGCAATACTGTGCCAGGAATTGAAGGCACACCATAATGCTTTCGAATTACAAAAGGCACTTGCTGAAAATTCAACTGAGACAATGAACAGCTTGATAGCCTTGGGTTTCTCATAAAGTATCATTATCTAACAGAAAATACAAACATACATATTAAGGATAAAATGGGATTTAAGTGGACAAGATGAATAAAGTGTAAAACCCCATCATGGTGTATATCCTAATGTTCAGAACATGGGTGAGGAAAAAGACCTATGTTGCATCACCTGATTTGAGTGATACAAACGAGAACAGAGGAGTTTGGAGGCAGAGTTGAATGCACATCAAAGATGCTCCCCAGATCTGAGAAATTTGATAAGATAAAGGTTGAAAACTGGAGGACATTGATTTGGAAAGGTGCAAGAAAATAACTATTTCTTGCATGATTGCAAGGGGTGGGAAAATAAATGGAGGAATGACACATGATTGTACATTGTTTGCTCATTTATTTTTTTGATTGCCTACTTTTTAAAATTTATCCTAAGTGTTATCACTTGAATTGTGCCTCCCTCTGGCAAATAAATAAATAAATAAAATGAAATAAAATAATGTTGAAGTTCCAACCCTCAGTAGAATTTCACCTAAAGTTACCTTTGAATGTCACCATATTTGCAATTGAAACTTCCCAGATGATTTAGTTGTGATTAGGTCATTAGGGAAGACTCTAATCTGATATGACTGGTGCCCTTGTATAAAAGGGAAAATTTGGACACAGAGACACACCCACAAAAGAAGAATGTCATGTGAACAAGAAGGCAAAAATCAACGTGATGCCTAATGATGTCAAAGATCACAGGCAACCATCGGAAGCTGGGAAAGAGGCATGGAACAGATTCCCCCTCACAGCCCTCAGAAGGGAACCAAGCCTGCCAACCCTTTGCCCTCCAGCATCTACCCTTCAGAACTGTGAGACAACACATGTCTGTTGTTTTAAGCCACCCAGTTTGTGGTACTTTGTTATGGCAGCCCTACAAAATGAGGACGCCTAGGATAGTGAAATATCCAATTAAATATACATATATACATTTTATTTTTCATTCAAATGAGTCTGTGCTCACTGGCTGCATGTAGGAAAACTTTCTGTAAAAGATGAATATTTTAGGCTTTGGTCTTAGGCACAAGTATTGAACTCTGCTGTTATAGTGCAAGAATAGTCAGGTAGTAAGTAAAGAATTGGCGTGACTGTGTTCCAACAAAATAATATTTATGGACACTGAAATTTGAATTGTATGTAATTTTCAAGTGTCATGAAATATTATACTTCTTTCGTTTTTCTTAACAAATTAGGGATGTGAAAACCATTTTTAGCTTGTGGACAGATTTGGCCTGTAAGCAATAGTTTGCTAACCTTTACTGTAATAGGAAGAAGATAGGTTTTTGAGTTAATGCACCTGGTACCATCCCTTTCTTGCTGTGTAATTTCTAACGTGTTACTTCACTGAGTTTGGTTTCCATCCTTGGAAAACAGAGCTAATTATGGTTTACATATGCATAATGGAATATTATTCAGCCATAAAAAATGAAATCCTGTCATTCGCAACAACATGGATGGAGCAGGAAAGCATTATGTTAAGCAAAATAAGCCAGGGACAGAAAGACAAATATCACAAGTACTTAACCATATATGAGAGATTAAAAATAGATATCATTGAGATAGAAAGTAGAGTGATAGTTACCAGAGGCTGGAAAGGGTAGTGTGGAGAGGGACTATGAGGGGATGGTTAATGGGTACAAAAATACAGTTAGATATAAGGAATAAGATCTAATTTTGATAGCTCAATAGAGCAACTACAGTTTACAATAATTTACTGCATTTTCCAAATAACTGGTGAAGTAAAAATGGTTGCTCTTAACATAAAAGAATTATAAATGCTTGAGATGATGGATATCCCAATTACCCTGATTTGATCATTACACATTGTATGCTCATATCAAAATTTCACAAGTAGTCCATAAATATGTACCAGTACTATATGGCCACAAAAAATAAGTAAATAAATAAATAAATAAATAAATCCACTTTTAGCAGGACTGGCTTATCAGCACATTATCTTTTATTTTTTTTATTTTTGTGGGTATATAGTAGGTGCATATATTTATGGGTTACATAAGATATTTTGATACAGGCATGCAATGTAAAATAAGCACATCATGGAGAATGGCGTAACCATCCCCTCGAGCATTTATTCTTTGAATTTTTAAAAAATCCAATTGCACTCTTTAAATTATTTAAAAATATACAATTAAGTTATTATTGACTATAGTAACCCTATTGTGCTATCAGATAGTAGGTCTTATTTGTGGGATCTAAAAATCAGAACAATTAAACCCATGAACATAGATAGTAGAAGAATCATTACCAGAATCTGGGAAGGGTAGTGCGAGTCTGGGAGGAGTTAGGAATGGTTAATGGGCACATTATCTGAGTAATCACACAGGGCCCTGCATTTAGAAGGGTTCAGCATTTGATTTAATACTCTACTGTCATTGTCTTGAAATTCTTAGTAATTTTGAACGGGTCCCGTATTTTCATTTCATACTGAACCCCGTGAATTATGTACACAACTCTGGCTCCTAGCATGAAGTAGAGACCCTAAAAGAATAGCTATTGTTGTGACTGTGTGTTGTAGTGTGTAATTAAGTGTAGATGAATAAAAAGGTAATTTTGATCCTCAGTTAAAGAACCATGACTTCACTGATGGACAATAAGAATATACTCTCATAGGACAAAAACACTGATTACTAGCAAGATAGACATCCTTGGGACAGATGAGCATACTGGCCTGGGAAGTAAAGACGCAGAGCTCTAATTCTGTAACATGACAAATTAGGGACCAAGAGAAAATGCTCCAGAGACAGCCAATTTATGTGGGGGACCTAACTGTTCTCTTACAATGAAGGTTTGAGCTCTGAAATCACTTTGAGAATGTGCTGACTTTGCAGGGGTATGTGCACAGAATGTTAAACAACTCCTTGCAGTTGGGTCTTGCAGCAATCTTTATTTTGAGCGGTGACATCAGAGCATTTATCCAAACACTTGTTTAAATAGAAATGCAAAAAGAGGTGCATTGCGGTGGCTGCTGAGCAGTGTAAATCTCACACTGGGAGTGAAATCTGGGGCGCTGAGGATGTCTTGCCAACACAGCACAGAGTCTGACCTACTATTAGTTTTTTTGCTCACTGTATGCCACCAAATGGGAAAACTCAGAGCTCCAAATGAATTACGTGCTCACCAACATTTCACTTTTCAGAATTACTGCCCAAGTGGTGGCAAGCAGTATGAAATTTATAAACAAACAAGCCATGTCATTTTTTCCTACGTATATGAAAGAATACTCTTATTGGTGAGAAAATTCCCTTTGATAGTCTTCCAGCATGTTTCTGTCTATGCCAAACAGTACCGCAAAATATTTTGGCTGATAGAAGAGCTCCAATCCCAGCTTCCTAGGATAAACCCAGCTCTCTCCAGCTACTGTGAACTTCAGGTATGGCTTTAATTGTGAGAGTGCATTTTGCCAGTGTTATATACCTACTCTAGGGAGTGATTTCAGCCATTGGATAAATTAATCTTCAGAATTAGTTAAGTAAACAAATCATTATGAAATACATTATATTATGTACTAAGCAGTTTATATGTATACAGTAATGACAATAACACACAGACCTTACAACAGTATGAGACTGATATAAACAACACCGCTCCCTGGTGAAGCCCTGGGTTATTTAGGTGTGAAGCCTGTTCATGCTAAAATTGAACACTTTGATTTCCTTTGTCATTTAGGTGGCTGGACTGGTTTTGAGCCACTTCTCCATTTCTCGCTAATTCCTATTAGGCTGGTCATCTCCCTGTATCAGCAGATATTCAAGGATAAGTAAACCAAACCTTACATCTTTGTGTTTTTAGACAAGAAATTTTGTAAGAAATACAAGCCACATTAACCAACATGTTCAGGAATCTCTGCTCTGCTGTGCTTCTCCTTTGGCCTCCTGTGATTGTGCATTGAGCCAGTTTGCTGTTCATTAGCACCTTCAGTATGCACTGTGCAGGGCTGGAGAGGAAAGGTAAAGATCAAATTAGCCAATTTGGCTTCTTATTAGTAGCTTGGACAAAAGACTTGGTGGAGAAAGGTTTACAACTAATCGCTAAAATGAGAAGAAATCAACCATGCTATTCCTACCCCTGATTCCTGAGTGAGCAGAAGGTTGGATGATTTTTCTCTTTGCTAAATGGTGTCCTGAGGGTTTGAATGCTTGTAAAAATGCCTGCCTTTATATTGTTTCTACAGTGGGAAACTCATCAGTTGTCTGGGATCAAATGGTTTTGCTAATTAATCTTTTTTTTTTTTTAGCAGTTTAAAGGAGCACAAATTTATTATTTTACAGTTCTGTAGGTCAGAAGTCTGATACAAGTCTCACTGGGATGATAGTGCAGCATAGGCAGGGCTGTGTTTATTTCTGGAGTATCTAGGGGAAAATCTGTTTCCTTGCCTTTTCTAGTTTCTAGAAGCTCCCAGCATTCCTTGCTTTGTGGCTCCCCTTCTTCCATATTCAAAGCCAACAATATCACATCTCTCTAACCCTTCTTCTGTGTTCACATATGTCTGACTGCAGCCAGGAAAAGTTGTCACCTTTTAAGGACTCATGTGATTAGACTGGTATCTTAAAAAAACAAAATATATTTTGCTAATTCACCCTTCCACTTAAATGACATTTTTTTTGTTTCTGTTTTTGGTTTTGTTTTATTTTGTCTTTTTTACATGAAAAGAGGCATATCTTTTGGGAGTAAGGTGAGGCAGAATATAACCAAATAAAAAATGGAGTAAATACAGTAATTTTAGATAGTGGTAAGAGCTAGAGAGAAAATAAGGCAGGGTGAGGAGTCAAGGGCTGAGCGTGGTCATGGTGTTGTTTCAGATAAGGTGGTCTGAGAAGGCCTCTTGGAGAGGTAACATGTGATCAGAGACCTGAATGATGAGGGTAAACCTTGGGAAGTTCTGGTACAAGTGCCTTCCAAACAGAGGAATGGTAAAAGCTCTGAGGCAGGAAAGTATTTTGGCTGCATAAGAAGCGGCAATTAGGCTGGTGAAATTGAAACAGTGAACAAGGTGAAAGAGTAGTAAGAGACTGAATTACAGGCACAGACAAAGATCTGATAATACAGAGTCCTGAAGGTTCTGCTAAGGAGTTTGGATTTGATTCTAAGTGCACATGGGAGCCATTGTCTAGTGTTAAGCAGGAAACTGGCATGGTCTGATTTATGGTTTAAAAAGATCATCCCATCTGCTGTATTGGGAACAGATACCAGAGAAGGTAAGAGTTAAAACCAAGAGTTGAAAGAGGTTGTTGAAATAAACAGATGAGAGATAATGTGTGAGACTTGGAATAGGATGATTGTAGCAGAGATGATGACAAATGTCAGGATTTTAGAACAAATTTTAGGGCAGATTTGCTAATGGATTAGATTTGGGGAGGGGACAGGATTGAGGAGAAAAGGGAGGTCAAGGGTATAACACCTTGGTTAAAGGCCTGAGCGCTGTGTGGCCTTGGACAAGTAACTTAATGTCTCTGAACTTGTTTATTCATCTGTAAAGTGAGAATTACAATAGCTACCTTCCAGAGTCATTATTGCATTTATATATTCAACTAATATTAATTGGCCTCTTACACACCAAACATTTTGCTGTTGCTTTACATTTTTTTTTTTTATCCTGAGTTGATTCTCACAAGGCTTCTAGAAGGTTATCATAGGACATTATTTCCATCTTACATATGGAACTGATATTCGGTGTTGTAAGGTTTGCTATCACGTGGCAAGTAAACAGCAGATGCAAGACTTAAATCCAGATCTTTGCTTCAAAGCTTATGATCTATCTGGCTAAGTGTTACTCAGATGAGTGATGATGGACTTACTCTTGGAGATATCACTCTATCTTAAGGACCTGCCTTATTACAACCGGAGACTCTAGTAAGAAGTAAAACTCTCCAACCTTTGAAGAAAGCAACGGGATCAGAGTTTCTCATCTAATTTCCTGAACTCCTTTAAAGAGATGGAATGGGAAAAGGGCATTCAGTTAAACTTTGCCCAGGGATTCCCCCAGCTTGTCTTTTTTTTTTTTCTAGTTTAATTATATACTGAACGTTACTAAACAGTTGGAATCCCACAAGCAGTTTAGCTTGAAAAAGCAGAATGCCTAAAATGAGCTAACCCAAAGAACCCACTGATGAGGGTCACTATTGCATTGTAAGGATAGTATAAATACTGTAAAAAGTGGTTTTTAAGATAGAGGAACAACGAACATCCCCAGAGTCAAATGATGCTTAAAATGAAGATGATATCCTTTTTAATACAGAGGCTTCTCTATGTGTAAACATTGACATGGAGTTTAAAGGAAATAAGAAGTAAGAATGTGGAAATTCCCAATCAACCAAGTTAATCTTTGTTTAACAGAAGAAACTGAGATTTTAGCATTTTTAAGTCGCCCAGCAATTCCTCCAATAGAAATCTTCTGGAATCAAAGATCTCTTACTCCTTTACCAAATGTTTCCAGCATCTAGGAGACAAAGAGAAACGCTGCTCATTTCTGCCAAAACCTGGTGCTACATAACCATTCTGAAAGCTTTTAAATGACCTCAAGTTTCTCTCCGTCTCCAGACCAGCATTCAAACCACCCTAGGAAAAGAGTCTTTTCCCTTTTTCCCAGCATCACCCATTGTCAGAGATTTCTCTGGGCATTATGACCCTTTGCCTCCCATACACATTTTCACTTGCATAAATACCTGCACCCTGTAATTACTTTCTTCTGTGCTGTGCACTAGTGTAGTGTAAGACATAGCCAAGAGCATCCCACAGGTTGTTAATAGGCGTATGGGTCATTGGTCCTGGGTATCAGCTTCTTATTATTTTTTTGTTAGCAAGAGACTACAGATTGTCTGATTCAACTGCTTGACTCAATTTTAGAAAAATAAAAGACAAGAAAAGTGAATGGATGCTTTTCCTTAGAGTAACAACCCAAGAACCAGTGTTGAAGCTGCCTTCATAGAGATATTAAATCTATAACATTTGTTGCAGGTAGCGATTTGTGGGTTTTTTTTTTTTTTTTTTTGGTATACTTTTCGGGCAATAAACTTGGCAAAATGAAGTCAAGTAATCAAGTCAGGACAGAAATATCATTATGACAGAAGGTTCAACAAGATTGTCTAGTTATTACATTTTTTTCTTCTAAAAATGTAATACTGTAGTTTAAAAGTTCACTTAGCTGTAATTTGGAGTTGTGTTAAAGAGACATTTCATATTCAAGTTAAATCAGTCTTGAATTTTAACTAAAAGACCACAAAATTTGGTAAAATACGGCATCAAAAGTCTTGGCTAATGAAAAAAAGTTAATATAAAGAAAATTTGTGAAATAGATGGGTTATGTAACATTCTACAAAGTATTAATTCTGATAGTTGCTGAACATAAAATTTGCATTTCACATAAACTTATAAATGCTTTCTGACATGGTAGATATATATTTTATCGGGGGCAGGGAAAGAGGATACACCCTTTGGGAAAGAACTATACAAAGATTTTTATTGGACTATATGGTTTGAGAATGAGTTTCTGAGTAATTCCAGTTTTTTCTCATAAAAACCTTGGCATTTGTATTGTTGCTCAAGTTTGATGTGGCTTCTCCGCGGGAACTTTCTAGACCTGTGACAGTAACAGACCAGAGCAGTGAGAATATCCAAGGGCTTTGCCATGCCACTGACCTCACTGAGTCTATTACGGAACCTGAGATCTCGTTTCAGCATCCCTCAAAGTATATTGGAAAAAATTGAGGCTCAGAGAAAAATAAATCCAGGGCCCCTCTCTATCCCTAACTTCAACCCTCTATATATTGAACAATTCAGTCTTTCCTGGCCAGGTCTAGTAGACAGAAAATAATTGGTCAATAGCATTTGCATTGTTCTAGGAAGTGGAAGGAGAAATAAACTAGTAGTGATGTGAGATGGCAAGAGTGGAGAAGAGAGGTATTTTTAAAAATAAGTGGGCAAGGTAGTACATAATTTGTTTTAAAAACATTTCTGATTATTATATACACAAAGAACAAATGTCTTCTCAAGAAGGCAGTATTGAATTGAACAATGAGAACACGTGGATACAGGAAGGGGAACATCACACACCAGGGCCTGTTGTGGGGTGGGGGGAGGGGGGAGGGATAGCATTAGGAGACATACCTAATGTTAAATGACTAGTTAATGGGTGCAGCACACCAGTATGGCACATGTATACATATGTAACAAACCTGTACATTGTGCACATGTACCCTGAAACTTAAAGTATAATAAAAAAAATTGCAACTGAGTACCTTACAAGGTCAAAGAATGACTAAACAAACTTCAGAACCTCAAAAGAGTCTTAATCAACAAGGACATCTATTTAAAGGTGCAGAATTATCAACCAGCTACTATTATGCACATTAGATAGCAAATTTTGAAAATTTAGCCCACCTTCCCCCAAAATGAAGCCCACTGGTGACTGAGAAATCATAAAATAAGATTTACCAGTCATTTCAGATATTGCTTTATTTTTCCTAAATAATACCACGGTCTTGAATAAATGCAGACCATAAACTTTTTAAAAAAAATTATGAATTAGCCCTCACTTACAAAAGACTACCTCGATTCTGTAAAGCGCCTTTTTGTTATATTTTTTTACTCTTTTGTTACTCCCAGAAACCCTATAACATGAAGAGACCAAGGAACTTAAATGACATTTCACAAAATAAAAAATACAAATGGTAAACATACATAAACAGCATTTTATTCTTAAGTATTCAAGGAAAGAAAACTAAAACATAATAATAGTAAAGTAAGAGTTTGCATCAGCAAATTAACAAAAATAAAGTGATATTAACTGAGACTCCTGCAGTTAATGCAGAATTGGGTCACTCCGATTTTACTGGTGGACAGGGAAAGAGGATACACCCTTTGGGAAAGTAATCTGCTAATATATCAAGAACTATGCAAAGGTTTTTATTTGACCCATAAATTCTGATCCTGGAAATCTGTCACAAAGAAATAATGCCACTAAAGGAACAAATATATTCTAAGGCAATGATACTCAATCAAAGGCAACTTTGACCTCAGGATATATTTGGCAATATCTGGAGATGTTTTTGTTTGTTACAACTGTGAGGGTGCTACGGGCATCTGGTGGATAGAGGCCAGGAATGTTGCTAAACTTCTTACACCTATAGGAAACCCCCCCACAGAAAATAATTATCAATAGGGCTGAAACTGGAAACCCTGACTCTAAAGTGCTGATTGCAGAAAGTGTGTGTAATTAGGGACACAATTAGGGACACATTACCCCCAAAAGCAGATGGATGTTTAGAGAAGTCAAATTATATCTATCTATTTGCTATACTATTGTGTAGACATTTTAAATGTTAGGGTGCTTTAAATAAAAAATTTAAAAAATATAACAAAAAGTAGAACCAAAAAAATACTAGTGCCATTTGGAAGGAATATGAGTGATTTGGATATGGATAAATGAGTGGCTATGGAGTCAGTAACACAAGTATATTGCCATATTTTAGATTCGTTGAAAAAGAATCAGTCCTTTCTTCAGATAATATCACAGCGTCAGGGTCATCTTCTTGCCTAACTCCTCTCCAGCTAATATGTCTAGTTTGAAAAAAGTACTGATCAAGTAAAAAGACAAGGTACCAAATTGAGGAAAACACCCTAAGAATTTTTATGGATTTTGCTGACATGAAATTTATTCTCTTCAATTGCAAACTGAAAGACACTCATCTCATTCAGTCTGCTCAAGAATGAATTAGCAATAACTCATCCTCAGCAGGATTTAGGACAATCAACTTCTTATCATCCAAGTCTGTATTTCTAGATAGTACTAGGTCAGAAAGAAAGACAAGAAAAGATGTGCAACATAATTTGGAGTGACACTTGTAAAGAAAACTAAAGATGCCAAAACCAAAACTACTTAGAAGTGTGTGTGTGTGTGTGTGTGTGTGTGTGGTGTGTGTGTTTGGAGGAGGTGATGTCAAGTGAAATTAGGCCAATAGTCTGCTTTTCTGTATTCTTAAATGGGGGTATGGACAGTGCAAAAAATGTACTGTGGTGGGCAAAATATTTTACCGAAAGATGTCTAACTTTGTAATTTCTGAAACCTGGAATATATTGTTACATGGCAAGGAAGACTTAAAGTTGTACATAGAATTGAGGCTGTTAATCAGTTGATTGCTAATGTAATCACAAGAGTTTTTATATGTGAAAAAGGGAGACAGGAGAGTCAGAGTCTGAGGAGGAGATGTGAGGATGAAAGTAGAGGTCAGAGTGGTATAATTTCTGGCTCTGAAGATGGGAGGGGACCATGAGCCAAGGAATGCTGGCAACTTCTAGGACCTAAGAAAGGCAAGAAAATGGATGATCTCCTAGAATCTCCAGAAAGAACACAATCCATCAATGCCTAATATTAGAAGAGTGAGACCTCTGTTGTGCTTCTGATGCCCGGAACTGTAAGAGATCTTTCTTGTTTTAAACCACTAAGTTTTTGGCGAATTGCTATAGACGCAACAGGAAACTAACACAATTACCTCTTTGTAACTATGTATGCATTATACCTGTCCATGTATGTGTCTGTTGCGGGAGCACATGGGTGCAGTTTGACCTTATTTTTCTTATAGTGGCCTTGCTCTGGAAAAATGTTACTGTTTCGAGTAATTTTTTTTGTCCAGTGATTGATTGTGTGCTTGTCTAGAAATAACTATTCCTCTGGCTTCTGTCACACGAAGAATGCAAGGTAAAGCAAGAAAAAAGAAATAACTTTGTGAAGTTTGTGTTATTAAAAGAATGACTTCTCTAATACTTAGTCAAAGTGAAGGAAATACTTATGTTTTGCAATGAATCAAAAAATAAAACAGTACAGTGTAATGGGAAAAATATAGATTTTGCTGTCAGACATATTTGAGTTCAAATCCTGGCATGGATGTTTTGAGTGACCAAGGGCAAGTTACTTCACCTTTCTAGTTCAAAATCACATTGTTTCTTATTGGAAAAATGACCCATCCGCTGCAAATCTTGCTGCGGTTTGAATATATTTAATGTTTATATTATATAAAATGGTATTCTTCCAAAAATTAGAAATTAACAGTAAGATACCTTGCACGTAGTCTTGAAGAGCAGTCAGAGTGATGTGTCTAAAAATCAAATTTGGCCTCTTTACATTGAATTTGACACCCCTTACATTGAAACTTTCAGTAGCTTTCTATCACCTCCAGCAGCAGTTTTAAAACGTTTTGGTTTTATGACCCTTTTAAAATTTGTTTTATGACCCTCCTAATAAGTATTAAGGACAAAAACCATATTATAAATTAAAAGAAAAGTAACAATAATAAACCCATTGACAGTTAAAATAAATACTTTACTAAAAGTAACTATGTC